>NC_064633.1:290549933-291176100 GCF_023864275.1 Schistocerca cancellata | reverse complement strand
TTATGAGCAATAGTTACTTCACCAGTTACACAAGAAGTCACGGAACCTGAAACTCGACGAAATGCCATATCGGAAAAAGAAATATCGGGTATGGGCTTTCTGCCACACATTCCTTATGTGACTGACAGAATAGGCCGTATTTGCATAAAAAGGATGTAAAGACTATTTATAAACCGACAAAGATCAAATATAAGCTGAGGACTATAAAAATTTGTATCGGAACGGGATTCAAACCCGCATTCTCAGCTTATTGCGAGTTGTCGGCGTGCCATTAGGCTATCCTAGTATGCTTCACAGCCAGACCCTAACTTCCCTATACTGCCTAGCGCGTGTATTCAAAAGTACGATGCACTGTTCCTTCGGACATTCATGCATGTCCGAAGGAACACTGCACCGTACTTCTGAACAACACGGGCACTGCAATATCGTACTTAGGCTATGAGCTGGACTCTGCAGAGCTATCCTGTGGCAGTGCTAATATTAGACTTTCTTATTGGATGGCTAAGAAAACACACGTTTCCAGTAATATTACTTCAATGAACAAGTGTGAAATATTTCCGAGAAGAGAGTTGAAAAGCAAAGGCAGCTGAGGCAGACTGTCGTATGAAAACTGACAATAGTATTAAAATTGAAAGTTTTTAATAGCAGCTTACAGCGGATAATTGGCTATGTATCAGGACAAAACTGCCAGGATATGTTGCTGAATTTATTTTGAACCCCAGGGTCAGGCTGTTGTCTGCTTGCTGACGTTGACTGACTGGGAAACATCGATAACTCGACAATTTTAAGGACAAGGAGGCACACCTGCAAGTCACCAGGCTCAGCAATCGATACTGCACAGAGCTTTTGCCATAATTCTGACACTACGCAGTTATGACCTTCTGAAAGTACAGCTTTTAAGCACTCGCATGCACTGGTTGTTTGGCGACCGATCAATCTCTGTGGATGATTTCTCGCAAGTGTACTTTTTCTCCCCACAAAATGTGACGCCGATTTGGTGGTGTTTCCTTGTGAGAGGAAGGTCGCTGCTTCGAGTGGACAGAAGTACAGACACGTTTATAGAATATTGCATTTGAGGAATGTCTGTTGAAAAACTACACTGCGAACGCCACACCGAAAATTGACAGGGACTGAGTATAATAACAGAAATATGCATTCTCTCTCTACTGAAAATTAGAGTCAGTGAAACCTTTCCAGTTGTCGTGCTTGTCGAAAACTATGCTAGTGAGATTAGGCACTCTCTCAACGAACGTAGCAGGAAATGCAACTGCTAAATTAGAATTTGAAACATTCCATTCAACCAAATTTAGACACAAAACTTACAGCATTCCCTGTAGGGCTTTGAAAATACCCGCTGACCCGTCTGCATCAACTACAGATGAGAAGTTTAAAATCACTTCTGGAGCTAGTGAGCTCATAGATAAAGCTCCTCGTAGGAAATCTAGAAACGTTGATCGCTTATCTTTAAAAACTACTAATGACAAGTTAAAATCGTGTGAGGTTATTTCAGTGCGAGCTGATACATGAAGTACTTCTCTAGTTTTGTACCAAACCGACTACACTGCGAAAACTCTGCAGTTCTTCAACGAGAATAATGTTCAGGATATTGAAACGGGCCCAACGGAACTTTCTGCAAAAGAGCTTAAGTCTTTTTTAGATAAGTGCACGGACATAATCTGCCTTGATGTGTTTGCAGAAATGAAAATAACTTGCGTACCCAAATAAGACTCATAATTACCCGATGCAGTCCATGTCTAATGTATCGATCACCCGGGTGAACTAATCTCAGAATACATCTTGCGACTCTGTGGGAAAATTTGGTGTTGAAGGAGATCTTCGAAATACGTAACTAAGAGAAGTTTTTCGATTCACTCACTAGTAGGGTCTCCCCACGTAACTGTCTTCTGATGCCATTGGTCTTGAGAAACCATTACACCAATGTCCCAGTCATGAATCAATCGCCCTTATACGAGAAAACTTTGTGCAATACAGCTGACTTGCATTGGACGAAACCAATGAAATTTGTTCTGTCCTTTAGCTAATGACGGTTATAGTCACTGTTCGTTTAGCGACAAATACTATGGCAAACCAACGACTTGGCTGTAGGTAGCTACTGAATAGCTTTCATACTCAATCCTTTTGTTAACAATTTTGAATGTAACTACTTTGATAGCAGCAAAGAAAGTTTCAAAAAGTCGTTTTCATCGTCGGTATGTCGATGACATTTTTACTGCATTCAATAGATCAAGGGAAGAGGTAAAAGTGTCACAACAGTAGAAGACCTCAATAAACTGCACAAAAATGGGTAGCATTCACGAGTTGATGGATAAATATAATATAATGAACCACTTAAATTTTCAGGTACAGCTCAGTTTAGTAAGTACACACTTTTATATTTATTGAAAATCTACTACGGAGCGACATAGTGGCACGTAGTTTTCATTAAAAATTCCTTTCTTTAAGGTGACGATAAAAGTTCTCTGGGCACTGTCGTCATCTCCAGTCTCCGTAGAGAAAGCTGTCTCATCTTTGGTACATTTTCGTTCGTAACGGCTATAACCCGGTAGCAGTTGACAATTCGTACAGAAAAAAGAGATGCCAAATAAGAATACTCACCTTTCATGCCCATCCAGTATCTCCAAGTTCGATACGTCTACTCCATAGGAAAACATAACTAATACTTAGACAAACTTTTTCGAAAGTACGATATTCATACTGTATATATATCGGCTAACAAATCGCAGAATAGTTGTATTCGTGTTGAACAATCATGTAGAGGCAAACTGAACGGGTCTGCAGTATAAATAACTAATTGTAGTGAGTGTGTGGCCCCAGTTTCTTTTCTTCTTTTCTTTTACTTTTAAGTCAAGTCTTCAGTTTTCTGACTGGTTTGATGCGGCCTGCCACGTATTCCTCTCCTGCGCTAACCTTTCATCTCAGAGCAGCTTTTGCAACCTTCGTCCTCAATTATTTACTGGGTGTATTCCAAACGTTGTCTTCCCGCACGGCTTTTTAACCTTTACAGCTCCCTGTAGGACCACGGAAGTTACTCCATGATGGTTTAACAGCTGCCCTATCATCCTTTCCCTTCTTCTTGTCAATGTTTTCCACATATTGTTTACCTCTGCGATTCTGACCGGAACCTCCTCATTCCTTACTTTTCCAGTCTATCTATTTTTCAACATTCGTCTGCAGCGCCTCGCCTCAAATGCTTCAATTCTCTTCTAATCCGGTTTCCCCTTAGTCCATGTTCCACAACCACACAATACTGTGCTCCATAGGTACACTCCAAGATATTTCTTCCTCAAATTAAGGCCTATTTTGGATACTAGTAGACTTCTATTGGCCAGGAATGTCCTTTTTGCCAGTGCTGGTCCGCTTTTGATGTCCACCTTGCTCATTCCCTCATTCGTTATTTTGCTGCCTAGGTAGCAGAATTCGTTAACTTCATCTCTTACTTGACCACTAATCCTGATGTTAAATTTCTCGCTGCTCTCATTTCTGCTGCTTCTCATTACTTTCGTCTTTCTTCAATATTCTCTCAATCTATATTCTGTGGTCATAAATCATTCCATTCAGCGGGTGATATAATTCTTTTTCACTTTCACTGACGATAGCAATGTCATCAGAGAATCGTATCATTGATATACTTTCAGCTTGAAATTTAGTTCCTCTTCTAAACCTTTCTTTTAATTCCATCATTACTTAGTCGATGTACAGATTGAACATTAGGGGTGAAAGACTGCATCTCTGCCTTACATCCCATCTAATCCGAGCACTTCGTTCATGCTCTTCCGTTCTCATTATTCCCTCTTCCTCTTGTCCATGTTGTGTATTACTAGCCTCTCCCCTAAGCGTACACCTATTTCCCTCAGAATTCCTAACATCTTGAACCCTTTCACATAGCCGACAAATCCTATGAACGTGTCTTGATTTTTTGTTGTCTTGTTCCACTATCAACCGCAACGGCAGAATGGCCTCTCTGGTGCCTTTATCTTTCATGAAGCCAGACTGATTCTCATCTAACATATCCTCAGTTTTCTTTTCCAGTCTTCTGTACATTATTCTTGTAAGCAACGTGAATGCGTCAATAGTTATGCTGATCGTACGATAATTCTCGCACTTGTCAACTCTTGCACTCTTTGGAATTTTGTGGATGACATTTGTCCGAAAGTCAGATGGTGTATCGCCAGACTCATACATTCTGTACACCAACGTGAATACTCGTTTTGTTGCCTCTTGTCCCAATGATTTTGAAAATTCTGATAGAATTATATCTACCCCTTTGGCCTCATTTGGCCTTTTACATTCTGGTTCTAACACTAGATCCCCTATCTCTACTATACAGATTCCTGTTTCTTCTTCTATCAGGCCGGACTAGTCTTTCCCTCATGAAGTCTTCAATGCACTCTTTCCACCTATCTGCTCTCTTCTTTGCACTTTACAGTGGAATTCCCTTTGGATTCTTAGTGTTACCAATAATGCGTTTAATTTCACCGAAGATTTTGACATTCCTGTATGCTGAGTAAGTACTTCCGACGATAATTTCTTTTCCGATTTCTTCACATTCCCCATACAGCCACTTCGTCTTAGCCTCCCTGGACTTCCCGTTTACTTCATCCGTCGGCGACCTGTATTAGTCTTCTTTAATTTCCCTGAAAATTTTTGTACTTCCTTCTATCATCGATCAACTAAAGTAATTCTTCTGTTACCAATGGTTACTTCGCAGTTGCCTTTTTTGTATCTACGTTTCCATTCCAACTTCAGGGATAGCTAGTTTTAGAGATGGCCATTCTTCTTCAACTGCACTGCCTACTAAGCTACTTCTTATTGCAGTGTCTATAGCCTTAGTGAACTTGAAGCGTATCTCTTCGTTCCTTAGTGACTTCCGTATCCCATTTTCTTGGGTACTGATTCTTCCTTACTCATCTCTTAAAATTAAGTCTGCCCTTCAACAGTATTACATTGTGATCTGAGTCTATATCTGCTCCTGGATACTCCTTAAAATCGATCATACATTAAACAAACCGGTAGGATGTTCAAGACGAGATTCCGCGAACATTTATTGAACAGAAAAAGGTGAGGTCAGAGACCACTCGGCATTTTCTGAACACGAGAAACCTAGCCGTCACCATTCCTCCACCTTAAATAATGTAAGTATACTTCATTTTGAAAACTTCAAATTAATCGAAATGTAAGTATACTCCATTTTGAAAAATTCAAATTAATTGAAGGTACGAAAATTTTGATGCATTTACCGGGTAGTGGTGATGTGCTTCTTAATGATTAATTGGTCAGTAAAAACCTGGTTTTTTACGACTTTATGATACTCGATACAAAATCACTCTAATTTTAGCACAATTTCTTCTTAGTTTGCACAGTGTACCATTATAGTTTCTATACTCTTACCATTTTCGTGGTTACAGGTATTTTTGTACACACGTTTGTAATCTTTTGACATCCTTTATTCTTTTTATTTTAACACTTTTTTTATACTCCTTAACCTTTTTCTTTTAATCCTCAAGCTTTTTGAATTTTTATCCTAAGCAATATTATGTGTTTTAGTTAAAAGGTCCTATGTAATTCACTTTTCTTATTGCCTGTAGCTGCTTCTTCTTATAGTCTTACACCTAGATCAGTTTAAATTTTACAGACACTATCGCTTTCTGCTGTTGTACCACCTTACTAGCGCGGGAAACGCGGTTTTCCTCTGCACTCTAGTTTCAATGTGGCCGTTTGTTTGTCCGTTTAGTTACGTGATATCCATGTCATCCGATGTACGTGTGGCTCTACACTGCGGCCCGTCTGGCACCTCTGACTATTTTAAGATATTTTTCACTCCTATTTATCTGTGCCTCTCCCTCTCCCTTGTTTGTTTTAATACATTTATCCCCGATTTTTATCCTTTCAAGATTATACACTTAATTTTTTCAAATGTAACTTCCTTTAGATGATTTGTTACCATCGTTCTGACCAACGTCCTTAGCAGTGGGTGTCATGTACTGTTTTGATACCCTTCCGTGAGTGTTAATTTCCTGTCTTCAATTTCTTAAAAATAGTTTTTGAGAGATTACAACGACGCTCCTTAACTTGTAACTTTGTGTATCGCTTTATTTACAACAAAAATAACTTTGCAACCGAGAATGGCTATTTTAACGTAGTGTAACAATTTGTGGCAAGCAAAAGGCTGAGAACGATGACGTTTGAATAAATTCTTTGTCATATGCAGTAGAGGAATAGAAAGAGGTGGGAAATTGCGAAGTCATAATAGTTGTCTTGAAAAAAACATTGTACATAACAGAACGAAATGGGGAATGGACGCTAATCAACACCGTTTAAAAAAATTCACTGAAATGAATAAAAAAATCTGTTTATGGTCTCGACGTCAAGACCATGTGGCTCATTGTTGGCTCTAAGATTATTCATGAAAGCACATTTAATGCAAGGAAAATGAAACGGCAGCAGATATTGTCGACAAGTGCTACACAGACATCATTTCACTATCATTGTTTACAGAACATTGAGACTGAATGGTCTTACGATTAGTAAGCTTGGACATCGCTTAGTCGTCTGGGGTAACTAATCTGTTATTAGAGCTAATGTGTGGAGCAAACGAGTAAGTTGTTAAGTGTTTGGCGTCACTGCCTCTAGTCTACGTGTTCCCTGGTTGGAAATGTTTTTGGTCATAGATTGGGAATTTGCGCTGTTCTACTGATTTAATATCTTCTTCACCGACGAGCAAGTCACCGAAGTCGCGTCAAGTGGAAAGAATGTCGCCACGTGGCCCAACAACCACAGACGGGATCTATTGGCCAATAATGCCATATTCATGTTTTGGATCTGCAGCTCTTGTTTTTCTTTCTGTGTTTACTTTTAAATTGTAGGATATAGATTCCGCCTTTTATGCAGAACGCCGTTTTTTTCTTTTTACCCAGACAAGTTTCGGCCCTTTGTGTCATCATCAGTGGGTTTTGTTTATTGAAAACTGTAAAATATGAACATATTTTAGACTGTCACTGATCTCACAAAGAGAGGCCTAAAAACGTTTTTGTTTGTTAAAAAATTGTTTTGCCACGCCCAAATCACGTTTTTTAAACTTTAATGAATGTGTTAACTCGCCGATGAAATTCATATTTACGTCGATTGCTTTGCAGATAACAAGCTATCAGTGCAGGACACCATACAGGTTTTCCGGCAAAACCATATGATGTAAGATCTCGGTAAGGAGAAGAACGAACAGAAACCTTCTTTAGCCGTCATTTTGTTAAATCAGTTACAACCTAAATTGTGTTAGCTTTTTACAGATTTCAATAAATATAATCCACTGGTGATGGCACAGAGGTGCCGAAACATTTGGGTAAAAAGAAAAAAACTGTGCTTTTGCATAAAAGATGGAACCTATATCGTCTAATATAACAATGCCATATTATCAATTCAGGGCACAGGCAGTAATAACGAAGATATGAGAGACAGAAGAGTAAATAGGAAGCACACAGTTTGCAGGATCATTCGAAAGCAGTCGGCGGGAAGGAGGCAAATATCGATTCCCAGCGCATTGCAGTATGTGCTACTTCAGAATTCAGGACGGGTGCTGACACGTGATCAGTTTTGCGAAGTCGTCGGATACCGGATCGGGATTCTTTCGCAGATGTACTGATCTGTTATGCGTATTCTATGGCATGCATGAGGTACAGCACAAGTAATTTCCTACTCCCACCAAGGTAATGCAAATTATCGCTTTGGGCGGAAAGCCTTTGTCTTGAGAATATTCGCAGCTCTCTCGCATCTAACAAAATTTGTATTTCAGGCAGCAGGCGATAGCCTCTCGTTTTACTATAATTTGCCCAAGTTGTTTATTGTAGTATGCATATCACTCTGTCACGTGTCTTTCCGGACACTTATACCATATATAGCAGAGTACTTTCCGTGAAAGGCTTTCTTTACCATGAAGGTGTTGATACATTTATATTATCGATGACGATTTGATATTTTTCTAACAGTGAGTTGCTAACGACATATTATGACTTCCAACGTATTACAGTAAAAACATTCGATAAAATGTAAGAAATGTCAATACAGAAACTGAAAGAAGTTTGTATACAATTTAAATTTAAAGTAATGTAGCCATCGAAGGACTTCAGATACCAGTCAAAGCAAAGCTTATTTCCCCAGTCGTAGTAAACTAATAACCTAGCATACCCATCGAAGAATCCATACGTACAACTAAATTAATGTATTAATACCAAACTGCGTCCCTAGATGAAACTGTTGAACTAACATAATTACTGTATCTTGTTCTCGCTGACCACTATTTCACATTCCGTAGAATGATGTACAAACTGGGTGTAGGGTTATAAACGAGACAACTGCAGAAATTTTAATTAACTATCTAGAGAATAAGGTTTTCAGTAAGACAATACTACTCAGAAAATTGTGCACTATTGCAGCTGTGTACACAACACATTTATGTTATATAATGGATCAAAGTAATAATAGAAACACAGTTAAGTACTTTCAGTAGGTTAAAAAAAAGATTGACGTCACCATAGACTGCCAGAAATGTAAGAAAACAATAATTTTAGAGAAGTAAATAGACAAAAGAAGTAAATAGCCAATATAAATCTCAACATCAATGAATAAATTAAATCAACAAACCCAGAGAATGTCAGTCATAAGTCCTCCACACACGCCGACTCATATATACAAGGTGCAGTCGTAACATTGTTATGAAAAACCCAAAAATCCCATCTTAGTCATGCTGACTATAAGCCAGAAATCACCACAATCAAATCCACTGCTCGTAGCAAGGTTGTCATGAACATGCATGCAATTTCACAATCATTAACAAGAAACAAAAGAGAAGACACTGACAATGACACGACCAACAGTAACACAGAAAAACTATATAACATTCTACCAAAGTTATGGTTCATTTTAGGTAATACAGCAAAACTGTTTAAAAACACGAAAATCAGAATTACTTTTATCATCAACACCAACTTCAGAAAGAACTTTATGCATGGCATCACATTACCAGGCGAGAAAGTAAGAAAATCAGGGACTGTAACAGATACCACACTCTCCAAACGGGTAGAAAATTTAACACTAATGTCAAAGAACATATTGAATGTTTCAGACATAAAAAAGCTAAAAAATGTGTTACAGAGAAGCATACAAACGAAATGGGATATAGTGTTGTAATAGACAACGATCACCTGCAAAATAGCCGTCTTAGAGGAAATGAAAAAATTCATCCCTAGCCAAAAGTGCAAACCCGAGGACTTAAATGAAAATATACATTTCTAGAAGGAAAATTTCTTCAAGAGCGTCATTTTAGAATTGTTAAATTTGAAAATACGTTTCCAATGAATAATATATATGACTGTGTGCTCCAGTTGCTATATTTTTCTAATTCATTTTCGTACTCATTTGTGTGACTATATGTTTATAGTTACTGAAGGTATTTTGATGTGGCATTGAAACTAGAAGATAATTCTGATTTTGTCTCCAAAGTGTTTTGTTTTATTGAAATCAAACAAGATCAGTGGTCTGTTATGAAAGATTTTTATGATTTGGATTGTTTTCTAGATCACAAAACGGTTCCTAAGAAAAGATATCGATTGATGCTTACATTAGAGAACGCCGTCCATTTGCCCATTTTCGACGTATTCCTTCGTTTGGCGATGTTGTTTTCTACCTAATCCCACATTGCTTAGATACTATGTGTTTCTTGATGTGAGACATAACAAAATGTAACAAAATACTGTTTGAATCTTTATGGCTAACCATAACACGTTGTGTTTTATATGAATGGTATTACCATCTCTAGTTATCCTATGATCTAAAAGTTTTCTCTTCAGCAGTTGCTCAATTATATTACTACGTTTTGATTAAATGTATAAGAGAAATCAAGGAGTAGTGATAGGGGTGAAGATCTAAATTTTGGGTTGGTGTGGAAGGAGGGGAGGAGTCACAGAGTCGGGGGGGGGGGGGGCGGATGTATGTTAACAGTGAATCCAAAATGTCAAAATGTGAGTGGAGAGCGAATTGATAATGAGCTAGAGGAAAATGGGTGAGGAGGTTCAAATGGCTCTGAGCACTAAGGGACTTAACAGCTGAGGTCATCAGTCCCCTAGAAAGTGGAACTACTTAAACCTAACTAACCTAAGGACATCATACACATCCATATCCGAGTCAGGATTCGAACCTGCGACCGTAGCGGTCGCGCAGTTCCAGACTGAAGCACCTAGAACCGCTCGGCCACATCGGCCAGCTGGGTGAGGAGGAAGAGACGAAACTGAGGAGGAGGTGGAGATAAATATCGAGTGAGGGGTGTGACAGGAAAACATTTCTTTTTTATGTAATTTTTCAATTTTGTGAAACATATGGTTTCCAACATCTATCGGCTCATTTTTAGTGTGTGTTACTGCTTTCAGTATGTGGAAGTTTTCTTCTAAAGGGAGAGTTGTCTGCTTTTACTGATATTTATGGTGTTCATGAGGTTTTCTGTTGTTCTCTGCCTATGGTATTCCTGTTCAAGGTTTTCTACAGGTGTTGAGCGGTTTGTACTGTATTTATAAGGCATAATATGGTCTTTATATCTTGTGTCAAATGTCTGCCCATTCATCCCAATGAAGGTTTTGCACAGTTAGTGCAGATGAACTGGTAGATAATATATTTTAGGGATCTGTCTGGTTTTGATTTTTGTTTTGTGACGTGTTCCTATATTGAATAATCCGTTTTCTAGGCACCGTTAGATCATTTATTTCTTCAATATATTATCTACTTAGTACGTGAATTTACTGTGCTAGCCACTGTATTCCATTTTGTTGTGATTGTACTGCTCGTATATTTGGTGTCATTTGCTCCATTTATTTCATTATTTTTCTCTCTATTTGTCTGTTACGATTACCTACGAGAGTTGCTGTGTATCCAATGTTATTGCTGTCAGTTTTATAGTGGCTGGCTCTTTTTGCTAATCAGATGTGTTTTGAGGTATCTTATGGAGACTACAGATTGTTTATGATTCTGTTGGTTGTTTGAATTTGATTTTTAGTGTCCGTTGATGTATGTTTTATACATTTGTCATAGGTGTGGCTGTGATTCTCTTTTGTTATTGTTCTATCAAGAATAGTGAGTTAGTTTTCTCTATTATAAATTTTATGTTCTTGTGTGTTATATTTACATTGATGTATTTTGTTTTAAGGTTCATCTTCATACAATTTATATCCTCCACATACATGTGCCAGTAGATGAGGTTGTTTATTTTCTTTTTAATTACATTTCTCTGTAATTCATGAAGATGTTGGCTAGTGTTCCAGCAATTGGCGACCCTCCTGGGTTATCACTATTCTAATATGTATGTCTCCTACTTGCCTACTTGAATTCAAAATATTTTGTTGTGTTTTAGCTGCAGTTCTTTATCTGTGTTTCATTTACTTGTTCATGAGGTTCCCAGTTGTGTATTTTCAGCTGATCTACAACTAGTTTAATGGTCTCATTATCTGGGATGCAACTTTACATGTTTTCTGCACTAAAGGAAAGCAGTGTTACTGCCAATGCAAATTTCTGATCTATAATGCTATCTATTAGTTGCGTGCTGTTTTTCTTATTATCCTGCCACTTTCGAGTTCATATTTTTGGGTGAGCTGTGACTGCATTTGTTTTGATAGTAGACATGGTAGATACTTCAGATTTTACTATTGGGTGGACAGGAACATCTGCCTTATATATTTTTGGACGGCATATCATGTAGGGGTTCTTGAAAATTTTTTGTGTGTCACTTCCATCCTATAAGAAAATGTATGCTCTGGGGTTTTTAGTGTCTTTTACATGCACAGAAAGCATTAACACACAATAATGAACACATAAATACTTTTTTTCGCTGCCTCCCTGCCTATTAACCATTTACATCTTCAGCACTTTTACTGCTCCTTCATTACTGTAACACATTAATTAAATACATATTAACATTTTGAAATAACGTAAAACCCATATGATGAATTTCAGAGAAAGAGAACATTTTTAGATCAAATGATAAATAGGTAAAAACACCTACACCAAACACAGAGAGAGATACAAGTTTAGCCAGAAGGATACAAACAGTAGTGATATTACATTATAATGGGGTTCGCATCAGGAAAAGCATATTGCAGTAGAGCAACATGAAATTAGACAGAAAACAACAGTTTCAAACGAAGGAATACTTCAAATACTTGAATGAAGATAGTGTTTTATCATTTGAGCGAAAATTAGACAGAAGTGTCTTAAGTAAAATCAACATGTATTCTGATGCAGTGTTCATAACAGCCAGTCATTTTGTAAACATCATTCACCAGGGACCAGTGGCGCTTCTTAATTTCAATAAAATGAAACACGTTTGCTGACAAAAATGTGTGTTCTTGCATTTGCTATGTCTGATTCGAAATACATGCAATAATTTTTATATTGGCCTTTTGTAACCTCAGATTATCACAGTCCACCCTGCTGCAATATTTTTCATTGATCAACATCAAGATGCAACGGCAAGATGTGCAGGAGACATTGAAAATGAGAGATAACAGCAGGAGAGACACATTAATAGTTAAACCAAAATAAACTCGGTTTGGCCATTACCTTATTTACGCAGCACGATTTTGTTGTTGGGATGACTTGTTGTAAGTGTCCTTTTCAAGTTTGTACACGGTGATTGACAGAACCGAAGGACCCATAGCGATGGACGTAATTCAGCGTACCACCAGAAAACAGCCGTTTCCTAGGAAGAAACTGAGTGATTTTTAAAAAGTCGTTTATGTGAATAACAGACCATCAAAGGAAGTGAATATTTCAACATATTAGGCTATCTTTCTCTTTCTACACAACATGGCCACAGCATTTGCCACGTCTGTAATGAACAATCTTAATACCTAGGAGTTCGATTGTAAAATGCTTTTGTATTGTCATTGTTGCCTAAAGATGAAACTGCGAGAGTGGCGATGAAGCATCTAACTTCCACAAGAATGTCATTCACACATGAGAAACGGCAGATATGTGCGAGGACTATCCCACAATAACAACTCACACATCCAAGCCGCTCACAAGGGCAAGTAAATTAAAGGCACCAGGGTGTCAGTTGTGACGTTGTGCTCGGTAATGGCAGCAGCACTGAAGAAAAATCGAGGCACGTTCATTGGGTATGTCGACCTAGATAAAACGTTCGACAAATTGGAATGATGTAAGACGTTCGTCATTCTGAGTAAAATAGGAGTAAACTACAGGGAAGGACGCGTAATATAAAATATGTGCAAGAACTAAGAAGAAATAATGAGAGTGGAAGAGCAAGAACGAGGTGCTCGGAATGAAAATGTTGTAAGACAGGGATGCCCTTTTGTTCAGTCTATACATCGGAGAAGGAATGACGCAAATATAAGAAAGAGTGAAGACTGGGATTAAAACTCATGCTGAAAGGATGTCAGAGATAAGATTCCCTGATGGCATTGCAGTCTTAGTGAATATGAAGAATCTAATGAATGGACTGAACAATGTGAGTACAATTTACAGATTCATAGTAAACCAGGAAAATAGAATTTCAAAATGTGTTGAATGGAGTGAAAGGAATACGGATTGAGAGTAAATCGCAGGAAGACCAAAGTAATCAGAAGCAGCAGAAATAAGAATAGTGAGAAGCTTAATATCAAAGCTGTTGATCACAAAGTTAAGAAATGCTGCTACCCTGGACGCAAAATAATCCATGACGGAGAAAGTAAGGTGTTCTTAAGAAGCGGACTGGCACATGCCGTGGCCGTATTACTGGGTAAGAGAAGCTTACTAGTATCAAACGTAACCTTAATTTGAGGAAGAAATTTCCGAAAATGTTCGTTTGGAGCAGAGCATTGTATGACAGTAATCACGGATAGTAGGATAAAGCTGATCAGAGAACAATAGAAGAATTTTTTAGATATGGTGCTACAGAAGAATTTCGCGAAATTAATGGACTGATAAGATTAGGAATGAGGAGATCCTCCGCAGAGGGTCCGATGAAAGTAACATATGGAAAACATTGACAATAAGAACGAACAGGATAATGGTACATATGTTAAGACAACAGGGTGCGTGTTGCAAGAGATGAGTATGGGAGGTAAAATCTGTAGGGAAGACAGGGATTTGACTATGTTGAACAAATAATTGAGGACGTAGGGTCTAAGTGATACTCTGATACGAAGACATTAGCGCACGAGCAAAGGCTGGGGGATACTTGAATAGCCCCATAGGTAAGGAGAGTCTTTTAGAGGCGTTTGTCCAGAAAAATGTAAAAAAATTCCGGAAAATCTATTGATAAGGAATTAAGGAAACAATATGTGATCTGTCTGTATCACTCATTACTTCGTGTGAACAGAGATCCATTTGTATTTCAGAGGAACGATATTTCCTGAAACCGTACTAGTTATATGCCGAAAGACCGTTTTCTTCGAGGTATTTCGTAATGCTGGAAAACATTGCGTATTCCAAAGTCTTATTAAAAAAAGTCAATGATGTGAATCTCTTATTCAGCAGTTTACTGCTGTTTACTCCTACTTGCCTTGGTGTGGCCTGCGCAACTTTACGGTCATTAGATACGATGTTTAATAAAGCGAGCGATTGTGTATGACCGCCAGAAACGGAGCTGTTTCATCAGTACACTGCGACAGGAGTCCAGGTACGAAGACAAGCCTTTATTATGTGACTTAAGCTGTTTTGCTACAGTGATGATATGTAATTCTAAATTACTTAAGTTGACAGTTGTTTTTTTTCCGATAGGGAATACCAGTGTAACATGAAACATTTCGATATCATTACGCGTAAGCTATGAAACTGTAACTTCTGAAAAGTGGTCGTATTAGGGGAATTTCTAGTAGTTACGAAAAATGTTGTTTAAATTTATGCACAACAGTAGCTCGTCAGAGAAACCAGGTTCGTTTGAGGGTGGTTGTTACGAATGGAAGTGTTTGAAGAACTGGTCGGAAAAAATGTAGCTGGGACGTTTGTAATGACCGCACTCATAGGTTTGATGTAATGACTGCACTCACAGATCTGGTGAAGCTGGAATGATCAGCTCTAATTACTCCTGCGCCCATTACACCAGCAACTGTGCTCATATTCCTGTGGACGAAAGTCTCTGCATTACTCCATATGTTACATCGCTCGGTTATCGCTATTTCGAAATTACAACTGTATTTGTCAGACAACGCACGAACTAATGGCTCAATACAAATCCTCGCAAACGCCAATCGCGCGTTTTCTATTCTTATGTGTCCTCAATTCTTATGCTGTTTCTACTATTGCCAGATTTATAAGCTGAACAGCCAGTTCGGCTTGTTGTAGTAATAACCTTATTTATTGTTTATTGATTTTGAAAGTCCGCTAAGACTGAAGGGAAGCTATTTAAAATGTGATAATAAATACTGAACTTACGCTCTTTTTTGAAGATTCTTCTTTGCTTAACATGTACAGATTGTACAACGTGGACTGGTCAGTTAACGTTCAGTGAGTGAACTCTTATAATAATTAGAAACTACTTCAATAGTGACTTCATGTTTATGAAGATTAATGAGCAGTGTCTGTTTCAAATCGGATATATAAGTAAGTAAGGGTTTCACTTTCATTTCAACTTTCTATTTATTGGTTTGTCTGAATTCTGAGCAGACTTATGTTGAATTGTCGACTTATTTGCGTTGCATTTTGTTGACCATTAAAGTGATTTATTAGCGCGAAACTGGTATCATAATTATGTGGCCGAAGTCAAGGGTAGCTCATTGAGCGATGTGCCTTGGTGGCTAAGATTCTGGTCTGACATGCTGGAGAAAGATGACCACAAGTACGCTTCCAGCCATCGAGATTTATTTTCTCCTTGTTCTCCCTGAATCGTTTCAGGCAAATTTCCGAACAGTTCATTAGGGAAATTGAACAAAGTGAAGTTACCGTTCGTGTTACAAATAATGTGCCTGTAGTGCGACTGTCTCTAGATTTCATATGAGCCTTATTATAACATTATGATGAATTTTATGTGTCTCTGACTATTAATTTTTATAAAAATAAGGTCTGCAGCCAGGATGCTGGACGACGCATTAACTACGTGAACAGATCACAATCGTAAACGCTCTCAGGTGACCGAACAAACGAAGTCGTCTTCTGTTTAAAAGACTAGTTCAGCTATGTCGAGAATGGGGAGTCATGTCACGGCAGTTTTACGAATATCGTACCTAAATTTCCGCTAGTCGCTTCATACAGCAAGTAGAAATAAGAAACACTTGTCATAGTAGACGTCGTTGCGCATACCGACTGAACTTTACAGGACCCTACTAAGCATAAAACAGTCAACTCCCTGTATAGCCGAGAGAATTCTTCAGACGGAACGGACTTTTATCATCCGTAAAATACGGAAACTTCGTGTCAGTTCGCCGATACACGTAACACGTAGGCGAATTTATGTGACCCTAAAACTTCCCGAACAAGTAATCCTTACGACTTTTTTTACGACTCTTTGTGGTTGAAGCAACAACAGCACGGCAGGGCTCGTATGCTGGACACCTTAGCTGGAGAAATAGAGAGAGCGCGCCGTCAGAGGTTTTATAGCCGCTGCTTACAGTTCGGCGAATTCCGTGCAAGGACCGCCTGCGGCAGATGTGATTATCACCTTTCCTCACCTCCGCTGCTTCCACCCTGCGCCTCGCAGTAAGAAAAGGCAGCTGACGCCCGTCTCGTGTTTGTTGGATGGTACCTCGCTAATATTAAACCCGAACACTGCAATCCACTCTGGTCGTTAAATCCGGTGATAATCCTTCGGGGCAAGCCGGAGGTGTTCTGAACAGAGAATAATAGCAATTGAAAATTTGTTTGTTTACATCCGAACTACTACTAAAAAGTTTAGTGCCAGAAATTTAAAAAATGTTTTAAATGTTTCAATTGTAAGTGTAGCGCGAGTTAAAATGCACAAAAATTTCGCTACAAGTATTCGCAGTACTGAAATGGCGACAACACAACATAATAACTATAAAACCGTAAGTGACAGAATTTTCTATGCATCGTGTAGTAACCAGATTTTGGGACAGAGGGTAAATTTTATTCAAGACTATTGTTAATCGAAGTAACGGTCGTTATCATTCTAGTCATCAGGAAAGTAAAATCTTCTACTATATTTGTTTTACGAGAAATGGATAGATTTTTCTCCAAGCTTTTCAGACATAAGTATTTTTAGGAAATTTATATTCATTTAACTACTCTATCTGCCTCTTACATGTAACCAGGCATCCTGAAAGACTCTTTTTATGATTGGTTGTATTCACTAAATTATCCTTATGTCGTACTAAATAACTAAATATATAGCAGTGAAAGAAATCCCTCCCCCCTCTTTTTTTAAGCACGGAATTTAGCATGGAGCTCGATTGCTTATACTTGGCAACTATACAGCCTCGACACATGGCCAAATAGGGCTAACCAACACTGATTCTAAACTTATGGCAGTAAAAAATTACCAACAGTTTAAAAGAATTTATTAATAAAAACTTCACAAATAGTTCACTGAACTACAAAGAGGGTGCGTGGCTATAATTAAGTGTTTAAGTGGACTTATCTAGTCTTGGATGCAGTTATCGACTACTGTCATCACTTATAGAATGTCCATTTTGGCTCTTCTTCACGGCGGCTGTAGTACGGTCCAGATGCGTTCTCGAGGTTGTGCTCACACTGCGTGGACACTGTTGATGATACTGTCGACTGGATTTGGGTGTCCGCGTTTATCCGTGTTTGGCTGATGAATGCTTTACTATCCCTTTTTGAATGGTTAATCTGAATACTCTTTGTTAACTTTACCCCAAGCATGAATTACGAGCAGAGAGCAATTGATATGCAAGAACATGGCAGCGAGAGACCTAGGAGCTCTCTGGATTGCGACGCCGTTATTCCATAACTTTGGACTTCATCATGAGAGAATGGATGAGCTCTCCCTAAGGTCCGATGAGAAAGGTAGTTCGTACTTTTGTTTAATAACGAACATTGTTGCAATCACGATTAAAGAAACTAATTTAAAACTGGAAGTTACATCCGTATGTGGACGAGAATTAAACTGACATAAAGAGATACGGAATGTAATTATTTGTCGACACACGTTGATGGTCAGTCTTTTAATAATTTTTTCCATTCATATCATTTTGCACTATTATCGGCAGTTTGTGGGCCGTAGTGGTAGGTGTAGGATAGTTGTTTAGTACGAACCTTCATCGTTGTCACTGCGCTTCTTGGGGAATTTAGTATTTGATTCAGTTTCAATTTCTGTGCTACACTACAGCTATTATCCACGCTTCCCTTAAAGTGATGCACTGCCACAGCTAAGGGTTTTCTGATGCCTATAATCGTGAGAACGATTCATACATGAAATTTTCTAGTTCAGATACTTCGCTGAAACCAAGCTGCAGTTAGATAATACCTTTCATAATCATAAATATGATATTTTACCCTCCTAAGTGATAATATATTCCAGGTAATTTCTTTTGTGCAAATACATAAAATCAGAATACTTAAAAGTTTTAAATAAAATTACAGAGATATTCTACAATGGCGTCAAAGGTGTCAGGACATGTCTTTTATTTTAAATGTGTTAATCACTGCATTATGTTTCAGTTTCATGATTTGTTCTGACGGAGGTACCCGGCTGATGAACCGAGGGCCATCACATGAGATTTTACATCACTGCAACATACAATAGAGGTAAGTACAAACTTCAGTTTTCATCACTTCGTCACCTGTGCCACTTGATTGCTATTAGCATTGTTGTTAGTGAAGTAAGTGGCGCAGCCTGCGACGACTTTTCTATTAATGATAATATTTTTCCAGATTCATGTCTCCTGCACAGCTAGTTTAGGAAGCATTTGGAATGAAATGTTGTTCTTTCCTCTCGTTCAGTAATTTGCATATGTTTTGCGTCCTGTTTAGTGCACGTTTTGGGCGTTAAAATGGTTCAAATGGCTCTGAGCACTAAGGGACTTAACTTCTGAGGTCATCAGTCCCCAAGAAATTTAAACTACTTAAACCTAACTAACCTAAGGACAACACACACATCCATGCCCAAGGCACGATTCGAACCTGCTACCGTAGCGGTCGCGCGGTTCCAGACTGTAGCGCCTAGAACCGCTCGGCCACACCGGCCGGCTTTTGAGCGTTGCTTTTAAGTTGTGTACCCTGATAGGGCAGAATCCACTTGCATGTTCTCTGAATTCCTAGTGTTATTGCTAACTGTCGATCACAGTTTAAGGTGGATCACCAGAAGTTAGCAAATGCACAAGCTGCAGAAGAGTTCGACGAAACCAAGGAACGGGCAGCGTTTTTACCCAAGCAGTGATACCAAGTGTCCGAAATTTTGCAACAATTAAGGCTCTTATCGACTCCACGGGCTGAGATGGCATCGAAAGCTGCAGATATGCCAACGAAGTAGGATTTAGTAGTTGCGACAATTCAGTAACAGAGATGACTACCCAGATCACAGGGATAGCAAATGAAATGTCAGAAGTAAAGCTGTGAGTACCGGGCGTGAGTCGTGCTTCGGTAGCTCAGTTGGTAGTAGAGATGGGCAAAACTGTTCTTTTCAGAGATTGGATCAGAACTGTTCACTCCCTGAAATGAATTAGCTCTTTTTCATGACTCACCACTCATTTACAATATAAAATAAATGGAAGGCACATTGCCCTTTAAACTTGGTTTATTCCAGTACTATACCTGTATTTTGATCTTATTTGATCCTATTTTGAAGTAACACAGATAATGAGTAAGAATTTTGTATTGTTTATTGAAATTTCCACGATATGACAAAGTTTTTGATTATTGATTTATTTTGCACTATCGTGGTTTTTTGGGTGATCGGAAAATGTTGTAACTTGAGATTTACATTAATAATATATTTGGCTATAACGTATTAAAATTTCATTAACCTCATACAAATACATCGCAAGCCATATATTTTTAAAGTGAACGTTTCCTTTCGAAGACGCCTAAAATCGCAAAATCCGTACCAGAATAAGAAAAAAAAATATAAATTTGACTGTAAAACGAAAGTGCTGCATATAGCCTTACGCAGAATAAAACAAGGAAAATATTGGTGTATCACATTTTGCGATACGTTTATCGGTTCGCTCGTAATTAAAGCGTAAATTCGAGTGTCTATAATAAAAATCCTATAGTAAGAGGAGTCATCAGGAACCTAATCTAATCAGTTTAAACAAATAAAAATAAAATAAAAACAATTGATGTATACATAACATAATAATGTAATATACATAGCGGCATTACTACGAAGAACAATATCCAGTGGGGACGAACTCCGATGCAGAGGCGCTGAGTCGAGCAGGTCGAGCCGCGAGCTGTATTCCTGCGTGAGCTGAGACCGCAGAGACCACAGTGACACCTGAGTCGCTTTGCTCGACGCTCTGGCTAGAGTCGAGACGGTGGGGCGAGCGTTGAGCGGGCGAGTTCCGAGGGAGGGGGTAGCGGTGAACTCACCCGCTCTGAGACAAATAGTTCGTTCCCTTGCGAGCGGGTTTTTGCAAGTAGTTCCTATGTTATCCGCTAGGTGGCTCTCTGTCCTGTTGCTCGCATCAACTGCCCAGAGGGCAGGACGTGCGACTGAAACGATCGCCGACAGAGTGCGATGCGAAGTTACGCAGCGCCAGACACTGCGCGGCAGACGACGCACAGAGATGCCACGGCATATGTGAAACACAAAATCCAATGGGGCACTGCACAATGCAGGCAGCCAAGGTAGAAGCAGGGCAGAGGCCGGCGCTGGCTGTGTTGTGTGGCGTGCACTGTGCTGTGACCAGCAGAGGCGCTGCTGATATGCTCCGTCTCTCTCTCTCTCTCTCTCTCTCTCTCTCTCTCTCTCTGCCGTGGGAAACGTTTGGAGCTACCGTTCTTTTTTTCTGAATCACTGATTGTTCACTCCTTTGAAAGATTGAACTCTATGAATTAGTTCAAGAGCGGATCCCCATCTCTAGTTGGTAGAGCACTTGCCTGCGAAAGACAAAGGTCCCGAGTTCGAGTCTCGGTCGGGCACACAGTTTTAATCTGCCAGTAAGTTTCGAGATGACAGAAGTTCGGAAATTCAGGAACAATTTTCGAGCGAAATACGAACGCTTTCTACCGAAGTTGGTGAAATTAAAATCTGACATAGAACATCTGATATGATGGTGGATCAACTGTCGGAAAAGGTAACTACTACATCTGTGGAACAGGAACAGCAGATAGACGAAAAGTTCGTAGAACATAAGACGCACATTTCAGCAGAATTGTATGCTTGGGCAAATTCTAAAGAGGAACAGGTGCCACAATGTGTTCAGCAAAGTACATAGGCAGATGTTCCGAATTTACCCTGTGAAAATTGGTAAGCTAATGACGAAGTAAAGCAGACGAGCCCAATTTCTCAGAATGGGGAACGAAGATTGCCGAAACTATGGAGATGGTTACTCTAGAGATTAAAGAAGTTCCGAGGGCTGTTCGAGAATGTTAGACCGATCTGCGAGGTGTAAAATGACAACAGGCTAGCAGATCCCATTCTGACAGAGTGTCCATGTACCAGACTATAACAAAATCGTGCGAGTCCCGGTCATGGTGCTCTTCCACTGACAACAATTGGTACATCAACCGTGGTGGAAGATAAATTCTTAAACCACCAGGAATTTCAAGCTTTTTTACGAGTCAATGAGACAGCCAATCCGGTCATTTCTACAGTAGGGAAGAGATCAAGACTGTGAGGGTACAAATGCAAATAGTTACTACGCTAGGAAATGCGGCAACCTTCCTAGTGGTCGTAATTTTGTTGGTAGAATATACACTAGGACTGAAACTCATCTGATAGAAGGACACAACGATTGACTTCTCCACAGGGCAAGCCCTCTACCTGACCATCGAATCGTAGCCCAGGCCAAACTGTTGTGGAAGATATTGTAGAGGATCTTGTAGTAAAGCAACTTTAAAGAACCCTGGCATCTTCAATGGAAACAGTACAACTGCTTGGTGTTATCCAGGTGCAACAAACACAGAACCAGAGAACCTCAATATTCAGCTAAAGCAGCAAGTATAGAATCTCAACTGCAATGATCGTAAGTAGTCGAGGTAAAGTCCAGAATCATAAAACTAGACACACGTCATCCAAATGTGTTTCGACATCACAAATTCTGCCATAGCTCCTGGGTGTGTGTTTTGGGACATTATGGGCGCCCAACGGCGAGGTTATCAGCACCCTGACGTTTATTAAAACAAACGAATATGGATAAGAACTAAAAGTATCGTACACCCACGCACTCGAAATGACCACACAATCACTCTATCGCACAGGCACTCTCACATGCACTGAAACCAATAAGGAGGCAAGATATCTAATCAAGAAATTAAAACAGAGTGAAAACAAAACACAAAAGAGCTAATAGAACAGCACAGGGAAATGTGACTGGCGATCGCTTACAAAAAACTTGGGGCGCCAGCCACCCTATTGACACATTAAAAACATCGCCTCAAAATCTTGTTAAAAACGTGGGACATTCACAAAACTTTAAAACGTGAACTACATTCGTTTGATCATCACATAAAATAGACTGCAGATCCGCCGACAAATCCACTGCAGTCCTCTGGTCAGCAAATGAAATGCAGACCAATAAAATGTGGTGCACGGTGGTCTGCACGCCACAAGCACCACACATCGTACGGTCCTCTCTCCGGAGTAAGAATCCATGCGTCATAGGGCTGTGGCCGATGCGAAGGCGAGTAAGGAGGACCTCGTCCCATCGACGTGGCTGGAAGGAAGTACTACACGGCCGTGTTGTGGGCTTGACGACACGGAGCTTGTTGTCGGTCACTTCTAGCCACTCGTCTTCCCAGCGACACAGGGCTTTATACATCAACAGCGAGGTGAGAGCTGGCAGGGGGACAGCACACCGAAAGACCTGACGGTCACGACACGCCTCCTTGGGTGCTGGATCAGCCCTTTCATTCCCCAGAATTCCCATGTGCCCTGGTACCCAGCAGAAAGACACCTTCTTCCCCACTCGCTGTAGTTGGAGGAGGGCGCCCTGGATAGTCTGGGTTACTTTATTTGTTGGGTACAAATATAGGAGAGAGTAAAGGGCGGTCAGAGAATCTGAACAGACGAGAAATCTAACACGGGGAGAATGTCTCATCTGTTCTAGTGGCCGCAATATCGCATATAATTCTGCGTCGAAGACGGTAAATTCGGGAGGCAGTCTGAGGACATGATCCTGGGAAACTACAGAGCAACCAGCGGAGTCACCCTACTTAGATCCATCCGTAAACACAGCTAAATGGTTGCGGCGCTCAGATAAAACGTCAGAAAATACCACATTAAAAACGAAAGCAGTTCTCTCCTGTACCGCTCCAAATATAAAATCACTCTGGGCTGCTCCAGTAACCAGGGTGGCAGGCGGTTAAAACCCTGGATTTGGGGTCGGACTGGCGCCATACCAAATGACCCCCGCACAGACTGCTGGCGGATCCCAAATGACATCCTCGCTTGTGGACGAACAATGTTATGGTGTGCTGGTGAAATTGGAGCTGCGAGGAACTAACATGCTTGGTTCACCATGAATCCGGCGCCAACTGCCATAGCTCCTATCCCATTTCAAGGATTCGTTGCACGGTTATAACAACAGTCTTTTACATGTGCAACGAATTAAAGGAGGGCAAAAGATATTAATGAAGACCTATAATCATTCACCGTTACTGATTAAAAGGAGCAGAAAATCGGAATTATTATGTGGAGGACAGTTTGAAATACCCAATTCCACAGCCTATGTTCTTAGTTATCCAAACCGCTTGAAACGTCCCCTTAGAAAAATTAATGAATTACTGTGCTGATAAACCTCTTATATTATTTGATTTTCAAACAGCTGAGCAAAACTGAACATACTCAGACATTCACTAAAGTGACACACAATATTTTTAGCGCAACGCAATCTGACGTTCAATAATCCCTACAAAAAAATGGCCCTGACTAACATTAACTTATACCTTTCACGAATCACTTACCTCACAAAAATCTTCATTACTCGAACTACTGCAATACGGCGAGCGCCACTACTGCCAGCTAAATAAAAGATTCCAACTGCTGAAGGCACTAATTACTGATAGGCATAGTCAGCAAATGAAATATTTTGATAGAGCACAAGAAATGTATTTACAATAATAGTGTTCAAAAGTCATAATATATATGTCCACGACATCCGAATTTACTCTTTCTGATGGACACACGTCCAGATCGTCCGCTCTCAATATTCCGCCATCTCTCTCCCCACATCCACCACTGCTGGCGGCTCACCTCCTACTGCGCAACGCTACGCGCAGTGTTGCCAACTCTAAATAACCCGAGTCGCTAGATTCAATATCAAAAGTCGCTAGAAAGTCGCTAAAACTGATTTTACTAGGGGTGTACTGCAAATTTCGTGCTGTGAATGGTGCAATAAGCCAAACATTGTCTCATATGTAATTTCTATATTGTCTTAATTAAATGACGCATCGCTTGCAACAACATACATATAAAATACAATAACGTTTAATTAAACATGTTATCATAATTGACGCAACATACAAATTGTTGTTTCAATCACAGTAGTCAAATATACTAGAAATATACAACTACATTTGTAACAAAAGAAAGCAAGAACTCAAATTAGGTTACAAAATATATACATACCGGTATGTGAGCTATTCATCGTCGTCACTCAGAAGATCGAATAACTTCTCTTTCATGCACTGACAGAACTGTGGTTGATGTAGAGGGTTGAACGTTTAAGGTAAAACATGTAAAGATGATTTGAGTCGTCGCAATACATCTTCTACAAAAGATCGGCTGTGTAACAATTGTCTTGAACCATGGCAAGTGAAAAATTTAACTTCAGTTCTTCCCACTGCTCCAAAATTCTTCGTATTGCTGGTTCAATTGAAAGCCAACGTGTTGCACAGATCTTCAAATTTTTAGTGGCTGTTTTCCACAATTTACTGTCTTATAAACCTTTTTATATTCCTCTTGTCTTTTGGGTGAAATGGAGAACCAATTGTAGGTTTCCCGTACAAGAAACTCTATGTTTCTAGGTATGGTATTCACTGAGGCGTGCGAAACTTCAAGCTGAAGAGAGTGACAAATGCAACGGATCAATACCAAATGCTTCAAACTATATTCTGTCATGTGTTGTTCGAAAAGCCCATTGTTTATTCCAACCATTGCAGAAGCATTATCTGTGCCAATTCCTACCATATCAGAAATTGGAAATTTGAGATCTTTCAAAGAATTCACAAGAACAGCAGCCAGATTTCTTGCATATGCAGTTTCTACTACAGCGAGTTTGAGAAATGCTGATCTAGTGGTTTGGTTGTTTACACTATAGTACCGTATGACGATACCTACCATTTTAGATATTGATACATCTGCGGATTCATCTGTTAGTACACTGTATTTTTGGTTACCTATATCTTCAACCAATGATTGTGTAAAATATGGAGCCAAAATTTCAGTTATAATGTTAGTGCACTTTGTACGATGTAATTGCATGTTTTTAGCGTCCTCATCACCGGAAAACACCTTCTTGCACGGTATTCCTAAATGATCTACAGCTAAAATAGAACGATGTTCAGCAATAAATAAAGAAAGGGCTCCTTCCGCTCTGCTTGCTATTCTAACTGTAGTTTTCGGAACAATTTTCACAGGTAAGGTGGTTTGTGTTTTTTTTAATCATTTTTTTATGCTTAATAGTTTTCGAATGCTTTCTAATATCACACAATTTAGCATAAAACTCTGTTGCACATACTTGACATCTTGCCTTGGATAAGTCTCCAACGACTGGTTTCAGCCAGCCATTGAATTCAGATTCTGCTTCCCACGCATCCCGATATTTTTGAGCGTACTGCGTCTTCTTCTGCGGTAAATCCATTATGTAAGCCACCACAACATAAGTTTCACCAATTTATAATCACTGAAAATACATTAAAACTCAGGCGAACTAGAGGTCATGAAACAATCTACTCACTCGATAACTCAATATCAGTCCTGTTGTTCATTGTTTAAAACGTAATAATGTCTGAGATACCCCCACCGAATTGTTCTTGCGTTACCACTGCGCATGTGGTAATAATTTGACTGCGAGTTAACATTTCGAAAAATTAGAGGTTGCTGGACAGAAATGTACTTTATTATACTTAACATTACGTATGTTTTTTGTCAATTCGAAAAATAAAGGGAGTTCAAAAGTTGAAGAATTATAGATCGATACGCTATCGATGATAACAGGCCAGTGGGTAATGAATAATGAATTGTTCTATAGTCAAGGTTCTCTCACTCTGTAATTCCCACATTCAGGTTTACTAAGTGCTGAACAATGATACGTGATCTGCTAAGAACTTAATTTAACTTAGTAAATCTAGAGCAAAGTCAGTGTAGTACCCATTCTATAGTAAAAATCTTAGTTTTGTTAATGAAAATACTGGCCCAAAATAGTTTTGATTTGTACTTCAAAAGTTGTCAGTACTCCAAAAGTCGACAGGTAAGTCGCTAAATAATTTTTGTCGCTAAAAAGTTTTTTTTGTCGCTAAGACGGAGGCAAAAGTCGCCATTTCTAGCGACAAAGTCGCTAAATTGGCAACACTGGCTACGCGCTTTTAACAGCGAACTGCCCAACACTACAAAAGTGAATATTACAACAATGCCACCCAGCCACAGACTGCACACAGCACAGCCAGTGATTTTCATACAGATCGCTACGTGGCGTTACCAATAAAAACACCTAAACAGCCTACTTACACGCTACACTACTAAAGGCATCCATCCCCACCAACGCATTAGAAAATACTACACTTGAAAGAAACTGTGAAGAAGTAATGTAAAGTATCGTTCATCAGTTCAAAAACTGTGAGAGATAATACACAACATAAACTCTTGATAGGTGTTACGAAGTGATGTTTAGAAAGGAAATATAAAATATATTTCATCTATTAACGGGTTATGATTAGATCAATGGTAACAGGTATCACAATATACAGTGTGACTGATATATGTGTATGTTAAGACTCTAATAATGACCGTCTTTTCAAAATTTTACTGGAGATTAAATCAATGACGTGTTGTTGTTGTTGTTGTGGTCTTCAGTCCTGAGACTGGTTTGATACAGCTCTCCATGCTACTGTATCCTGTGCAAGCTTCTTCATCTCCCAGTACCTACTGCAACCTACATCCTTCTGAATCTGTTTAGTGTATTCATCTCTTGGTCTCCCTCTACGATTTTTACCCTCCACGCTGCCTTCCAATGCTAAATTGGTGATCCCTTGATGCCTCAGAACATGTCCTACCAACCGATCCCTTCTTCTAGTTAAGTTGTGCCACAAACTTCTCCCCAATTCTATTCAATACCTCCTCATTAGTAATGTGATCTACCCATCTAATCTTCAGCATTCTTCTGTAGCACCACATTTCGAAAGCTTCTATTCTCTTCTTGTCTAAACTATTTATGTCCACGTTTCACTTCCATACGTGGCTACACTCCATACAAATACAAGGGCAGTTCAATAAGTAATGCAACACATTTTTTTCTGAAACAGGGGTTGTTTTATTCAGCATTGAAATACACCAGGTTATTCCCCAATCTTTTAGCTACACAACACTATTTTTCAACGTAATCTCCATTCAATGCTACGGCCTTACGCCACATTGAAATGAGGGCCTGTATGCCAGCACGGTACCATTCCACTGGTCGATGTCGGAGCCAACGTCGTACTGCATCAATAACTTCTTCATCATCCGCGTAGTGTCTCCCACGGATTGCGTCCTTCATTGGGCCAAACATATGGAAATCCGACGTTGCGAGATCGGGGCTGTAGGGTGCATGAGGAAGAACAGTCCACTGAAGTTTTGTGAGCTCCTCTCGGGTGCGAAGACTTGTGTGAGGTCTTGCGTTGTCATGAAGAAGGAGAAGTTCGTTCAGATTTTTGTCCCTACGAACACGCTGAAGTCGTTTCTTCAATTTCTGAAGAGTAGCGCAATACACTTCAGAGTTGATCGTTTGACCATGGGGAAGGACATCGAACAGAATAACCCCTTCAGCGTCCCAGAAGACTGTAACCATGACTTTACCGGCTGAGGGTATGGCTTTAAGCTTTTTCTTGGTAGGGGAGTGGGTGTGGCGCCACTCCATTGATTGCCGTTTTGTTTCAGGTTCGAAGTGATGAACCCATGTTTCATCGCCTGTAACAATCTTTGACAAGAAATTGTCACCCTCAGCTACATGACGAGCAAGCAATTCCGCACAGATGGTTCTCCTTTGCTCTTTATGGTGTTCGGTTAGACAACGAGGGACCCAGCGGGAACAAACCTTTGAATATCCCAACTGGTGAACAATTGTGACAGCACTACCAACAGAGATGTCAAGTTGGGCACTGAGTTGTTTGATGGTGATCCGTCGATCATTTCGAACGAGTGTGTTCGCACGCTCCGCCATTGCAGGAGTCACAGCCGTGCACGGCCGGCCCGCACGCGGGAGATCAGACAGTCTTGCTTGACCTTGCGGCGATGATGACACACGCTTTTCCCAACGACTCACCGTGCTTTTGTCCACTGCCAGATCACCGTAGACATTCTGCAAGCGCCTATGAATATCTGAGATGCCCTGGTTTTCCGCCAAAAGAAACTCGATCACTGCCCGTTGTTTGCAACGCACATCCGTTACAGACGACATTTTAACAGCTCCGTACAGCGCTGCCACCTGTCGGAAGTCAATGAAACTATACGAGACGAAGCGGGAATGTTTAAAAATATTCCACAAGAAATTTCCGGTTTTTTCAACCAAAATTGGCCGAGAAAAAAATGTGTTGCATTACTTATTGAACTGCCCTCGTACTTTCAGAAACGACTTCCTGACACTTAAATCTACACTCGATGTTAACAAATTTCTCTTCTTCAGAAACGCTTTCCTTGCCATTGCCAGTCTACATTTTATATCCTCTCTACTTCGACCATCATCAGTTCTTTTGCTCCCCAAATAGCAAAACTCCTTTACTACTTTAAGTGTCTCATTTCCTAATCTAATTCCCTCAGCATCACCCAACTTAATTAGACTACACTCCATTATCCTCGTTTTGCTTTTGTTGTTGTTCATCTTGTAACCTCCTTTCAAGACACTGTCCATTCCGTTAAACCGCTCTTCCAAGTCCTTTGCTGTCTCTGACAGAATTACAATGTCATCGGCGAACCTCAAAGTTTTTATTTCTTCTCCATGGATTTTAATTCCCACTCCAAACTTTTCTTTTGTTTCCTTTATTGCTTGCTCAATATACAGATTGAATAACATCGGGGATAGGCTACAACCCTGTCTCACTCCCTTCCCAACCACTGCTTCCCTTTCATAACCCTCGACTCTTATAACTGCCATCTGCTTTCTGTACAAATTGTAAATAGCCTTTCGCTCCCTGTATGTTACCCCCGCGACCTTCAGAATTTGAAATAGAGTATTCCAATCAACATTGTCAAAAGCTTTCTCTAAGTCTACAAATGCTAGAAACGTAGGTTTGCCTTTTCTTAATCTATTTTCTAAGATAAGTCGTATGGTCAGTATTGCCTCACGTGTTCCAACATTTCTACGGAATCCAAACTGATCTTCCCCGAGGTCGGCTTCTATCAGTTTTTCCATTCGTCTGTAAGGAATTTGCGTTAGTATTTTGCAGCTGTGACTTATTAAACTGATAGTTCGGTAATTTCCACATCTGTCAACACCTGCTTTTTTGGGGTTGGAATTATTATATTCTTTTTGAAGTCTGAGGGTATTTCGCCCATCTCATACATCTTGCTCACCAGATGGTAGAGTTTTGTCTCCCAAGGCTGTCAGTAGTTCTAATGGAATGTTGTCTACTCTGGGGGCCTTGTTTCGACTCAGGTCTTTCAGTGCTCTGTCAAACTCTTCACGCAGTATCGTTTCTCCCATTTAATCTTCATCTACATCCTCTTCCATTTCCATACAATTGTCCTCAAGTACACCAGCCTTGTATAGACCCTCTATATACTCCTTCCACCTTTCTGCTTTCCCTTCTTCGCTTAGAACTGGGTTTCCATCTGAGCTCTTGATATTCATACAAGTGGTTCTCTTTTCTCCAAAGGTCTCTTTAATTTTCCTATACGCAGTATCTATCTTATCCCTAGTGAGATAAGCCTCTACATCCTTACATTTCTCCTCTAGTCATCTCTGCGTAGCCATTTTGCACTTCCAGTCGATCTCATTTTTGAGACGTTTGTATTCCTTTTTGCCTGCTTCATTTACTGTATTTTTATATTTTCTCCTTTCGTCAATTAAATTTAATATATCTTCTGTTACCCAGGGATTTCTACTAACCCTCGTCTTTTTACCTACTTAGTCCTCTGCTGCCTTCACTACTTCATCCCTCAGAGCTACCCATTCTTCTTCTACTGTATTTCTTTCCCCCATTCCTGTCAACTGATCCCTTATGCTGACCCTGAAACTCTGTACAACCTCTGGTTTAGTCAGTTTATCCAGGTCCCATCTCCTTAATTACCCACCTTTTTGCAGTTTCTTCAGTTTTTATCTACAGTTCATAACGAATAGATTGTGCTCAGAGTCCACATCTGCCCCTGGAAATGTCTTACAATTTAAAACCTCGTTCCTAAATCTCTGTCTTACCATTATATAATCTATCTGATACCTTTTAGTATCTCCAGGGTTCTTCCATGTATACAACCTTCTTTCATGACGTGTTATTGTTTTATATTAATAATGTTTACTGCAGGATTTCCATCAGTAGCGAAAATGTTACTGTGCTAATAGTGTTTCATTACAGGGCATTTTAAGTTATGTGAAATTCACTTAACACTCAAAGATATAGATGGTTCATAATTTCAAGATAGGTGTGGTAGCTCACTTTCCCTATCCGTATGAGAGAAGTAGACGGTTCAGTCAGTCCGTTTGGAGTAATTTGATGAAAGACAGTTTCGGTTTCCAAGTGGTTGGGTTTGTATTTGGGAGTAATATAAAGATGGTATAGGTGTGATAGGTTATGACGGTTATTGTGTTGTGCTCCGCACTCCGAAACTATACCCTTCTGTGGAACCGCCTACTTGGTTTCAACTATCAGTTTCGGGTGTGGTAACGTTTAATTGACGTTAATGAGCTGAATTCCTAGGAATCGGTGAAGCCAACGTCTTCTTAGGGTGAGGTTCTGAATGTGCGTATGGAACTTTCATACCAGCGAAGTCAATGAGAAACAAATGTAAGTGACCGACACTAGATAACGATCTTCTGCTGAAGATGTTGTTATGTTGCTATTTGTGGAAGGTGAACCAATCTCTAGTCTCATTTTAGTACTGTGTCACAATGTGGATAAATATTTTTGTACACACAGATGCATGAGATCCCACATATTCAGGTTGTAATGCAGCTTGACAATCGGCCAACGAAGACTTCACTGTTGTCCCTGTCTCGAAAACAGCGCGTTAAACGATCCTGTTTCCTGTGAGGGCACTGTCGATGAACTAAAGATACCCAGTGACAGTGTGATACGTTGATCCACCAGTTCGCCAGTGGATCAAATCCCCAGGACATTATGGTTGTGTAATTTTATGCCAGATACTCGATTCATGTTTGCAAATTAATTTATGACACACAATTAAATAGATCTTTTAACTATCTCTTCTGAATCAATAAAATTCACAGAAGACCAGAATATATATAACAGATTATATCCTTTATTATAATTTACGATATCCTTAATGTATACTTATTCGTTCCCAAAGCGTTTCGTGTTCACACGCTATTGCTGAGGGTCAAGTCCACAGATTTGTCTGTCCTGAGCGTCAGCCCTGCTCCTGATCATTCCAAACTATTGCAGATATATCGAATTTCATATCCCTTTGCCATTCGAATTGGAACATACGTTGTCGTGAAGTAATGCTAAGTTGCTTCTGAGATGGAACCTCCGTCACTAACAATGAACATTCCATACTGAATTTAAACATGTTACATTTTCATTATTATTTGTATCAACTGGACGAAATTCTAATTTGTAACCTATACGATGCAAACCTAGTTCTAAGAGATTATTTCCACGTTTACGTTGGTTCTTCTCGGGAACCCATGTCCGATGGGTAAGCACACAGAAATCAATTTCCTCACAACGTAAGAAAAGTGCTAGTTGCAAAAATTGGCCAAACTCGCAAGAGTTTTGATAGCACGTCACATTTATTACCAGTCCGTAATACTTTCCATTTAATAACTTGCCAATATTCACTAACACATCCGAAGGCAGTATATGAAGCCGATATTCTGTAATTTTTTGAAAAAAGTAACCAATAATAGATTTTTTTCAAATGACTTATGTACTGTACCTTGATAAGACGGTAATAAGAGTGTTAATGAACTACAGTATTCACCTGTGGGGGATTTTGTGCTGCACCTCTGTACTCTCCCGTTTTGTACTATGAATTTGTTAGACTAAATGCTAACTCTGAGCGAAAGGTATTATTTATATGGATGGACTGCGTCAACAAGAAATCTAGGCGCTCTCTGAATTGAAACTACATTAAGCTATGAACTTAGGGTTTCATCAAGATGGAATGGATGAGCCATCTCTTGTAATAAGCTTCGATGAGAACGGTTGGGTGTAGTTTCACGTAATATCGAGCGGTGTTGTCGTTGCCGTTAAAAGAACTGATTTAAAGGTAAAAGCTAACTAAAGAAGCAACGAAAATGGTACACTTGCCTAGTATTGTGTAGGACCTCCGCGAGTATTCAGAAGTGTCGCAATACGTTGTGACATGCACCCCACTAATGACTGAAGTAGTGCTGGAGGGATTGACACCATGAATCCTGCAGGGCTGTCAATGAATCCGTAAGTATACGAGCGGGTGGAGATCTCTTCCGAGCACAATGTTGTAAGGCATCCCAGATATGCTCTATTATGTTCATGTCTGGGGAGTCTGGTGGCCAGCGGAAGTGTTTAAACTCAGATGAGTGTTCCTGGAGCCACTCCGTAGAAATTCCGGACATGTGGAGTGTCGTATTGTTCTGCTGGAATTGCCCAAGTCCGTCTGAATGTGTAATGGACATGAATGGATACAGGTGATCAGACAGGATGCTTACGTACATATCGCCTGTCAGAGTCCTATCTAGATGTATCATGGATCCCGTATCAGTCCAACTGCACGCTCCTCATACTATTACATCCCCTCCTCTAGATTGAGCAGCCCCTGCTGACAATCAGGATCCATGGACTCATGAGGTTGTCTCCATACCTGAACACGTCCATCCATTCGGTAAAATTTGAAACGAGACTTGACCGACCAGGCAACGCGTTTTCAGTCGTTGGTAGTACAAGTTTGGTGCTGAAGGGTCCAGGCGATGTGTAAAGCTTTGTCTCATGCAGTCGTCAAGGGTACACGAGTGGGCCTTCCGCTTCGAAAGCCCGTTTCGCACGCTGGTACTTGTTGATGGCCAAGTATTGATATCTGCAGCAATTTGAGGAAGGATTGCACTTCTGTGACGTTGAACGATTCTCTTCAGTTGCCGTTGGTCCCGTTCTTGCAAGATCTTTTTCCAGCCACAGCGATGTCGAAGATTTGATGTTTTACCGAATTCCTGACATTCACGGCACACTTGTGGAATGGTCGTACGCGAAAATCCCCACTTCATCGCTACCTCGGAGATGCTGTGTCCCTTCGCTCGTGCGCCGACTATAACACCACGTTCAAACTCACATAAATATTGATAACTTGTCATTGTAGCAGCAGTAACCGATGTAACAACAGCGCCGTATTCTGCCTGTTTGTATATTTCTGCATTTGAATACGCGCGCCTGTACCAGTTTCTTTGGCGCTTCAGTGTATGTCGTAATGTTGACGTGAATTAAACTGCAGTTGACATAAAATGGTAAGGAAAATGTAATGAATCCTGGAGAACGGTATGTGGTGCAAGCCTGCATCATGGTCATTGCTCTGCTCGTGGAATTTATTACTGCATTCGATTTCCTTGCAATACGACACCTACCATGTGCCATCCACTTGAAGCGCTGTACTAGCATTCGTGTCTACATTATGCTGCTTATATAAGTGATAACCATTAATCGAAAAAAATTATGGTTCAGTGTTCTAACCTTGCGAATCGTAGTCATTTTAAATACTTTTCGGAAACATGATTAGATTTAGGTAACCTCTAGGCTAATAGGAGATGTGAAATGGTACCTCCTTACGTAAAGATTTACTGCAGGTAATTATTTCCGTGCAAATACTTTAAATTAGAATATCAGAACATTTTACATGAAGTTAGAGCAATATTCTACAATGTCTGCTTGAGAACTGTTTCAGTTACGTGAGGCAGAAGGGTAAAAGAGATCTTGATGTGTGCGCTCTTGGAGGCTAAAATTTATTTAGTTGTTCCAGAATAGTAGGCAGCGTGGCGTTCTTTCATGTATGGCTGCGTTGCGTGTCTTTCGAAGAACACGAAACAGTCACTACAGAAATATACATCAATCAATATGTGTGAATCAAGCCGTCATTTACCAGATATCAAATTTTGTAACGCGGGTGTAGGTGAACAAAAGTTGGCTATTTCAGTCGTAACAATGGGACGAGCTAAATTTGCAATTATTAATTAAAATGTATTCTACATTTTAAGTTTATAAGTAATCAGGAAAAGTTTTGTAAGTGGGTGCAGAAAATTCAGTAGCTCTCAGTAGCAGGTTTCACATTAAATGAGGCATCAATTAAGATTAAATGCTAAAAACTGATATCAAGCAAGAAACTACAGTGTTGAGTAAAGCGATTGAGAGAGAAATACATCAAATGTGGAATAAAAATGTAGCATAATGGCGTGTAACGTAGGCTGTAGCCCGCAACATCTCACTGGTTTATGCAGATGGGAATCAGCGGTTGTCTTCCGATTGTCTGAATCAAGTAGATCATTTACGCCTTGCGAACAGTAAACGAGTCCTGTAAATTTAAGAAGGTTTAGAGTCAGACGTTCGTCAACGTGGCACCTATTACGGCGGTCCTCTAAGACAGAAACTGACTATACTGCTAAGCCGACACTACGTGTTGACAGCTTCAGGACCAGACGAAAGTGGAGCTGAAGGACTCTGCTGGCTCCTGTTCATAATATTGGTCACAGCAAGAAACCAATATACTATGAGGCAGGCACATTTTTTACTGATGCCCTAAGTGATCATTCCTTCAAACCACAATGTCCGTCTTACAGACGAGTCCTAAGGGAACTCTCCTGACTGTCTTTGCATTACTGGTGATAAGCTGAAAGTTACCTCCAAGGATGTTATTCGTGCGCTTCTGGTGACCTTCCTCAAACTAAGGAGCCTTTGTAAGGGTAACTGCTGGCTTCGTGACCATGTTATTACAGTTCAAAAGATCTAAAAATACTCTAGTACAGAGGGAATGATAATATGTTAAATCCGTCCTACTCTCGTCGTTGGGACACACGAAAATCAAAAAGCAAATCCCGAAAAGTTATATAGTATCACAAACTGAGTGGTCAAATGTTGCGGAAAAGTTAGTTCATTTGATGACGTACATTTTGCTACGTCCGAATATTGTTTCTATATGCGATGTCTGGCGTGAGTGTCAGTACGATATCAGAGCCCTCTGTCAGGGGAAGGCGTGCAACCAACATGGCAGTACGTTGCGAGTTAAAAAGCTTTGAAAACTGGACGATAAGCGGTGTATGGCGCAGGTTTCACAGCATTTCTGAGATTACACCAACACTTCTGATGTCAACAGATAGAGATCAGATATTCAGTACTGCATATACGATGTGTCTACATGCACAGTTCGCCACGAAGAACGACCACCAGTGCTTGGCGAAAGGATGCCACATCGTCTGCGTTATCACTTTAGAAAATGAAATGAAAATCAGTGGAGATAGAAGGAGGAAAGAGATTAATGAGGAAGTCTGTGGTAGTGCTGACAATACGACAGGTGCAGTGGTTGTGTGTTAAACAGGTGGATAGCTGGGATATTCTAGCGGAAATTTCAATCGATTGGCTGTTCCAAATGAACGTCTGAGATTCAGAAGGAGACGGACAAGTATTTCTTCAGCATATGAAATCCTCTCATTTGGCTTACACATACCTTCATCCGAATTTATTAAGACGGCAGCACAAGGGTTAAGAGTGTAACTGCTCACGAAAAAAGTTGTCTTACACTTGTGCTGCTTGTACAAAAAATGTGCAGGAGGTCCATCACTGCTGAATGAGGCTCTGTTGGTTGGTTGATTTGGGGGAAAGGGACTAAATACCGAGGTTATCGGTCCTTCTGGATGAGAAATGATGGGGAAGGAAATCAGCTGTGCTGTTTCGAGTGAACTATCCTGGCATTTGCCTGAAGCGATTTAGGGAAATCACGACAACCTAAATTATAATGCAACCGTCGTTCTCCCGAATGCGATTCCAATGTGCTAAGCACTGAGCCACCTGGCTCGGTAGGTGCCTTGGAATTAACGGGTACAAATAAAGCTGGGCCGTGAAAAGAATGTGTAAGAAAGGTTTTGAGTATATACCGTGTTGCAAAAACTACAGTCTTTGGCCAAAATGAGAGCTCTGGCTAGTGCAGAGACTTTCAGGACGTATTACTAACTCGCTAAAATCCCAGCGTTACCCAGGTATAAAACAATAAACTGGTAGCCAAGATCTCAGGAATTCTTTTTAATCCATGATTACCGGTTTTGACGAAACTAAAGCCGCCATCATCGGATCTAGGGAAGACAGAAACACTATATAAGTGGACTTCGATTCCACTCATATAACATGTACACATACAAATTCAGTTCCATACCTTAGGACACATACAGGTTACCACATCAAGGCGAAGAATGGTGATATTAATAGTTGCCTATAACACACAGGCCTTTCAAAATTGTCGTAAGTAGCATATAGGCGTCCAAGAGAGATGATATTATAAATGTTAAGTGTCTCCATCACATACAAGCGCAAGCTAGGTACTACCGCAACTCACTGCTCTGTTCTTACACTACAGGCCGCGTCGCGAGATGCCGCTAGCACAAGAGGCGCCAATGAACGTCACAGCTCCCATTATAACAGGCTCTGAGTGTGTGGTAACACTAGGTCATTAGGGCTTGTACATAATTCTAGAGATTACTGTATCACGTAAACATACACAAAACTTATGAAAGTTGCAGACCTACACAATTGCGCAAAAGCCTGGTCACATATAAGACATATCGAAAAGCAAATGCCAATTTCTTGAGAACTACGGAATTACAAAAATGTACAGCTGTATGTGTCCTAAGGTACGGAACTAAATTTGTATGTATACATGTTTTATGAGTGGAATAGAAGCCCACTTATATAGTGTTTCTGCCCTCCCTAGATCCGATGATTACGGCTGTCGTTTCGCCGAAACCGGTAATCATGGAATAAAAAGAATTCCTGCGATCTTGGCTACCAGTAAATTGTTTTACAAGCATGTAGATCGCTTCCGCATTGGCACAACGTGCTGCCTACAAAATAGTTACCCGGGTGTTTACTTACAGCTGTGTAGAATTTATTTTTGATTTGTTAAGCTTCATTGTGTACAACTATTAAAATAGTGTGACTGATTACATGAGCAAACACCTTATCTACGTCACTAACATGGGAGAAAGTCGCATGGAAATGGCGACGTGAAAAGCGAATGTTACTATTCCCCACACTCTCAACACGCCATCGTCTAACCCTGTGCTTCGTTTATATTTGTGTCATAAGCGAAGCTCACCGCGAATTGTACCCGATTTAAGAAGGAATGGGAAACAGGGTGGAATAAGCAGGTTTTGGGTATAAATACTCAGTCGCCAGCGCCACGTCCCGTCAAAATTAGTGCTCCGCCGGCCGGCGTGGCCGAGCGGTTCTAGGCGCTACAGTCTGGAACCGCGCGACCGCTACGGTCGCAGGTTCGAATCCTGCCTCGCGCATGGATGTGTGTGATGTCCTTAGGTTAGTTAGGTTTAAGTAGTTCTAAGTTCTAGGGGACTGGTGACCTCAGATGTTAAGTCATATAGTGCTCAGAGCAATTTGAACGATTTTTTCCTTAATAAAAACTAAAATAAAAAAGAATAAGAAAAATGAATTTTTCTGTTCGTCCACGGAAAATGAAACCTTAATTTCTCATAAGCAAAACATTCTCCGTACCAATACACTAATTCAGTAACTTGTTCCGTTTCCACATTCTACTACATCTGCATTTAACTGTGAGGAAATGGAGCCAACAAGTTTCTGGATGAATCTGTTATTGTTTGACAACTCTTCTCGTACGTCATGACTGCTTCGGATAGCGCTTACTTCGTTGTCGGTTCTGGTCTTCTAAACCTAATAAATTTCTTCATCTACGCCCATACGCACTGTATCGGGCTGCGGTTAGCATCTCTGGGAGACCGGTACAATGGGTTAAAATCTCCACTCATTTGAAACCAGTCTTTTACATAGTACGCTATTTAGACACGAGGATTATTCTGCCTCCCGAAAATCTCAGACGAAAAAAAGAAACCACTACGTTCCTCGGTGTTTTGCACTAGTTAAGACTAGAGAAGGGCGGTACAGTTATCAAAGAAAGCGTCAAAAACTTGGTGATATCCGTCAGGCTGTGTTGCAGGTCATGTTGCTGTGGCTATCGTATAGTAGTCAACTGTGTTACCTCACATATTACGCCACAGAAAAAATGGCTATGAGCACTATGGGACTTAACAACTGAGGTCATCAGTCCCCTAGAACTTAGAACTACTTAAAATTAACTAGCCTAAGAACATCACACATATCCATGCCGAGGCGGTCGCGCGGTTCCAGACTACGCCACAGAAGTCAATAATCGTTGTTCATGTAAATGTGAGCGTAGCGGAGTACGTAAATCGGTAATATGGTAAACTCTTGTTGTTTGTTTCGGTTTCTGCCACTTCTAAAAATTTTAATTCGTTGTAACCAAGGTATTGTTAGTTTAGGACAACAACGTCAGTTGTAACTTTCAAAGTACTGGTAGTATTTTACACATTTGTGTATGTTCTTTCCATTGCTCGCCGGAGGAGATCTAGGACAAAAGGTCTCCCTTGCTTCCCAACTATAAATACACTTTATTTTGCGGATGAAGTTAGTCTACAGTTGTTATTCGCTTTGTATTTTTACCAGTATCCCATTAGATTATAAACTCGGTTTTGACTAATGATTCCTTTAGCTACGGGAACACAAGGCGTGACGCTTCTTATCAAGCTATGACGCAGTGCTGTCAGACGGAAAGATTGACCAGGCTCAGATTGTGCAGACTTTGGTTTTTATCTGGACAATAAGCTTTTCTTATTTGGTAGTTTTGTGAACTTTGCTGCTTGAGACGGTTGGAGATTGAACTTAAACCCTTCACCAGTGACTACGTTCAAATAAATCTTAGCAGCACCAAATAACAATTTGTAGAGCGATTACTGGCCGCTTTTCGCCACATTTCGCTGGTTAGAAGGTAAAAAGCTTACTAACTAGAAAACTAATCTCCCAGAAGTAAAGGAGGAATGAATGAAACCTATCATGTTAGGAGGTCATTTGTCTTTTGTTTTAAGGTTTACGGAGTAGGTGAAACGAACAAAGAAGTTGACAGTACGAGCACGCGGTTGGTGTCAGAGTGACGTTGCACCACCTGGGGCCTGAAATGATGCAGAGCTCGTTTAGGTCAGGAATATACAGAACTGGAAGCCGCGACATTATCAAATTCTGCAATTCGCATGCTCTGCTTGCAGGTGAAATACTGTTGCGGTAGCGAGGGGTAGCCGCGAGGTCTAGGGCGCTTGCCACGGTTCCCGCGGCTCCCCCCCCCCCTCCCTCCCGCTCCCCTCCCGTCAACCCGTCAGAGTTTAAAGAGTCCTCCCTCGGGAATGGGTGTGTGTGTTGTACTTAGCGTAAGTTAGTTTGACTTAGATTAAGTAGTGAGTAATCCTAGAGACAGATGACCTCAGCAGTTTGGTTCCGTAGGAAGTTAACACCACTGTTGCGGTGTAGTTATAGAACCCAACCAGTCAACCACGTATTTTTCGGTAAGGAAGAGCAGTGGTAAACATGCTTCGCTACATCAGTTTACTGAAACTGGGGTTCCACAGAGCTAGAATTTGTGGTTGGCGACTAGATACAAGGCCCCTGAGTCGGATGTCAGTTTTGCAACGTCGAAATATTTTTGTACATTGGTGAAGTGGTTACAGCAGTTAGAGTAATTCCGCTGAAATGTTAACTCGGACCACGTAGAACGAATTTATTGCAACTGAAAATAGTTGGTCTTCTGCAACATTTTCTTCTTTGTACTTCGGAATATAGGTGACGTCCACCAACTCATCTGGAGAGAATGATCGTGACGTTTAACAGAAGGCATTAAGACTCCCAGACATCGGAAGTGGTGTTTACAGTCAGTTTCAGCCTTTTTACAAGCATCGTTTCTAAGCGCAAGTAATTGAAATAGCGCAACGCAAATACTGTCCATAAAGTAACGTCTTCTTCAGTTAAGTCAGGTTTTATGTAATCTACGAGTAATCCGATATTAACTTCAAAATTATTTCCTATGAATGGAGAAAACTGAGCTACTACTTGTTACGGTCCACTTGCCACAGAACACTTCAATCATTTGCTGCGTATTAAATACTCACCTGCTTTTGGGTAACTGTTTCTAAAAATGACTAAGGAGCATTAAATTATTCCTTCAAGCGTGCATGTAGCAGTAGCAGAATGAGGAAATTAATATATATAATGCCAGTAATAATCGTTGCATTTGTTACCTTTAAAATCAGGAATGATATTTTTCCATCTAAGAAACTTCATGAAGTAGTGAAATTTCTAAATGGGTTTCAAACGAGGCTGTGATGGCTGAAAGCGTCTTTACGTCCCGTTGACATGAGACCAGAACAATTTCCCTATCAGAAACCTTCTGATAATCAAGCAGTTAAATGAGAATTAAATTTTTTCACCGTGTGTAATTTCTAAGCCAAGCACTTAATACGTTATGACACAATCAATAATAACTCGAATGTGGTCTTCAGTGGTCTCGATGGCTGATCATAGTTTCTTAGTTGTTACGTATGGGTTCGATTCCTACTTCCGTCCTCTATTTGAAATACACACGAACACATCTCCTTCGCGTCTGCTAACGACAGTTGAAGAACGTCTGGTTGCGCCGTAGTTCAGAATCTGAATTATAACCATCATATCTCTTTGCTACGAAATGTGACAGAGCAGGTTGACGTTGGGCCATAGCATAGCCGAAAATCGTTGCAAACAACCTCGGTCTCCAACGAGCTTCCTTACACTTTAAACTTTATTTTATTTTATGACCTAGTGATTGCTTCAGGTCACAGGGTTCTTATTTTATTTGAACTCGAGACGCTGAGAAATTTGGTGCTGGACTTTGATTCGATGTCGGATCTCCTGTTTCATTTTGTCTGTGCTGCGCGGAATGATATAGTTCGATCATTTCGCACTTTTGCCCAATACTGCAAACTCCTATAGGTCTCCACGAAAGGCAAATATGTGGCTTAGAATCCTCGTCCCGCACCAAAATACTCATGGTTTGTTTTCAAGCCCTAGTATATGTACACCGAGCTACAAATAATACATGCATTTCATTTTCAATGTTCCTTCATGTACTATCAAGAATAGTGATAGGTACCGCAATTTCTAGGGAAACATTCACACGTCTAACAACGGGTGAGCAAACTGTTTGTGTACAGAAAAACAGCTGTAGTATGTGCCGGGTTCTATTCCCAGTCAGCAAGAAAATATATCCTCCTTTCAAATTAGAATATCTCGCTGCTGGTGAAAAAATTGTGTATCTAAGATCTGATTTTACATAGTTAACAATCTGATTGTTTCAAGTGTCACAAAACTTTACAACATGGGGCTTCGTTTTAAGGATGTTTCCTTGTATTTGCAAATCTTGGTTTTCATTACCTTAAAGAACAGTGTTCTGTAGTGATCTTTATATTATCTCTTTTGTATAATCAGATGACTCTACTGAAAAGAGATTTTCTCTTCATGCAAGTTAGACGAAACGCTAGTCATGATGTTTGGATTATTTTGGGTATGATTGAACATACCATGACGTTCCGGAAAGGCGTGAAATATTGAGCTTTTTATTAAATTTCTGCTGTTGAATGTTTTATGGAGTGTATATGTATATTTCTTCTTTGTATTTGTACAAGTTGTAATAACGAAAAGTAATAATAATAACAGTGATGTTCTTGGTTGTTATTAAGGTAATCTGCAAAGAAAGTATTTCGATATGGCCATATCGAGCAGTTTGTCACAGTCTCAGAGGCCTATCATGACGGGACAAAAGAACAAACAGATGTGTTTACTTGGAGAGGTTGGAGAAGCACCTCAGAACGTAAATCTAAGCAGATGAGCTGTAACAAGGGCATAGAATGTGTATCTACGTCTGGAAAACGTAAATTAAAATAACGTAGTGCCTAACTGCCACTACTCTCTTGAAAGTTTTGAGAAATTACGTAAAAGCAAAGTGAAGCAAACAGTCAAAACATTCTGAGAAACTGATGACTTTGACATTCAGAATGCCACTGTCTGTCGCTCTAAGGAATGTATGCAGGGATAGGTACATACGCATACCCATCATCTGTATTCGGATGTATGATATTATGTCATAACATCTGACGCAAGTGAATTTCACCAAACGTGAAAGGCAAACCTAGCTCTCACCTTTCAGTTACAATACGATGGAATCAAACTCAGTAAAACTAAGAAAGTTTGCTGACGTTCTGTCCCACTTAGATTACACTCCTCCTTTTCATCATGGATTTTTCTTATGAGTAAATGCAACACTTTAGGACAATGGGCAGTTCTCTTATGACAGTGATGACAAATTAAGTACTTTCAAGCTACGAGCTATAATGTTAAGTCTTCTAGTAGCTCTGTGTAAATATTCTCTTATCCTTCATTACGTTTTGTTGTCAGCGTATATTATTTGGGTGCATAATGGTATCTCCAGTACAGCAATGTGTTTACTTTTGTCTTTTTATGTGTTATAATCTGTTTTTTGTTCTTTTTATGTCTTTATGGATGAATATAGATTTTAATAAAAAACGGGATGTCAGAATGAAATTTTTAATAAGATTATTCCGTATGTCAGCTTCACGTGTGGCTGTCAAGTGCCTGCAGCGTGCAGTGCAGTGTGTGGCGGCTTTGTGCCTCATGGTTCTTGTTCACCCGAAGATGGAATTATAATCGCTCGAAAATGGTCGTGATTGATCCAATAAAACTATTTACAACTGAAGTGGTTTGTTATTTGACTCAAAAATTATTGACATTTATGGATCAATTGCAGACGTTAATCCTCTGTATCTTCAAACTCCTGTTTTGGCACTTTTGTTTCCGTGAGCAGCTCAATTTTCATTGATTATTTTGGTGTGGCTAGTACTACTTGCATACATTACTGAAAATGGCGCACACTAAATCAGTGTAAGGATGATACTGAAACATATATGAATCACATGACAAATAATATATGAGAACCTCACAATACTAGAAATCCAAACGCGTTGGTATACACACTACAAACATCATTTTCACTGTACGTTTGTACGTGTGCATCACAAAAATCAGGTATATGTCTATAAGTAGCGGCTCACAAGCACAAAAAATTAAGCTAAAACATCATATAACATTTGTATTTTCCACATTACAAAACTTTCCCAAATGTTCACTGTCTACAGCATTCACACTTTTGATAGTTTTGTTGTCATTTGGTACACAAAACGGATCAGAACACTGTTGAAGAAATAACGAAAGACGCATGACAAATTTCAACGAAGGCAAAATCTCCAAGATCGGCGATGTTTTACAGGAGCTCGTAATTTAGCGCGGCCATCAATGCGAGATGCTTACAATAGTTTTCACAAAGAAACTGTATCTCGAAACATGGCAGAAAATCCAAAGATATTCTGGTCGTATGTAAAGTATGCTAGTGGCAAGACACAGACAATGCCTTCTCTGTCCGATAGCAATGGAAATGCTATCGACGACAGTGCTGCAAAAGCAGAGTTGCTAAACACAGCCTTTCGAAATTCCTTCACCAAACAAGACGAAGTAAATATTCCAGAATTTGAGCCAAGAACAGCTGCTAACGTGAGTAACTTAGAAGTAGGTATCCAAGAAGTAGTGAAGGAACTTACATCATTTAATAAAAGCAAGTCTTCTGGTCCCGACTGTATACCAATTAGGTTCCGTATGCTGATGCAATAGCTCCATACTTAAAAATCACATACAACTGCATCCTCGACGAAAGATCCGTTCCCAAAGACTGGAAAGTTGCACAGGTCACACCAATATTCAGGAGACATAGTAAGAGTAATCCACTAAATAATAGGCCCATATATTTAACGTCGATATGCAGCAGGAGTTTGGAACATATATCGTGTTCGAACATTATGAATGACCTCTGTTAACACACAGTCAACATGGATTTAGAAAACATCGTTCTTGTGAAACACAACTAGCTCTTTACACTAAGCAAGTTTTGAGGGCTATTCACAAGGGATTTTAAATTGATTCCGTGTTTCTAGATTTCCAAAAGGCTTTTGACACTGAACACACAAACGGCTTGTACTGAAATTGCGTGTTTATGGAATGTCGTCTCAGTTATGTGACTGCATTTGTGATTTCCTGTCAAAGAGGTCAAGAGGTCAGAGTTCGTAGCAACTGGCGGAGAGTCATCAAATAAAACAGAAGTGATTTCTGCCGTTCCCCATGGTAGTGTTATGGGCCCTCTGCTGTTCATTGCCTACATAAACGATTTAGGAGAAAATATAAGCAGCCTTTCAGGTTGTTTGAAGATTAAGCTGCCGTTTATCGTCTAGTAAAGTCATCAGGAAAACAAAAGAAATTGGAGAACGATACAGAAAAGATATATGAATAGTGAAAAAATTGGCAATTGGCCCTAAATAATAAAGAATGTGAGGTCATCCACATGAGTGCCACAACGAATCAGGTTAAACTTCGGTTACACGATAAATCAGTGTAATCTAAAAGCCGTAAATTCGTCTAAATACCTAGACATTACAGCTACTAATAATTTAAATTAGAAAGAACAAGCAGAAAATGTTGTTGGGAAGGCAAACCAAAGGCTGCGTTTTATCTGCAGAACTCTTAAAAATTGTAACAGATCTACTAAAGAGACGGCTTAGACTACTCTTGTTCCTCTTCTTTTGGAGTACTGCTGCGCGGTCTGGGATACTTACCAGATACTCTATGATTAACAGACAATATCGAGAAAGTTCAACGAAGAGTAGCACGTTTCGTATTATCGTGGAATAGGGGAAAGAGTGTCACGGGCATGATAGAGGATTTGGGATGAACACCATTAAAACAAAGGCGTTTTTCGTTGCTGCAGAACCTTCTCACAAAATATCAGTCACCAACTTTCTTCTCCAAATGAGAAAATATTTTGTTGAAGCGGAACTACATAGGCAGAAACGATCATCATAATAAAATAAGGGAAATCAGAGCTCTCACGGAAAGATATAGGTGTTCGTTTTTTCCACGCGCTATTCGAGAGTGGAATAACAGCGAGTTATTGTGAAGGTGGTTCGATGAACGTTTTGCTAGGCACTTAAGTGTGATTTGCAGAGCATACATACAGCTGTAGATGCGTATGTATTAAGCCGAGTCCGTGCGAAACGGAATTTTGCAATACATACATCTCTTCGAAGGTTAACACTCATTCTCTTAAAAAAAGTTATCACTGGTTCGAAGTTTGTCGTTCTGTTCGTCATCTTGTCGTAATTTACCAGTGTACATGCACTCATCCAGGTCCTCATGTTGTATATGACCACACTTTATCCATAATCAAATATTCAAGACACAGATTTCCTCATCAGTGATAATTTGTTAATGATATACGAGATTATGTTATTTAGTAAATGTTCAGCGTTTCAATAACTTTGCGAATGTTACTGAATTTGAGGCAGATTGTAGTGTCTTTTCGCTTACTCAAAAGCTCTAGATAAAAATTAGTGTTCCACCCAGTGTACAGTTTTGCTGCGTTATGGGTAATTTCATATTTTAATGTGTGATATGGCTGAAGGTGAGTTCATTGAGTTCACATAATGAACATTTCTATAGTGCCTGTGTCCAGAGCCCACGTAAACATAGTTACCCATCAGATTTGCTTAGCATGTCTGAGCTCTTGAGTTGTGGTGTGTTGGGCAGTCGGCGGAATGAGTGTTCGTGGTGTCGTGGCAGCAGTCTTCAATATGGCCTCTTGCAGAGTCAACCAACGGCGACAAGCAAGTGGTTGGACAGCTCATAGCCTCAGAGAAATGGCCGCTTCTACTATACTTCTCCTCAGATTGCCTAATTTAAATCAGCTTAGTCATATGCAGTGCAGTGTGATGTTGTCTGGTACGTGACAACATCGTTCCACACTCGTTGTCATGGTCAAGGTCACTGTCCTCTTGTGTGCCAAAATGTCAAAAACAACCAAAAGCAGTTGCAACGTTTCATCATAGGCTATGCCTTTTTCCTACATTTAATTCATTACAATTACACTGAATCATTTGGTTACAAGTTTCATCTAGTTTTCTGTACTTTATGAACAGTTTACAGAAACTTTATTCCAAATGTATGGTTTCCATTGACTTTATTTATACAGAAATCAATCACGCCCAAGGTGACGAATTTCTTGCTTGAATGAACATGTAACAATTGTAATCTACTCCCAAGAAGTATAGGTTGGATTCCCCATTTTTTTGATATTTTAGTGAGCCTGAAGTTATTCATCTATTTTTGCACTATTACACTTCAGGTTTCTGCTGATACTGCAGCAAACATGTAACGAGTATCTTGTTATTCGCCGCTAACTACTATGCCAGTGCATCTGCTGCGGCCACTCTACTCACTCTTCTCTTACTACAACATCCATTTTCTTTCTTATGCTTGTTTCATCTCCGATGTTCCATCTTTCATTTGCTTCTGCACTTCTGCACTCCATCCTATGATTTTCCTTCGCAATTACTTTTCTCATTTTATATCAAATAGTTTATACCCCACAGTATCAAATATACACATATTACTGTTTATGTTTCACTTCAAAACAACCACATAACAGTCGTTCACTTCTTAGATTATTTATCAGAATATGTGAAACCTTACCTACTTATCATTCTTTTGATCTTACCATTCGTTGTGCATTTTGGAGTTCCGCTAGCTACATGGTCAACATACTAATATTCTTTTCTTCATCATTATTGTAGTCACCTTTTTTGTTGTACCTGGAACTCGTCTACAGTAATACACCTCCTCTTCCCTTATGTTGGTATAGGAGTCCTCCAGTAACATAGTTCATCCTGTCAAAAGCATAGTAAAACACACAAAAATTTGTATATCCTATACTGATCGGACTTACGTATGTTCATGACAATTCTGTATCCCCTTACTCATCAAAATAATACACCTGGCACAGTGCTCCCACGCATCTGGATCACTTACACAAAATTCACATTGGCTCAGGGATAATTCGCAACTTAGTAATTCAACGCAATTCAACGGCAAATCACTGCCTGGAAATCGCTTGTTTAATTTTCGATACTTCCCGCACAAACCTACATCATGACTGCCTCAATTAGTTCCTAATACCTTTGGCTTAGCGCCACCTAATGAATGGTTTATTAAAATCACCATCACTAAAATATGAACATTATCCTTGTTTCAGCTTCAGCCAAAGTTCGTCCAATGATTCTTCTTTTGCCATCTCCCACACAGATTAAACGACTCTGTCTGACGATGACTGGCGTTCTCATACACAGAGCAATTAACTACGATTTTACTACTCCTCTTTACTTGGATTGCACTACCTCCTGTACACATATCAATAATTTCTACTGACGGTCACTATATTAGCTGTATTGTCTTTGCACCGCCTTACGAATTTTCTTAATTTTTGAGTATCTTGGAGTGACATGTTGTCTACTCCTTTGATGTATGGCTTTGCAACGTTCCTAATTCCACAACACAGTCATGTATAATTCTTTGCAGAAGATACAGTCCACACAATACAGGGTGGTCCATTGATCGTGACCGTGCCAAATATCTCACGAAATAACCGAAAAAAAAACTACAAAGAACGATACTTGTCTAGCTTGAAGGGGGAAACCAGATGCCGCTATGTTTGGCCCGCTAGATAGCGCTGCCATAGATCAAACAGATATTAATTGCGTTTTTTTAAAAATAGAAACCCCAATTTTTATTACATATTCGTGTAGTACTTAAAGATATATTAGTGTTTTAGTTGGACCACTTCTTTCGCTTTGTGATGGATGGCGCTTTAAGAGTCACAAACATATGTCTCTGAATTTTAGACGAACAGTTAGTAACAGATAGGTTTTTTAAATTAAAATATAGAACGTAGGTACGTTTGAACATTTTATTTCGGTTGTTCCAATGTCATACATGTACATTTGTGAACTTATCATTTCTGAGAACGCATGCTGTCACAGCGTGATTACCTGTAAATACCACATTAATGCAATAAATGCTCAAAATGATGTCCGTCAACCTCAATGCATTTGGCAGTATGTGTAACGACTTTCCTCTCAACAGCGAGTAGTTCGCCTTCCGTAATGTTCGCTCATGCATTGACAATGCGATGACGCATGTTGTCAGGCGTTGTCAGTCGACCACGATAGAAAATATCATTCAAATTTCCCCACAGAAAGAAATTCGGGGGCGTCAGATCCGGTGAACGTGTGGGCCATGGTAGGTGCTTCGACGACCAATCCAGCTGTCATGAAATATGCCTTTCAATACTGCTTCAACCGCACGTGAACTATGTGCCGGAAATCCATCATGTTGGAAGTATGTAACGCCGGAAATGCATATCCTCCTATTTCCATTTATTGTACTATAAATTTGTTTTCCTTATTTTTGTTACCTGAATATATAACATTTCTGTGTCTTCGTATATTGTAATTGTTTTACTATTTGTATATATATATTTATGCATTTATGTCGATGTATAATTGGTTTGTTTCGTAAATATTATTTGTATTTTTACGCTGGGTCTTGCCTAGAGAAAACTGCTATCGAACGATTACATCGATAGGTCGTGTGAAGAATCAAAGTGTGTAGGATCTTTGGTAGTGTTAACTCTGTCGCGTGGAGCGCGGGCTGAGCAGAGAGGAGTCTGGCTGGGGTAGTGCAGTGGAGCAGGTGTGTTGTGTGGCGCTCCCGCGAGTTGCCGCGCTTTCGGGGTTGGGCAGCATGTAATTGCGCTCGACTTGCTATGATAGTTTCTGACACGGTGTCGCGGAGGGGGAAGCATTAGCTGGCGCACATCAAGAGCCCGTTTCGCCTGGTGACCGTGTCGAGAAGTCGAGAAGGAGGCGCGCCAACATCCAGCTTCTGCAACAGCGACGGCCGATAATGAGTGACTGTCGCCACCGCCTCGATCGACAGCTTCAAACCTTCAATCAACCAACAAGGAAGACTGGAAGCACGTAAAGTTTTAGAACTGTATGGCAGACCTCAGCTTTTCAAACTGTTCAAATCACAAAATTACAGCAACGTAGCATGAACCTTTATTGCTCATTGTCCCAATTGCATTACCAAGCAGGGTAACTTCCTTTTCCGGAATGAACCCGAGTGTCGTTGAAATTCAAACGCCAGCATTAAAATAATAATATAGCATTTCACTGCTTTAATTTCAAAGTTCAGTTAAAGTATTCATAGCTGGCTACAATATTTAGATTACACAAGCACGAATTAAGAGTGCGAGTTTTGTTACCGTATTTTAGCTTACCTGTGACTGCAGCTCAGCTTGGTACGTACTAAATTTTACTATTGTTAATTGTTCAGGATCATTTAATCCAAGTTCAAAGTTAAATCTCTTCTTTCTAAATTGCGTAGATTCAAGTAGCTTTTGAAATGATTGTTGAGGTAGTCCAAGACTAACCGTATTTTACTGAATTTCGATGTGCTTCAGAAAGAAAGCTCACTATTAACTTCAGTCACTAAATTAACTTTCGATTTTCCGGTTTTATTAATTCTTTTGCTAAATTAAGTCAGGGTGTAGCGAAATTTATTACTTCTGACAAACTTTCAGTTTTCACACTACACGTGTCAACCTTCAGTTGCCACACTTCTAGTGCTAATTATATGTGTAATAACCTTTCTTTTTCAGTTACTATAGTAATTGTCCTTAGGACTGGCGACCGTAAATTCCCCCAAATCTCAAATATCCAATTACCGCTAGTTAATTGTTAACGTGACGGCCGCACATTTACTTTCTTTATTAACTTTACCCCTTTTCAAAATTAATTTCCACCAGTTTCATTTGCATTTTTCCTTTCATTTAGATGTAACCCTTTCCTCCCTCTTTTTACCGACAAATTAACTTTGGTGACGATTGCTTTTCCCAAATTTCCATTAGGTACACGCGGTTTAATTTTTCACTGTCATTAAGGTGGATAAGTGAGGGGGAGGTTACAAGTACATCGCCATTCTGTCATGCAATGAAACATCTTGTAGTAACATCGGTAGAACATTACGTAGGAAATCAGCATACATTGCACCATTTAGATTGCCATCGATAAAATGGGGGCCAATTATCCTTCCTCCCACAATGCCGCACCATGCATTAACCCGCCAAGGTCGCTGATGTTCCACTTGTCGCAGCCATCGTGGATTTTCCGTTGTCCAATAGTGCATATTATGCCGGTTTACGTTACCACAGTTGGTGAATGACGCTTCGTCGCTAAATAGCACGCGTGAAAAAATCTGTAATCGTCCCGTAATTTCTCTTGTGTCCAGTGCCAGGTCTGTACACGACGTTCAAAGTCGTCGCCATGCAATTCCTGGTGCCTAGAAATATGGTACAGGTACTGTATTTTCAGTTTTTGGGTCCTCACTGTTTTCTCGAATAAGTCAAGACACATTTTCTGCTTGTTAAAATGTGAATGTTGCCAGTGCAAATTCACTGCCGAAAAGCACTGAGGAACATGTTTCAGACACCAGTGCACTGTTATTACAATTAATACAACAAATGGGACAAGCACAACAAAAGCTTCAAAATTTAGACACAATGGAACAAAATATTCGAAAGTTAGACACAATAGGACAAAATCTTCAAAAGTTAGACACAATGGAACAAAGTCTTCAAACGTTATGCACAATGGAACTAAATCTTCAAAGGTTAGACACCACGCTTGAACAAACACGTGAAGATTTAACTACTGAGTTACATAAAATGGAATCGAAATGTCAAAAAGTCTGTAATGTCGTAAAAACACAAATTTGTGAGCATTTCCAACCTTTTTTTTCGCGGCATGAAAATACATTACAGAATCACGAAGCAGCCATAAAAGAACTACAAACTATTGTTCATGAAAATCATGAGACCTTACAAGCTAAGATTGACCCAGTTGTATCTACCGATTCGGTTACGTAACCTGCAAAAACTAAGGAAAACTTAAAGGACACAGTAGATACGATTTCAACACAAATGGACACTCCGAAACTTGGTTCAGAAAAACACACTGAGGAAATAAGTTCACTATCAGAGAAAGTAGCCAAACTTTCGGATCAGTTCACTAACTTATCTACAAAGGTGGATGATGATCTGAATGACACAAGACCTGTAGCCTTCACTGACACAGAAGAGTACGAACAAATTAGGAAATTCAAACAAAATCAGAATCAAATTAATACGCAACACCAAAGAGAAATCCGGGAAGTACAAGATCAGTTGACACAGGTAATACATGAATTACATATTTCAGAGGACACTCGAGCTCCAATACGGGAAGAGTGACATAGAAATACGGAACAGCCACTAAATGATAACACAGGGCCCTTCGGAAATTATGAAAGAAATTGGCAAGGTACACCGAATTTTGAGATAGAACCGCCGAAACGACGTAACAATGACCGACATGCGACTGGCCGACATGACGATTTTGAGTATAAGCTGTTTATTACCACACGTAAATTCAAAACACTTAAGAATTCCGGCAACGACATTGATCCACAAGCGTAACTTCATCAATTCTCTCTTTGTTTTCGTCCCAACTGGTCATTAGAGCACAGATTAGAATTTATGTGTGGCTATTTAGAGAATGAACCAGCTGTAAGAATGCGATCAGTCATTCACGATTTCACAGTGAAGGAGAATTTTACCATGCCTTCCTCTCAGCATACTGGTCTCAAGCCACACAAGTCCGAGTAAAACATAGCGACATAATGATGAAACATTTAGAACAATCTGAATTTTCCAGTCTTGTGAAGTATTTTGAAGACATGTTGCACAAGAATCAGTACCTGTCAAACCCTTACAGCCCCTCAGAACTCATCCGCATTTGCTTTTTTTACATTTTACATTTACGACATATTATTTTGGCAGGACGTTGCAAAGACGACATTGAAGCTTTTCAAGGACTGTTACAAGAATTGGAAATTGACACTGACAATCGCAGAACGCGGAAACAGGAGCACAACAATTACAGGTCATATCCCTCACAATTCTGCGATGACAGAAATACTAAATGGACACGACAAGGCCATTCTTACAACGTAAATCGTGGCCAAAGCAGACACCACCCGTATGACAACCGTTGGCAGAGTAGTAATAATCACAGGGAAAGATCACCTCTTCGTGGTAATGACTATCAGAGAGACAATCAGAGAAGCAGATAATATAGGAACCAAAATAATTATTATCAAGGGAGACAGAATAACTTAAGACGCAACGGTCCAGCACGCAGTTACGATTCAGGGAGAAATTCTCCACCACGTGACCGACAAGAAAGAAACTTTACAATCTACCAACATGACGACAGACGATATGATCGTAACGATAGACCTGAATCGCATCAGAACTGGCGGGATTCAAACAGGGCAGGGCCCTCTCAACAAGGTGAATTTGTAGAAGTTAGGTCTCCAAATCCCAATAATGACACGCGCCAACAAAGAGACAATAGGCAATGACTCATACCGCTGGCAGCCACAAAACGTACTTCTGAAACTGACAACTCAGCTGCCATAGCTAGTAATTACGTAAAAATGGAAGACATTAGGGACACGACGTAAAACATAACAACATTGCATATCCTGTGATTCACATTACAGTAAATGACGTACAATTTACGGCAGTACTTGACTCTGGCAGTCCCATTTCAGTAATTAGTGAAACAGCCTTTAGCAAATGCAACAAATCGAACGATTGCCCCACACTTCCGTTACGTAAGATTAAATTACAAGGTGCAATCGTTGGAAAAAGTGTAGATGTAAGCCAACAAACCAACTTAGAATTCTTTTGTCAAAGCCACAGCTTCTCTATGAACTTTCTTATTGTTGCATTATTGTTGACGGAAATTATATTGGGAGTAGACTTTTTGAATGAATACAAAGAAGTCTTAAACTTTCATGATGCTGAAATAAGTTTAGAGAAAGAAGGTAAGTCAATAGCTTTGAAATTTGAAGATTGGCTCTCAAACCATGACAAGGAAATTAATCGGCTTTACCTCCTGTTAGACAACAGTTCGGAATTTTCGACGGAACTTGACACTAGCAATCACTCTGCAAGTACTGACGGGGATGATATCAACGGCGTATTTGATACTAATGAGTTAATTCAGAATAAAATTCAAACAATTGAGAATTGTAATGACACTGATGGGCAGGACCTTTTTGAGATTTTAGAAGCACATTCCACAGTTTTTACTCACAAAACAGGAACAATGTTAGAACAGAAATACAATCCATGCTTGATGAGGGCATTATTGAGCCAGCAGTAAGCGCATACAACAATCCATTACATATTGATAAGAAGAAAAATGGATCGATCAGGTTTGTCTTAGATTCGAGACAAATGAATACTATCATCCTTCCTGAAAGAGACAGGCCGCAAACGTTGGAAGCACTTCTTCAAAATTTTAATGGTGTAAAAGTGTTGTCTTCTATTGATCTCAGATCCAGCTTTTATCACATCGAACTTCATCCAGAATGTAGAAAATACACAGCTTCCCTTTGTTTCGGCGTTTGTTATCAGTTACGGAAACTTCCTTTTGGTTTGAACATTTCTTCGGCAGCATTCATTCGCGGGCTAAATTCCATATTACCTGAGTTCTTAAAACGTCACACCACCTTATATGTGGACGATATTCTGATAGCAGAAGCCTCATGGGAACAACATAATCGCATCCTCAACAGCGTCTTACATATTTTTGCAGAATCTGGAATTACAGTTAACTTGGAAAAGTCTGAATTCGGTAGGACAAAGGTGAAGTTTTTGGGAGATATTATTTCTTCTGAAGGCATTCAGTCGGATCTTGAAAAGTTAGAGGCAATCAGTGCCATTCCAGTTCCATCCACAAAGAAAACAAGTCCACAGTTTTCTAGGTCTCGTAAATTATTACTGTAGTTTTCTGAAGATGCAAATTCTAGTTACACCAAAACTTTGTTCTCTCACTGGAGAAAATACTATTTGGAACTGGGACGAACAAGAACAATTGGAATTCAATTCATTGAAAGAATCGCTACTTAACGCGCCAATACTAGCTCATCCAGATCTGTCACAAGATTTCTCCCTTAGCACAGATTCTTCTAAAGTCGGTCTTCCTGCCCATTTATTTCAAGAAGCCACAGAAAATGACACTACTGTTCAGAAAATCATTGCTTTTGCTAGCCGAGTGCTAACAAAATTTGAAAAAAAATTATTCCGTTACCGAATTAGAAACTTTAGCTATCGTTTGGGCATTTAACAAATTCCGTTTCTTTCTTTCTGGTAAGCACGTAAAAGTATACAGTAATCATCGTGCATTACAATTTCTTATGTCTTCAAAATTAAATCATGACAGGTCAAAACGTTCGGCATTGTTTCTGCAAGAATTCCACTTCACAAAAGTCTACATTCCCGGAAAGGAGAACTTTGTTGCGGACGCACTGTCACGCGCACCGGCTGGGCTTGAGAAAAGTAACACAGAAGGCAACCTCGAGAAAAATTTCAGTATTCTTTACATTCAGAAAGTCGCCCTTGAAAACTCCATGTCCACATCTTTAAAGGACATTGCTCATGAACAAGATAAAGATCCGATTTGGAAAGACATCAAAAGTAAATGGCATGAAAAGACACACACTCAGATTCGGCATTATTATCTGGTTAGAAACAACATACTCTTCAAACGCTGCACTGTTTATGACAAGCTATGGGTACTTTGCATTCCAGACGATTTTGTTAATAAGCTCATTGGTACATTAATTTCAGCTTCGCACATTTTGGTCCACGAAAATGTTATCATATTTTTCGAACGACTTGTTATTTTAACAATATGGAAAAGAGATTTTGAAAAAGTCTTGTCTATTCGTAAACTTTGTCAAAAGGCGAAACCATCTACTATCTCACATCGCACTCCGTTGTTTCCTATCATTCCTTCTAAATTAAAAGTATTTGCTGCTGTTGATCTCTTGGGACCCCGTGTCAGAACATCGAGTGGATTTTCGTACGTTATGGTCGCTACTGCACTGACTTCAAAATTTGTTTCTTTCATTCCGTTACGTAAAGCCACTGGACGGTCTGTAATCAATGCCTTTGTTAAAAATTTCTTACGTGAAGTTGGACACGTTAGTAAAGTCATTTCAGATAACGGACCACAATTCAGGTCTGTTGCTTGGTCACGCATGCTTCGGAACCATAAAATCAAACCTGTTTTTATTTCATTGTACTCACCACATAGTAACCCATCTGAAGGGATTATGAAAGAAATCAATAAGCTTTGCAGACTTTATTGTCACAGAAAGCATCAGCATTGGGACAGATATTCACACTTATTTCAAAACGCGCTGAATGAAATGCCTCATGGCTCCACTGCTTTACCACCTATTCTTTTACTGAAGAATGAAGAATCTCCGAATAGAATCAGAGAGCTTGTACCTTTTCCGAATACACGTAAAATTCGACACAAAGACATAATTGATTTGGCTATTAAAAATGTAAAATCTGCAGCAGACAAAAGAAGAAAACTACATGGTAAAGCAAATGCAAAGAAATTATATACTGGTCAGAAAGTTCTCATTAAAGCTCATTCATCGTCACATGAGAAGAAACACTTGAGTCACAAATTCTTTCTGATTTACAATGGACTACAGAATATGACGTATACCACATGATAATTGCGTTGAAGATGAAACTCTGTGTACTAGGAAGAGTAAAGGATTGCACCACATTTCACATGTAAAACCGTTTATTGAGAGATAATCTGTTTTTTTTTAACTTAGTCTTTGCTATGTAATTTTTCACTTTACATTACTAGTATGCTTTGTCAGACTTAGAATCTGTTAACATGCAACAATGTTTGAAGTTAAATATCCAGTCAAGAACCAGGAGAACTTATTTATACAGAAATTACGAATGCATTGTTATGGTGAACAGAGGACACGGTGTTATTGTGTGGTTGTTAATTGCACGATTACGTAACGACTATAAGACTTACATACTTAGAACATATACTGCTAATGAGATTTTAATGCAACATTTTGGTTTACTTGAAAAGACATTCTTTATTTGAAGTACTTTCTGTGAGATTAAAGATGCCTTAGTATTTGGTTTCTTTGACAGCTACACGACTATATCATGACGCTACTAATGTGTGACACAATTTACATAGTTGTTTTTGCGGTGTATCTGTTTTATATCTGCACAGTTTTTATGTATTGTTCTGGAAAGTAAAACTTGTTTTAGTAGTAACTTTTGTGGTATAGCTACAATGAGACAGCCTTTTCTGTAGCACAACAATACGTTACAGTACAGTACTTTCTTCATCACGGCAATAAGCATAATAACTAAGATATCTATACGCAAAGCATTTCACTTTTGTTTATCATGAGGTAAGTACATTGGCTTCTGCTGAACTTAGCTTTCGGAGGACGATAATTACGACACTCCCACAGAGATTATCATACAGCAAGACGCACATTTAGCGCTACAGGACACGTATTTGAGTGATTGTTTTTGTACTTAAAACATTTATTTTTAAAGTTTTTTGAATTACAAAGAAAGTTTTCTGTGATGCATTTCATTCCATTACTGTAAACTGTAACACCTGAGGGTATAATTACATTAATCCTCAAGGGGGTACACGCCTACTTTGTGTACCATGTGTTTGGCAAGCACAAGGAGCCCTAGCTAATATGGTATTGACTTATACAACTTTACACGTCGGTACCATATTTATCTAACACATAAATTACACTGCTATCTGATCATTTAACTGAGAGACAAATATTTTTTTACTACATCAGTGACACATGATTACACAATTACACAGTTGGATAACTTCACACATATGAAACTGTATTTTTTCTGTGCTTTGCGAACTGTTCATATTTTTTTGGAACCATTGTGATACCATGAAAGCTTTGAATGATGTGTTTGGTATGGGGTCATGATTTTTAAAGTACGTTTGCGGTGGATGACACTATTGAAATGAGCTGAGAATTTTTTTAGGTTTTGAAATTATTCCAGAAAGCTACGACGTTTTTGAGATTGGACAGAGGTGTTATGATGTTATTATTATGATGACGATGTGTATTATGCTGTTGAGGTATGTTTATGATCAATAAGATGATGCTGTATGAGGAATCCGATTATGCTATGTATTTATTACGATGAAATATTGAAGAAGTGTCGACGAATATGTATATGTGTAATAAGGTAAGAAGTAATGATTAGTGGTTAGGGACTCTGATTTGTGAAAAAGGATGTTGGACACCAAGAATTGTACTTTAAGAGTTATGAGATTTGTGTAAATGCGTGAAAGTATCACAATGCCGGCGAAAATTTTTTGGACACTGTTATATATGAGATTTTGTTTCTACACACTTCTAATGTAAATTTATAACCTTTGATTTTTTTTATTTTATATGAGACTGTCACTGTAGGGGAAACTGCTGCCATAATTATTTCAGTGAAGAAGGTAGATGACCTTCACATAATGTGCTGTGGAGGCGCATCCGAGCGACATTCACCTGGAAAAAAACACATTAGTGTGTGCCTTATAGAGGCACAGGTGGAGAAAAAAGGAGGCCATTAACCTCGCTATTGACATTCCTTTGTAGAAAGCACCACAAATACGACACCCTCATTACTTGGAAACATTCTTATATCTGCACACCTGATTATGACAAGTGTCTTTCTACGAGGGTTGAGAGAATTTCTACTAACTTATGAAATGCCACATGACTATTGAATGAAATTTTTATGCTTTACTTCGTACATATGCTCATTTCATTTAATATCTAGTTTCTAGCTGCACTGCAGCATTGGTTAAAATAAAATTTAATAGATGTACTAATACAGATATTTTATGCCTACAGATCCAGTAAATAATAATTTTATGATCTACTTCCAAAAAAACGAGGGAGCACAAAAAGCCATTTCCCTTCCCAGGAATTGCATACATAATTTTCTTTTCACGTACTTTGTATTTTTTTGTAGAATAAGGTTTTGTGGTGCAACACTTTAATTACATAGACGTTAAGATGTGAATATACATTTCCCTTATCTGCATTGTTGTCTTCAGTGTAATATTTTTGCTGCTTGAGCTTTGTCATGTTTAGGTATAAATTATAGCATTTGCTGCTGCTGATTGCCAGGCATAGTGTTACTGAATTTTACCTTGTATCACTATGTTAAGCCAGTTTTACTGCTGATCTATTTTTCTTGTTGCTGCACATTGGCTCATATTAGTTATAATGTTGCATTTTCTGCTAATTTGTATTTATTGCTGTTTGCTTTGCCAATTTGCATTTTTTGTCATTGCTGTTTGTGTTAGTTGTTTTGTACTGCTGCATTGAATCGTCCCTTAGTTTTCCATCTGAGCTCAGTAGATTTAAGTTAGCTTAAGAGGGGGTAGACTATATAAGAGAGTGAGTTGTGAGGAATTGGAAGAAATGCACTGACAAGGTATTAAAGAAAGGTGAAATAAGAGGAAACATCTATGAAATGAAGTTTTGGGTTGGACTGCAGTTCCAAATGTCACACTAAAAACAAACCCTGTCCTGTACTTCTGTGTTATTATGCTATGTGAAAATATGTTTTTCCTGTCTCTATGTGTTTAGCGAATAAGATATACGTTGTAGAATTTTTTGATAATTGTTATTTTCTTTGTAAAGACGTTTAGACATTATTAATTCTGTTCTGTTTCAATGCTCATGTGTGAAATTAATGTTTCGAAAACTATTCTCATTATTTTATATAGTTACTTGTGTCATAATTCCTGTGACGCTGATGTATCTGTTTATTTCTATTCTTTTGTAAAGCCTGTAGTACTACAAATGATATCTGTACTGTTATGTTCTTTAATGACGAATTTTGTACCTTTGTAATTGTATTCTTATGTTGTAAATTTATAATTGTATAGACACCAGTCCTTCAAATTAAGTTACAGCAAGGGATTGGATAACAGCATTGCTGGTTCTAAGGACATTTCAAAAAAATTTTTTGTGAGTGCACAAGTGGTGGTTCATGGACTTGCTATATTGTCCACAAAACTCTTCGATGGTGATTGTGCACCTGCACAGTCGCAACAGATGGTTGCTGGCCGTCTCTACAGGGACTGCAGTGGATCTGCACCTTTGAAGGCCCACCAATATCATTATCTCTACAAGGACTGCAGTGGGTCTGCACCTCTGGTAGCCCACCAATACCATAATCGCTACCAGGACTACAGTGGGTCTGCTCTGTGATGACCTACCTACCAGTATTCTTCAAAATTTCGACTGACTCTGCTGTGGGTTGGCTCTGTTGTGGCCCATTACCTGTCTGCATGTCAAGAGTCAGGACTGTCTTTCCGTTGGAAGGACAACACTACTTCCGTGTGCATTTTCTTTTACTGCTCAGACTTTGAGAAAAAAAAAAAAACACTGAAATTTTACTGTGATGAATGATCAGGACTGTCTTAATGGACTGTGAGAAAATTTTAGCTTTTGACCAACATTGTATCAATAAGTGTGCGCATTTGATTTCTTTGTTATTGTAATTATGAAAAATGTTTTTCAAATCTGTATTGGCGACTGCCCAAAACAATTTGTAAAATTTTTTGTGGGGAGCATGGGGGCTATGTAAGTAGGTTGTTTAGGTTTTTATATTGGTAACGCCACGTAGCGCTCTGTATGAAAATCACTGGCTGTGCTGTGTGCAGTCTGTGGCTGGGTGTCATTGTTGTAATATTCGCTATTGTAGTGTTGGGCTGTTGGCTTTTAACAGCGCGTAGCGTTGCGCAGTTGGAGGTGAGCCGCCAGCAGTGGTGGATGTGGGGAAGTGAGATGGCGGATTTTTGAGAGCGGATGATCTGGACGTGTGTCCATCAGAAACAGTACATTTGTAAGAATGGATGTCATGAACTGCTATATATATTAAGACTTTTGAACTCTATTAAGGTAAATACATTGTTTGTTCTCTATCAAAATCTTTCATTTACTAACTATGCCTGTCAGTAGTTAGTGCCTTCAATAGTTTGAATCTTTTATTTAGCTGGCAGTAGTGGCGGTCGCTGCATTGCAGTAGTTTGAGTAAAGAATATTTTTGTGAGCTAAGTAATTTGTGAATGGTATAGGTTAATGTTAGTTAGGGCCATTCTTTTGTAGGGATTTTTGAAACTCAGACTGCGTTGCGCTAAATAAAAATGGTGTGTCAGTTTAGTGTTGATCAGAATAGGTAAAGAGCGAAATGTCTGAGTACGTTCAGTTTTGCTCAGCTGTTTGAAAATCAAATAATGTAAGAGATTTATCAGCACAGTAATTCAATAAATTATCTAAGGGGACGTTTCACCTTCCCTGCTTGACAGGACTCTAGTAAACCTGTACTAGGTAAGACTTCCATCTGCGAGCGCGTGCTGAAAAGTAATGCCCCCGAAATTTATATAGGAAAACTCTTACAGGTTTATGAATAAAATACGCGGTATTAAGATTCTACAACTTTAGTCTTCATGAGTACGTATTTGCAGCCCTCTGCAGCTAGGTGGCTCCGAATTGTATCGTGTAACATGGCGCTGTGTGTCGTAACTATGTCGGTGAGTGAGAAACAGCGTATTTTAGTCGAGTTTTAAAATCGAAGAGTCCGTCCACACATGGAGCACCCATGACTTCTGCATGAGACGATCAGGCCACACACGAGCGCTGCGACATCTACAACGATCACCTTGTGTTCGCTGTCATCAATCATCTTCCATATAGTCCTGACTGGCACCATGAAATTTTCATCTCTTTCAAACAATTTCATTTTGAAATTGATGAAGCGGTACTATCAGATGTGAGGTTGTTGCTCCGTCGTCAAGTCTACGGTGTCAACAAATTACTTTCTCGTTGCAAGAAATGTGTTCGTCGCCAGGGTGACTACTTTAACCGATAAATATGAAGACTAAAGATGTATACTACTAATAATGTTTGTTTTATTTTTAAAAAGTTTAAAGGTTTTCACGTAAACTTTCGGCGGCATTATTTCCAGAACGCTCATTTAGACACACCTCTAGAAGAAGAATTTAAGCCGGCCGTTGTGACCGAGCGGTTCTAGGCGCTTCAGTTCGGAACCGCGCTGCTGCTACGGTAGCAGGTTCGAATCCTGCCTCGGGCATGGAAGTGTGTGATGTCCTTAGGTTAGTTAGGTTTAAGCAGTTCTAAGTCTAGCTGACTGATGACCTCGGATGTTAAGTCCCATATTGCTTAGAGCCATTTGAACCATTTGAAGAATTTAATATGGTAATATAGTATTTCTCTACCGCAATCACTGTCTTTCACTTTAAATATAGTCGTGCGTTCGTTTGTAGATTGAGGTTAATTTAGATTGGCGGGACTTATTAATTTAATCATATTTCATTAGGAAAGATGAAAGTTTTGACAAAAACAATGTTTTGACACATACATTAAACCAGATGCAACGGTTGCACTGTAATACCACACTATTTCGTAAAGTTAGTTCTATAAATTTTCGGATGACCTGTAAGAGATTCTGTGCACATCATTTTCGCTCTTAAAAAAGTAATTCATATATTAATAAATATTTTTCTTGCTGGTAAACAGACGTAAAAATGGTGCGAAGGTATTTTTGTTTCTGTATCTAATGCGCCACAAACGGACCAAATACTCCCACAATCCGGCGATGTCTCACAACCTAACGTAACCAATACACCAAACAAAATCATTTCATGCAACAATAATGCGCATGTGCTCAACAGAAAATAAATTAATGCATTAAATATATCTGTGTACACGAAGTTGGAAAACACTTTGGATATGCGTAATGTTAAATAGGTATTGTGACATAAATATAAATAGCAGCTTTAACCAATACTGCTGATTTTAATTGAAATTTGGAGAACGAAGTTGATGTTGATATAGCAATTGATATTGAAGGACAAGTGAGAAACGTGTTCAGCGTTAGGATGATCCTCACTCCCACGCTCGGTAATGCTACAAGAACTTTAGATAGGCTAAGTACTCCTATAAATACAGAGATAATACTGGACAGACACCGAAGAGTAATTTTTTAGTATTAAAAATAACAAAGGATAATCTGATAAATGATCGGTTTCTAAATTTTGTGACGTTATGCATTCAGTATATGACTAGTGAGGAGATTGTGTTTTTCTAAGTGACATCTCCATATATCTGCAAAAGAGCAGTGTGAAATAGGTAACGATTCGTTAAGTGGGAATGTTAGTAACTGGATAAAAGCTCGGAGCGCAAGTGCCAATCAGGGAGCAGGGAAACGGGGTTTTCACTTTCGCCGCTTTTAGAGCACTCGCTCAGTTTACGCCCAGTTTACGTTAAGGCAGTTATCTGTTGCCGCCCGCCCCTCCTTAGCTGCGTGCACTTAGTTGGTCAACTGAGAGTGTTCCAAAATCCGTTGATGTTATTAACGAGTCAACGACGCAAATCGTATGAAGGCAATCCGTTTTTCAGTTCCAAGCCCCACGAAAGCTTTTAGCTTAATACGTAGACAGCTCGCCAGCGGTCTTTACCGCTCTGGGCAGAGGTGGATAGGGAGCGCACTGTTCAGGTTTTTTTTCCAAGTAGAGGACTTCACTTTCAATTTGGAGAGTCATATTACAGCATACGGGGCTAAAGAAATGACTTCAGGGTAGGATACAAGATTTAAAAAAATACCTTTCTATAACAATAGAAATTAACGGTGCTTCTGAATCCGGAAGTCTGTGGTAACGAAGGAGTTATGCTTATTTACAAGTTAGAATTAGGTCATTAAGGGTATCCGCACATAGTCCCATAATGTGTTTGTGTAGGATGTGGCAGGAATTATTGGGCTCAGACGCAATGCTTCAGGAAGATTCGAAGCAGATATAGTAAAATGACACATGGCTGCACTATACTGAATTGTCAGTATAACACACAAGAAATAGAATCCCATACCACCTGTTCACTTGATTTTCGGTGGACACCTACAGTAGGTCGCACCTTTTCTGTATTTAAAGGCAATAGTCTGAAATGTTACAAAAGTGTCAAATCTAAGGCAGTAAAAGCGAATGGAGAACACGGATTTGTCGGACAGTTTCTGTGAAGGGCAGTCCGTCTGTGAAGAGCGCCGCACACAAGGTACTAGTGCAACCATTTCTAAAGTAATCCTCCTGGCGTAGCAGTCTGTATTGCACTGAGGTGACAAAAGTAGTAGAATAGCGATATACTCATGTATAGATGGCGGTAGTATCGCATGCACAAGATACAAAAGGTCAGTGCATTGGCGGAGCCGTCAATTGTACTAGTTGATTCATGTGAAAAGGTGTCAGACGTGATTATGGCAGCAAGATGAGACAGATTTCGAATGCGGAATGATAGCTGGAGCTAGTCGCATAGGGAATTCAATATTCCGAGGTCCATAGTGTCAAGAGGATGCCGAGAATACCAAATTTGAGGCATTACATCTCACGTTGGCGGAGCTGTCGTTTGTTCTCAGGTGATTCGTGTGAAAAATTTCCGCCTACACGATGGGGAATAACAGAAATCGAAAGCGGTATGATGTAGGAGCTAGACGTTTGGGAATTTTATACCGGAAATCGTTAGGGAATTCAATATTCCGAGATCCAGAGTGAAGAGTGTGCCGAGAATCCCAAACTCCATGCACCACCTTTCACCACGGACAACGCAGTGGCCCACAGCCTCCTTCACTTAACGACCGATAGCAGTGGCGTTTGCGTAGAGTTGACAGAGCTAACAGACAACCAACACTGCGTGAAAAAGCGGCAGAAATCAGTGTGCGACGTGCGACGAACGTATTCATTAGGACGGTGCCGCGAAATTTAGCGCTAATGGGCTATGGGAGCAGACGACCGAAGCGAGTGTCTTTGATAAGAGCACGAGAGCTCCTGCAGCACCTCTCCGGGGCTCGTGTCTATATCTGTTGGACCCAAAGGCTGCAAAACAGTGGCCTGGTCAGGTGAGTCAGGATTTCAGTTGGTAAGAGCCGATAAATCATTGGAGGCTTCCATTAACAAGTAGTTTCGGAAACTGACAGTCTCAGACGAGGAAAAAATTAAAAACGATTATGTCCAAAAATTCATATACGGTACGAAGGTCAGAAATGTTCGTTAAATGGGCATTATTTTTCCATTTACAGATGCCGGCATGGTAGCGCAGCGTGTTCGGTCAGAGGGTCAGCCACCCTCTGTAATAAAAGAACTGTGTCAATGGAACGACAATGAACTTGAACAAGCGTCATGGGACGTCCACCCTGAACAAATAGAACGAAGAATCGCGAAAAAAATGAGATGGAAAAAGCTGTTGCAGGCTGTAATACATCCGAAGAATTTTAGGACAAATGTTTAGAAAAAATGTTGAACACAAAGGAGACAGCTGGAGCTCTATAATAAATCTTTAGATGAACCTCCATACAAATTTTGGTATACTACGAAGATGAAAATATACTGTGAAGATCTTTACAGGAAATTAGAGGATATTATTGTGCCAGTCCGTGGGAAACATTTGTAAATGCCTATGCATAGAAAGATTCAACAGGATGAAAGAAGGTATAACAGTGTTTAGAAGTTTAATTTGGAAACATTTTTGAGGAAAGTGGGTGAAACAAGTAGATGCTGTAAAGGTTGTGATACAAATTTTGATGATGCTTCTGGGTGCCATGAACAAGGATATCAGAACGAAGAACATTGTGTACCAATGGTCAGAGTAGATAGAGGAAGGGCAGGAGGATGATATATGAGACGCTAGTGGAACACAAATAGACTATTTATTAATAGAGGTAATGAGAAAAACACTGGCCTGCAACAATGGTATTTGACGACTTACTTATTAAGTCTGTAATATAAATTTATGGAAACTGCTAACTACAGATTAAGTCTTTACAGACTACAGTGCACTAGGAACTTACTTTATTGCAGTTTAAGAACTTCACACATTTGGTACACTGTGATGTCCATTACATTAATCAAACACGAACTTTGGGAATAATGGCCTAACGAAGTAAGCCATGCCGCATTTTCATGAGATTACGTTGTTTCTTTACTTCATAACAAACGTTTCTTTTGTTAATCAGGCAGTTCAGTAATTTTTGTCTGTTTTAAAGATGTATTACTAAGTGATGTGACAATTCGTAATGCACTGTGGTGGTCTCCTCAGGGTACATTCCACATCTGTTCAACTTACTAAGAAGGGGGTGATGAAAGTTGCCTCTTTGTTTGGAAATTTCATTTCTTTCCATTATATTTTGTTTCTAACGGATCACAATGTTAAGCTTTGTTATATTCTGTGGCAAAGTACCGTAATATCTTTCAGTTAATCAATACGAGCGCTGCTGCAACTGTAATTTTAAAAAGCTTTGTGATGTATTTCTTAGTAAGTAGTTAAGAGCCCTCACATTATCCCCGTATTTTTCTACGCTGCCAAGGACTTCAGAAACATGAAATTTATATTTTACTTATTAAATATTTTTATGTACAATGTCTGAAGCAGTGTGGCTGGGGACACGGACGAAGATCTTGTCTGCTTCGCTAACATGGGAGGGAGGCGTAATATACTCGTAGAGCAGGCCGTGCGAAAAGCAGCTGACAAAATGGACCGCGCCCGCAGCAGGCTGAGTCTGTCCTTCTGCTATTTTTATAATCATCGCATAACATAAGCTTACTGCAAATTGCGCAGTTTGGAGCGAAATGGTAAATTTTTAGGAATGAGCGGGATTCAGGGTACAAAAGCTAGTTCACCTGTGCAACTTCCGGTTAAAAGTTCCGCTCCTATGACGTTATATTGGACAGAAGGAACTTTAATGATCTGTGAGCGAAGGATCTGAGAATTAAGATGATGCATGACGATATCTATCAGAGCTACTTCGCGCCTCGCTTTCGGAAGGAGTTTCCAAAGAATGTGTTAAGATCAGATGTGTTCGAGTCACACGAAGTTTCACCTCAGGCTTCTCATTGAATTCTTGATACCACGTAATCCTCATGTATTTAGAAAGACTTACCGCTTTTTAAGCAATTTTATTGTATAAATAGCGAAATTAACATATACCGACTACGCACCAAAATCGCTAAGCAGAACTAATAAATCCGTTTTTACTGGAAAAGAATATAAATAAAACCTATCGAAAGGAGCGAATAAATGTTAAGTCCTTAATATACGTAGCGAAATCAGTAAATCCGTGCACATTAGCGAAGCAAATTCACTGTCAGAGCGAGTCGTTAAGACGAGAATGCGAAGCTAAATTCTGTCCCTGGCGTGAGCTTCCGAAAGTACGTCTGTCAACTGAATTACAAAAACTGACAGCGCCATATGTTGTCTTTTTGGTGTACTGCGAACCTAACAGCGCAATTTATTGGTTCTTTGGAACACTACGCCGTGATTATTAAACATCAGAAGAACTGTGCCGGGCAGACGATTTTAGGTAAAGCTTTAAGTTACAAAATCTTTTTTCTGTGATCCGATTTTGATGAAGTAAAGCTCACACGTTTCCCCAAGCTACGCTCAGGTTACCTATGAAAACTCCATGAAAATTCGTTAGTAGTTTTAGACACTAACGTGTTCAAACAGGCAGACACGACCGTTTTACAGTTTTACAATTAGTATAGCTATAGAAATAAATGTGTTATCACATATTGATACCATCCTACAGCAGCGGAATTGGAAGTTTCTCTGAGATGCCGATAGCGGTCGTGTGGGTTCCAGCGGACCTAATGCAGCACACCCACTGAGCCACGCCTCTAGTAGATCAGTACCGTGAGCATACTCTACTGCGGCGATGTGGGACTGCCGGCAGCAGCGACTCCGCTCACTCGCGCTCTGACTCACTTCGCAACATAATACTACGCCTGGTCGCGGCGCTATTTTAATCGTTCGTACTTTAGTACAGAGAGCCTCTTCATTGTGGACACTGAGATATGTCGATTCTGTTTCTTGCTGCATAATTCGCGCTGAGCCTTCGTACGTTTGGAGAAATACAAGGTAATTAAATCTTCTGTTTCCTGTGTTACTTGTTCACTAATAATTTCTGATGGTGTCCAGCTTTCCTAGTATAACAGTTACCACACCACTATATAGCCCACATCTCCTTACCACTGTGTACGAAGTTATACAGAACAACGGATGTACAAGGGCGTGAGGAAAGCTTTTTATCCTTTTCTCAGTATCGGTTGAGGTATGAATGTCATTCCCACTGCTTGGTCTACTTTCTCTCTTCGCTGGCGTTGGTTGTCGCTTGAGGGCCTTGAACTGTAGCGTGTTACATGGCAGTGGCTAAAAGGACTACGTCAGTGCATGAGAAACAGCATACTGCAATCGAATTTCGAATTCGAGGATATAACCTTTACATAGCTCACCCTCTCTTTCATTATGGCAATGCCAGACAACAAACTGTCATCGATGAACCTCCATAATTTCCCGATTTGGTCCCCTCCGATTTTCATCTTTTTCCAGAAATTAAAGAACATCTTCGAGGACTTCAGTTTGATAGTGACGACGCGGTGCAATCTAAAGTGAATTTGTGGCTGTTAATAAAGTCAGACAGTCTGCAGTGACGGCATCAATGAACTGGTCACTCTTTGGGAGAAATGTGTTCGTCGCCAAGGTGACAATGCTAAGAAATAAACATGAAGACTGAAACACGAAGATGTACAATGTTAATGACGTTCGCTTTATTTAAAAAGCTTCAAGAATTTTCGCACATAAAATTCGGAAGCATTAATGTTCAGCACGCCTTCGTACGTACAGAAGTAACGTCTCTCATCACCTGCTAATTGTAGAATAATATATCTCCCCTGGAACCATTTTGTCCATTCTGTCATCAAATAAATGGATAATGAATAAATCACGTAAGGTGCTGTGCAGTAGTGACCCATAGCTTGCTATCCTAGAGGCATTCAGTCGTTACTGTACGGCTGACTAGAATTAATACAAATGTCTACTTAATATGATTAGCACATTACATGTACTCAGGTCTTTGCAGTTACCTTGAACTACCTTAGTCACTAGTCTTGGGTGCAAACAGGGAACGCCTAGTCGGGTATCATAATTCTTTTGCGCAATCCTAAATTTACTAGGTGTAGTTAGTACATGGATGAAATGAAATTTATATATATTTGAGTGTGGTCAGGACCTCCCGTAAAGTAGACTGGTAGCCTGATGTAAGGATTTTTATGTTGACGACACTTCAGCGTTTTCCGTGCCGACGAGGATGAAATGATGATCAACACGACATGTCTCTGAGCCGCCCGGAAATGTAGCCTATTGCCCACGCATGGTACTCTGCTGCGCTGTCTGTTCAGAAAAAAGAGACGGACAGTACAACGGTACATAGGTGAAAGAACGTCGACGCTATCACACATAAGTGGATTAATAAAGTGGTTTACAAAACTGTCCCTTGCCTAACCTCGGTATTCCGGTCATGTGCCTTTCACATTACATCTGGTGATATCCCAACGAACATCTACACCATTCGAAATCGACAGAAAGCAGGATGTTGAAGCATTTCGTGTAATAAATTACTAACGCCAACCTGCAGTTGAAGAATATTTCGCAGACGATTATTGTTGAGATCCACATTCTACATAGATTTTCTAAGCTCGAAAGGAACTGCAGTCTTCGACGCGATTGTTACCCTATTGTTGTCGTGGTCTTCAGTCCAAGGACTCGTTTGATGCAGCTCTCCAATCCACTTTATCCCGTGCAAGCTTCCTCATCTCGGGCTAACTGCTTCAACCTACATCCTTCGCTCTTCTGCAGCATCAAATTTCAAAAGGTTCTATTCTCTTCTTATCTAAACTGTTTATCGTCCATGTTTCACTTCCATACGTGGCTACACTCGATGCAAATGCTTTCAAAAATGACTTCCTGATCCTTAACTCTATACTCGATTTTAACAAATTTCTCTTCTTCAGAAAGGCTTTCCTTACCATCGTCAGTCTACATTTTATATCCTCTCTACTTCGACCACCATCAGCTACTTTTCTGTCCTAATAGAAAAACTCACCCACTACTTTAAGTGCCTCATTTCCTTATCTAATTCCCACAGCATCACATTATGTAATTCGGCAACATTCATTATCCTCGTTTTCTTTTTGTAGATGTTCATCTTATATCCTAATTACAAGGCACGGTCCATTTCATACAACTGCGCTTCCCAGTCCTTTGCCGTCTCTGACAAAAAATGCAATGTCATCGGTAAACCTAAATGTTTTTATTTCTTCTCCCTGAACTTTAATTCTTACTCGGAATTTTTCTGTTGTTTCCTTTACTGCTTGCCCAATGTACAGACTGAATGACATCAGGGCTAGGCTACAATTCTGTCTCACTCCCTTTTCAACCACTGTATCCCTTTCATATGCCTCGAGACTGGTTCTTGCACAAGTTGTAAATAGGTTTCTGCTCCCTGTATTTTACCACTGATACCCACAGAATTGCAAAGAGAGTATTACTGTCAGCATTGTCAAAAGTTTTCTCTACGTCTACACATGCTGTAAAGCACCTTCTCTCCTATCTCATCTTAATCTACGTCGTCCTTCATTTCCGGAGTATTGCCCTCAAGTACATCTTAATTCTATAGACTCTGTTTGCTCCTTCCAACTTTGTGGTTTCCCCTCTGTTTAGAACTGGTTTTCCATCTGAGCTCTTGATATATATAAAGCTGTGTCTCCTTTCTCCAATGTCATCTTTAATTTTCCTGTAGGCTGTATCCATTCATGTTTCCCCAAGTGATATATGCTTCTAAATCCATACATTTACCCTATAGACATTCTTGCTTAGCCATTTTGTAGTTCCTAACAGTCTCATTTTTTAGACATCTATATTTCGTTTCGCCTGCTTCGTCTACTGCATTTTTATGTTTCGTCCTTTCATCAGTTAAATTCAATATTTGCTGTTGTGCCGAAGGATTGCTACTACACCACATTTTCGTACATATTTGATACTATGCTGTCTTCACTGTTTCTTCTCTCAAATCTACCCATTCTTCTTCTGCTTTATTCCTTTCCCCTGTTCTTATAAATCGTTCTCTAATGCTAGCCTCATTTTTTTCAGTTTATCAAGTCCTGTCTCCTTAATTTCCGACATTTCTACAGTTTCTTCAGTTTTAATCTGCAGTTCACAGCCAATAAATTGTGATCAGAATCAACATTTTCCCCTGGAAACGTCTTACAATTAAAAATCTGGTTCCGAAATCTCTGTCTTATCATTCTATAATCTGTCTGAAACCTTCCGGTGTCTTCTTGTCTCTTCCACGTAAATAGTCTTCTGTCATGATTCCTTAACAAAGTGTTAGCCACTATAGAGTCTCCAGTTTATGAAATATAAATGAACACTCCAACTAAAAGGCAATCTTCATAGATGGGTGTAAACGAGGTTACAGTTTCTTCCGGTCTTTCGGGTCTTCTTTCGGTTGATAGTTCCTGATGACGTTTTATTCCTTGTGTTAGCCTATTCAATTTCGAGTTTCTTAAACTTCGACTTCTCCAGAACGTAATGCATTTCCTCTTTCTATTCATTCTATTCGATACCTGCGTGTCACCGTCAGGGAGAGTTGTTCAAGTTCCATAAAAGTATTATTAAAAACTCGTGGTTGCTGTTAAATTTTATGCCAGCATAAAATAAGCTGAATATTTTTTTTAGTTTTATTTGGTCGCTAGCCTCAGACTGCAATACGTTTGAAGCTGGAATCGTACAGTTTGTTTCGTTTTAATGTTTTTAGCAGCTTGACAGTATATCGTCTGCTAAGTAGTTGATAAAGATTTATTTACATTATGTAAACATGAGATATTTTAAACCAGGTATTCTGAACACAACAAAACTATAACTAATGATAGTCTTTACTCCACTGTTACACAGTTTTCTTAGGAACCAAGGCTGATTAATTTAGCTGCGTAACAAAATTTCATGGGGTCCTCAGCAATAAATCTCTAGCGGGTCTCTCGTTGACTGCCACCCACTGTCTTTTCTCGTTCCGTAAACTGCCCTGTGTTGCGGAGCCAGCCACATCTGGCGACACACTGACAATGACTTCACGCCTAGGCCCTTGAGAGAGACAGGCCGCGGTGTGTACGTCACAGCACATGACAATGCAGGTCTTACGAGAGACAGCAGCCGCCACCAGCAGGGAGCGAATAACTATTTCAGACGATAATAATTCTTGAGTGCTCGTTCTAATGCATGCAAGTTCTCGATAGCACACGACAAAGCTAAAACCTAAATTGGGCATCTTTTCAATTAAACACTGGTTTCCTGTGGTCCCTACACGAAACCGAGCGTTCGCGAAGTGTGGCGGACAAGCCGACTAGTGTGACGTCACAAGTTCGTTTCAGGACGCACTTATCTCTTTGGCGCCGCTTGACACAACGTGATGTCAAACATTCTGTGAACGACGGGGAGACTGCTGGAAAAATACTCTCGCAGTTTCATTCGTTTCCACCGAGTGGTTAACATGTTATACTGCTTTAACTATCCCGTTCTTAAGTGTATTTTCATCGAAAAGTACTGACAAATGACGTCTGGATTTGGCCGAAACTGCAAAACAGGGTAAATACTGCCAAGCATAATCTGCCTAGATAATGTGTGAGCCGGAAATGAAGAAACCTGTTCGCTGAAAGCAGTACAAGCACGGAAAATTACACAAAATGTGCGCCAACGTCCCGTAGCATATTCAAATAAAGAAGACTAGCTCACGGTCTAGCCCATGATATAGCAACTCGCTGAAAACATTGGCTGTAACTAGTGGAGGCAAATTCACTGTACATACAGGCTCAAATTCTCCCTCTAACTACGACATAGCCGAACCAGGCCTACCATTGTCTCCTGATCATCTGTGTACCCTTAGCCCTATGGGATGCTCTGTCAGGCGTTCTCGGCCATCCAACAGTAGTTGTTACATCTGATGTTAGTCTAAAAGGACCGAAAGAGTTTAGATTACTACGCAGGAAAGAAAACGCTGTTACAGCAGCACGTGTGGCCACCCAGTGATGATGGGGCGCAGCACTTTGGAACCAGCTAACGGATTGTTGATTATGCATCCTCTGCAGGCGTTCGGCGTGTGTATCAGTGGCATTTCCGTAGACACTTGCCGCATAGTCCAAAACGGAGCACGAAGAGACCTGTTCAGAACGAGTTCAAGGTCCTATGTGAGTGTGGTTGTTTGATTTAGCTGAAGGTACACCTGGTTGAACAGCTGTTAAACGCAGAGGAAAAAGTGATAGGGGGAAAGAGTACGTAGTGTCCCTATACGAAGAAGAAAAACTGTCTCCTAACGTCATAGAGAAATACAAGTACGTATTTTTAGAGGACGTAGAAGTTCCAGTATTAGAGTCAGAAAGTACTTGCGAATACTGGTGATCAAATAAGACAGAAATCACAGACAACATTCCTTATGACATTGTAGAGTTTCTAGAGTAAATTGCAAGGTTAGTATCTATTCGAATTTCCTAAAAACATCATATAAACGGTTCCTGAAAAAATCGTCGCCTGATAAATGCGAGAGCCATCATGCAATCGTGTTAACAGACCATGATCACACTTTGCTGGCAATGACAATATAAACTCAATTTGGTTGTAGGAAAGGTAAAGGCAACAGAGAGACCGTTCTGACGAAGCAAGACCTACAAAAAGTATAAAATACTGCAATATTTTGGAAATTCTAAGAAAATTTGATACAAGCTACACGGAGAAATGGCTAAAATCCAAAATGCCCATCAACCAAGAGGGGAAAAACGAATGGAAAACGAACAATGAGTTGCTCGTATTAGAAACGGTATAAAACGGGGGTCTGGTGTTTCGCCTCTGCTGTTCACTAAGTTTATCATAAAAGAAATGACGTGAATGAGAGAAACGTTCAGGAGTGGGATGAAAACTGAAGATGAAAGGAAGCCAATGATAAAATTCGCTGATGATATTGTAAATACTCGGTGAAAATGCGCCGAAGTGTGATACAAGTGCTGTTGCGGGAAGAAATAGAAACGGAACTTCGTATGAAGCTCTTCTGCAAGCAAACGATGAGCAGCACCTCCTGTAATTAACGCCGTCTTTTTATAACTGAGGGCGGTCTTTTATTTGACGGAAATTAGTATTTTATTGAAGTAATGTACAAATATAGTACTGAATCACGATTTTTCAAAATTACTGTGGGTAAGGTTGACTCAATTACTTGTTAAAAACACGGTCAGTCAACCACACTTCCCATCTTCGTCTCTCTGTACACGTTTGAGGAATGGTTTAGAATAATAAACATATTTACTGCTGTTCCATCAAATTTCTAGCGAACTGCCAGATGTCAGAAACTTGCTACCGTGATTATATTTCGGGGAAGAGTCTTCTGGCCATCTCCAGGTATGTACTGGCTGTAGTTAACTGTTGAAGCTAAGGCTGACTACTGAACCACGATATAGCAAAATTTCGATACAGCGAATCAGTTATGCGAATTTTTAATCGATATTTGTCCATAGATATTTCGTGGAGGTAAAGCGAATAATATTGTCATTACCATTATCATCTTATTCAGAACGGAGAAAATACTCTGCTTCCTTTTTAACACTGAAATATTTACAACACAAGATAAGGTACCTATAGTTTTTTTTTTTTTACTTTGAGGTTCTTATTCAAATTTTGACTGTTGTCAGTTGCGTATTTTCATTTACCCCCTCTCACTCGTAAGTATTAGCAGGAACGCTGAATATATAGAAGGTGACAAAAGGAATAACGCTAAACATTGAAAACACTTCTCCAGAATTATCGGTATATCTACGAATATCACCCCGTGCACAGTTAAGAGATAACTCTTGACAGTCTGGAGGGAACGATTCCAACCTCATTCCAGGTTCTATCAAATAGTTTTGTAGAGACTTCACTTCCTGTGCTTTGTACCCGAAGAAAGATTAAAAGCAGAAGATGCTAACAAACTGATCAGTTCTTCGTTCATATTATTACGTATTCTGTGTATACTGTGGAACAACTTTTTCTGTTTTTCGTAAGATTTTCCTTATTATATGTAAAATAATGTAGAAATAACTTTGGTTTCTTCTGATTTACTATTGATTCATAATATCCACACATCATAGTTTTAAATAACACGTGCAGTTTTAATCAAACTGAATCTTTAAACAAAATTTTGGGCGTCAATAGACTGCGCATGCGCGTCTTCTGCAAGTCAGTGGGCTGCTGTGAGTGGCCGCTTCTATATCAGACGGATCGTCTTTTCACTGTAAAATCGTAGAACGATGCTGGTTACGCAGAGCGTGAAGTAATTCTATAACACGAGTTCATGCATTATCCAAATGGAAACCGTCCTCCCTGTTATTAAGGGCTTCAAACAGTCGTACTTCCACAGATCCGTCGAAAACGAACTTTCTGAGGTTTGAAGTACAGCCCACAATATCTGTTTCATATAATTCGTCGAATGACATAATTGCTGCTGAAACTCCCTGGCCGCTTAAGACTGTGTTCTAGACCCGGTTTCCTAATTGGTGGCCTTTGTCTTTCGCGGGCAAGTGCGTCTTTCTCCGATTTACTCTCAAACCATACTGTGTACTCATCAGACTGTTCATTCCGTTCAGCAGTTCATTTAATTCTTCTTCACTTTCACTCAGGATAGCAATGTCATCAGCGAATCGTATCATTGTTATCCTTTCACCTTGTATTTTAATTCCACTCCTGAACCTTTATTTTATTTCCATCATTGCTTCCCCGATGTACACATTGAAGAGTAGGGCCGAGATGCTACAGCCTTGTCTTACATCCTTCTTAATACGAGCGCTTCGTTCTTGTCGTCCACTCTTATTATTCCCTCTTGGTTGTTGTACATGTTGTATATGACCCGTCTCTCACTATAGCTTACCCCTACTTTTTTCAGAATCTCGAACAGCTTGCACCACTTTATACTGTCGAACGCTTTTTCCAGGTCGCAAATTCTACGAAAGTATCTTGATTTTCTTTAGCCTTGCTTCCATTATTAGCCGTAACGTCAGAATTGCCTCTCTCGTCCCTTTACTTTTCTTAAAGCCAAACTGATCGCCACCTAGCGCATTCTCAATTTTCTTTTCCATTCTTCTGTATATTAATCTTGTAAGCAGCTTCGATGCATGAGCTGTTAAGCTGATTGTGCGATAAATCTCGCACTTGTCAGCTCTTGCCGTCTTCGGAATTGTGTGGATGATGCTTTTCCGAAAGTCAGATGGTATATCGCCAGACTCATATATTCTACACACCAACGTGAATAGTCGTTTTGTTGCCACTTCCCCCAATGATTTTAGGAATTCTGATGGAATGTTATCTATCCCTTCTGCCTTATTTGATCGTAAGCCCTCCAAAGCTCTTTTAAATTCCGATTCTAATACTGGATCCCCTATCTCTTCTAAATCGACTTCTGTTTTTTCTTCTATCACATCAGCCCTCATAGAGGCTTTCCACCTATCTGCTCTCTCCTCTGCATTTAACAGTGGAATTCCCGTTGCACTCTTAATGTTACCACCGTTGCTTTTAATGTCACCAAAGGTTGTTTTGACTTTCCTGTATGCTGAGTCTGTCCTTCCGACAATCATATCTTTTTCGATGTCTTCACATTTTTCCTGCATCCATTTCGTCTTAGGTTCCCTGCACTTCCTATTTATATCATTCCTCAGCGACTTGTATTTCTGTATTCCTGATTTTCCTGGAACATGTTTGTACTTCCTCCTTTCATCAATTAACTGAAGTATTTCTTCTGTTACCCATGGTTTCTTCGCAGGTACCTTCTTTGTACCTATGTTTTCCTTCCAAACATCTGAGATGGCCCTTTTTAAAGATGTCCATTCCTCTTCAACTGTACTGCCTACTGCGCTATTCCTTATTGCTGTATCTATAGCGTTAGAGAACTGCAAACGTATCTCCTCATTCCTTAGTACTTCCGTATCCCACTTCTTCGCGTATTGATTCTTCCTGACTACTGTCTTGAACTTCAGCCTACTCTTCATCACTACTGTATTGTGATCTGAGTCTATATCTGCTCCTGGGTACGCCTTACAATACAGTATCTGATTTCGGAATCTCTGTCTGACCATGATGTAATCTAATTGAAATCTTCCCGTATCTCCTGGCCTTTTCCAGGTATACGTCCTCCTCTTGCGATTCTTGAACAGGGTATTCGGTATTACTGGCTGAAACTTGTTAGAGAACTCAATTAGTCTTTCTCCTCTTTCATTCCTTGTCCCAAGCCCATATTCTCCTGTAACCATTTCTTCTACTCCTTCCCCTACAACTGCTTTCCAGTCGCCCATGACTATTAGATTTTCGTCCCCCTTTACATACTGCATTACCCTTTCAATATCGTCATACACCTTCTCTATCTGTTCATCTTCAGCTTGCGACGTCGGCATGTATACCTGAACTATCGTTGTCGGTGTTGGTCTGCTGTCGATTCTTATTAGAAGAACCCGGTCACTGCACTGTTCACAGTAACACACCCTCTGCCCTATCTTCCTATTCATTACGAATCCTACACCTGTGATACCATTTTCTGCTGCTGTTGATATTATCCGATACTCATTTGACCAGAAATCCTTGTCTTCCTTCCACTTCACTTCACTGACCCCTACTATATCTAGATTGAGCCTTTGCATTTCCCTTTTCAGATTTTCTACTTTCCCTACCACGTTCAAGCTTCTGACATTCCACGCCCCGACTCGTAGAACGTTATCCTTTCATTGATTATTCAATCTTTTTCTCATGGTAACCTCCCCCTTGGCAGTCCCCTCCCGGAAATCCGAATGGGGGACTATTCCGGAACCTTTTGCCAATGGAGAGATCATCATGACACTTCTTCAAATACAGGCCACATGTCGTGTGGATACACGTTACGTGTCTTTAATGCAGTGGTTTCCTTTGCCTTCTGCATCCTCATGTCATTGATCATTGCTGATTCTTCAGCCTTTAGGGGCAATTTCCCACCCCTAGGACAAGAGAGTGCCCTGAACCTCTATCCGCTTCTCCGCCCTCTTTGACAAGGCCGTTGGCAAAATGAGGCTGACTTCTTATGCCGGAAGTCTTCGGCCGCCAATGTTGATTATTTATCAAAATTTAGGCACTGGCGGGGATCGAACCCGGGTTTTGAATATGAATCAAAGACGCTACCCCTCCTTTTTTTTACATCTCATTTTGTTCAATATTGTTCGTTGAATTTGTTCGTGGCGGACGTCCGATGACACTCGTTCAGTTTGTTCGTTGATCCTTTCACTCAGTTTTTTTATTACAGAGGGAAACTAAACCCTCTGACCGAACACGCTGAGCTAACGTGCCGGTAAAAAACTGTTTATAGCACCGCATGTCTTACGCCACCACGTCTGTTATATCCCCTAGACCACGGGTAGGCTACCTCCACTATAAATTACCCTAAAGACACAATTGCTAAATTAGAGAGGCCCTAATGTGGCATGTCTTCAGCTGCTCAATTTGTTCTCTGGAAAACAATAATTTATATTTTGTATCCTTCCACGACTATGTGATGTGTCATCCTCACGGTTCTTTACAATTTGAATCTGCAGTTCATTTACGCTATCATTCCGACGTGGCATTAGCTAAGTTTGATGTACTGTGCCTCGAGCGTTGGCTTCAATTCAGGCAGTTAAAATAAAAAGCTTTGTTCATCCGTCAATGTGCACTCACAGATATTCTCAGTTAGCGCATATTATTATTTAAATACTGGTTAATTCACTGAAATGTTAAGGCTTCCAATGTAATTGCTGCCGTACAGTGAAGAACAGTTGGCACCAGTCTTTACATTCTTCGACATGTGCTCATGTTAAGCCATATCACAGTCCCGTTTTTGCTTCTTTCTTGCCCCCGTGGTTTCCACCTTTGTGTTGAACACGCGCGGCATTTCCCGTCGTTTGTCGCCAGCGTCCAGCGGCGCCTTTGTGACCGGGGCCGGCTCTGCAGTTAATTGGAGTGGACGCCGCCAAAGGCGGAAACGCTTTGCTCCGCCACGTCTGGTTTGCGCGCCGGCAGTGCGTGTGACGCGGTGACACGGCGCGGCCCCGACCGCAGGCGCCGCCTGTCGAACAGCGCTCTGCCGGCGACAGCTCAAAAGCCCGCCACCGGGGGGCCGGGTCGGCAGGGCGGCGCGACGCAGAAGAGGAGCGCATTTGATGGTGGGCCTGTCGGCGGAATGCCCTTGCATTGGACTGCTAGCCGCGTCCGAAGTGGACCTCACTGACGCAACAAAGGCGACAATCAAGACTAAATCAAATGTGGACTTCCAGCGCTTCGCTGGGTACTGCGTAACGTATGTGAGTTTCGACATTCAGTTGCCTGCTGTTACCCCCTCTCTCCGTAACGGTAGGTGTCAATGGCAGTGAATATGCTTCTGTGAAAATTTGTGACAAATTAAGATGTGGGTTTCAATAATTAATGAAATATTTTTTCTTCATAAAGCAAGTTGGTTTCCTCAGGAATTTAGAACACCATATTTGAGCCGTGCGTGGCTCGCGCTCGTGCCATCTCTTATTTTACATCCTTTTTGCGTGCTGCCACCTCGTCATGTTAGTTTCAATTTATATTGTCACTGAATTGCTGCTTTGTCTGCCCGTGAGCGGCAGCAGCAGCGCCTATCGATATAGCCCTCTTGTGTTACCTTTGCTGCACTGCTATTACCTCCCAGTTCTCATCTGCTGCCGGCCGGTGTGGCCGAGCGGTTCTAGGCACTAGAGTCTGGAACCGTGCGACCGCTACGGTCGCAGGATCGAATCCTGCCTCGGGCATGGATGTATGTGATGGCCTTAGGTTAGTTACGTTTAATTAGTTCTAAGTACTAGGGGACTGATGACCATAGAAGTTAAGTCCCATAGTGCTCAGAGCGATTTGAACCATTTCTGTCATCTGCATTCGAGTGAGTTGGAACGTTCCAGGAGGGCAGCTTGGACCTGCCAGTCGTGGAGTGTGAACGCGTCACTAGTTCAATCAGGTTGGAGCAGCAGTGAGGTCTGGATGTCCATGGCTCGCCCGACCGTTGCCGAGACGCATCACTTGTGCCTGGGACGGTCTTCGAGGATAGTCGGTCGGTCGTCCTACTGGAAGACGTAAAATGGCTCCCCGATCGTTTATGGGTTGGCTGTGTGTGTGTGTATCGACTCCCGATTTGTCTTCGTGATTGCACAGCCACTGCTGAGTTTCGTTCACGTCTTCGTGCAAGTGTTTGTCGAACTGTGTGTGTTGTTGGTGTCATTTTCACTGACAACTTGTTTTAAATGTTGTCGGCGTACTGGCAGAGAGTTTGTCGGTTGGAGCAGATCAGCAAGCAAGTCTCCGCGTGGCGCATTCGGCCGGGCACGCTGGCGGTCTCTATGCAGAGTCGGAGCGTGTGAGGGCTGTTCCAAGTGCTACGAGGTTTGTGGCCCACCGACCCAGGACATGAAAGTTGTGTGGTGTTTTAATTACTGAAGCCACGTCTGTTCACGTTGTCCCCGTGGTTCGTGGTTCGCTGTTGACGGTACTCCTGGGAGCAACAGCGAGTGTTCTAGTTGGTGAAGATTTAGCCGCCGTGTGGTGGAATTAACTACATTTGTCGGTTTGAAATTCAAGTCCACCAGTGGAATTTTCTGCCTTGTGGCCGTTAGTGTTCCGGTTACCTGCCCTGGTCGCTGACGTAAATTCCGGCAGTGTCCCTTCCTCAAATTTTGTCACTGTCCAAAATGATGTGCAGTTTTTGACAGCTTAATGTATTTTTGGTTGTGGGTGGCTATGTCTATAACGTTTTGACTTTGTAATTCTCGTATAGTGGTCGGTGGTTATCGTCTTGTCGGTGGGTCCCTGATTGTCTCTTGGTTGTGTTGCCGGTGGATCGAGTATAGTTGGGCCGACTAATTGTCTCACCGTCCGCAGCTCGTGGTCGTGCGGTAGAGTTCTACATCTACATCTACATGATTACTCTGCAATTCACATTTAAGTGCTTGGCAGAGGGTTCATCGAAGCACAGTCATACTACCTCCCTACCATTCCACTCCCGAACAGCGCGCGGGAAAAACGAACATCAAACCTTTCTGTTCGAGCTCTGATTTCTCTTACTTTATTTTGATGATCATTCCTACCTATGTAGGTTGGGCTCAACAAAATATTTTCGCGTTCGGAAGAGAAAGTTGGTGACAAAAAACGTCTTTGCTTTAATGACTTCCATCCCAACTCGCGTATCATATCTGCCATACTCTCTCCCCTATTACGTGATAATACAAAACAAGATGCCCTTTTTTGCACCCTTTCGATGTCCTCCGTCAGTCCCACATGGTAAGGATCCCACACCGCGCAGCAATATTCTAACAGAGGACGAACGAGTGTAGTGTAAGCTGTCTCTTTAGTGGACTTGTTGCATCTTCTAAGTGTCCTGCCAATGAAACGCAACCTTTGGCTCGCCTTCCCCACAGTATTATCTATGTGGTCTTTCCAACTGAAGTTGTTCGTAATTTTTACACCCAGGTAATTAGTTGAATTGACAGTTTTGAGAATTGTACTATTTATCGAGTAATCGAATTCCAACGGATTTCTTTTGCAACTCATGTGGATCACCTCACACTTTTCGTTATTTAGCGTCAACTGCCACCTGCCACACCATACAGCAATCTTTTCTAAATCGCTTTGCAACTGATACTGGTCTTCGGATGACCTTACTAGACGGTAAATTACAGCATCATCTGCGAACAACCTAAGAGAACTGCTCAGATTGTCACCCAGGTCATTTATATAGATCAGGCACAGCAGAGGTCCCAGAACGCTTCCCTGGGGAACACCTGATACCACTTCAGTTTTAATCGATGATTTGCCGTCTATTACTACAAACTGCGACCTTCCTGACAGGAAATCACGAATCCAGTCGCACAACTGAGAAGATACCCCATAGGCCCACAGCTTGATTAGAAGCCGCTTGTGAGGAACGGTGTCAAAAGCTTTCCGGGAATCTAGAAATACGGAATCAACTTGAGATCCCCTGTCGATAGCGGCCATTACTTCGTGCGAATAAAGAGCTAGCTGCGTTGCACAAGAACGATGTTTTCTGAAACCATGCTGATTACGTATTAATAGATCGTTCCCTTCGAGGTTATTCATAATGTTTGAATACAGTATATGCTCCAAAACCCTACTGCAAACCGACGTCAATGATATAGGTCTGTAGTTCGATGGATTACTCCTACTACCCTTCTTAAACACTGGTGCGACCTGCAAAATTTTCCAGTCTGCAGGTACAGATCTATCGGTGAGCGAGCGGTTGTATATGATTGCTAAATAGGCAGCTATTGTATCAGCGTAATCTGAAAGGAACCTAATCGGTATACGATCTGGACCTGAAGACTTGCCCGTATCAAGCGATTTGAGTTGCTTCGCAACCCCTAAGGTATCTACTTCTAAGAAACTCATGCTAGCAGCTGTTCGTGTTTCAAATTCTGGAATATTCCATTCGTCTTCCCTGGTGAAGGAATTTCGGAAACTGCGTTCATTAACTCCGCTTTAGCGGCACAGTCGTCGGTAACAGTACCATCGGCACTGCGCAGCGAAGGTATTGACTGCGTCTTGCCGCTTGTGTACTTTACATACGACCAGAATTTCTTCGGATTTTCTACCAAATTTCGAGACAATGTTTCGTTGAGGAACCTATTAAAGGTATTTTAGCCAATCTTCGGGATTTCGCGTTCTTCTGAACTTCGCATGCTTTTTCCGTTGCCTCTGCAACAGCGTTCGGACCTGTTTTGTGTACCATGGGGGATCAGTTCTATCTCTTACCAATTTATGAGGTATGAATCTCTGAATTGCTGTTGCTACTATATCTTTGAATTTGAGCCACATCTCGTCTACATTTGCATAGTTAGTTCGGAAGGAACGGAGATTGTCTCTTAGGAAGGCTTCTAGTGACACTTTATGCGCTTTTTTAAATAAAATTATTTTGCGCTTGTTTCTGGTGGATTTGGAAGAAACGGAATTGAGCCTAGCTATAACGACCCTGTGATCACTAATCCCTGTATCAGTCATGATGCTCTCTATTAGCCCTGGATTGTTTGTGGCTAAGAGGTCAAGTGTGGTTTCGCAACCATTTACAATTCGCGTGGGTTCGTGGACTAACTGCTCGAAATAATTATCGGAGAAGGCATTTAGGACAATCTCGGAAGATGTTTTCTGCCTACCACCAGTTTTGAACAAGTATTTTTGCCAACATATCGAGGGAAGGTTGAAGTCCCCACCAACTATAACCGTATGAGTGGGGTATTTATTTGTTACGAGGCTCAAATTTTCTCTGGACTGTTCAGCAACTATATCATCGGAGTCTGGGGGTCGGTAGAAGGAGCCAATTATTAACTTAGTTCGGCTGTTAGGTATAACCTCCACCCATACCAATTCGCACGGAGTATCTACTTCAACTTCCCTACAAGATAAACCACTACTGACAGACGCAAACACTCCACCACTAATTCTTCCTAATCTATCTTTCCTGAACACCGTCTGAGACTTTGTAAAAATTTCCGCAGAACTTATTTCAGGCTTTAGCCAGCTTTCTGTACCTATAACGATTTCAACTTCTGTGCTTTCAATTAGCGCTTGAAGCTCAGGGACTTTCCCAGCACAACTACAACAATTTACAACTACAATTCCGACTGTTCTTCGATCCAAGCACGTCCTGTATTTGCCATACACCCTTTAAGATTGCAGCCAACCCCGTACTTTCCCGAGGCCTTCTAACCTAAAAAACCGTCCAGTCCACGCCACACAGCCTCCGCTACCCGTGTAGCCGCCAGCTGAGTGTAGTGAACTCCTGACCTATTCAGCGGAACCAGAAACCCCACCACCCTATGGCGCAGGCCAAGGAATCTGCATCCAACACGGCCGCAAAACAGTCTGAGCCTCTGATTCAGACCCTCCACCCGGCTCTGCACCAAAGATCCGCAGTCGGTTCTGTCAACGATGCTGCAAATGATGAGCTCTGCCTTCATCTCGTAAGCAAGACCGGCAGCCTTCACCAAATCAGATAGCCGCTGGAATCCAGAGAGAATTTCCTCAGATCCAAAGCGACACACGTCATTAGTGCCGACATGTGCCACCACCTGCAGCTGGCTGCACCCTGTGCTCTTCATGGCATCCGGAAGGACCCTTTCCACATCAGGAATGACTCCACCCGGAATGCACACTGAGTGCACACTGGATTTCTTCCCCTCCTTAGCCGCCATATCCCTAAGGGGCCCCATTACCCGCCTAACATTGGAGCTCCCAACTACCAATAAGCCCACCCTCTGCGATTGTCCGGACCTTGAAGGCTGAGAATCATCCTCTGAAACAGGGCAGGCTGCTGCATCTGGCTCAGCCAGAGACAGCACCTGAAACCTGTTCGTCGGACGCACCGGGGAGGCTTTCTGATCAGCCTCTGGGGACCTCTTTCGCTGCCTGCCACGCCTTGGAACGACCTTCCCACGCCCGGGTTCCCGGGTTCAATTCCCGGCGGGGTCAGGGATTTTCTCTGCCTCGTGATGACTGGGTGTTGTGTGATGTCCTTAGGTTAGTTAGGTTTACGTAGTTCTAAGTTCTAGGGGACTGATGACCATAGCTGTTAAGTCCCATAGTGCTCAGAGCCATTTGAACCATTTTTGAATTGTCTCACCTAAGCGAATGTTAAGATTTCAAGGGCAGTCCGAGCCCCCTTCAAACTTCTGAGCGCCGTTGCGTATACTGCCTTCTTATTAGCGTTCAGTTGTGTATTTTTGCTGGCTCAGAGCCGCTGGCTGAAATTTCTATGCTTGTAATTGTGTTTTTAAAAACAAAGGCCTTCAGCCGTTTTAAAGGTAAGTTTTTCTAAATTGAGTAAGTCTTACGTTGTCTGAAGATAAAGCTTTGGCCTCCTGCCTGTTGAAAATTTATTGTATTGTTTTTAAAAGCATCGGCCATCAGCCACTTCAAGTTTTAAGGATCCTACTTATCAAATATCACACATTTGAGCATAATGCTGTGGGCTTTCTGCCTGTTGAAAGTTTATTGACGTTGTATTTTTTTTAAAAGGCCTGGGCCTTCGGCCGATTTAAGTTTTAAGGTTGTTATTTATCAAGTATCACATTCTTTCAAGATAAAGCTGTTGGCCTTCTTCCTGTTGAAAATTTATTGTAGTTGTGTTGTTTTTAAAATGATTGACCTTCAGCTACTTTAAATTGTTGGATTCTTACTTATCAAGTCTTACATTACTTGGGCTTAAATACTATTTAAGGTTAAAATCTTTGGGCCTTCTACCGTGGAAAATTGGTTGTAGTTTTTTTTTAAAACAAAGGCCTTCAGCCGTTTGAAGTAAGGTGTCTTACTGGTCATAAAGCTTGGGCCTTCTGCCTATTGAAAGGTTATTGTAGTTAGGTTGTTTAAAATTTATGGGCCTTCAGCCACTTTAAAAAACTTAATCTATCTGACTAGTCGTGTCTTACATCGCTTGGCCTTAAATACTATTTAAGGTTAAAGCCTAGAGCCTTCTGTCTCAAATAATAATAAATATTATTATTATTGTAGCAGTTGTATTTAATTCATGGGCGTTCAGCCGTTTTAGAATTAAAGACGTTTTGTGTCGATAGTCAAGCTTAGAAGTTGCGCTGTAATGTTTGGACAACTAAATAAAGTGTTATGTTTGGAGTGTAATTGACAGCCGCTCATTCTGGCCCCCTTCCACAAGTCCTACTAACTGCCCTGTCCTGGAATTCTCAATATTATTTCACACATTTTCTGCTGCAGTACTCTGCTTTTCGGCATAGACTCCGTTCAATGCGGCGGCTTTACACCACCTTACTGGGAGAGCCTGTATGCGCGCCTGGTGCCGCTGTACTGGTGGACGTTGGAACCAAAGTCTTGCTGCATCAGTAACGTCTACATCATCCACGTACTTCTTCCCGTGGAGTGCATCCTTCATTGCCCCAAACAGATGGAAGTCGAAAGTTGCGAGATAAGGAAGAAGAATCCAGTGAGCTACTGGCGAGTGCGCGGAAGGCCTTGCGTAGTCTTGAAGAAGTAGAAGTTTCTTGAATCTCCTGATGGTAGCACTGTACAATTTAAAGTTGATAGTTGCACCATGGAGATGATGTGAAACAGAATAACCCCTTCAGAATCTCAGAACACTGACGCCACGACTTTACTATTAGTGGTGGCCGCTTCGAACTTTTTCTTCAGAAGAGAGACGGTGGGGCACCAATCCATGGATCACCGTTTTCTTTCCTGATAGAAGAAATGTACCCATGTTTCATTGCCTGTGACGATGTTCGACAGAATACTGTCATTATTAGCAGGCAGTTCCGCATAGACTGTTCTTCGTTGCTCGTCTTCTATTAGGCTGCGAGGACCCCAGAGGGCACATTAGTTTTGAGTACCCCGCCTGGTAGATGAGTGTGTCAAAACTAACAACGGGGACGTCCAGTTGAGCAGCGACGAGTCGAATGTCAGCACGTTCCAAATTTTAAGGAGTCACAGCTGTGTACTTTTGGCCTCACGGGTAGAGGAGGGGGAGGGAGGGTTGCTGCCACCTTGTTCTGATGATGACAGATGCCTCGCCAAACGACTCACCGTGCTTTTGTTCATTGCGAGGTCCACGTAGACATTCTGCAAGCATCTATATCAACTATAACTTTCAGAGATGCTCCCATTTCCCGCCAAACGGGACTCAATGACAGCTCTCTGCTTGGAACGCAGCTCCGTTGCAGCCGCCATTTTGAAGGCTACGTATAGTGCCGGCACCTAATAGCTCTTCATGAAACTACCGAAATTGGCCGAGAAAAAAAACTCGTAAATTAACATTTCTACATATCTGTCACGTACTCCACAAGACTAAGCACTCATGCTGCAGTAAGAGAAGTATTCGGCAGTGTTCAGGAGGCACTGATCCCCACATGTAGTCAGACAGGGTTCTTGTCAAACAATAATCTAAGGTTTCGAGTGAAGAGGGAGCCGTAAGGAAGGCACAATATTTGCGTTTAACTGAACGAGTGAAGAAAATCTACTTTAAAACGCTTACAGAAAGAATAGATGTACAGACGGCGATTTAAATCTACACCCTCCTTAATGGGAGTGCACATAGCTTAGTCTGTATGGCGTGATTAGGACTACAGTGAGCTTCGAGGCACATGTAGCAGGGCGAAAATGATAAACAACCGAGAAGTTTTCTGGATATGTGAGATAAGATCGCTAGTGCATTTGCAATCTTTAAAGAGCAATTTAGGTGCTTATAACTCAATGGTCCCCAACCTACGGGTAATTACCCCGTGAGGGGTAAAATGAAAGTTTCTAAGGGGTTCAAAATAAGTGTTAACGAATGTTTTGGCCTTGAAACAACTGTATTCAAAAGATCATTATTATTATCACCATTATTTTGCAAAACTTTAATGGTTATTACATAAGTTACCAATAATTACACTTTTTATTTGAAATACTAGCATTATCGCGTGAGACGATGTGGAGGAGGTTACAGCTTTTGAAATGAATGTATGAAAAAACATCTTCCTTGATCCTCACACAGTCCACCTGCTGTACATACACTTTGTATCATCCATCTGTGACAGTAAAAGTGATACATGTATGCTTAAATATCTCATCAAAAAGCCTTCTCCGAATTGTATGCAGTTCTCACAATGGGCCAGCTTCATTATTCAATTCGCCACAATAAACGATCTAATTGAGGTCACAACATATCAGTAATTACGTTATGGCTACTACATTGCTGTGCTGCAATGGTCAGACGCAAAGTATTGGCTGCCTAAAGTCATCCAATTTCTATCAAATCAGGGTAAGGAGTCCAGCAATCTTATTTGCGGAGAGGAATGGTGCACAGAAAGCAAGTTTTGCTATAAGTACCTACCATCAACGTGAATAATTAGCTTTCTTTTCTCCGGTGGAGTTATAGGTAACACTCGCGATGCACTGATAATTACTGCAGCTTTCTATAAACATAAATAAAATGTTAAAATTAAGCGGTACCGACTGTCTCATGAACTCATTATTTCGGGCTTTTATAACACGCCTACGTAAACTAAATATCATTTATCTCCCGTCATTAAAAAAAAATAAAACTGTTCAAAGTAAGTTATTTTACACTCTAAAATTTGGTTGTGCACTAATGTTGTTGATCGTGGGCAGAGCGGTTGGGTGCTAGCCAACATCTGATTGCAAACAGGGGGTAACGGTGTAAGAAAGGTTCGGACTCTTTGGTATAGCTAAAGGGTATAATGTCTGAAACAGTGTTGATGAAGCATTTATCCTGCGCAAGATGTCAAATGTCTCATGATCATGATGATCTCGATAGTGATATTTTGGCAAGAATGTGAAAACATGTGAGGTAAAACGTATTCTGCACTTTTCAACCAACTAACATGCTATTCTATTTCAGAAAAAATAAATTACAATAATAGTTTGACATTCAGATTAACAGTGGATTGGAGATCTCGTGTAGGGTCTAAAAAAAAAAAAGAAAAAAAGTAAAGGAGCCACACCTGTTAATAAGTTCTCTTGATTTCTTCTATTTATGTCAAAGAAAATAACATAACTTTCTAATTTAAAACGTCATTAACACACATGTAACTGTGTCTTTCAAGTCGATTTGTACGGTTAAAAACATGTTATCTCAAAAATGGTTCAAATGGCTCTGAGCACTATGGGACTTAACTACTGAGGTCATCAGTAGAACTCAGAACTACTTAAACCTAACTAACCTAAGATCATCACACACATCCATGCCCGAGGCAGGATTCGAACCTGCGACCGTAGCGGTCACGCGGTTCCAAACTGAAGCGCTTAGAACCGCACGGCCACACTGGCCGGCTAAGAACATGTTATCTTTTGGTCATAAGAAGGAAACTATTCATTTGTTACAGTAATATGGGACGCTTTTCTCGTGAGGCTAATGATTACGATAGAGTTGGTGCCCTTTGTACGGACTGGATAGGAAATAAATTTGATGACTGATATCGGCGTAGTGCTCGAATATACTTAACCTAAAAGCACAAAACACCAACCGCCTTGATCAGCTTTATTCTTACTGCGAAACTGCATCATATTTGAAGCTAATGAAATTTGAGAAATCTGTTGCCGCTACTCTCGTTCAGCTGCACGCGCCTTGAGTTTTATGCTGTTACAAGCACATTCATTAATCATACTAAGCTCTTCCGCAACGACCGTAAAGATAACAGTGGAAAGAGCAGCTTGTAACTTGAAGGTCTCCGTACTGAACTCATTATGACAGAACAGTAGCAGAACCTGCAACCCTGTATCGTGCGTGCCGCGGCAGATGGGGCCACCGCTTTGACGGACAGACATCTGATGTGGCATACCGGCGCGCCGCAACCACTCAAAGCAGATACCAGTCCAGGCGCGGCCGAGGCCCCTGGCACACCTCTCCCCGCAAGCTACTGACTGTCCTCGACGCCTGCTGGTAACCTGGCAGCAGCCAGAGAATCAAGCACTGGCTTGTAATAGACGTAGTTTATTGTCGTGCAGAAGTGTCGTAAAGCAGGAAAACGAAACGATACCAACAAAAAATAATGAAGCGAAGGATTTTCTACTTTTAACTTTCAATTATGGCCGGTGCAATAGGAGATTTACGGCTGTGGAATTACAGCATAGGGAAAGAGTGGGAGGAATGTGACATTATTTAAATTATTCATATTCATTTCCGAGAGACTCTACAACAAAGTTAATGATAGATAATGGTACATCCATCTTTGATGCACATAAATTTGCGAAAATGGACAGCATAATTCACCTCAACAATGATTTGTGAAGTGGGCTGTAAGTTCGTGCAAATGTCCCACACCTCCAATACCTGAGGGAGGAACGGGACAGAACTAGGGACGTATGGGATGATATTATACAGTGCAAATTTGTCAGGATTCTGTTGAACTTTTATTGGTCTACAGTACTACTGTACATTATATATTGAAAAATTAACAGGAAATGTATACAAAGATTTCCCATGTTCAATGCTTCCTGAATATAATTGGTCTGGTAACATCATTAGAAGGTCTGTTTTTTCCACTACACCCACATCTTTTTCAACTGGAAAATAGAATTAGGAAACTCTACTTTTTTCCGCATAAATGTAATGTCGACTTCATCGTTTGGATCACACTTAATTAGTCTCCCAACATAATAAATCACAGATTTTTGTAGAAAACTTTACAAGAACAAAGCCGTCTTCCTTTAACTTCATCAGATTGCCTTCCCAGCCTATTTCTTCCATTTCATCTTCCTCAGAGCTCAGGAACAAGTAAAAAATCATCAGAATTTCCTTTCTAGACATTCTCTGATGATTCAGAATCGTCATAAAGTGTTTTCTTTTTTGGAAGATTTCTTACAACTTTAGGCCTAGGCCTACTTGATTTTTCTGATTGCTTGGTTTTCCGTTCATGTGTTAATCTTTCTGACTCTGCCTTTCCGGAGTGCTACTTAAATTCCGACTATTACCCATCTTCCTTCCTCTTTTAGTTTCTTTTCATGGTTCTGTTTTCGGAAAAGAACTAACCTGTTCAGGACTTACGCTACGGTCGCAGGTTCGAATCCTGCCTCGGGCATAGATGTGTGTGATGTCCTTAGGTTAGGTTTAAGTAGTTCTAAGTTCTATGGGACTGATGACCTCAGATGTTAAGTCCCATATTGCTCAAAGTCATTTGAACCATTTGTTCAGGACTTATTGCTTGCATCACTGATGCACTGCCAACTGTGCATTCTTTTTCAACTGAAACAGAAGAAATTTGTGAAGAAACACTTGATTGAATGGATACTTTAGATGTATTAGCTACTTGTCCCTCCGATTCAAGGGAAACTTGCGGAGATGTAAGAGGGCAGTCGGTTACAGAACACATCAAAAATTTTACCTCAATGAAGGGCTCACTGTTATATGGATCTGTGCCAGATTTCCTAAAGCCAGAAAGAACAGTATTCTGTGTAACAGATATGCTTGTCCAACTGGTGATTTAGTAACCAGTCCTTACAAATTCTATTGTAATGGCTTTTAAATGGAGCAAACACTGACACGTCAAGAGGCTAAGGTCGATGGCTACATTGTGGTGGCAAGGTAAACAAAGTAGCTCCATTTTCCTTTGCTGCCATGATAACATCTACTGCTACATGGCTCTTGTGATTACCCAAAATTAACAGTATAGGTTGGCTCTTGCTGCACTTGGTATGGTCAGTTACGTGCTCTAAACAGTGTTTGAAAAGAACACTAGACATCCAACCTGTCCTGGTAGTTAGAGCAAAACTTCCTGGAGGAGCATCTTCTAAAAAGAAATCTTTATACCTAATTCTTGGAAAAATAAAAACTGGAGGCAAAGCATTCTCAATGGCATTTACAGTAAATAATGCCGTAATCTGCTCCCCTCGTTCTGCAGATGTTACCTGCTTTGCAACAACCATATATGGTGTATTGACTGTAGATATTCCGGTTTCATCACAATTGAATATGTGATCTGGTGTAAGTTCATATTTTTTATAAACGTACTTGAGAAGCTGGTTGCTCACCCTAAACTTGTTGCTTCTGAGGTCCTCAACGATAGTAACTTGTGTCGTCCCACAAAGCCTTTGAACCAGTCATGTCCTGCCAATTTTGTTGCTTCCAAAGATTCAGGGATTTTGCATGGTAAAGCACAAACATACTGGTAACCAATAATTCTCATCTGAATTGGAGTCAACCCATAATGAATTCTACTGGCAGTCAACAGATACCCCACTAGTGCTGACTCCTGATCTTTGGAAAATATCAAGCCACATAACAAATCAAATTGAAAGACAATGCTCTCCTTATTGTCTGCTTCGGACTACCTCTGCAGATGACGCTGAAGTGCTGCTGACCTGGAAAGCCTAAATGATTTTGCCATTTGTCTTGTGCTATGACCCTTGTTGCCTTCCATTATAGCCTCCAAAATGAGACTCTCAGCTCGAGCCATCCTGTCAGGGAACTTCTTGATCCACTTATTGGGCATTATTTTCTGTAAATATCACACAGTCAGTGTATAACCACAGTATCTCTCATAATGATTATAGTGGGAGGAATTGGACTCTGTACGACTCCTCCCCATACAGGATGTCCCAGTTCTCCCTTAGGAGCCCTTTAATACATAAGTGTTAAAAACATAACCTACGAAGCTGTGAAATTTTATTTGCTGATTAAGGAACATAAACAAAGACCCCACATTTGAATTCATATTTTCAACTCACTGTAAATAGTTAATATTTAAAAAACAGATTAGTTGTTTCCTCTAATCAAGTCTTATCTTTTAAGAGCGAAAACTGATTATGTTCTCTCTTCACCTAACCGCATGAGCTTCGTTGACCAAGATGGAATAGGAACTGCATCGGACCTGCACCATGTAGTGAGGAAGTAATGAACTAACAACTCAAACGAAACAGGCGTGAAAGCTGAACCGTTCCATTCCTCCCACTGTCCCATTCCCTCGACTCTTCCCATACAGGAGTTAACACGAACGGACATCAGCTGGTTTCCTTAAATGTTGTTGAGTGTAGCTACCATAAACGAACAAGCATGGGACTACATGTCGAATATTTTGAAAAAAGGAGTTTATTTGCGAAGTACAATGTACAGTTATACATTGAAAAGTTTCTGCATAACAAAGGACATGGAAATGGAAGTGGCAAGCGCTGGTTACCCAGAAAAAAAAATATTTTGTCAAACTGTAACACATCTATTTCTCAGAGTCGTTTTGTTGCTTCTCTCTCTTTCTTTCCTTAAAAAAATCGAAATTTGGTAGAATAATAACCCTTATACAAACTCAACTCTTCGTTAACAACAGTTGTCACCAGACCAATGCATTTGGATCATTTATTAGTGCTTTTGTCTTAAATTTTAAATAAAAGTTTTCAGCTAAAACAAGAGATAGAATTAAGAAAATCCAGCGTGTTGTAACGCAGATGGTATATAGTGCATCTTTCAGTGATAAATGTTAATTTACATGAAACCTAGTTAACCAGATCAAACATAAGACCCCGTGAACGTCTCCCCTAACTGGTTTTAAGAAATTTTTACGCAAGATTCTGACATACTTAACAGAACATACATATGTTACACAATGAGAAAACGTAATAATAAGATAAACATGAACGAAATTGTTGAATGAACCGGCTTAAGAAGAAGAAGAGTAGGCTGTGTTGCGTGCATCTTACACGCTCATCCAACCACTAGGAACAGCAATGACAGCTGACAATAGAGGCTGCGGAAATGCGGAAGCAAAAAAGACATCAAAATTTTACCAGTGTACAACTAACATTAAAAGGCAGCTGAAGTAGAACACGAATTCAGAAACTTACTGCTGGAGGTATTTCCATGAAATGGTCAAGTAAAGATAATAACTAAATGCTTGCCATCCCTGTAATGTATACTCCATTTGACTGGGCAAGCAGACTGGCATGGAGGAAATAAATGTTAGAGCACGGCCAGTGCCATTACAAGAACACGTGGGTCTGAATACGGCCAAAAGAATTTCCCAGAGAGAGATGCACACCAGTTTCAATTACCGATGCACAAATTCAGCATGTAATAGTCCAAAGTATTCTGTTGCCAGCGAACGCAGATGATCAGCCACCTAACGCACAGTGCACTCAATACCGACTTCGAACGAGAACTTCTATTTAATCTTCCTGGCAATAATTCGTCCCACATGAAGGAAGTGGCGCTGCTAGGTCCATGTTGCTGCCCAGCCATGTTTCCATCCACAAACTGCAACCTCGGGATCCTCAACGGGAGGCGGTTGATCTCTCTCTCCGCGCAGTCACATCCTTGGTGTACACACGATGAAATGGCTCGGGAGTAACGACAACGTTGGACACCGGAATCATTGGATGGTGGTGTGGATCTCAGCCTGTTATCACTCCATTTTTTCAGACCTTAAATCTGAGGTATGTAGTAGTGTCAGTTTATAACTCCACTGTGACATTGTTATCTTGCATCGTCCAACTTTCCTACTCCTGTTCGGATTATAGTTTTGTAGCGAATGTGGATCTTGTGTTTTGGATCAGTCCACTTTTACATAAAACATTTTGGTTAATGAACTTGAAACTGCTGGGACGAAGAATGGTCTGATCTGTTGAGCACAGTAACACAAATTATTCAGATGCGATTAGTTTTCAAATGTTGGAAGATAATGAACTTCCTAAAAACAATGACCAGACAAGCCAGCTGCAGCGAACTAGGATGTTAAGATACATTTTGAGGTACTGATATTCATAGCTTGCCTTTCCTGCTGTAGTGGTGCTCAAATGAAAAATCTTAATATGTGCTGCAGAAACTGGCTCACCTCGAGCTTTGTAGTGATGTTGGACAGGAAAATGATTTGAATTTCAATTCACTTTAGTGTCTACTAGGTGCAGTCGGTAGAAGGTTTACGTGTGGTCTAGGTAGCATCTTTGACAAGTAATCCAAATGTTGTGGGTTCTCAGTTCGAGTATGTGTTCATCATCAATGGCGGTCAAAGGCTTTTGGCACGAGAAGTAACCCTTGTTCTACCAACGGCCTTCTCAAAGACTGTATACCAGCTGACATCCCCTGTCCTCCTTTCAACTATGAATGTACGAAGACTGAAAAATAAAAGTTTGGAATGTGAATAACGTTTGTTTTGTGTAAAAGGCTTTCACAATTTTCCCGTATAAATTTCTTAGCCATTACTTTCCAGCATGCCCTCGTATTTGTTGGATGTAAGCTGCATGTGCTATTCTGAGATGGACAGGTTGTCGCAGAAGAGAAAATCTCTACAGGCCGCATCACCCGTCAGAGGGTGGATGATTAAAAGATAACTAAATAAAAGCTGCTCTAGAAAGTATCAAGTGTTAAGATTTAGAAATAATGGAATAAGCTGTTTTGTTTGCTGTTTTTCATATTAAATATGTTTCCCAAATGTGAGAAAAACTGTTAGATGTATGGACTTCAGCACTGTAGTGAGTTTGGCATGCTATAGAACTTGCCGGCCATTTGGTTTAAAGTGAGTACGTGGCAATGGGCTAACAAGACAGTAACAGCAGTAGTGTCACGTATTAGCTAATGCACTAACGTTTGGATCTAGGACGAGTAAGTAATTTGTGGAAAACAATAGCAGAGTCGCTCATATGTTATATGACTTGTAGTGGTACAGGGTACCTTCTATGATGCACAGTATAGTGGCTTGTGGAGTATGTATGCAGATGAAGATGTAGATGAAGGAATGAGGTCATAGGCACAAAGATTAGTTTTGACACCACAATGTTATGATATCTATAGGATGAGGTGTGTGCTTGCCATCCTTCAACATTGGTGCTGATTCAGCTATCGAATTATAGGGAGATCTACAGTTTAGAGTGATATGTGTCTGAAATTCAGCGGATTACTGCCATTTCCTATCTTGAGAAATGGTATGACATGAGCAACTTTCTAGTCTTTTGGTATGGCGCATTCGTCGAACGAGATGTTTTATATGATTACTAGGTATGGGGCTATAGTATCAACTTACCCTGACAGGAATCTAGCTGGTATACAATCTGCATTGGAAGACATGCCTTCGTTAAACACTTCAAGAAGACTGGAGGATATCTACTTATTACTCATGTTGGCAGTTGTACTTGACCATAATTCTGAAATACTTACTTCTTTCTTTGACTGTAGTTCCACTCCCACATTGCCTTGGATCCTTCTCCCTAGCGGACACCAGCAGAGGAAACGCTGTGGCCATCGCTGTTCCTCCATCCATCGGACATGTCCATAACATCTCAGTGCTCGCGCATCAATCTTGACTGTGAATGGACCCACCACATCCATCTAAATTCTCACATTTTCATTTCACAGTCGATCAAAGTGGGTCGCACTAATGCTCCACCATAATCTGTCCATTACGACAGCCTCAAAGTTCCCCCTTAGTTTCTTGTTCAGTGACCAACGCTCTGAGCCAAATATCAGAATGCTTTCAAGCAAACTACCGATAACTACTTTCTTTGTGGTCTGGATATGTGCCAACTCCAAAAGATACGTCTTAATTATCTAACAGCTACCCCGATTTGACTTTTAAAGTATTCGAGTCCACTTCACACTGGCCAGATCAATTGTATCAATTTGTGCACCCAGATTCTTTAACACTTCCACATTTCTTACCGTCCCAAACTAAATATCCAAATCGTCATCTTGTTAGCTTTCAAGAACAAGATACCGTGTTCATCCATATTGACTGTTGACCCTCATTGTTTATAAGCATCCATTAAGTTTCTCATTTGATACATGGAATCACCCTTATCCATGGCCATAAACACTTGATCGTCAGCAAATAGTAACGAATGTAAATATTGATCTAGCACTACCACTCCCTAACTTCTACATTGTCTGCTCCAGAACCCAAGAACAACTTCTAATTACAACTTAAATAGGTTTGGAGACAAAGAACATACTTGTTATAATTCTTTATTTGTTCAAAACATTCTGATACCTTACAGCCAACCTTCACAGCTACCCATAATTAGTGGTATATTCTTTTCACCAACTCTGTTAATGCATTAACGACTCAAACCATCTCCATTTCTTTCTGTAGTAACTTCCTCATCACACGGTGGGGCGGCGGCGCCTTCTTTTACAAGAGCCTGAAAACTGTTTTTGTTGTCAGCCAGAAAGAGATGGAGAACGTACTGACCATAGTTTTCAGTCTGCAGGTCCACATTCTTGTGTTTCTTGTCTGAAAGAATTGTTTCTACTCATTATTTACTCAGGGGGACTGGGATCTATGATTGATTATAAATGAAAAATTTGAGTTCTAATTGATAAATGTATTTGATAACTTTCACAAGTACAACATAGTGATATTCCAGATGATAATAGCGCTAACGCTGAATAACATAAACAGCACTATGAGGAGTTCAGAGGGGACCTTTACGGTAAGTTTCAAATAAATTGTCTTTCGCCCTGAGTTCTAATAATCTAATTGCTCGCCACAAAATTGGAAAAATAATATCTTTTTAACAATACGGGCAGCACACACACAGCTACTTCAGAGAAATCTAAGCGAGTCAGGACGGGGTACAGTCATCGCGATTTCACTTCCTGTTTCTGCCCAAAACTTGAGTTTAGTTGCAGTCAGGCTGTGACGTCACCCGAAGCAGCGCGTATGCCAGCGTTTAACTGACGCGGAGCGTATGGTAGCTGGGTGCGAATTAAAGTGAAGTCTTTTCACAAATCTGAAGGAACCAGGACCGTGTACAGTTCTCGTGAGTTCACTTTCTATTATTATTGAAAATATGCATTTAGTAGCAGCCTGTCTGTGGCGTTATCCGAGGCAGCGCGTAATCCTGCATTTGACTGACGTGGACCGTGCGGTAGCTGGGTGCAAAGTGAAGTCTCGTCACTCCGTCTCAGACCATATTTAAATACGGGCGCAGCGGACGGCCAAGGGAACGCCTGCCGCCATCCGCTCTACGCTCCGGTAATCGACTCTGAATGGTCGCTTTCTCGGACACATAATGTTTTATAGCACAATCAAGAATAAATTTAGAATCTTCCTAATTCTTGTGTGTGTGGAGTTAAGTAGGCTTTAATCACAGAAAAGGTTTTAGCTCGCCTGCATTTAAACTTTGCCGTCTAGAATTTTTAGAACGGAACTGACAGTAGAACATGACTTCTGAACTGCAACTTTAAGAGACGGTGTATTGATTGGTATTTGCATCAAAGTCTTGAAACTTGTTATAACTGTATTATTTATTGAGTTTCATCAGGTGCGGCAATCAAAACCTTCCATCATTAACATAAATACTACTTATCTCTTCCGGCCGCGCGGGATTAGCCGAGCGGTCTATGGCGCTTCAGTCATGGACTGTGCGTCTGGTCCCGGCGGAGGTTCGAGTCCTCCCTTGGGCATGGGTGTGTGTATTTGTCCTTAGGATAATTTAGGTTAAGTAGTGTGTAAGCTTAGGGACTTATGACCTTAGCAGTTAAGTCCCATAAGATTTCACACACATTTAAATACTTTTGAACTTTATCTCTTCCAAATTTAGCTTACAGTAAATTACTCGATAACTATTAGAGGTACCTTAATGGGGTCACATAGTTTCTGTTTCTATGCCGAAATTTTCATATTTCTAAGTCTAATATTTAGTGCCTTTGATTTTTTTGTAAAAACACCAATTTTGAGCAAATACTGCTCCGTTCAAGATGAAACTTGTAACAGTTAATTTTGATACACATTTGCGCATTCTGAGCAATTTTTGCCTTTCTTACTTTATTATTTAGTGCCATTTGTTTTTTTTTATTTAGAAACAAGTATTTATCGAAAGATATTCATCCGATCACTCTGAGGCTTGACGTTTTAAACATTAATATAGTGAAGCATATGTTGACAAAGGCCGGTCATTGTGGCCGAGCGGTTCTAGGCGCTACAGTCTGGAACTGCGCGACCGCTACGGTCGCAGGTTCGAATCCTGCCTCGGGCATGGATGTGTGTGATGTCCTTAGGTTAGTTAGGTTTAAGTAGTTCTAAGTTCTAGGGGACTGATGACCTCAGAAGTTAAGTCCTATAGTGCTCAGAGCCATTTGAACAATTTTGTTGACAAAGTTTGGAAAAGCAACTTTAATTTTCAATTTCATTCTTAAATTATGGTGCTATACTTGTATACTGCGCACAAATCTGCCAGGATAGCCCAGAGCGCTAATGCGCTTCTTCCTGGACTCAGGTAAGAGCGCCGGCCCCAAATCGAATCCGCCCGGTGGACTAGCGACGAAGGCTAATGTGCCAGCCAGCCTGGATGTGGTTTTTAGGCGGTTTTTCACACCCTGCCAAGTGAAGACCAGTCTGGTCCCGACAGTCAGCCCCTGATACACGACTCACAGACATTTGCAGACGTTTGCACTATTTCATGGCTTACACTAGACACAAACAGCTGGGGTACACTAATTATGTCCCAGTGGGTTCTGGGTGGTGGCAGGAAGGGCATCCAGCCTCCCTCTGCAACTACCACTGCCAAATCCGAAATAGGAAGCTCTATCCGACGGATGCACGAAAAGGCCCAAGGAAAGTCTTGTATGCTACGCACAGATGGGTTATTGTGAGTGGCGCTAGTGGCTGTGAACTGGGGTAACTCCCAGCACACTCGCTAACCTCTGTATCTCTCGAATGATACAGCACTTGTTTCGCCACAACAGAATCATGGGACTTTCCCCAACACCAAATGGAAATTTAGATTTTTTGTGATCATTTTCTGACACATCTGGCGTACACAACACAGAGTTTCCCAGCCTAAAGCACGGCTGTTCATGAAATGTAACGATGTAAGCAAACATTCTAATTGGATCTTTACTATGCTATCGAGGAACCTATTCACCAAAGGAATTACTCTTATTCCTTTGTAATTAGTTGGATCTCTTCTGCTCCCTTTCTTACATATGGTGGTGATATATGAGAACATCCATTCTTGTGGTACCTCACCAAATAGAACTACTTTATTAGAAATAGTTACCAGTGCTGCAACTACTTTAGGTCTGCCGCACATCGATAATTCCACTACTGTAACTACACTACTGACTGTCTTTCCATGTTTTGACTTTTTAAGAGCCTAATAAATTTCGTAGTCAGCCAACTCTCCCACGGAACAAATCTCCACCTCATTCTGCTCTTCTCGAAATTCGTCCCTATTTTCTGTAAAAAGATGTTTAAAATACGTCTTATGTTCAGAAACTGCAATCATTGTAGCTCCTGCTCTAATTTTAGCAGGTGCTCTCTCTTGACGTATAAATCGCGATACTTCTGATAAGCCGTTGAATCCAACTAAATGCTCTGTGTATGCGCATTTCTTCTCTCACGATCCCTCTTTAATTCACATAACCATTGTTTGTCTTTCTCTCTTAATTGCGTTGTAGTGATTTCTATCCTCCTGTCTTTTAGAGCTAAACTATTAATGGTAAGTGGTCTTCTTTTCTCGAGTCATTTCGCCTAAGGCCTGAATTATCCACTCAGAAACCCTCCCTCTTCCTCCTACTGTTCCAAGTGCCTCCTCAGCAGCTCCCAGTAAAAATATTTTAAAATCTCTTATAGTGATGTGGGATTCGGTCCTTAACCAGTGTGACTTCCTGCTCAACTTGTCTCTGGTACAGATCTCGGATACTCCAGTCTCGCGAAAACGCCATATTTAGCTGTAGGATTTCGATACTACGAGTCCTACCTTTTCCTGTTTTACATCTTTGGATCTTAGGGAGATAATGACTCTTAGCAATATCATACGTTGATCAGTTTCACACTCTGGCCCTCGAAACACTGTCACACATTTAACTACGGATATTCTATCCTATTTGGCAATTATTAAATCACTAATTGACCTTAAATTTCTAGTTGGTTGAATCCAAGCGTACTTGTGGAAAAGCCCATGCATTATTTGACACTGCGTCTGATCACATTCTTCAATTAATCTACTCGCATAGTTGTTCAATGTTACACCAAGTTTCCCAACCACACTGTTATTTAATCGAGAGCCAACTCTACTCTTTAGTCCCCCAGAACAACAGTTCTTGATGTGCAGATGTTTCCCTAATAATACCCCTAATGCTGTCAAAATATTCATCTCTGTCAGCGACGGTAGCACCGTCACAGGGAGCATATGTTTCTATTGTAACCACTTCACTACCAAAAATTTCAATCACCAACTTCAGGAACCTCTCATTAACCTCCTCATTAATCTTCTTTTTCATCTCTTCTTTACTAAAATAAACACATCCGGCTTTAGCCTGTACGCCTTTATCAACACCAGTCCATATACCGATTTAAGGCAATGGAAACTTCTTAACTCCATCTGTTTGTGGAAAGCTCGTAATTCTACTGACTAGTAAATCCATTATCAAGGAGAGATCTCAAACCACAGGCATTTTTCTAATATGTCAATAACAATGCTTCTACTATATATTTACAACATTATCTGTATCACATTATATATTTTCAAAGAAACCATTTTTTCTTCTCCTATAAAATTAAAGACATTGGATTTACGAGGTATTTCATTGCCTACCATCGATATTTTCGGTGCCGCTAACTCTCTTCTTCGTCTCCGTCAAAACTAAAATATCTGCTTGCTACTGTTCAACCCCTGAATGTTCCACAGTCCAGTTCGAATAGTTATTTTACGAAGCCATTGTCGTTTTCCACGTGAGCCACCAGTTTCTTCTTTTTGAGACATATTGCAGTAACTCTTTCACCCATACTGGGAGCCGACCTGTAGCAGAACCCTGAATCTGGAGGACCAGGGGGCATTTCCTTCAGGCATACCCTCGCCCTAGAGGGCTGCCTTGACTGCGGCTGAGGTACCTTTACCCATCGCTTCTGTATTGCCCCTAAGAGCAGGGTTGCATCATTCACCACCTCTGCCATTCCGATGGTCTCTATCTCTGCCTTCAATCCGTTGAAGTCTTCGCATTACTCAGGCAAGGGAACGTTACCAGGTACTTTCACTTAGGTCGGATTAACCAATGTTTTTAACGAGATATCACTCCTCCTCGTCCTCCTCCTTTCTCAATCTTGCTTGGGGTCGGGTTAACCAAGGTTTTTAACAAGATATTACTCCTCCCCATCCTTCTTTCTCAATGTCGCTTGGGGTCAGCTATGGCGGAGTAAAGGAAACTGTCGATCACATAAGAAAACAAGAGGTAAGTCTTCAGACCAGATAAAACTAATTTTCCGGTCCCTGAGACTATGGACTGTGAAGTCTACATTACACAACCATCGACCCCTCAACTAAACCCTCTGCTATGACGAGGTTCCCACCTCTGCACAGCGTCAGGGAGAAAGAAAAGCTTCGGCGAGAAAATGACACCTCCACTGATAAAGTGCTCTTGTGAATGAAGAGAGACGGTACAGTTGCGCTTTGTTTTTAAGAAAGATGTTTTAAGCGTGCTGCTGACCCATGTGCTCAGTGGGTGTACTCTCTGCAAAGAGCATGACCGCACTAAAGAGCTAAAGGCGGAATGGCCATCTTCTTAGATGTTACATTCCACTATTCTCTCCCCCTTACCGCCGGCCGCTGTGGCCGAACGGTTCTAGGCGCTTCAGTCCGGAACCGCGCTGCTGCCACAGTCGCAGGTTCGAATCCAGCCTTGGGCATGGATATGTGTGATGTCCTTAGGTTAGTTAGGTTTAAGTAGTTCTAAGTCTAGGGGACTGATGACCTCAGATGTTAAGTCCCGTAGTACTCAGAGACATTTGAACCATTTGAACGCAAAATAAAGTTTATAAAGACACGTTCACTGTGCGGAGAAGTGCTAAACAGTCATTGTACAATTTCCAAATTTTATTTATCTTTGTTTCCTTTACGAAAATTTACGTTAACACTCCTACACGGTACGGCATCGTGGCAAGGAAAATAACAAACATCTGATTAGCAGTTCATCCTGTACTGCAGTAATCTGATGATGAACAAATGTTCGAAACAGGTAACGAAACGAAACAATAAATGTGTTAAACAAACAGTTTTTTAATTAGTGGTTCCTTGCTGTTTCTGTAATACACCAGTTGGATAGTTAAGTAAGAATAGCATCAGAGGGAAAAGAAGAGAAATGATTCAAAGAATGCAAAGTGTAGTCATTGTATTGTGCTTGCTGAGAGTATCATACGTAGCAGTCGGACGAGTGGAGAGCAACCGAGTGGACTATGACGTTTGTTTGGTAGTGGCGCAGAGGGGGGTAGAGGCGCTTTGTCACTGCTGGGGCCGCCGCAGAGGACAGCAGCAGCAGGCAGGCGGCGAGTGCAGCACTGCGACAGAGCAGCCGCGGACGCTCACGGCTAATCAGGGGCGGGGCGCCGCCTTTGACGCAGGAAATGAGCTCCTTCCTGAGCTCCCCGTTTTGTTTTAACTTTTAATTTTGCGCATCACAAGCAGCAACGTCTCTTTCAACCTAGCGGGACTGCTCCTCTCAGCCAAACTCTTCAAAGCACCCTCGCCTCTCCTGCGCATCTGCTAATAAACTACAGCGTACCTCAATAACTAAAGTGCCCGTCAATTTCCGTGTCGTGCAAACGGTAACTTTGACAATACAGGCAGTCACACCCGTCATTCGACTAGAGAATAAAATATGAAATGCAACGTTAACGAACTTTCGCTACACCCTGCCATTTCTCTTCTTTCTTCTTATCACAAAATTTTCCTGAAACCGTCTCCAGTAAAGTTATTTTTACTGCTAAAACAAGAAGTCACAATAAAGCGACCAGCAATGCAACCTGCCCCATTAGAAGACGGTGCTTCTTTGATTTCACAAATTGTTCTTTGACTGCTAGACTTGCTGAACCCTTTTGTCACACTGTTCCTAATCACCTTATTGCTAACTTACCTTACTGGAGTGCGATATCAGCCTCCGTAGGAAACTGCGTACAGACATGAATTGGACGTGAATCGAAGAGAAATGGTTCAAATGGCTCTGAGCACTATGGTCATCAGTTCCCGTAGAACTACTTAAACGTAACTAACATAAGGACATCACACAACACCCAGTCATCACGAGGCAGAGAAAATCCATGACCCCGCCGGGAATCGAACACGGGATCCTGGGCGAGGGAAGCGAGACAGCTACCGCACGACCACGAGCTGCGGACTGCATCGAAGAGAGACGAAAGTAATGCGAAGTAGCAAAAAAGAGAACACCTACAAAACATCAGGATTGATGGTCAGGAAGTAGATAAAGTTACGGAATTCTGCTACCTAGATAGCAAAATAATTCGGGAAGGACGGAACAAGTAGGACATAAGAAGCACACTAGCACTGGCATGGAGGGCCTTCCTGGTCAAGGAAAGAATTTCGGAGAACTTACGATTGGAGCACAGTATTGTATGGTAGTGAAACATGGACTGTGAAAAACAGGAGAATCGAAGTAGTTCAGATGTGGTGCTACAGAAGAATGTAGGAAATTAAATGGACTGAGGATGTTCGCTATAGAAGCGAGGAGAGTGGAATGTGGATGTGGGGCACTGTTAATGGTAGACGGTCCATGGATCAAGTCGTTGAGTTCCGTTGTCATTTCTAGGTAATTCGAGAGACGTGGATTATGTGGTGTCATCATACACACTATTTACCTTGTCTCTCATATTCATCAATAGTATAAACCAGAAAGCCAACATTAAATGCAGTGAACTCATTCACCTACACTCAACTGATAAACGTATGAGATACCAGTCACACTTTGCTAGGGAAAAGTGCCACTGTGTGCATGTTAAAAAAAAATTTCCGCGGGGTAACAGAACAATTCCTCTGAGTCAACTAGCCCACAGTGCCACACAGAATTGAATAATGTGATTAGGGCCTTTTATCATGAGAGGGAGACTTCGGTAAATATAGTTCTTTCCCAGTATGTTGCATGAATCATGGACTCGGCCGTCGATGGCTTGCGTGCCTCAGCAATACAGACAGCCGTACGGTTGGTGAAGGCACAACGGAGCGGTTCTGTTGAACGGCCAGACAAACGCGGGGTTTCTGGAGAGGGGTAGCAGACTTTGAAGTAGCTTCAGGGCACAGTTTGGATGATAGACTGGTCTAGCCTTGTACTATCAACCAAAACGCCTTCGTTGTGCTGGTACTGCGAGCGGCTGAAAGCAACGAAAATCACTGCCGTAATTTTTCCCGAGGGCATAAAGCTCTGCTGTATGTTAAATGATGATAGCGCCATCCTGAGTAAAATATTCCGCAGGTAACATTGTCATTAATTCGGATCTCCCGGCGCTTACTGCTCAGGAATATATCGTCATCAGGAGGAAAGAAAGAAAAAAACTGGCCCTCTACTGATCGGAGCGTGGAAAGTTAGACTCCTTCATTGGGTAGGTATGTTAGAAAATGTTAAAAGGAAAATGGAAAGGCTGAAGTTAGATACAGTGGTAATTAATGAAGTTTGGTGACAGGAGGAACACTGCTTATGGTCAGGTGAATACTGTATTGCAAATAAAAAGTCAAATAGGGTGATGGAGGAGTCGGTTAAATAATGAATAAGAAAATAAGAACGCGGGTAAGCATTGTGACCTCTCATCGTAGCCAGTGCAGAATCGAAACCCACGTCTACCACAGAAGGACAAGTTCACATGCCAACTAGCACCGTAGATGATGAAGAGATTGAAGTAATGTATGACGAGATAAAATAAATGATTCAGACAGTGAAAGGAGACGATAATTTAATTGTGGTGGGGGATTGGAATTTGATAGCAGTAAAAGGAAAAGAAGGAAAATTAGTAGGTGAATATGGAATGAGGGAAAGTAATGAAAGACGAAGTTCCCAGGTATTTATTTTGCACAGAGAATAATTTAGACTGCACACGTGGAGGACACCAGGAGACACTGGAAAGTTTCAGATTGATTATATAGTGGTTAGATAGAGATTTAGGAACCAGATTTTAAATTGTAAGGCATATACAGAGTCAATGTGGACTCCGAGAACAATATATTGGTTATGAAATGTAGATTAAATCCGAAGAAAACGCAAAAAGGTAGGAAATTAAGGAGATGGGTCCCGGTTAAATTGAAAGAACCAGAGGTTGCTGATAGTTTCAGAGGAAGAATTAGGTAACAGTTGACTAGAATAGGGGAAAGGAATACAGCGGAAGACGAATGGGTAGCTTTAAGAGATAAAATAGTGAAGGCAGCAGAGGGTCAAGTGGGGAAAAATACATGGCCTAGCAAAAATCCTTGGATAACATAACAGATACTGAATTTAATTGATGAAAGGAGAAAATTAAAAATGTACCAAATCAAGCAGGCAAAAGGGAATACAAACGAAGAAATGAGACTGATAGAAGTCCAAAATTGTTAATAGGGATGATGAGAAGATAAATATAAGGATTTAGAAATATATTTCATTGGGGGAAGATAGATACTGCCCCTAGGAAAATTAAACAGGCCTTTGGAGAAAAGAGAAGCAGCTGTATGAATATCAAGAGCTCGGGTGGAAACCAATTCCTAAGCACATAAGGAAAACCTGAAAGGTGGATGGACGATACAGACCGTCCACACAAGGGAGATGAAGGCAATGCTACAGAAGGAAAGTGGACGTAGCCTGTATGAAGATGAGATGCGAGATATGATACTGCGAGTTTAATTTGACAGAGCCCTCAAATATCTCAGTCCAAACAACGCCGGGTCTAGACGATGTTCCATCAGAACTACTGATAGCTTTGGGCGAGCCAGAATTGATAACACTCTGCTATCTGGTGTACAAGTATGAGACAGAAGAAATACCCGCAGACTTGAAGAAAAACGTAGTAATTCTAATTCTAAAGAAACCAGTTGCTGACAGATGTATTACCGAACTATCTGTTGTCACGTCTGAAAAATACTAACGCGAATTCAGTACAGAGGAATGGGAAAAGCAGACCTCTGGGAAGTGCAGTCTGGATCCTGGAGAAATTTAGGAACACGCGAGGCTATCCTGACTCCACGACTTATCTTGGAATATAGCTTAAGGACAGACAAATCTACTTTTACAGCATTTACGGACTTAGAGAAAGCTTTTGACAATGCTGACTGGAATACTCTCTTGGAAATTCTGAAGGTAGTAGCGGGAAAATAAAGAGAGCGAAAGGCTGTTTACAACTTGTACAGAAAACAGGCGATGGTTGTAAGAGTCGAGGGGCTTGAAAGGGAAGCAGTGGTTGAGAAGGACTGAGACAAGGTCGTAGCCTATACCCGATGTTATTCAATCTGTACATTGAACAAGAAGTAAAGGAAACCAAAGAAAAATTGAATAGGAATTAAAGTTAAGGGAGGATAGCCAAAAAATTTTAGGCTTTTCGATGACATTGCGATTCTGTCAGAGGTAGCAAAGGCTTGAAAGAGCATCCGAACGTAATGGATATTGTCTCGAAAGGAAAATATATGATGTACATCAACATACACAAAACAAGTATATTGGAATGCAGGCGAATTAAATCAGGTGATCCTAAGTAAATGAAATTAGGAAACTATACGCTTAAAGTAGTCGATGATTTTTACTATTAGGTAGTATAATAAAGTATTATGGTCGAAGTCGAGAGGATATAAAATGAGGACTGGCGGTGGCAAGAAAATCTTTTCTGAAAAAGAGAAATTTGTTAACATTGAATATAGATTTAACTGTTAATAAGTCTTTTCTGAAGGTATTTTTCTGGAGTGTTACCATGTATGGAAGTGCAATTCGGACGATAAACGCTTTAGACAAAAACAGAATAGACGTTTCGAAATATGGTGCCTCACAAGAATGTTGACCATTATGTGACTCAGTCACGTAACTATTGAGGAGATACAGCATAGAGTTGTGAAGACAAGTCATTAGAGAGAGAGAATTGCAAAATGACTTAGACATGGTTACTGTGCGCTGCGAAACTGGCAATTGTTTATGAAGAAAGAGAAGTTTGAGTTCATCCACATGAGTACGAAAAGAAATCCTTTAAATTTCATTTGAAAGATAAATCACACAAAGTTGAAGGCTGTCAGCTCGACTAAATACTTAGGAGTGATAATTAAACAGTTTAAATTGGAAGTATCACATAGATAATGATGAGGGTAACCATGCCGCCCCTCCCCCCTCCACACAGAGACTGTTTTATTGACAGAACGCTTAGAATATGCAACAGGTCTACTAAAGAGACTGCCTAAAAATGCTCGTTCGTCCTCTGATGGAATATTACTGTGCGGCATGAGACTGGATTGGCGGAGAACATGGAAAAGGGTTCCTAAAAGGACAGCTCATTTGTACCATCGTGAAATAGGAGAGAGTGTCACTCATATAACACGCGAATTGAAGTGGCAATCATTAAAACAAAGGCGTTTTTGTGGCGTGATCTTTCCGAGGAATTTCAATTATCAACTCTTTGATCTGAATCTGAAAATATTTTGTTGTCACTGACCTACATATGGAGGAATTATCATCGTATTAAAATAAAATAAATCATAGGTAGTACTGAAAGATATGTGTTTTCATTTTGCCCATCCGCAATTAGAGAGTGGAACGGTAAGTAGTGTTAAGGTGGTTTGAAGAATCCTCAGCCAGACTCATAAATGTGAATGGCAGAGTAGTCATGTAGAGGTAGGTGTGTATGCAAAGCTACGGAAAGATGTCTGATGGAAGAATATTGGCGGGATAAAAGTTTGTGGCACCTGAGAACGGGGCAACTGCTGAAAAGTGGAAACGCCTTATAAAGTAAAAGTAAGTTTTGTCTTTCGCAAGAGAATTTTGAAAAACAGTCGTGAGTTTGGCAGTGCTTGTATGGTTGCAGGAGTCTACCTTTGCGGTGCAGAAAGCTCCATAAATTTGACAAGCATGGAATTTTCTGTTTGGAGGGAGCTTGTTTTGAGGTAAGAAGCACTTTAAAATTTCTCTCACAACCGCATGCTTTTGGCCTGGCACCGTTCACCTGTATATTTGTCCAGGCATCGGCTTTAGGCATTGGCTTTTTAAGAGCCAAAGCAAGTGTTGTAGAAAAAATAGCAATTTTTACTACACAGTACGGAATTTCACCATTTTTGCTATACATTACGGGATTCGCTTTATCGTGTTGAGTTGCTGTAACTACTTTACTGCTATGTATACAGTGCTGTCTCCACTCCAGAGGGGCTGAACACTAAAGTAGTTCAACACACCGATGTGAAGGCTATCGAACGATTCCTTTGCGGACAGTCTCTCCATTTCTACCGTAGGTGGCATCTCTTTTACATGCTTATAACAGCGCACCGGATTTGGGACATAGTTCCTCACTTTTAAACGAAGGTATCCTGCTCTGATTTCCTCTAGGAGTGCTTTGCTATTAAATGTAAGGTTAATAATGAGATCCACTTTTAGTAGTTCGCCATCTATTCTTTTCATCATAGTTTGCACATCATTGGCACTTTACTGAGCCCATTCATCTCTCATTACACATTTTTTGGAATTTTTTTAATGTCTCTGCTTTTGCTGTAGTTGAGTGTGCTAAGCAGCTCAGTTCCTGCGACACATTCCCCTAAGCATTTAGCTGCGTGGAGATTGGTTGCTTATTAGGAATTGAATGCTGTAACCAACAATGTCCCCTTACTTAACCACGGTATAGATTTTAAAGTACCAGCAGTTTCTTGTAGAACCCTGTCGACGTAGAAACGTGAAACTTTCTGGGATCCACCCTTCTTTCTTTTAGCAACGAAAGACGTTCTGGTGGGCCGAATAAATTCTATTACTGCCTACTGCTGTTGTTGTACCATCCCTCCTTCGGGACGACTGGGTGAGTTGGATGTTGATACACATGGCCGTACATCCATCCCCCTGGGAGATGTTTTGGAATGGAAGCCTCTGACGTTGCAGTACTCGACGAGAGCACAGTCTCCCATCCTCGTCCGGCCACGTAATGGCCGACACAACTCCGAGTTCCACTGAAACTTTGTGCGGGGTCATAACTCCGTCCGGCGGCAGTCGTTCTAAGGCCGCCGTACGTCCATTACCACCGGACAGTCCTCTCGCTAACTACTCACTCCCTTGTCTTCACTCAACACTCCCTCCCCTATGCCGCACCCCCATCCTCCACCACCACCCATACACACAATCCGCTTTCTCTCTTCCTCGATCTTTCCTGCTACTCCTCACGAAGGAGCAACAGAGCCTGGACAGAAGAAATGCTCACTTTTTTTGTCGATTTATGGACCTTTCGATATATTGTGGGAGACTGACGCAGACGTTACATCGTAAGTAATATATTGAGTTCGGATATACCGGAACTTCTTATTTTATTAATGAGGTTCTTATGATTAAAGCAAGAAACTGTTGTTATTCATAGCTGTTCTATTAAAGGTCTTTTGCACTGTAGATACACACACACAATTATTTTCAAGAAATTTGTTTAATTTTCACAAGAACCACGTTAACATAATCATTGTTTCTAAATTACAGTAAATTTATAAACATTACTAGATTCACGAAGCACAGGGATAGCAGAAGAAAAACAGTTCGCAGAACTTGACAGAACGAAGGCATAGGTTGACAGCAGATATCCTGTGGCATCCAGCAACGTTCTGTTTCCTGACTGATAGGAATGCGGAGGGAATGGCGTACAGGAAACGAACATTTGAAACAACATGCCTCAAACTAATGTCGGTTGCCGCAAATACGCAGAGGTGAAAAGACTTGCGCTACATAAAGCAACATGAAGAGCTGTATATTCAAACATAAGGCTAATACATTTGATAGGATTTGTTAATAACGGCTGTTGGCTACATCCAGTACCTTACTTGCGTGACAAGAAACTTCAAAGCAATGCCAAGTAAAAGTAATCGATGAAGCAACTCCTGGTTAACACCTGTTGTTGTTATGACAGTGTTAAAAGGGACTTCTGGGAAATCAGTTTTTCATACCGTGACTGTTCATGTAACACAACAGTGGTGAACACTGCAATCAGTGGACAGACAGCCATGTAATGCGTTGAGAGCATATGCACTTAACAGATTGGACAGCTGGGACCACTGTGTATTGCCACTGGAGAACTGAGCCTAGGTGTGGACCTGTTTACTTCGAACGTGTAGTACTGTCTGATGCGGACTCGGCTGAAGGCACGTATGTTGGCTCAGTGTTCCTCGCAAACACTGTGCATTTTCATTTGCTCCGTCTTTAATGATATTCTTTATTTATGTTTGCCCGTGACATTAGATGAGCGTTAAGACTATACTGAGAATTTGTTTAACTCTGGAACTACAGTTAATTGTACACTCCTGGAAATGGAAAAAAGAACACATTGACACCGGTGTGTCAGACCCACCATACTTGCTCCGGGCACTGCGAGAGGGCTGTACAAGCAATGATCACACGCACGGCACAGCGGACACACCAGGAACCGCGGTGTTGGCCGTCGAATGGCGCTAGCTGCGCAGCATTTGTGCACCGCCGCCGTCAGTGTCAGCCAGTTTGCCGTGGCATACGGAGCTCCATCGCAGTCTTTAACACTGGTAGCATGCCGCGACAGCGTGGACGTGAACCATATGTGCAGTTGACGGACTTTGAGCGAGGGCGTATAGTGGGCATGCGGGAGGCCGGGTGGACGTACCGCCGAATTGCTCAACACGTGGGGCGTGAGGTCTCCACAGTACATCGACGTTGTCGCCAGTGGTCGGCGGAAGCTGCACGTGCCCGTCGACCTGGGACCGGACCGCAGCGACGCACGGATGCACGCCAAGACCGTAGCATCCTACGCAGTGCCGTAGGGGACCGCACCGCCACTTCCCAGCAAATTAGGGACACTGTTGCTCCTGGGGTATCGGCGAGGACCATTCGCAACCGTCTCCATGAAGCTGGGCTACGGTCCCGCACACCGTTAGGCCGTCTTCCGCTCACGCCGCAACATCGTGCAGCCCGCCTCCAGTGGTGTCGCGACAGGCGTGAATGGAGGGACGAATGGAGACGTGTCGTCTTCAGCGATGAGAGTCGCTTCTGCCTTGGTGCCAATGATGGTCGTATGCGTGTTTGGCGCCGTGCAGGTGAGCGCCACAATCAGGACTGCATACGACCGAGGCACACAGGGCCAACACCCGGCATCATGGTGTGGGGAGCGATCTCCTACACTGGCCGTACACCACTGGTGATCGTCGAGGGGACACTGAATAGTGCACGGTACATCCAAACCGTCATCGAACCCATCGTTCTACCATTCCTAGACCGGCAAGGGAACTTGCTGTTCCAACAGGACAATGCACGTCCGCATGTATCCCGTGCCACCCAACGTGCTCTAGAAGGTGTAAGTCAACTACCCTGGCCAGCAAGATCTCCGGATCTGTCCCCCATTGAGCATGTTTGGGACTGGATGAAGCGTCGTCTCACGCGGTCTGCACGTCCAGCTCGAACGCTGGTCCAACTGAGGCGCCAGGTGGAAATGGCATGGCAAGCCGTTCCACAGGACTACATCCAGCATCTCTACGATCGTCTCCATGGGAGAATAGCAGCCTGCATTGCTGCGAAAGGTGGATATACACTGTACTAGTGCCGACATTGTGCATGCTCTGTTGCCTGTGTCTATGTGCCTGTGGTTCTGTCAGTGTGATCATGTGATGTATCTGACCCCAGGAATGTGTCAATAAAGTTTCCCCTTCCTGGGACAATGAATTCACGGTGTTCTTATTTCAATTTCCAGGAGTGTATATTGCGTACAAGAGTAGCGCAACGGTCAGCACTCAGGTCAATGGGCGCCGAGGTTCAACAGGTGAGGCTGCGACGTTACGAGTGTTGAAGGCCGAGCTCTTAGGGATGGTGAGTGTTCCAGTCTAATGGCTGAAGGCGTCTGTAAAACAGTGACATTTAATAACGCGAGTACTGCAATGAATACTGTACGGCACTCAGGAAACGGGCTGGGCTGCTCAGTGAGGATTGTCAGTTCTTCGGCAGTTTTCGTAGCATGTGGCAGGTCAGGCACACTATCTGAAAGCGAGGCGGCGCACTGTGCGGAAGCGGGAACGAGCGAGGCAGCCCCTAGACGCGCCTCGTGTGCTTAGATCTGTACCCACACCGTCTTCCGGATGGCAGGTGTCGTGAAGGCAGAAGCCCTGGACTCCCTCAGCAAATATATCGTGCAATCAGGAAGGCGGTACATGTACTCTCTGGGAGGTGGCCCTCAGGCGTCCACCCAGCACGTGGAAGGTGCCAGCTTGCAATCAGATCAGTCTGCTTAGCCCATCGTCAGAAGAATGCGTAGCAGGTCGACATCTTCTGTGGCACGGCTTTTGACTCATCAGTAGTAGTAGCATGGAAGAATGAAGTCGATTCCCCAGTCTTGTAGCTCAAACCCCCAAATAGGCAGCGAGGAGCATATCACGGTTCGGGAGAGGATTTTACCTATAACTAGCGAGACCGTCGTTTCATCGATATCAGCGGTGCACACAGAATAACCAGACTCCGAGAATGAGATGTCAAACATGAGCATTTAACGCCATACATTACGTCATTTTAGCAGATTAGGCGGCTAATCGCCTTCATTTAAGCAGGAGTCAGCAGTCCTATCGACGCCATGTTGTCTTACATGTGGACAGTTTTCCCTACCGCTGGATTTATGATTAGTCTAGAACACTTTGGAGATGCGGAGTTGGGATATTGCATGTTATTACTCCGCTGTGCCCCGTTTCCACTCAGTGCTGTAGCTGGGCTCGCTGTGTAGCGATGAGTTACGAGCGTTGCCCCGTTTTTAGAGTACTGGAACTGCTCACGTGCTCTACATTATGACTGAGAGACATACACTGACTCGGACTTGTATTTTCTACAATCTGGATCGAGTAATATCTTCGAACATCTATTAGTTCGCCTAAGAGGAGGATTGCTATGCAACAATCCTCCAACCTTCAAAACAATAGCCCCGAAATTTTAGGTATGTGTCACCCTCAAACAGCTTCATATTCATTGATTCTATTTAAATATGGTTTTCATTTAGAAGTTATAGTTTAAGAACTGAAGAGAGCTTGTTTTTTACTCATTACCGCTCCATTCATTAAAATCTAGCTTTAATGACCAGTTACTATAATCTGATAATTATTACGAAAATTAAGTCCTCTTTTTTACATTTGACGCTAAGCGCTTACAGAACGGTCTGATGTGATGGTAGGTCTGAAGGTCTGGCAGCTCCAGGCCTCAAGTGTAGGTAGAGTATATAAACTGCTATGCTGTGCTACAAGTGGGAACAGTTATAAACATTTCGATGATTTAGTTCTCGATAATTCTGGATATGCGTGGATATCTGTTCTGTAGTAATACGTCCTATCTCTCTTACGTAATCAGCTTATCGATCAAGTATAGGAATTCTGGATTCAAGATATCGATAAGAAAGGTTAGATTCTGGACAGATACGATACTAAAAGGTTTGGCTGGCCAGTACTACGTTGGTACCGACTCCCCGTTACATCTCGAGTCGTGTCATTGATCAATATTCGACTGTTCTGTTGTTCTACCCTTTACATTCCCCCAGGACTGGCATCCTTGTAACAGCTGATTATTACAATTTCTCGTTAACAAACAGAGTAAATCCAGGGTATCGGATTTACCGAAGATGCTGTTCAGGTTACAACACTACCTGTAGAACTGTGTGACGTCATGATTACAGTTATTGTCTGGGGTGCTGCTACGCGACCTGTTGGAAAGCAATGCCAGTCAATTCCACCTCTCTCCCAGCCTTCTTCTTCAATAAGAGTGTCCACATAACAAGAACTACGAATTACTAGCAGTAATATCTTATTAACCCCAACATGCAATACAAATGTTACAAACAAAAAACGGAATAACATGGAAAAATAGATCTGAAATATAGTTCCTCGCTCCAAGTTGGTGTCTTACGTTCTTAACCTCCCTCGATATTTTGCTTTGCTGTGGTAGTGTTACCGGGAATTGCAACGAAGCATCTATCGCACCGTCGGATGGCTTCACTTTACTAATAGGTAGCCGGCCGGTGTGGCCGTGCGGTTCTAGGCGCTACAGTCTGGAACCGCGTGACCGCTACGATCGCAGGTTCGAATCCTGCCTCGGGCACGGATGTGTGTGATGTCCTTAGGTTAGTTAGGTTTAAGTAGTTCTAAGTTCTAGGGAACTGATGACCACAGATGTTAAGTCCCATAGTGCTCACAGCCTTTTGAACCATTTTTGAACTAACACGTAAAATTTAAGTTTTCGTAGGTAGCTGGATCTTCACATTGACAGCAGAAGTCATTTCTATTATCTCATAGTGACCACTGCATTTCGTTAAAAATTTCTTGCTTTTCCCTTTTTGAGTGTGGGGATTGGTAATCAACATCCACTGGCCATCTCTGAACTTGGAAGCCGACTTTCCCGCTATCTCACACGTTCTTGCCTCTTCAGTGCTTTTGTGTTCACTCGTATTCTTTACCACACCTCACAATTCCTGTTGGAAATTTTTTCGCCGTCTCGTCTGCAGATCCTAACATTTGGTAATTTTGGTAAACATTTTTGGATACAATGATCAATAGATTATTATATTTTAACTAAAGTTCAGTCTTGATCACAAGTCAGTTGACTTAGTAGCAGCTGAGGAGAGCTCCGCCTACCATCCTCCAAGGTAGCCATGGGTCTGAAGATGGTTATATAAATATAACTGAAACCGGTCACCTATGTTACTGAGACATAAGTGTTGTGACCAAGACTGAACTTAAGTTAAAATATACTAACTTTTGGTTGTTTCATGAAATCAGATAAGAAGTTTGTAGGCTGATCAAAGATTTCTGGCATACATATTTTAAGAATCCAACTATTCGCCAATAGTTTAATAATAGTAATAGCTTGCTGGAAGAGAATAAACCTAAAAAAAATGATTCTTAATATTTATTTATTACCAGATGGGGTTCTAATGAATGGACGTAGGACTTCGAGCTCTATTACTTGAAAAGATTTGGACGCCTCTGCCAATATCTGTAGCCCTCCTTGTGACTAAGATCTTCCTGATGTGGACATATTTCGTAATTCTGCACTAATTAGTAACCTACCTAAATCAGTATTTGTAAGCCACCAATAGGCTAGTTACACACACATCAAAAAATGTTTTGCATTATCCCGGTCCCCAGATCTCCTGAAGATAGACGTTGACTGTGGATATTATATCACAGCCCCATTGACTGCTCTGAGATGTCACTAGAGTAGCCCAAAGATGTAAACAATCATGCATGAGCAGCGCCAATTAGACGGACGGGTCCGACAGCCGATCAGTTCCAGTCATCCCACCAGGAAGGAGGTACACGGCTCGTGTTGTCTGTGGTTCAACCATGCCCAAACGGTCAGTACCGCGGTTTGATCGCGTCCGCATTGTTACTTTTACCAGGAAGGACTCTCAACAAGGGACGTGTCCAGGCGTCACGGAGTGAACCAAAGTGATGTTGTTCGAACATGGAGGACATACAGAGAGACAGGAACTCCCTGCTGATTTGGGGCGGCATTATGTACGGCCGACGTACGCCGTACGATACGTGAATGCCATCCTCTGACCGATAGTGCAACCATATCGGCAGCATATTGGTGAGGCATCCGTCATCACGGATGACATTCGCAGTTCCATCATGCATATCTTGTGAATGACTTCATCCACGATAATGACCTTGCTCGACTAGAGTGGCAAGCATGTTCTCCAGACATCAACCCTGGCAAACATGCCTGGGATAGATCGAAAAGGGCTGATTATGGACGACGTGACCCACGAACCACACTGAGGAATCGCCGTTGAGGAGTGGGAGAATCTGGACCATCAGTGCCTTGATCAACATGTGCAAAGTATGCCACGATGAATACAGGCATGCATCAATACAAGAGGACGTGCAGTTGGGTAAGAGAGGTACTAGTGTGTACAGCAATCTGGACCACAGCCTCTGAAGGTCTCGCTGTATGGTGGTACAAAATGCAATGTGTGGTTTTCGTGAGCAGTAAAAAGGGCGGAAATGATGTTTATGTTGATCTCTGTTCCAGTATCCTGTACAGGTTTCGGAACTCTCGGAACCGCGGTGATGCAAAACTTTTTCTGATGTGTGTATTAAGGGTGGGATATCTGGCGCTGACCCTCAGGTATTGTTCGTGAAACGTCGGCACCATTTGGAAAACTTTGTTCCGACCATTCTCTGCTTCAGCTGCTTCAGATGCTCCCATCCTCAGCAGCCCCAACGTTGTTACACTGCAATTGTCTGACGAAGTGTTGTTTTCCTGTTTAAGCAGATTATTGATTAATAACACTAATTGTACTTATACCTAAACGCAGCAGGCAATACGAGACACGATAAGAAAATTTTTCTAAATGTACAGAATGACATTCTTCGTCTACTCGTTGTGCTGTATTAATATACAGGGTGTATTAAAAATTATCATCCGATTGGGCACGTCTATATTTCTGAAACTAATAAACGTATACAATGAACTTTGTTTTTTGATGAAAGGTAAACTCAAAAAGCCTTTTCTTTCATATCTTTCCGTAGGCGATCGATATTCCCATATGTCGTGTTAAATATGTCTTATATCCATTTGTCAATGCGGTATTCAAATTGTTCCCACACTGCAGCGGGCATGTCTTGAGTTACAGCTTCCACAGCTGCTGTTATATGATATCTATGTTGATTCATTGTTGATGGTAATGGAGGCACATAAACTGTCCATTATAAACACGCACTAGAAACAGTCAGGTCAGGTGTGGTAACCTTGGAGGCCAGTTATGTAAGGCTGAATCATTTGGTCCAGTGCGACCGATTCAATGTCCAGTAATTTTTTGATTTAAAAATTCCCGCACTTTCAAATGCCAATGTGGCGGTGCCCAAACCTGTTGATAAATTTACTCGTTCGAATGAGTCTCCAACTGTGGGAAAATAAATTTCTCAAGCATATTGATATACGTGCTTTCTGTGACAGGGTTCTCAGCAAATAAAAATGGGCCATACACCTTTTGCCGTGAAACTGCACAAAACATATTAAATTTTGTAGAGTTCCTCTCATATTCTTCGACTTCATGTGGTTTTTCTATACCCCATATTCTCACATTATGACGGTTCACATTTCCATTTAAATGGAGAGTTGCCTCGTCACTAAACACCAAGCGTGAAACAAAATTGTCATTCTCCATCTTGCCAAGAACGAAATTACAGAGCTCCACACGTTGCTGTTTGTCCCCTTCACGAAGAGTTTGTAGTAGCTGAATTTTGTATCGTTTCGTGTGTAAACGTCATTGTCGATGCAACACGCGTCATACGGACATCGGGGGACATGTTGAGTGCCGAGCTGCACGGCGAACAAATGGTTCAAATGACTCTGAGCACTATGGGACTTGACTGCTGTGGTCATCAGTCCCCTAGAACTTAGAACTACTTAAACCTAACTAACCTAAGGAAATCACACACGTCCATGCCCGAGGCAGGATTCAAACCTGCGACCGTAGCGTTCGCGCGGTTCCAGACTGAAGCGCCTAGAACCGTTTGGCCACAACGGCCCACGGCGAACAGATTTCTGCGGATGCTGTAGGAGGATCCACACCATACCTAGTAGGAAAGTCACGCTGAACAGTTACTACTGACCCGCACTGTGAAAAACGTGAAACACAAAACGGTTTCTTAGGTACCGACACCATTTTTACCAGAAGTGAAGTGGGCGTACACTGCTGATACCTAGTGGGAACCATGTAAAACTCGAGAGTCTGCTCCTTCCAACAGTACATTGTTCACACAAGTAACTCACATAACGTAATAGGTATGACTTTTCAAATCGGATGATTCTTTTTGATACACCCTATAGTATCAGATTCCTTAGATCAAATGTGTTCTCATTTAAAAGTCTTGAATGCTTGGCACTCTGCAGCATTCAGGCCTCATTTAAGAGAATACAAACATTCTCCTGATATCATTAATCAAAACGTCACCATTCTGCATAAGTAGATAAAGGCAGATTATTAAATATTCTAAGTTGAAATATGCACCAATAAGACAACACTGGGCAAGTTCCTTAACAGAGTTACTGAATATGATGTATACACAAAATTTCAATAGTCTTTTGATCAAATGATTTTGATTTTGAGTCCATTTCTACATCTAATATTGTCTAATTTAACATCACATTTTGGATTAATTTGCAATTTTATACCTTTCGTGTATTCTACCTTCAATCCAAGTGTCAAAAATTGTAATTTACGTAATTATATGATATATATATATATATATATATATATATATATATATATATATATATATATATATATATATGATCTAAGAAATAACAAAAGATAGGTAATGTAGACTTCTTGGCTTGTCCATCCACGTTTACTCGATATGATAGTTACACCGAAAGCTATCAAGAATTGTCACTGCGTAAGATTTGACAACAGTAGCATAGATGACAAACTGAGTAGTATGTTACAGGACACATTTCAGATTCTGTCGTATTCACTGCCAAGCATGTCACTGATATAGACAAGCAGGCTTGGGCTCGATTCCTAGCCAGGTCGGAGATTTTCTCCACTCTGTGCTGGTTGTTGCCCTCATCGTCGTTTCATCATCATCAACGTGCAAGTCACCCAGTGTGGCGTCTATTGAGAAGCCCTGCAAATCATTAGCTGAACTTCCCCCAGGTGGGGATTCCCGGCCGTCAATTTTCTTCACTTGGTATAGAAGTGCATACCGCAAATAGACTTATATTATTATTACACATGTGCAGTTATTACTTTTTTAGTCGATGTTCCTCTGGATCAGATACCACCTATGATGGGTTATAACCCCACAAACTGGTTTAGATAAATAAAACATTTCTAGTGGAGCTCATGGTGTACAGATGGTGTCCTTTTAACTTATCACATTTGAAGATGACTGTCTGTGTATTGCGCATTCACAAATCGGTCTACTTCAAAATGAACCATAGCAGTTCATCGGTAAGAGACGCGCACGGTCGTAAGTTGTCAGTACTGGAAGACAAACAGTTGAACATTTCCCTTCTGAAGCTGTTAAACTCCTCAGTGGCTGCTCCAATTAGCCTTCTAACTTTGAGGTAAGGGTCCAACTTCACTTGACGCACAGCCGAATTCACCAACATCAATTACCACTAAGTAGATCAAAAAATTTTACTCTTTCTTTGTTAGTTACCGAGCAGAAAAACAACACTTTCAAAAAGCTCTTAACGTTAATCGACGTTCTGGATTTGGATGTTAGCTGCTAGATGCATTTCATTGTAATATGTGATCCTAGCTGCATGTCGCCCGTGGGCTGCAGTTTGAAGACCGCTGATCTAGATGCTTTTTTCAGTCAGCAAATCGCTATGGCCTTTCGCTGGCTGCATAACTATGACCTGTAGACGAAGGACTGCAGCAAACAATAGAAGCATGTTTCATCACTACTGCTGAAAGAAGGGCAAGGACTCACTAGCATTCACCGGACAAGGTGCTTCTGACATGTTGCGGTGCTACCATATGATGTTCTTATGGGCAAACTGTCAGAAGACGTGTTTACTGGCGGCTGTAGAGGGAAGCTACCCATTGGGGTGTTTTCGTTCCACAAAAATCCACCTCATTCTACACCGGGCGCAGTCTCACATACTGCTTCTTTCAGCTACCAAGTTTTGCCTCACTTTCCTTACTCTGTTGACGTATCACGAAGTGTCTGCTTCCTCTGTTCTCGAGAGAAGAAACCATTTTGTGGGAGGCATTTCTACAACATTAATTTGGACAGCATGGTCCAGGGGATACAAGTGGTTTAAAACAACCGTCTAGACCGCAATAATATTTTATTAATGACTGTTTCCGGTTTCACGTAGAAATTATCTCCAGAAAACCAACTGTGCAAGATTTATACATTTATCTTTAATTATATTTTTAGTTTTTAGTATCTGATTTGTCATTGGAGTACCCGCAATATAATGCCAGTACATAAAGACATTCTGGTAATATCTACTGTATACCAAGTATACTGTACGCCGTCATGTGGTGACGAAGATTTTCAGTTTTCCAGCAACCTGTCTCAGAAATTGTCCACTCAAAGGTCTTTGAAGACCATGACTGTAGTCAGTGTCTCTATGAGCACTTCTGACATCTTATCTACCATCTTAGTCCGCATGCTATATTGACAATACTAGTTATACGTCAAGTTATGCCAGAACGTTCATAAGAATGAAAATTTTCGTTTTGTTCTTTTGCTTATGGCTGGAAACTATTGAGATGGACTCTTCTTAAATCGCGCCAGTGTCACCAGATGTCGCTTCATCTTCTCTCAGGCTGTAAGCTCACTTATTCTAAGATAAAAAAGATTACTCGTCTGATGGTCTCTAATTACTTACCTATCTACATATCCGTACTTAGCTTACGATAATGTATTTTGTAAATTCCATATAACATCAATATCTCACACTTTGCTATGCGTTCACCCTTTTAGACGCCATATTTGCCCACTATTTAGCCCGCGGCTCTGGAGCCATCAGTCAACATTTTACAATCGTGCTGCAGCGTAAACACCCGACGAGCCGCCAACAGCAACCAGGTTGGTAAATGCTACATGGGTACTTCATTATATTTCCCTCTGACGTCATACTCATCGAAATTTGACATGATATTCTTGTTATTTTAGTGCTCATTTTCTGTAGATGAATTGTACATGAAACGGAATCCGGTCATTAACAATATTATTGCGATCTAAACTGTTGTTTTGACTCATTTCTACAACGGTGAAGTCCAGGTTTTCTAGGTGAACAGTTAAACTTTTGAGGTTTGGAAACAAGGGATCGATTGTTAAGAAATATCTTCTCATTGAATGGTGAATACTTAGAAAACAACTCCATCCCAAGCTCGCTGGCGCCAGTTTGATTTTCTTCGAGTTGATCATCAAAACGTAACCTCTTGTGCTGCCAGTACTTTCACGGTTGTGTACGTCAGAGACTGCGACAGCTTATGTCAGCTCACAGTAGCCTCATACCCAAAGTGCAGAATTACTGTGCAGATACAACGTACACATGGATTTTCTTGCAAGGAGATGGAGTGTGTAATTGGAAGTCCACCACTTCGTTAAAGAGTCTATAGGTTGAGATGCCCAAAGAATGTTATATGGTAGAATTTCCAGCGAAAAGAATTGCGGCATTCCTTTTTCTTCTTTCTTTTCTTAGTTCTAAAGCGTTATATAAACCGTCCAATCACATTATGTGAGCACCTGTCAAAAGCCTGACTAGCTGCCTTCCGCACCGCCGGCCGTTACGAGACGCGGATGGAACCTACAGCGATTTGGAGCCATGCCGACTACAGTGGATTTAAATCCGCGGAGTTTGGTGGCTAGGGGAGTACAGAATACTGGTCCAGGTGCTGTTCGAACCATGCACATATACAGGGTGTTACAAAAAGGTACGGCCAAACTTTCAGGAAACATTCCTCACACACAAAGAAAGAAAATATGTTATGTGGACACGTGTCCGGAAACGCTTACTTTCCATGCTAGAGCTCATTTTATTACTTCTCTTCACGTTAATCATGGAATGGAAACACACAGCAACAGAACGTACCAGCGTGACTTCAAACACTTTGTTACAGGAAATGTTCAAAATGTCCTCCGTTAGCGAGGATACCTGCATCCACCCTCCGTCGCATGGGATCCCTGATGCGCTGATGCAGCCCTGGAGAATGGCGTATTGTATCACAGCCGTCCACAATACGAGCACGAAGAGTCTCTACATTTGGTACCGGGGTTGCGTAGACAAGAGCTTTCAAATGCCCCCATAAATGAAAGTCAAGAGTGTTGAGGTCAGGAGAGCGTTGAGGCCATGGAATTGGTCCGCCTCTACCACTCCATCGGTCACCGAATCTGTTGTTGAGGAGCGTACGAACACTTCGACTGAAATGTGCAGGAGCTCCATCGTGCATGAACCACATGTTGTGTCGTACTTGTAAAGGCACATGTTCTGGCAGCACAGGTAGAGTATCCCGTATGAAATCATGATAACGCGCTCCATTGAGCGTAGGTGGAAGAACATGGGGCCCAATCAAGACATCACCAACAATGGCTGCCCAAACTTTCACAGAAAATCTGTGTTGATGACGTGATTGCACAATTGCGTGCGGATTCTCGTCAGCCCACACATGTTGATTGTGAAAATTTACAGTTTGATCACGTTGGAATGAAGCCTTCATCCGTAACGAGAACATTTGCACAGAAATGAGGATTGTCACATTCTTGGATGAACCATTCGCAGAAGTGTACCCGTGATAGTGCCTGAACACGCTGTACATGGTACGGAAAAAAACTGGTTCTCCCGTAGCACTCTCTATACAGTAACGTGGTCAACGTTACCTTGTACAGCAGCAACTTCTCTGACGCTGACATTAGGGTTATCGTCAACTGCACCAAGAATTGCCTCGTCCATTGCAGGTGTCCTCGTCGTTCTAGGTCTTTCCCAGTTGCGAGTCATAGGCTGGAATGTTACGTGCACCCTAAGACGCCGATCAGTTGCTTCGAACGTCTTCCTGTCGGGACACCTTCGTTCTGGAAATCTGTCTCGATACAAACGTACCGCGCCACGGCTATTGCCCCGTGCTAATCCATACATCAAATGGGCATCTGCCAACTCCGCATTTGTAAACATTGCACTGACTGCTAAAACACCTTCGTGATGAGCACTAACCTGTTGATGCTACGTACCGATGTGCTTGATGCTAGTACTGTAGAGCAATGAGTCGCATGTCAACACAAGCACCGAAGTCAACATAACCTTCGTCCAATTGGGCCAACTGGCGGTGAATCGAGGAAGTACAGTACATACTGACGAAACTAAAATGAGCTGTAACATGGAAATTAAGCGTTTCCGGACACATGTCCACATAATATCTTTTCTTTATTTGTGTGTGAGGAATGTTTCCTGAAAGTTTGGCCGTACCTTTTTGTAACACCCTGCAATATGAGCTGTATGACACGTTGCATTTCTCTGCTGATAGAAGCCATCGTACCAAGAAAGAGCAAACATGGTCCCCAAGGAAGCTGTATCTGTCTGCCGATTCATTGTGTCTTCCAGAATGGCATCATCGAGGGTATGCAACTAAAAGTCCCCCAGACTATAACACTCCCATCTCCGGTGTGGGCCTTTCTGGCAGTTGTGCTGGGTGTTTGCTTTGAGACATTTGAAGCCGTACGCGGCAACGGCCATCAGTACGATGAAGCTTAATAAGTGATTCATCTGAAAAGACCACCTGTCGCCACTCCGTGGACGTCCAGTTGCGGAATTTTGGTGCAAAATCCAGCCTTCGTCGTTGATGAACAGCAATCAGCATAACTGCATGGACCAGGCGCCTGCTGTTGAGGCCCATACGCAGCATCGAGTGGTCGTTGAGAAGAGACTGTTGGTAACACCTTGGCTTGTCATGGCGATCAGTTGCGCAACAGCTGCACGTGTATCCTCCAATACGCATCTGCGCATCCGTCGTTCGCACCTGTCATGTACAGCCCGTGGTGCACCACAGTTACCTCGGTGCCGGTTCTGGATAGCCCAGTTTTGCCTTGCACGGTGTACTTCAAGGACAGTGGCGCGCGAACGGTACACAAAATTAGCAGTTTTGGAAATGCTCCACCCTTGGTCAGAAAGCCAATGATTACGCTCTTTTGGCTAAATCGCTCTGTTTTGTCATTACGACATAGACTGCACTGTTTTCCGCGTCCCTCCAATACGCTTTATACACCCTCCCCTGCCACTGCTGCCACATGGATTTCATTGAATGTGATATAAGGAGTGCAAAAGGAAATGAACCACTTCGTTAAATCCACTATCAGCCGGCCAGGGTGGCCGAGCGGTTCTAGGCGCTTCAGTCTGGAACCGCAAGACCGCTACGTTCGCAGGTTCGAATCTTGCTCCGGGTATGGGTGTGTGTGATGTCCTTAGGTTAGTTAGGTTTAAGTAGTTCTAAGTTCTATGGGACTGATGACCTCATATGTTAGGTCACATAGTGCTGAGAGCCATTTCAACCACTTAAATCCACTATCGAGTAAGATTTCCAAAGCTTGCTACACAATAAAAGTTATCATGACAATAACTCTCTGACTTTTTTTCCCCTTTGGTTCTAAATAACAATAAATGTAAAAATAATTTCCACTTGAAAATGGTGTTAAATTTTTGTAAGACTCTAACTGTCAGAATTTAAAATTTGATCGTCTTTACACTCATATTCCACATGGAAACCTAATTCCGGCATACGACAGAACGTCGTGCAATGGCCCTGATGGAGCTCTGTCCTTCCATTGCTGTTCGCTGCAGGCGCCATTTTTACCTCCCACCAGTTTGTGGCCGCCTGTCACCGGCCAGTGCAGCCCAGCAGGTGTCCGAGTGGCCAGCAGAACGCGCTGTCACTCGTTAACTCTCATTCAGTTATGTTAACTCAATCGGCGCGCTGTTTTCATCAGAAGCTTTTTCTGGAAAATGCTGCTCCTCGCTCACTTTAACAGCTGTCCGACGGTCCATATAGCTTCCGCAAAACTGGGTCACTAATAAACTGCGTCACCGTTCACAATAGGAGATTTAATCACCCATTGTTTCCGTTTCGTAAGGGCTAGATTAGTACGTTTTGTACAACACATTCAGCTGGGCTGTTACAAATTGTTTGGAGTCGCCGCAACTTGGTGACGTCTGACATTTTACGCGTAATATGTTTCGAGTGTCCTTTTGCGGTGTACTAGCACTGAGCGTAGAGCTGTTTGTAACAATTTCATATACTGCGAAACACACAAAGAATTAGTGCACCTGTCTGGAGGTGGACTAAATTTAAATCATGAAAATTACTAAGGCCATAAGGCAAAGTGGCCGCCAATTTAAACCTATAACATTGAAAGGGAGTAAAATATTACACTGGTACTAAACCATCTGAAGTAAGTCATAGATTATAGTTTATGCACAAGTTAATTATAACTATGAGGTCTCCAATAGTATGTCACGTACAGAATAAGTACTAAATGTCCTCCTACACACAGTATGCTGACAACACCACATTGGCAAGAGCCACGAATTGGTACCAACTGCAATCGTAACTTTTACCAAGGTTTAGTAATCTAGGGTTAAAATTTTTCTGATTTGTGGCTGTTAAGTTAGTTCATACTCCTTCTAGAGAGGTGTTTTCAAGCGTAATAAAACAACGAAGGGTATGGCACTTATTTAACTTCGGATTATTAGGTTTGGAATTACAGTAACAACTAGCAATTTTTTGTTCACATTTTACAGCTAAATCTAGGCCCCAAAAGTCATTTTACGGAGTGTAGCAGAGAATACTTTTGTATGCCGCCTGGGAGGCGGCGCATGGGTAAGGAACAGGAACAGGAGAAGGTACTAATCTCTCTGTACTGCAAATACGGTTTAAATCACCTTTAATTGTGTATAAACATATGCAAACATATTACATAACTTCGTACGTAGGTGCGATGCTGAAGCGAAGTTTCCAAACTGGCTCCACCTGATGAAATGGGCAGAATCTGTAGCAAAGCTCGTAGAGCTCGGCAGCACCGGCTAGAGGGTGCTGTTGTCGGTGTCTCTCGTAGTGCCAACTTGAGAACTATTCAGTAGCATCGTTGGTATCGCTACCACAGATACAACCAGTACCACTGTTATTTATCCCTTTTTTGCTCCGACCGCGAATGTTGCACAGGGATAATGCTTCTTGGGCACCATCCGTATGTGATCTAATGTCTCTAATTTTACTTACGTTGTCTTGAGACATATGTAGGAGACTATAGTATATTGACTGACTCTTATAGGAATGTACAATCACAGAATATCAACATTAAATCACACAGTGGGCACAACGACTCCTTTGTAGCGCCTGCCACTTGTTCCACGGGAGTTCAACGATTATCTTCGTGACACGTTCGCGCGTACTAAACGATCCCGTCACTGACTGTGGAGGCTTTCTTTGAGTCTTCTCTGTTTTCCCTATCAAGCTTATCCATGATATGGGTCCCAAAACTTAGCTGCACCCACGTATCGGTCAATTGAAGGTTCTGAAAGCTACATCCATCGAGGATGGACTGCAGATTCTAATCATTCTTCGAATGGATCTCAGTTTAGCATTTACATTCTTACGTTTAAAGTTTTGAGGTGAATGTCCTTTACGTTTAATAAACGTAACTGTGTCCCTGTGTTATTCAGCAGCAGTGGAATCTACTCGTATTTCCGCTCCTTCTGAGTATTTACTCTCTGAGACACAAAAAACGACGTAAACAAGGGAATTATCCCAATGGGACGGAAACGGTGAATGTGATGCACATGTAAAAACAAACAATTGATTACAATTTCGGGAAAATTGGATGATTTATTCAAGAGAAACAGCTTCGCAAAGTCAGTAATGCGTTGCTCCACACCTGACCCTTAGGCAAGCAGTTATTCGGCTTGGCACTGATAGACGGAGGGATATCGTGCCAAATATCTTCCAAATGCCATGTTAGATCGACAAAATCCTGGTGCGATAGGAGGGACCTGCCCACAATGCTCGAAACTTTCTTAATAGGGGGAGACAACTGGCGATCTTGCAGGCCAAATAGGGTCTGGCGACCACGAAGACGAGCAGTAGAAACTTTTGCTGTGTGCGAGCAGGTGAAATTTAAGCCCACGATGGGTTGTAATTATGGACAACGAAACGAGGCGTAGAATATTGAAGTACCGCTGTGCTGTAACGGTGTCGCGGATGACAACCAAGGGGGTCTTACTGTGAACAAAAAAGGTACCCCAAACCACCATTCCTGTTTGTCGTGGCTTGTGACGCGGGACTGTGAGGTTGGTAATCAACATTGTCCGAGGCTCGTCAAGAAATGTCTTCGGCCTGGAATCTCATTGAATGCAGTATAATTGTCTTCTGTTATAAGTCGCTCTTCGAATCAGACCCCGATGACCAGGAGGCGCCAAGAAAGCGGTGAGATATCAACTTGACAAACAGGAGTGATGATCTGGAGTGCCATTTCATTTCGTAACAGGACCCCTTTGGTTGTAATCTGCAACACCTTTACAGCACAGCGGTTCGACGACTATACTCGATGCCCAGTCTTCGAGCTCTTCATGGCAACCCATACAGAGCTTACATTTCAGCAAGATAATCCCCGCTCACACACGGCGAGAGTTTCTACTGCTTGTCTATTTTTGCTAGCAAGCGTTATGGGTATGGTCCGACAGCCGGCTCGGGATTTTGACAACCTAACGCGCCAGTGGGATAGAATCTGGTGCAGTCTCCTGCAGAAGGACATCCAGCAACTCTGTAAATCAATGCCAAGCCGAATAACTTCTTGCATAAGGGCCAGAGAAGGAACAACGAGTCCTTTACAAGCTCAGTTTGTGGAACTGTTTCTCTTCAATATAGCGTCAATTTTTTTCTGAAATTGTAATGATGTGTCTGTACATGTACATCTTATGTATCGATTTCCGTCTCATTCTGACAAATCCTTCATGGTGCGTCGTAACTTTTATCCCTTAATGTGTATGTGCTTCATGTAACATTTCAATAAGAATATGCCAAGAGAGCGACCTTTAAAATATGAAAGTATATGCAGGTAGTTCCAGAAACATTTTAAATCGTTAAAACACATACGTGAAAGAGGACTTGACAGTGAGCGTGTAAGCGTATTCTTATATCGCTGGCTTAGTTGCAGAGTATCTTTGCGGGCAGTGCGTTTGCAAAGTCGAGCACGAGACACGGAAATGTTACGTTGCGTTGTGGGTAGCTCTGCATGTGGGAGGCATTGTTATAATGGAAGTTCAAGTGTTGCTGCAAGTGCTGTTACAGTCAAGTGATGCAATATGGAAATGATTCAGAGGAAAGAGCACAATGATGTAATTAAAAATAAGCAGTGCCGCTGATAACGTATTTGTGCATCCTCTCGTTGCATGTCGCATCGTAGATCAATCATTTCCGCCGTGTTCGGCCTCTCATAATGAACTAATGTCGACTGTTTACCACGAAAGAGAGCATTCAAGTGCCAGTGTCTTGTAGGGAGCGTAAGGGCGTGCGTTCGGTCATCGCGTTCCACATCATCAGCAATTAGCCGCGCCGCGACTGTTACGCGCAAGCTCGTACAAGTGAGAACTGAGAACTGAAAAATTAACTCTATGAACAGTGTTATATTTTTTACTAATGTCAAGGAGGACTGGTACCAAATATCGGTGTACGTTTGACGAGCGTAAGAACTTTCGTTCGATCATTCGGCTTCCGCATCATTAACAATGAGCCGCGTCGCGTCGGTTACGTGTATGCTCGTCCAAGTGATATTGTCGACAGATAATCATCAAGAATGTTAATTGGGTAAAGCAGTTATGACTTAGGATGTAAACAGTGCAACCTGTGAATTCTTATCGTCTCAGAATATAGATGTTCATACCAGACGTAGGACAGTGTTGTGCTTAACGTTGAGTGGCTCCCCTAAACCCGCTTGCATAAGCAGATTCATAATTCCAGGCAAGCCAGTAGCAATGTGGAGCAGTGTGGAGCCGCGGGATTATCGAGTACGTGGCGGGGATAGGGCGCACGGTCAAGGAACGAGAAGCAGTTTAAGGGACCCCCGCCGTTTGTACCCAGGGCGTGTTACAAGCGCTTGAATGGAGACAAAACGGGACACGATTTGGCGAGGGCTGGAATGAGTTACCATGTGACTATGGATTAGGTAGTATAGGTGTTCAGACATGAAACTGAAGGTACTCATAACAGGTTCATTGCCAGAGTAATATCTTTTTATTATCGATACACCACACGCTAAAATAACATCAATCTCTCAGACACTACACATATCTCCACTTCTTTCGGTGAATGGTAAGTAATAATCTTACTTACAGCAAGAGAGTGACCGAAGTAACTTGGAATTATGACGCATCCAAAACAACTCAGCGAAATCTCATTGCCGCAGAACAATATTACTGTTTCCTTTCTCGGTGCTTTTGGGCCGTGAGAAGTGGTGCTGCAGCTAAGACTCTGCGCTAATACCAGGAGCAGAAGTTTTAAAATACAAGCCTGGCTATCGTGATTAGGTATCCAATGGCACCGGCCTGTGAAGAAGCACCAACAGCCCTGAGGTAGGCCTTGACGGGGACTTTAGCCTGACAACAAAAAGTCCTCGATAGGTTTGTAACATTTCTTTGAGGGGCTGTATGTGGGAAACGACGCGAAGTATCGACAAGAACCGTGTTTTATCCCATAATTTGCCATTTGATGAACATTGACATTCATTTTCTTTATTTAAGGAATTGTAAAATCCATATATCTAAGTATTTTATTTTCAACCCACCGACGCAAAACGTATCATAAAACTGCCTGGTTTCCCCCAATGCCTCTATTAACTTTTCGTCTGGCATTGTGATAAATAAACTACCCATCCACTTTACAGCACGACGGTCTGAGCACTGTCAGCAGCTGAGAATAATGCACGCGACAGGAATGAGGGAGCTGCCGCGTGAGCCCTGTGAGGGGAAGAGTTCACGTCGTTCGAAAAACATTGTCATACATTTAGGTCTGCCTTTTGTCAGTAATACATTTCAACAAATTAAATATATCACACGACCTCACTCTCTTCGGATACTCATAATTTCAGAATAATACCGACCACTTCATCTGTGTAGCCTGTTGCATAATTAGTTTATTAATGATAGTAACGTATGCAACTACTGAAATGCTTTTACTCTCGTCACGATGAGCCAATTAAAATATTGTCATTCGTGAGGATTTTTCGACTGTTTCCAGCCTGCTCTGCAAGTGTGATGCCTACATGTTTGTAGTACAATTTTTCTTATGAAGTACATACCTAAATAATCGCAATGATACTTGTATACTTCAGATATTCGACGATTTTTACCAAGAAAATTAAGGGGTCACATATGTGAAAATGATCCCTTCTCAAATTTTTGCAACAGATCGCGCAAGACGTAGATAAACTCGTTTTACTTTCCTCCTGCCTTGCTTCTGTAACACTTATTTTCATAATATTCCTTATTTCCTTATTCACTATCTTCACGATGAATCGCCTGCCCATTCTTGCGATTTGAAAACGTGTTTGAGGCAGAAGGTTTAATGTCAGTGGCTAAGGGCTCACCAGTTATTGAACCCGAGTGGCGCTTCTGTCACCTGTTAGTTGAGTGTTTGGTTGCAGTTCGTTGGAGCGGGCTGTCGACGACATGGGCAGGCAGTCGGTCGCAGTCAGTGGGAGAGAGAGAGAGACAAGAGGCAAATGTGACGTACCGTGAGCTGTTCATGGAGCTTACGGGCGCAAGATTGTGTAGGCGGCCGGTGGTTTGTGGATTTGTGTTGGTCGGTAATGCTTCGGCCTAATGTCAACGCAGCCTGTTTACCCTGGATTAAGGAGGCATAGTTGCTGATGTGGGTGTTAGAGTGCGTTCATTTTCCAGTGCCATCTGTTGTGCCCTTTGGGGGAAGGTAACTGTTACTTGATTGAGGCATGTGCTCCTGTGTTGAAGTTGTTCCCATTACGCTGGATTGCCTATGGTTCTCTGTCACTCTGTCTCAAGAATTCAATTTACTTTCTTGTCCCTCGGTTTCAAACTGTCTGAAGGCCATATTTCATGCGTTTTCAAGTTTCTTTCAATTGCGATTTGTTCAATGTCTGCTTATCTTGTCACTCGAGTCTGAAATTAATTGCGTCGTGTGTTCTAGGCCGTCGCGTGTGTTAGTGACCACAGCGATCGAAACTGAGTCTTATTTGTTAACCGAAGTTGTTGCTTCCTTGATTGACGTAACTACAAAGTTGCCTACGGCCGTGGTAAGCAAACACCAGCGGCCCAGTGAATCTTGGCTCATGTGGGTAATTAAGTTCCCTAACTCTAGTGAAATTTTCCCTTTTTTTAAAAAAATTAATATTTATATTTCTAAACACAGCTACTATTGCAGTTGTTAGCCCTCAAGATTTCCCCAAACAGGTGTCCCTGGCGTTAGCATCAATGGCGTGCTATGTACCGACGCAAACGCGATTGCCGAGCGCTTTGCTGAGCACTACGCTCGCGCCTCTTCGTTGGAGAATTACCCCCCAGCCTTTCGCACTCCCAAACGGCGGACGGAAGAGAAAGTCGTCTCGTTCACTACACGCCACAGCGAACCCTAGAACGCCCTATTTAAAGAGTGGGAGCTCCTCAGTGCCCTTGCACTTTTCCCCGACACAGCTCCTGGACCCAATCGGATCTACGGTCGGGTGATTAAACACCTCTTGTCTGACTACAAGCGGCATCTCATCGTGATCTTTAACCGGTTCTGGTGTGATGGCATGTTTCCATCGCAATGGCGAGAGAGCACCATTATACCAGTGGTCAAACCCAGCAAAAACCCGCTTGCTGTGGATAGATATAGGCCCATCAGCCTGACAAACATTCTTTATAAGCTACTAGAAAGTATGGTGTGTCGGCGGTTGCGTTGAGTCCTAGAGTCACGTGACCTACTGGCTCCGTGCCAGGGCGGCTTCCGCCTGGGTCGATCTACTACTGATAATCTTGTGTCCTTCGAGGTTGTCATCCAAGTAGCCTTTTCCAGCCATCCACGCGTTGTTGACGTCTTTATAGATTTACGAAAAGCGTATGACACCACCTGGAGACATCATATCCGGCCGGCCGAAGTGGCCGTGCGGTTAAAGGCGCTGCAGTCTGGAACCGCCATACCGCTACGGTCGCAGGTTCGAATCCTGCCTCGGGCATGGATGTTTGTGATGTCCTTAGGTTAGTTAGGTTTAACTAGTTCTAAGTTCTAGGGGACTAATGACCTCAGCAGTTGAGTCCCATAGTGCTCAGAGCCATTTGAACCATTTTTTGAACATCATATCCTTGCCACATAATACGAGTGGGGTCTCCGAGGACCAATCCAGATTTTTATCCAGAATTTCTTGTCGCTACGTACTTTCCGTCACCAAGTTGGTGCCTCCCACAGTTCCCCCGTATCCAGGAGAATGGGGTCCCGCAGGGCTCTTTACTGAGTATCTGTATTTTTAGTGAGCATTGACGGTCTAGCAGCAGTTGTAGGGCCATCCGTCTCACACTCTCTGTATGCAGACGACTTCTGCATCTCGTACTGCTCCACCAGTACTGGTGTTGCTGAGCGGCGCCTACAGGGAGCCATCCACAAGGCGCAGTCATGGGCTCTAGCCCACGGCTTTCAGTTTTTGCCGCAAAGTTATGTGTTAGGCACTTCTGTCGGCGTCGTACCGTTCATCCGGAGCCAGAACGTTACTTTACTGACGTTCTCCTCACTGCATTGGAGACGTATAGATTTTTATGACTGGTTTTCGACGCCCGATTGACTTGTCTTCCTCACCTTCATCAGCTTAAGCTGAAGTGCTGGGAGGACCTCAATGCCCTCCGCTGCATCAACAACACCAACTGGGGTGCTGATCACTCTACGCTGCCGGCCGTTGTGGCCGAGCGGTTCTAGGCGCTTCAGTCCTGAACCGTCCTGCTGCTACGGTCACAGGTTCGAATCCTGCGTCGGGCACGGATGTGTGTGATGTCCTTAGGGTTGTTAGGTTTAAGTAGTTCTTAGGGGACTGATAACCTCATATGTCAAGTCCCATAGTGCTTAGAGCCATATCAACCATCGCTCTACGCTGCTGCAGCTATACAGAGCCATTGTTCAATCCCACATTCACTATGGGTGTCTGGTTTATGGTTCGGTGGCGCACTCAACCAGTCCTCCACCGTGACGTTCGACTAGCGACGGGAGCTTTTAGGACGAAAAAAAAAAATGGTTCAAACAGCTCTGAGCACTATGGGACTTAACTTCCGAGGTCATCAGTCCCCTAGAACGTAGAACTACTTAGACCTAACCAACCTAAGGACATCACACACAGCCATTCCCGAGGCAGGATTCGAACCTGCGGGTGTGCACAACTGCTCGCCAGTTACGTTTCATACGTTCGTAGTTCCCCCGCGCATCCGAATTACCGTCTCGTTTTCCCACCCACAGCGGTTAATCTCCCGCATCGGCCTCCCATGTCAGGGCTTCCAGATGCATTTAGCGTCCAATCCCTCTTATCTGAACTGGAATCCTTGCCTTTACCATCTATACTCGAGGTACAATCGCGTACACCTCCATGGTGTACACCTAGGCCGCGGGTTCGCCTTTACCTTTCACATGGCCCAAAGGACTGAGTTCAACCCGCGGCTCGCCGCTGTCACTTCGTCTCGACTCTTGGCATGTAACGAGGCCATGAAGTGATTTACACCGACGGCTCGATGGCTGATGGTCACGTCGGCTTCGCGTATGTTCATGGAGGATATACTGATCAGCATTCCATGCCAGATAACTGCAGTATTTTCACTGCAGAGCTGGTGGTTATCTCTCGTGCTCTTGAGCTCATCCGTTCAAGCCCTGGGGAGTCGTTTCTTCTGTGTACTGACTCCTCGAGCAGCCCACAAGGTATCAACCAGTGCTATCCTCGTCATCCTTTGGTAGCGACCATCCAGGAGTCCATTTGTGCCCTGGAACGGTCCGGTCTTTCAGTGGTGTTTTTGTGGACCCCAGGACACGTCGGAATCCCAGGCAACAAACTTGCTGACAGGCTGGACAAACAAGTTACACTGAAACCGATTATGGAGATCGGCATTCCAACAACTGACCAGCGTTCGTTTTTACGTTGCCAGGTTTTTCGGCTTCTGGAGACGGAATGGCATAGTCTCAGTGCGCACAACAAACTGCATGCCATTAAGGAGACTACGAATGTGTGGCAGTCCTCCATGCGGGCCTCTCGTAGGGACTCTGTGGTTCTCTCCCGGCTCCGCGTTGGCCACGCTTTCGACCTACGGCTACCTCCTCCGCAGTGAAAACCAGCCGCAGTGCAGATGCGGCGCCCGGTTGAGAGTGGCCCGCATTCTGGTGCACTGTTCCACTTTGACTGCCGTGCGACGAAATCTTCGGTTACAGGACTTGATGCGGCTAATTTTATGTGACAACGCCCCATCGGCTGATTTAATTTTAATTTGTGATGGTGGGTTTTATCATTTGATATAAATATTAGCGCATGGCCTTTGTCCCTCGGAATCCTCCACCTTAGTGCTTGTAACCATTTTCAGTGGCAGTCTCTCATTTTGCTTAGGTCTTGTATGCAGCCATCTTTGTCCATTGGAATTATGTTCAGCCTGCGTAGGAGGCATCTGAAGCTGGCATGTTTATGGGCTGTCACGTGGTTTTTACTGTTGTCAATAACTCTACTGGCTGATGCAGGTTTTATGTACATTGAGAACCGGTGTTTGTGGTTTTTATTTTCTGTTGTGATGTCTAGGAAATCTTTCTGTTCTTTCTTTCAGTTACAAGGGTGAAATGTATTTCTGCGTGAGCGATATTTGTGTCTCTGTGTAGCTGTAGTATCTCGGTGTGTATTTAAACTATATAATGTTACCAATATATTACTCTGTACTGTTTTAGTTTTATAATTCGTACGAAGATTGTTTTCATGGTGTTTAAGGAAGATGTCTGCCAGCCGGCTACTTATGGGTGACCCACTGGAGAGTCCTTCCCACTTGGTTTAGAATTAATCCTTAAGTTTGAAATAACTTAAATATTTTATAAGTCATTTTATCCTGGTTCTGTTGGAAGGTCATGGATTATGTAAAAAAATTTCATAAAATAAAGCAGTCCCTACAGCATAAAGATTTTGTTGTTTCGACTACAGTTCTCGTAAATCATCAGACTGCTTACTCCGCGAGAGTCAACTGTAGCTGGCGAAGAGCAGGCGGCACTCTAGGAGGCATATTACTACTGCTTCTCCTAGAGCGGCGTATGCTCCTCGCCAGCTTCAGCAGACTACCACGGAGTAAGCAGTCTGATGATGACCAGCACAGTGGTCGAAATTCTTCACCAGTAAATAGACAAACTTCTTTATGCGGTTGAAACTGTTTTATTCTATAAAAAATGTGTTAATTTTGTCCTGTGATTACCTTAAAAATAGTTGAGGCTTCCAATGTCTGTGTTTGTGGGATGGAGTTTGTCAGTCTTAGCTGTCCTTCAATCGTTTTTATTGTTTCTTCAATTGGTATGTAAGTGTACATTGTGATGTCGAATGAGAGAAGTGTAGTTGTGTCGGGTACATTCGTATGTCAGATTTATTTGTAATATGTCATTATTCTCTTCTAAGCTTCGTACTTTAATATTATTCTGCTACACTAGCAACAAAAAACATAAAACTTTCATCGGCAGAGAGAAGGGAGTTCGGACGTGTTGCTATTTCTTTTACTCTGTTTAAGGTTCTGAAAGCTTCCTCTAGCACTTCTCAGAACTATTATGGTGGTAAAAAATCTTCTGGTTTGACTGATCTTCCAATTCTGAATGTGCACACTGTCCTGATATAGTTTAATTGAAATGTAGCATTAATATATATGCTCTTCAATATCGTAGCACAGGTTGAATCAATGCATTGTTTTTCAAGCCTCTAAGTACAGGTTTTGCTTAAACTCAGCCTGAAGTCTATAAATCAACAAATCCCAGACAAAGTTGTAAGTCGAACGAGTTTTAGAATCCAGATAACGTGTTTCCTAGATTTTTATTGTGCTGTATTTACCTTATTGTGCTGTATCTACTGATACTAGTTTGTTCCTTTCTTTTGTATTCCATCATCTATTGTTGAAGGGAACTACTTGTACATTTCGGCAGACGGTTGATACACATCATCCATCTTCTTTCTAATGAAGCAGAGCAACTAGATTACTAGAGAATTGTTCCAGTCTTTGGTCATAGTCTTTCTCCTTTAGTTTTGTAGGGCGGGCAACCACAGCCAAACTTTGACTTTTTTTTTTTGACCGGTTAAATTCATAGTATTTCTCCAGAAGATATTCCGTATACAGTTCAGCATCTTTCCATTATCTTTCCTCCCACTTTAAACATTGCACTGGACACTGCATTTCGAATAGCTTCACAAACGTCATTTGATTTCACTACCAAGATGTCATTAATTTTGTTATTAACTTCCCATGTTTCTCTCATTAATCATAGTAGTACTTTAAAATATTTTTAAATAAACGCTTTGTCGTCTACGTTTTCAAGTGTGGCGCCATCTATCGCCTTTATTGATCACAAGTGATATCCACTCTACTCTAATTTTTGTTTTGCCTCTTTTATTCTGTAGCTGTAATCAGTTATTTCTCTAATCAAATTTTTGTTAGAGAGTCTCTCTAAAATATTTCCAAAAAATTATCGTATTATCGTACTTCGTAACATATTCCATAGAGCATTTGAACAATTCTTTTATCGGAATGTTAACAAACTAGTCAGCTTCCAGGGTACATACACATGCTTAGTGTTAACATCAATGAAGCCGTTACTTCTCTTGGTCCTACTCATGCAGCAACACTTAAAAAGCTTTTTTTATAAATTTTATTCATTGATTTAAGAGGATAACAGTTTTTAAACAGAAATTTATCCTGAAATACCCAGGATAAATTATTTTACGGCTGATTCAAAATTTGCTTCGCTATCTGTCTCATGTATTACATTATTGGAAAAATGATATAAGATTTTTGTTGTTGCAAATTTAATTCCTTTCTGAACCACTAATAACTTTAGTAATATGTAATAAAGGTAATTCTTCCTTCTAGTTTTGTAATGGATTATTTATGACGAATTTAATTAGCGAGAGTAAGAATTGTGACGGCACAACTAAAATAACTAACTCCATGATGTGCTACCTACATGACGTCTGTAGGTTACCACCCAAATTATTCTTACTTTTCGCTTTTGTGGAACGACATTTTATTTCTAAGTGGTGAGTTAACACAGAAAATTATCCCACAACATATTATTCGGTGGAAATACGCAGTATATGTTAGGACGTTAATGCGTTTGTTTCGAACACTAGCAATTATGTGATGAGCCCAACTATCTGAGCTTAACGCTTTCAGAAGAAAAATAATTTATTTCTTCCACTTCAGGTTTTCACCAGTATGTACACCCAAAGCGTTGGCACGTGCTAACGTATTTACTGACTTCTGCACATATCCTACATTAATTGTTGGAATGACACTTTTTATTCTACAGAAGTGAATATAATACGCTGTTCGTAAGAACCGCTTAAAAATTCATTCTAATACATCATTTGCAATCTCGTCTGTTGCTTTCTGTCTAACTGTATTTATTGTAACACTAGCATCGTCTGCAACAATTACCAGTTATGCTTGTTCCATGTCAAATGGATGGTCATTCACAAACGAGTATGTAAGGAGTAGAAGTGAAACAACTCTGAGTGACTCCCGTTGGGATTTCTCCCCAATCATTAAAGTTTCCAACGCTTTCAAAGTTGTTTTCATTATTCAAAAATGGTTCAAATGGCTCTGAGCACTATGGGACTTATGTCCTTAGGTTAGTTAGGTTTAAGTAGTTTTAAGTTCTAGGGGACTGATGACCATAGATGTTAAGTCCCATAGTGCTCAGAGCCATTTGAACTATGGGACATAACTGCTGAGGTCATCAGTCCCCTAGAACTTAGAACTACTTAAATCTAACTAACCTAAGGACATCACACACATCCATGCCCGAGATAGGATTCGAACCTGCGACCGTAGCGGTGGCGCGGTTCCAGACTGAGCGCCTAGAACTGCTCGTCCACTCTGGCCGGCTTACATTATTCAGCACAACTTTTTACATTCTACTTGTTAAGTATAATTCAAACCAGCTGATCTGAAGTGTGATGTATGTTTTGCATTTCTTGCTTCTGTTTTCGTTTTTTTTAAAGGCAAAGAGAAAAGATGAAGCGGTAGCCCAGCGTAGAGCCTGCGCCTACCTAATGTATTTTTTATTTTCAAGTGTTCAAACATCAGATGTTTTTCCTGTGCGTCGGTAAGAGGGAGGACTCGCTTTCTGCTAATGAACGAAGGTGGGTAGCCATTTTGGTTATGAGAATAAGTGGAAAGTCTGTACTTTTGATGTGTGAGAGGAAACAATACATTCGCATCTCGTTAGTGAAAAATTGAGTTATTATTCCAAGTAGTGCTGTAACATAGAAGAATTGGAGAAGCCCACCTGTGTACTTTGGAGTTATCATGAAGATCCGATTACTATGTGATGCACACGGACAAGATTTTGTAGGTGGATACGCCGATCGGACGTAGTATTATTAATTGGTAAGCATAAATCTACAGCAAGAGAAAGACCATTTCGTACATGCAGAACTAATATGAACCGATTTACATACATAACACCGGTTATTGTGCTTGTCGGCGTGCCGAAAAATTTATCTTATTATTTAAGTAAACCTAAATATTTTTAATTGTATATTTTTTTATTATGTAATAGAAGCCATCATTTCCAATAGACGTTTGTTTGTTTAAGAGGTTAGCATCATTTAAACAATCAAACTCCTTGGTAATATCACAAAAAATACCAGCTGGAGACATATTATTTCTTAAGGCTTGTGCTACTTGATGAGCAAATGTATAAATAGCATTCTCATCCGCCAAACCCTTCTGGAATCCAAACTGTGATATGCTAAGTAAGTTTTTTTCCTACATGATTGTGAAACTTCTCTTTAGTGCGTAACTGTCTGCTGTAAACTCTTCCCTTCCAATTAGTAGTTTCCTTATTTATCAAACGCCATCTTATCTTCACAAGTGTTTGCTTGAGATTTTCACTTTGCGTTTAGTTCACTGTTCAATTGGAATTTCCTTTTCGTTTGCATTTAGGCAGCAACATGTTTCATTGTTTATCGAAGGATTTCTACAAAAATTTTCATCTGTCTTAAATGTTCCCACAGTCGTCTCTTTCCACATTGTTGAACATGTTATATGTCTCAGTTTGTTAGTCACAGTGACTGAAGTCAAAGCATTATTTGGGTCAATGCTTCGTTTAACAAAGATTTTAGCTACCGAAAATTGGCAGAGTCTATCCCCAGCACAACGGAATTTCCTGCTGTTATATCACATAAAATCTGAGGTTTATGCGCCTAACTGAGTTCCATTATATCTGACTCCTTAAAATAACACAGCCAACTTAATGAGTCTTGTAATGGCCAGCACAGTGTCTGCTGCAAGAGAATGTACACTGTTTTGTCACCGGCAGTGAACGATTGTGTGGTCAATGGGCGGTGTTGTCATGTTCCCCGGTAGTTATTAGTTGACACAAGAGGAGGCCATTAACGCAGCCTGGTCGCGCTCTCCTAACTGAGCAGCCAGGCTGTAAATACGGGGCCGGGCCAGCGAACTTCCGAACGCGCCGCTCCGCGCTCATCACGTATGCGGCGTCGAACCGCCGTCCCGGCCTGTGTGTTGAACCAGGGCTAGGCGCAAACAGCCGGCCGCCCACTGCTGTCAACCTCGAGTGTTGTCACGCCGCGCAGCAACTGTGCACGTGGCGGTCATTTGCCTGAGACGTGGAGCGTTATGACGAGTATATTAGGTGGTCGTAAACTGACAGACGTCAGACGAATGGATGGCCAGCCAGGAAGAAAGGTGCAAGTGTGCACAGTGATGATAAAATATACGCAGCTCACAGCAAATACTGCTCACGTTTTACTTTTAGCTATTCGTGTCGGAAAGATGACTAAGCAACACACTCTGAGGCGTCAAAAGTCATGGGATACTTCGTAATATCGTGTCGTACCTCCTTTTGCCAGGCGTAGTGCACCAACCTGATGTGGCATGATCTCGACAAGAAGCTGGAAGTTCCACGCAGTAATCTTGATTGCCGATGCCGGACTATGTGCAATATTGCCAGTGGCAGGACAGCTCGTTCTCCCGAATTGTCCACAATTTTCTTCTAACCAATCGCAAACAGCTGCTGCCCAATGACTTCGCGCATTGTCATCCATAAAAAATCCATCTTTGCTTGGGAGCACAAGCCCATGGATACTGCAAATGGCGTCCAGTCAATAATCGGTTCAGTCGGATCAGAGGACCTCTTTCATTCCATGTAAATACAACTCAAATTGTCATGGAGCCTGCCGGTCGCGGTGGCCGAGCGGTTCTACGCGCTTTAGTCCGGAACCGCGCTGCTGCTACGGTCGCAGGTTCGAATCCTGCCTCGGGCATGGATGTGTGTGATGTCCTTAGGATAGTTAGATTTGACTAATTTTAAGTCTAGGGGACTGACGACCTCAGATGTTAAGTCCCATAGTCCTTAGAGTCATTTGAACAATTTCTTGTCAAGGAGCCACCACCAGCTTCCACAATGTGTTGTAACTTGGGACCATGGCTTTGTGGGGTCTGCGCCGCACTCTGACGCTACCATCACCTTTTACCAACTGAAATTGGGAACGATGTGACCGGACCACGGTTTTACAGTCGTGTAGGGTCCAACCCATGTGGTCCAGAGCCCAGGAGTGGTACTGCTGGCAGTGTTATGCTGCACTACTAGCCATTAAAACTGCTACACCAAAAAGAATTGCAGATGATAAATGGGTATTCACTGGACAAATATATTATACTAGAACTGACATGTGATTACATTTTCACGCAATTTGGGTGCATAGATCCTGAAAAAATCAGTACCCAGAACAACCACCTCTTTCCGTAATAACGGCCTTGATACGCCTGGGAATTGAGTCAAACATAGCTTGAATGGCGTGTAGAAGTACAGATGCCCATGCAGCTTCGACACGATACCACAGTTCATCAAGAGGAGTGACTGGCGTATTGTGAAGAGCCAGTTCCTAGGCCACCATTGACCAGACGTTTTCAATTGGTGAGAGATCTGGAGAATGTGCTGGCCAGGGCAGCAGTCGAACATATTCTGTATGCAGAAAGGCCCGTACAGCACCTGCAACATGCGGTCGTGCATTATCCTGCTGAAATGTAGGGTTTCGCAGGGATCGAATGAAGGGTAGAGCCACGGGTCGTAACACATCTGAAATGTAACGTTCCCTGTTCAAAGTGCCGTCAGTGTGAACAAGAGGTGACCGACACGTGTAACCAATGGCACCCCATACCATCACGCCGGGTGATACGCCACTATGGCAATGACGAATACACGCTTTCAATGTGCGTTCACCGCGATGTCGCCAAACACGGATGCGACCATCATGATGCTGTAAACAGAACCTGGATTCATCCGAAAAAATGACGTTTTGCCATTCGTGCACCCAGGTTCGTCGTTGAGTACACCATCGCCGGCGCTCCTGTCTGTGCTGCAGCGTCAAGGGTAACCGCAGCCATGGTGTCCGAGCTGATATTCCATGCTGCTGCAAACGTCGTCGAACTGTTGGTGCAGATGGTTGTTGTCTTGCAAACGTCCCCATCTGTTAACTTAGGTGTCGAGACGTGGCTGCACGATCCATTACCGCCATGCGGATAAGATGCCTGTCATTTCGGCTTCTAGTGATACGAGTCCCTTGGGATCCAGCACAGCGTTCCGTATTACCCTCCTGAAACCATCGATTCCATATTCTGCCAACAGTAATTGGATATCGGCCAACGTGGGGAGCAATGTCACGATACGATAAACCGCAATCGCGATAGGCTACAATCCGACCTCTATCAGTCGGAAACGTGATGGTACGCATTTCTCCTCCTTACACGAGGCATCACAACTACGTTTAACCAGGCAACGGCGGTCAGTTGCTGTTAGTGTATGAGAAATCGGTTGGAAACTTTCCTGCACGTTGTACGTGTCGCCGCGGCGCCAACCTTGTGTGAATGCTCTGAAAAGCTAATCATTGCATATCACAGCAGCGTCTTCCTGTCGGTTAAATTTCGCGTCTGTAGCACGTCATCTTCGTGGTGTAGCAATTTTAATGGCCAGTAGTATATTAGCAAAGGTAGTGGCGTCGGTCTTTTGTTGCCAAAGCTCATTAACGCCAAATTTCTCCGAATTGTCCTTAGTGATACGTTCGTCATTCGTCGAACATTAATTTATGCAGTTATTACACGCAGTGTTGCTTGTCTTCTAGCACTAACTGCTCTTCAGAAACGCAGCTGCTCTCCATTGTAAAGTGAAGGCTGCAGATGAGAGATAATCCCTTTTGACACTGTGGATCTGGAATTATCGAATTCTCTAACCATTTTAGAAATGAAGTAGCCCATGTGCCAAACTCCAACTACCGTTCCGCGCTAAGTCTGTTAATTTCCGTCGCGCAGCCATAGTTATTTCGCAAACCCCTTCACACGAATCTCCTGAGTACAGATGATACCTCCAACAATGCACTACCCTTTCATATCTTGCGTAGGCGATACTAGTTCCGTCTGTGTATAACTCCGTCTAAAATAGAACAACTTACATCTAAACCTACACATGTGCTTCGCAAGTCAGTTTTACGGTGTGGGGCGAATTGTATTTAGTGGGCCTGCAGGAGTGGCCGAGCGGTTCTAGATGCTATAGTCTGGAACCACGCGACCGCTACGGTCGCAGGTTCGAATCCTGTCTCGGGCATGGATGTGTGTGATGTCCTTAGGTTAGTTAGGTTTAAGTAGTCCTAAGTTCTGGGGGACTGATAACCTCAGAAGTTGAGTCCCATAGTGCTCAGAGCCATTTGAATCACTTGAAACCATCCAACACCTCGTAAGTCAGATACTTAGAACACAATTAAATCAAACCTTTCAGGATACAAATATAGAATCGCTTCACTCCTCTAATAACGCTCAATAATTTTCAATCTTCACCGTCTCAATTCTCAACTATAAGACATCTCCACATATAGATTACGCCACCAGTCAAGGTAAGCACTGATATAGTCCGAAGTGCAAACCGGTGCCATTCTCCAGTCAATTAAGGAACTAGCTCTGCTAGTATACCGGGACAATACTGCGTTGCCGCACTGGCCTCCACATCTCGACTTCACTCTGCCGCCCCATTGCTTCCCTCTACGGTTTCTGATGGTCGCCACCAGCGCATGTAAAGGAGGGGATAATGTGCAATTGTGCCACTCATCTGCACAACTGAGTGTTTTAATGGTTGCTCTACAATATGGTTGATGATGGCATCCTCCGCGTTAAAATATTTCAGACTTAATATGGCCCCATTTCTGATCCCCTATAGGGGTTTACTTTGGAGGATGTCGCCAGAAAAATAAACAATTAAATCAAGCCGTTTTATTGGTCGTAAGTGGACTGTTAGATCCCTTAATAGATAGGTACACAAGAGAATCTAAAAAGAGGTGTTGGGTAAGCTGACCTCAGGTAACGTGTTAGGTATTACAGAAACCTCATGAAGTGAGCTGAAGGATACCTGCACCAGATCTGGATTTATGACGTATCACATCAGAATTAAACGTAAGAAGGCATCATTTTCTTCATGTCGACACCATAGCCGTATATTTGTTGAAGGGCAATCCGAAGTTTTCCACCTCAGCTGATTTTCACACATATTCGGTTCATTATACCTCGTGTGACAGGCCTATTTCAGCTTCTACAGGCCTATTTCAGCTTCTACAGGCCATTTTCATGCGCAGTGTGTGAGAGGATAATTGTACAATACATCGTCACCATTGTTGCGCGTTAACATGACCTCCAAGACGCAAACTTGCCAGTTGTTCCAGATAAAAAGTACTGAATATGGTTCAAATGGCTCTGAGCACTATGGGACTCAACTGCTGAGGTCATTAGTCCCCTAGAACTTAGAACTAGTTAAACCTAACTAACCTAAGGACATCACAAACATCCATGCCCGAGGCAGGATTCGAACCTGCGACCGAAGCGGTCTTGCGGTTCCAGACTGCAGCGCCTTTAACCGCACGGCCACTTCGGCCGGCAAGTACTGAATACTTGTGAACAACAGCGAAAGTGGAAAACTTCAGTATGTCCTTCAGAAAGATAGCATGTTCCCGTTAATGGAGATTGTACTGCCAGGGTGGATCCGAATCTGTGATCGCAGCAATGGAAACAACGGACGTTTACTCCAGGAAATTGCGTGAGAACAGCGGCTGCTTATCGTATCTGTCACGGCAGTGTAGGGAGGGTCAGCTCGTCAGTTCCCCATGCAAGATAACACACAGAGGAACAGGAGGGATGCCTCTCTCATCTACGGTCAGTCTTTGGGTAAGAGGCTATAGTAAAAGGTGTGATGCAATCATTAATAAATAGAAGCCACGATCAGGAAGGATATAGAGTAGCTCTCTTCCCTTTGTGTGAAGTTATCACAAGTACCTCAATTAATTAATGTAAATAGCAGTGAACACGAACGGAACAGTATATAGGTAGGTTGGTCGAGGAAACGAATTCTGTTCATCCGACAGCCGTTCTTGGCAGACGGCGGAGTGAGCCGCCATTCAGACAGACAACAAAGAATAATTGTAAGCTCAGAGTTGACGGGTTTGTCATGATGGTGTGTGTTGTTATAAAATTACTTACGTTATTAATACTGTAAGTATGCTGTTTAGATTTTTATGTTGGTAACGCCACTTAGCGCTCTGTATGAAAATCACTGACTGTGCTGTTTGCAGTCTGAGGTTGGTCGGCATTGTTGCACTATTTGCTATTGTAGTGTTGGGCAGGTGGATGTGAACAGCGCGTAGCGTTGCGCAGTTGGAGGTGAGCCGCCAGCAGTGGTGGTTGTGGGGAGAGAAATGGCGGAGTTTTGAGAGCGGATGATCTGTACGTGTGTCCATCAAAGACAGTAAATTTGTAAGACTGGATTCCATGAACTGCTATATATATTATGACTTTTGAACACTATTAAGGTAGATACATTGTTTGTTCTCTATCAAAATCTTTCATTTGCTAACTATGCCTATCAGTAGTTAGTGCCTTGAGTAGTTTGAATCTTTTATTTAGCCGGCAGTAGTGGCGCTCACTGTATTGCAGTAGTTCGAGTAACGAAGACTTTTGTGAGGTAAGTGATTTGTGAAACGTATAGTCATATATAATTTTTCTAAGGGGACGTTCCACGTTTTGCTGTCCAGCCCCTTCTCTCTAGTGATGTAGCGAAACCGCACACCACAACGTAATAGAAATGGCCTGATAATTAACAAGAAATTAGGAATGATCCTGAAGTGCAATGAACAGCATAGCGAATGCTTTATCACAGTTAAGACAGCTACACAACCAAGAACGCCCACAGCAATGCCTGAGTACATGAACATAACTCGTCAGTGTAGGATCCGCACAAGACAGCATTAATAGCGGAAATACAAAAGATCCAAAGAAGAGCAGCACGTTTCCTTACATATTCATTCAGTAATTAAGTACGTGATGCTCAATCAACTCCAGTGGCAGGCGCTGCAAGACGAGCGTTCTGCATGACAGCGTGATGTACTCCTAAAATTCGGAGAGTGTACGTTCCTAGAGGAGTCAACCAATATACAGCTTTTTCCAATGTATACCTCATGAAAAGACCATGGACGTAAAATTTTAGAGATTCGAGCCAACACAGAGGTTTAATAGCAATCTCTCTTCCCTCGAACCATAAGCGACTGGAACAAGAGAGGTGGAAAGTGACGCGGTACACAACGTACCCTCTGCCAGAGACCGTAACGCGTCCTGCGGAGTAGAGATGTGGATGCAGTAATGCAGGCAAACAATCCCGCTAGCACCATAGATAGTAAAGTGATTGTCAAAATATCTGATTAAATAAAAGATATTATCGAGTATGTTCTGGAGTACGACAATTTAATAATGATCTGGGCATCTGAGACTGGATAGTGCGAAAACGAATAGTCGGCAGGGGGTGACAGAATAAGGTACTAAGTACAATTCAGCACAGAGTGCAAATTAATCTTTCCTAACACTTACATTAAAAATCATGAAAGTACGTTGCATAGCTAAATAATCCGGGATGTTTCCGACAGTGTATATAATAGGAAGACAGAGATTTACGAACACGCTTTTAATCTGGAAATCATGTACAGAGACAGATGTGGGTTTTGGTCGTAATTTATTGGTTATGATATGAAGGTTAAAACTGGATACATTGCAGAAAGGTAGGAACCTAATGATAAAGGATGTCGATAAGTTGAAGCAATGGGATATTGTTGAGCCATTCAAGGGGAGCATTAGGCAACAATTAACTGAAACAGGGGAGGCCAGCACATGAGAAGACAAACAGGTTACATAGAAAGAAGAAACAGTGAATACACAACCACACTTTAAAACTACGTGCAGTTGGTATCTCTGGATAAAACACGACAGACTGTATATAACTGATGAAAGGAGTTACGTTTTATAAATTGGTGCAGTACGTACCACGCAATGAGGGCGACCGAAATGCCTCTCTCACATCATGCCGAAGTCTGGAGCTCGTTGCGCTACAAGGCATCTGTCTTATTTTACAAGACGGCAGAAAAAACGCGCATGACAGCCTGGCGAGGCAATACATCACACCGCCGCTCCATCGGGGGCACCGTGACAGGCGAACAGCGAGCGCGAGATGGACGAGCAGATGTCACGGGAGACGAGTGGTGACGGTCGCTCACGGTACACGTGTACCAGCAGGAGGAGAAATCTGGCGAGACAGGTGAGGACACACGCCTGTATCTCACAGCCCCTACCATTCCTTTCTTCGCCTCAGGCTACACAGGCCTGTATCGTGTTATCCTCTACATCATAGGCGGCAGGCGTAAAGAAAATTTCAGTACTGAGTGAAAAAAAAAAAAAAAAAAAAGAAGAGAGAGAGAGACATAGAGGGAGATCTGCGGGGGGTGGGGCGGTGGGAAAGGGGGGATGAAGATTAAGAACTAAGTAATTCGTGTAGTAAATGGTTGCTGAGAAATGACTGCTAATACAGCATTTGCAGGGTGTTAAAAAGTTGGATATTCAAAGGTAAACTTTATTGTGAACAAGATTAACAGCTTACAGAAATGTTTGAGAGAGCACTGAACACAGTATATCTTTAAGTTTTATTTTCAAATGTTCGATGTGCCTGCCTTGTGCAACACGAAAAAATGTACCATCTGTAATTAGTTTTCTGCTACATCTGTGTAGCAAGTATTGATGTAGGGCAACTGCTTGTGTTGTCCGTTGTCGCAGCTCGTCGACGTTTCCCGGAAGCGGAGGACCAAAACACTGCATTTAATGCAACCCCATACACAAAAGTTGATTGGGGTTACGTTGTTGATCATCGTGGCCAGAATTCTTACGGAAATAAGTGACCACTTCAGGAAGAAAATGTGGTGGCGCTCCATCTTGTTGGAAAATAAATTCTGTGCCTATATCGTGTTGTGGTTGAGGCATAAGTAACGTTCAGATATGTCTATGTACTATATGACTATTACGAAAGACAGTACATTTTGTGACAGATTATGGTGCAAAAAAAACCTAGGATGGTTAGCGTACATGTTAGATTACATGACGTGGTCTCTGTTCACCACATATCTCAACATTGTGTCGATTCACTTTACCGCAGGTATGGAAGGTTGCTTCACTACTGGACAAAATTTTATCAAGAACATCACCTTCAGTCTGCATTTTGTTAAATATTTTTACACAAAACTCAGCTCGATTTTCTTTGTCACTTTCTTTTATGGCTTGCAGCAGTTCCAATGAGCAGCGTAGGAATGACAGACGTTTCCGTAATACCTTCCACAGTGCAACAATAGTCACTTTAAGTTCTAAGCTAACACGTCTCATTGATTCACCTGAACTACGAATGTAGGACTGTCTAAATTGTTCAATTGCTGCCTCAGAGACGGCTTGCTGGCCCTGACCTGACGTCGTATGTGATACACAGCCTGTCGGTGAAACCACTGTACCAGTTAACAATAGTTTCTCTTTCAGGTGGTGGCTTGCGGTATTGAGTCCTGGATTGCTTTGAACTATAGTAGCGTATGTGGTTTCATGAAACCATAAACAACATTGCGCACACTCTTCACCGCTGGAATAACTAATTCGCGCTTGCAACCTGAGAGAACTAACAGTGATAGGCGAGAATGAAACTTGAAGATATACTGATTTCAGTGCTGTATCAAACTTATCTGTAAGTTATTTACCCTAGCCACATTTAAAGGTTCCTTTTATGTGATTAATTTATAAGCACCCAGAACTTCGGCACGAATCCACAAAAGGTGAGTCAACAACACAGTTGAGACAGTTGAGACCGAAAAGAAGTAATGTTCTCATAGAAATTGTCAGTTGTTTTATCAAATCACTTATACTAATTTTGGAGTCGTCCCTTCAATAAAGGAAACTGGTTACAATGATTTCAGCATCCAGTTACTTTTGAATCCATTAGAAACTGAATACTACAGAAAGCAAGAATGGGACAGATTCTTCAAAAAGTAATCGACCTGTAACATTTGAGGCTTACGGTTACCACCCCTGTATTATGTGTTACTAGATCAATACTCTTATATCTCCAGCTATAATTAAATTCAATTACTTTCCGATAATAGGAAAAAGGTTTTTCCGAGAATAATAGCAATACCAAAAAATAGCCGTTACAATATACTTTGTACCATAAACAATCAAAATCAGATTCAGGAAATTAATATATGGAAAATTTTTAGATGAAAAATAACATGTTTAGTTCTCATCATAGGAAGTAAATCTCTATCTAACTAACAAAATATATATAATTGATCGTTTAGCATTGCTAGAATGCTTATTTCTACATTTTCTATATTAATGTAATTTTTATGTGTTAAGAAAATATCTTAAACTTATTCTAGCAAAGTAGGAAATATTATAGAGTCTTTGAAAACTTTGTTAAACTATTTCATATCATAAATTATATTCTGCATTATTGTAACCAATAGTACATTGTAGGAAGTGTATTAATACTCGACCTCAAATATTGTTACGGCAGATGAGTGTTGGACCCACTAGAGGACAGATCTGTGCTTATAGTTGAGATAGGTTCTTGGTGCATGATTCAGGTTTGGATTTACAATAGAGCTACTCGTGTGTTGGACATTGTCTAAACCAGAATATTACAACAGTGCAGTGACTGATTATTTCTGAGTGTTAAACAGTTTGATTTAATATCGCAAAAGGCTGAATGATATGTGACTATATATTCGTACTTTGTTGAGTATTAGTGTTGAACAATGCAATGGACCACATAGACGCATTTCTATCAAATTACTACATCTGGACTATTGAATATCGTCAGTGTAGTATATACTACCATCAGTTAGGTGTAGTAGTAACAACAAGCTTATTACACCGAAGATTGATCGTGGGTGCATAAGATACAGGTTTTGAAGTGAATAAATCTATGTACTTTACTTCAGTTGTGGCCTACATCACTGTAGTGAAATCCATTATGATATCCTGTATTTATTGAACAAGCATATTTTAACTCAGTCGAGGGACACCAAAGGTAAGATATTCACAGGTATATAAACCATTTTTAACTAACCGCTAACTGGTGGGACGTTACATATGGTGCCCCGAGTGAGAAAAACCATGACAGTTATTGCTGTAATGTGTATAAAAACATCACATATAGCGCTCCGTCAAGTGAAGAACTGTTATTGAAATTTACATTTGGAATTGTATAGAAGTGTGTGTGGTATTTGGAACTGTTTACTTCCAAACAACAAGTACAAAGTTCGCCAGCGGGAAAGAAGAGGACGACATTAGTTCAGAAGACGCAGCCTTTGGGAAGTTCTACTGCCACATAATTAGGAACTTCAGAAGTAACAAGACACAGTTTGTTTACAATGCGTATGAAGCCAAATACCTGGAAATGCCGGATGTCATCTGAAGGATAAAGAAGGTAGATTGACTGCCTAGAAAAGGTATATACATAGTGTTAAACATTGATTTTGTGTATAAGCATTGTTGAGTTGTGTTAATTTAGGATCATAGATAGAGAAAGGGCAGATGGAATATGTATCATTCAAAGAAATAAAGAGGCACCTGTTTTTAATGATTTACAAAAAATAATGCCTGGAGGAGGCAGTGGAGACGATAGCGGTGTAAAATTAGAGGATTGAAAGTTTCACGATGGAGAGAGTAGCAGTTCCAGTATCGGCGAGACTACACTTGTAACGCCTCATAATTTTGATATCCGTAATATTAAAGTTTAAGAAACTAATGTAAATCCAAATAGTGATGTTGTGACAGAGCAAAAAGTTGTCTTGTGGGAACATAGTGATGTAAGGTTAAGTTCTGAGAACAATGAAATGTTAATGGCGATGGGTAATTTGATCAATAGTAACATTGACAACAAAATCAGTGGTCTAGCTAGTACCATGAACTGTAGCATGAGTAGTTTCAGAAGTGATATGTGTACTAAGAATGACATAAGTAGTTTAAAGAGTGAAATTGACTGTAAAATCAGTGGTTTGGCTAGTGATATCGACAACAAAATCAGTGGTTTGGCTAGCAACGTGAGTGATATTGTCAGTAACATGATTAGTTTGAAAAGTGAAATGTGTGCTGCTTTTGACAGCAAAATTAGAAAGGTGGAATCAAGTATCGACCTAAAGTCACAAAAAGTCAACAGGTTCTTGTGAAGGCTTTAAATGAAACCATTGAAAATGTTACTTGTAATTTGGATGCGAAAAGAAGTACAGTAGACAGCAACTGTATTACTAGAATTAATCGTGTTGTAGGATATTGTGATGGGAAAGTGGAAGAAGTAGTTGATTCCTGTATTAAGAAAGCTAACAGTAATTGTTGTGATAACAGAAAGGCTGTAGAACCTCAAATTCAACCTACAGTATATAATTTTAAAAGAGATTTGGAATCAGTGGGAAAAGACCTAGAAGGAAAATGCATGACCACTATTGACAGTAAGATAGAAAAGCTAGGTAAGAAATTCTTGGAGATTGAAATTAATGTAGATAATGTGCAGAGTGTTAATTATAGTGGTAACAATGTAACTTTTTTTGGAAAACTGTAAGAGTTTTAATTGTTTTAAGAAATATGGTAGGGTGCATCCCCTAGATTTTGTTAGGGAATTTTGTAATCTGTCAAAGAATTGAAATGGCCAGGAGAAAATATCTTTTTTGAGGGGGTTCATAAAATCCAGATCTTGCAGTTGGGCATCTGAGATTTCAGGAAAACTGCTTTGTGGGAAATGTTCAGGCAAGCTTTCCTAGATAAATGTTGGTCTAAAGATGTGCAACAAAGGATATTGGATGACTTCTGGGGTGGGGGCAGATATGATGATAGGAAGGGAACGGTTACAGAGTTTTGAGAAAAGTGAATTGGAAAAGTGAAGTACTTGGATCTTAGTAATGAGTCAGTTATAATGGGACTGGAAAATAAGTTGCCAAGTAAAAAGAAAGAATGGCTTATTCAAGCTCCTAGAGATAATATTAGTAAATTCTTGGGTTATGAGGGAAGAATGAAGACAGCAAAGGCTGCAGTGGGAGGAAGTAGGGGTTATGGAAATAGGGATAACCACAATAGAGAACCCCATGGTAACAGGGACAGAAACGTCAGAGAGGAGAGATAATAGATGTATGTCATAGAAGTAATAGGAATTTCCAGAATGAACAGAGAAGAGACAGGAATTCCAGAGAAAATAGAGTTTGTAATAATAACAGTTACAGGAGAAGTAGGAATTTCCGAAACGGTAGAGGTAAAATGAGCAAAGAAGAGATAGCAACGAAACGAGTTTTAGAGAACAAAATAGCAATAATGGTTATAGGAACTGTGGAAATTCCCAGGATGGGGCAGTACAACATGGTCAAGGGAGAAACAGGAATGAAAGATCAGACAATAGTTCTCAGTTTGTTTCTGAGAGATTCATGCAATTTATGGGGACACATAAGATTAATCATATAAAGATAGCGACTTACTTCCACAAGGAAATATGAGTGAGAGGGTAATGAAGGAAGTGAATAGACCATGTAGAACGTACTGTAGCAGAAAGCATACAGCATGCACTTATCATTTACCAAATTTTGAAAAGATAATTAACAATTTGTGGAATGAATCAAAAGGATATCCTTCATGTAAACTAATGTTCGGTGAACATCCGATTAACATTATAAGGGAAGAAGTTGATTTTCCAATTATAACTGTAATGGCTGAGGAGGAAAATATTAAAGAGGCTCAAGACATGATGAAGAAAAAGGCAGAGGGAAGAAAGAGAAGACACGGCAAGGGAATTAAACAGACTAATATTAAAATTAATGTGTTGGTTTTAGTAAAAGTGAGTGAGAAATATAGTAAAGTAAGTGACGAAATAAGGAAATTCTTGCATGTTTAGCATGGTCCATTTAAAGTATCGAGAATGGTGCATGACAATGCCTATGAGCTTGTGTACCCAAGGTCTAATAGACTGTTAGGGTTAAAAGATATAATATATTTAAAACCATATGTTACTCCCATATGACACATTAGGCCAGTGACAGACTAGCGAGAATATTTCAGGAATCAAGTAATCTGTACTTTGGAGAAACGGAGACTGAGCAGACTCAGTTAGAGGAAAATCAACAGGTAGTGAGTGCATCACTCTTTGATGCCTACACCAAGTGGCGAATTGGTGCCTTCCCTTGAGTGAGTGTTTGTCATACTCCTTTTCTGACGCACTGTTATGACTTCTATTTCTAAAAATCCTGCTTTCTTCTACCTTAGTATAGTGTAATAAGTAATGAAAGATCAGTATTATTGTACTATGTTTTGGTGACTGTTGGAGGCTACAACTCTTTTACTATACTCAAGTGTATTGAAGTTCGTATATGACTGCAACAAGGAGTGTTGGGGCTGTGATAAAAGCGACAGTGATTAATATTATGGTGAGGAACAATAACTAGTGAAAAATAGTATATAATTGTTTTATTCATATGTTTTAATGTGCTAGGCAGCATTTGTGGCTACTTAGGTTTAAGAATGTACTTACGGAAGGTGTTATTATCATATTGAATTGTTGTAATTTGCCATTTAATATATCAGAGTTACTGAAGATACAGGAGGGTTAGCTCAAGGTTACTATGTATTGCAGTGATATGGAAACTTCAGTGAGTGAATGGAAGAATACTGGCAGTCACAGTATGTAACAGCATAACTGTAAGAAGTTGAAAATAATTCTTGTCCTGATTTAAAAGGAAAATAAAACAAAGTGGTTTTGGAAAGTTATATTTGTTGGATCGATGACCAAGTAGATATAGTGTTGCAGTACATTATTGTACAGTGATTAGACGAATAATCGAGTATTAAGGTGAAATAGAGTGGTGTAATGATGAGTTGAAGAAGCTACGAGATTTATTTTGAAGTTCAATCTATGTGGGAGATTTGGAACCTTTGAGAATTATTATGATGTTTATGAAGTTAGAGTTTATTGCGGAATTTGGTAAAAGAGTAATAAAGCTTATTTTTAAGTATTCTGTGTAATGAGGTGTAATAGGACCATTTATTTGGTCATGCAGAATAGATTGATAGTGAAACAGCGATAATTTTGAGAAGGCAATTTAGTGATCTGTGACAAGAGGAAAGGTAAATCTGGTGGTGTGATTATGGTGAAAATACGAATTTGAAATAAGATGTGACATGAACTGTGAACTAATTGATGTAGACAGAGTTAAGTAACGGACCAACGTAAGTAGAGTAGGAACCTGAGTGACCAAACAGCAGCTAAAATTGTTTAATAAATAATTATGTAATGGCCTTTAACTAGCGATGACAGAATTTGAGGATTTTTTGGGCACAATAGTATTTAAGGAAATTAGTAATAAGTTTGAAGGTGGCAGGAATCAATTATAGATTTACAGTAGCAAGTTTTAGCTAGTGTTAGTTCTTTTCTGTGGGAGCATTTGGTTTAGGGACCTCTACCTTCCTAAAAAGGAAAATGTAAAGTTCTTAATATAAGTTTTGATTTTGCAGTGTGCATTTTTATTATATATATGCAAGAAATATATGTAAATGACTAATGTAATGATATTCAATTAGTTTTAAGATCAAGTATGAAATAAGTTATGAAATAGCGTCTGTATGTATTTATGTTTCCATGGAACACCACATTGAATGAAAGGAGCAGAGGAACAGCAGATCATAGAGAGTGGATAAAGGACCATAGAAATTTAAGGACTACAAGAGTTCCTTGTGACTAAACGTCAGTGAAAGTGAACGGAAGTGCTGATGGACACCAAATTGGTGTGTGTTAAAAAATTCATTATTAATTGTTTTCAACAATAGGATATATGATATGTCTATCCAAGTAAAAGTGGTAATTGTAACTGTTTTGAAATATCTAAACTTGAAAAGCAAATTTGTATAAATAAGATTTTAGAGCTCATGATCAAAGTAGGTAGAAGGAGAAATATATGAAAAAAGTGTATAGAATTAGTGTCAATATGATGACTTGCCACTTTTATGTTTTTTAAACTAGCAAATCCATCATTTCCATTTCATATATATTTGTTGATAGGCAATGGGGTGTGTAACATTCCAGGCTTATGGTTACCATCCCTGCATTATGTATTACTAGATCAATAATATCTCCAGTTATAATTAAATCCAATTACATTCTGATAATAAGAAAAAAGCTTTTCGAAGAATAATACAATACCAAACAATAGTAGTAACAATACCCTTTGTACCATAAGCAGATTCAGCAAATTAATATATATAAAATGTTTAGATAAAGGAATAATATACTTCATTCTCATCATCTGTAAATGGTAGGAATTAAACCTTGAACCTAATTAACAAAATATAGATAATTAATATTTTAGCATTGCTAGAATGCATATTTCTGCAATTTAAATATTAAAGTGATTTTTATGTGTTTAGAAAATATCTTAAACTTGTTCTAGCAAAGTAGGGAATATTATAGAGTCCTTGATAACCTTGTTAAACTATTTAATATTATAAATTATGTTCTACATTATTGTAATCAGTAGTACATTGTAGGAAGAGTATAAATACTCGACCTCGAGAATTGATAGGGCAGGTGAGTGTTGGACCCACTAGAGGACAGATCTGTGCATACAGCTGAGGTAAGTTCTTGGTGCATGATTCTGGTTTGGATTTACAATAAAGCTACTCATGTGTTGGACATTGTCTAAAACAGCATATTAGAACAGTGCAGTGACGGATTTTTTCGGAGTGTTAAACAGTCTGATTTAATATCGCAAAAGGCAGAATGATATGTGACTTTATATTTGTACTTTGTTGAGTATTATTGTTGAACAATGCAATGGACCTCATAGACGCATTTCTATCAAATTACTTCATCTGGACTATTGAATATTGTCAGTGTAGTATGTACTGCCATCAGTTAGGTGCAGTAGTAACAACGAGCTTATTACACCGAAGATTGATCGTGAGCACATAAGATACAGGTTTTGAAGTGAATAAATCTATGTACTTTACTTCAGTTGTGGCCTACATCACTGTAGTGAAATCCATTATGGTATCCTGTATTTATTGAACAAGCATATTTTCGCCAATGTATGCTGTCGTCGAGGGACACCGAAGGCAAAATATTCACAGGTATTTAAACCATTTTAACTACTCACTTACTGGTGGGACGTTACAGACCTACATAGGCTGCTTCTAATTTAGAAGTAAACCGTTTCGTGATTGTGACAATGGGAACACAGTCGTTGTAAATTTTTGGTAGACCTCTGAGAGTGGGACCTCTGGGCTTCATTACTATCCATTCTCTAACCTCTTGTGCTGAGAACACCAATTCAGTTTTACGGCTATTTTAGTCGTGGCGTTAAATTTATTGCTTTGATTTTTCTTAAGATCCGTAAAACTGTTACTATAAAAAAACTCGTGCAGCTTGTTGTTCATTCATAACGACCATCGTACAGCCTTTTCTTGATTTCAATGTGACCTGAAACATACATTTCATGTAAGATTTGAATCACTTCATCATCATTCCCTTTCCTTTCCTTTCTTTTTCTTTCCTTCCAGATTTCCCCTGAAATCCATGACCACGCTACCATTCGCTTATAGACACATTCAACACTCCGCAGCTCGTCGTCTTGTAGCTAGCGTTGCTATCTCTGGATAACAGTGTCCCACGTTAAGTTCCCTGCCGGCTATGGGATTTTCTGCGTCCGGAGACTGGGTGTTTGTTATTTCCTCATCATTCCATCATCCTTCGTGAAAGTGGCTATATTGGACTGTGTACATATGGGGAATTTGTGCGGGCACTGACGACGGCGTAGTTGAGCGCCGCACAAACCAAACATCATCAAACAAGTTAAACGTCTATGTCTCAATACTCACAAACCTACCATATTAGATATACCGTATCATTGGTTCCACGGCTGCTCGAAACACCACAAATATCTTGTATAATCTTTTAACGTATGCGATTTCAATCATTCTCCGTTGCGGCCTGCTCACTTGATCAATCGCAGAGTTTAGCAATCATTTAATAATGTTAAAATTATTAAGCGATTTATATATTCTGTTAAAAACTATTTTAATAGTTTACATCCCAGGGTTGCACTTCATAGCTTTTAGTACACTGTCACTTCTCAATATGAGGTAGATGCACTGTAACTCTAAATGGAGAAAAAATCAAAACTTTTGGACGAAAGATGTGACCAGAACAGTTTTGTATATAGAAGGAATGGTGAAGTCAACGCGAGACCGTCAGTGTAGTGTTGCGATAATCTTCCGAAGAGCAACGTGAGCTGCTAATATGGAAGAGCAGGGGGAGTGGCGGAAGCTCATGCCAGAGCCCTGATAGGGCTTCATACGTGCAGCACGTAATGCGGGCCGCTGTGTTAATTAATAGCAGCTTAACGAGTCCCGCCAGCTCACCGTTCAAAGGCGGCCTCGCTCCATGTGTGCCATCTATGCATTACTCATCTGCCGTGTTTTAATGCGCTGGACCACTGCGACGTATTACTGTGTAAATAAATGGAGAAAAATTACAAAGGAGGATTTAGTTCCGTCACCAGCTGATGTGATCGTCTCTACTCATAAAGGGATCATTACAGTAGCCCGTCAACTAGTAATACTGGCTCATTTCATACTTTTATCCTATGTCATGTTTTTAGGATTCTGCATCTCTATCGGTAAAAACGGATCACGATGTTGTCCGCTTTTCTGTCTGTGCAACTGTTGAAAACCCTTTCTCTCAGAAACGGGTGCACGTATCAAGTTAAAATTTATGTTACATACATGGCGGTGAAAACAAATTGAGCTTCTAAGTCAATGTAATAAAAAGATACGCTCCTTTATTTCACAATATTTTATTATTCGCATACTCACTCATCAAAATCTATAGGGCACCGCCAGTTGACCAAGTCATGAAATGTGGTTAGAAGCAAGGTGGAACTAAAGGGAAAAATCCTAAAATCGTTAATTTGCAAATATATCCCTCCCATCCACCCACTGTATGTTTTGATCATTTGTTGTTCGTTTGTTTACATGTTTTAATGTCCCTCAGTCTGTTAGGATCACTTTTTTCAAGAACAGGTTGAAGTTTGTGTCACATACTAAGATATATGGTCCATTGGTGGTGGAACGAAGTTAAGCTTCTATGTTTATCAGAAGATACCGCCATATATGTCGCATATTTTGTTACTCGGAAACGCACTCATTAAGACCATTGACCTAGAATCGTGACATTCGGCAAATAAGCAAGGTATAACACAGCAAGTACAGGAACCAATCAGCAATGTATTAATTTGTAATTTTATCATACGAAAAATGTGTTTATATTTTTTATCAGGGTGTCTGTCTGTTCGTCCGTCTGTTAAAAGTCCGATTTCTCGGAACAGGTAGACATATGAAGTTGAAATTTAAGTCACATACTGATATTTATATTACGCTAATGGTATAAAAATGTTAAGAATATAAGACAATACAATCAGAAGATATGGCGATTTACGTCATATGTACTGATACATGCAAACGCAGTCATTAAACAGACAAACTTATATATGGGGCAACAGTATTCATTTTGGGTATTAATAACCGCTTCAGCTGTATTTCGTCCTTGATTACTGGAAAACTACCGGTTTCGTGGCACTAAAAACCACATCTTCAGATGGACGTAAGATTGAAACATTAGAGCGGAAAAGGTCGGAACCTTTTCACCCATCATTCGTTGTCGTAAAAACAAACCGCTAAAAGACGGTATGTTATAGATTAAAAATTGCCACTACATTGCAGTCTGACCGATCAGAGGGTGGGTATGATTAGAAGCATTGGCTAAGGTCTCTGTGTTGGCGATGAATTAAATTCGGACCAAAACATTAGGGCCGGATTGTCATTTGTAACTTTTATTCCTTATAGTTTTGGTGACTGGGCAAGAGTTGAAAAACCGAGCTGTCGAATTTGTATTTTTAATGAGCTTTATAAGTGTTTTGGCACTAGTAGAAACTTGTAACAGCAGCGAAAAGTATTAAGGAGTCTCGTATGTCAAGATAACGCGATTTAAAGGGACGCGATTTACAGGGTCAGTACAACAGCAAAGCGAGTTTCAGGTCAGATAACGTTCTTACCACTTCCGGTATCATCGTACACATCCAGTGTCAGTTTACATATTTGGGCGACCCCCGCCCACCCAATGAACGACCTGGAATTGACCAAGGTCCTTCAGAGAAACCCCACACCCACCTTGAGCAGGTGGACTACTTACATTCAATAGCGTGAAGAAACTCGATACAGGCCAACCATATAAAATTTACGGGATACCCCTAAACTCATCTCCCTATCCCTCTCAGCAGATAGAAGCACAATGAAATAACGGTAAACCCAATGGGCCAATAAGATTCGAGTTCTATCTCCACTCCTTTATCATCGCTGTCTCAAATGTGCAGCGTTCTTCATTCGAGGTCTGAGAGTAGTGGGACAGAGGTTCAGTTTTTCTATAAATAATAATTCTATAGTGAAAGGCATTTTGAAGTAAAGAACTAATAACAATGATACAACTACTTAACTTTATGGTTTACTATCGAACTGTCAATGCTTGACAACTGGGAATTGGATATATCTCCTAATCTCCTTCTCTCCCTCTTTCTATCCATCCTCTCCTCCCTCCTCTCTTTGTTCATTTCCTCCACCTACCTCGCTTTCTTTCTATCACTTCCTCCACCCTCTCTGTGTATCTCCTACATGTCCTTATGTCTCTCCACATCATCGTCCCACCTCCATCTGTCTCCCTCCTCCCCCCCCCCTTCCCCCTCCATGTCCGTTTCCTTATGGACCCACTCTTCGTCCAACTCCTCTTCCCCTCCCTCTAACCTTGAACCTTGCTTAATGTTACTGCCAACGAAGCCTTGACTGGGAACTGAAGTCGTTTAAAATGAATGGGTAAATCGGTTGGGATCGTTGTATACAGCGTACAAGATGCCTCTCCTTATACTGGATCTCCAAGGATAGTAGCGTAAATGACAGTATTTCGTATAGTTACAGTCTGAAAACTGGAAGAATTATCAAGTTTCGGATGATTCAGAATCCTTAGCGGTATTCACATCAGTCATAAGCTGATAAACCATAAATACGACTTTCCTGTTTTCCGTTAAATCCAACCACAAGGAAGAAAGCAAATCAGCGTATTGTTGTGCAAACATCTTTACCTTATCTTGTTTCAAATGCTCTTTGACTGACTTTGGAAAACAAAACGAAACCACACATTTTCATAGCAAACCCTTTTCTTACTCACAGGCAGTTTTAACAGAGAACCTCTAAATAGTTACTTAAGAAGATATGTAGCCTGTTAGACTATGGTGTAAATATTTTAAGTAACTCGTCAAGAACTTTTCAAGATGTTTACAAACAGTATTTCCACTCACAAAAACACACACACACACACACACACACACACACGCACACACAGTTGATCCAACTATTCCATATACATATAGACATCAAATCTTGACAAATACATACACAGCCACACACTCATTCGCGCCAAAGAATAGTGTGAGTATAGTGAGGTGCTGATTCCGTCCCCACCGATGAGCCATTTGACGTTATGCTGTGAAAGATTTTCAATTGCTGTGAGGTATGTAAATAATTGCTTCTCGATTGAAAGATTTCCTGACGCACGGTACGTGGAGCTTCACGAGTGTCTTCGACGAGGCACGTCTTGTAACAGTAAATTCTGATGTCTCTTGAGGCCGCACTATAGCCTAGCTCTGGTTAGCACCTGCCTCTATATAGTATGCGTATATCTTTGATCTGAGCTGCACAGTCTGAAACCGATTTGCCTCGTCTCATCACGTCGATAACTTTCTTGTTTAGGGGCGTTATTCCCAAATGATATCCAGTCACACATTCATAGGTAATGTAGCAACCATGTCAAGTGAGTTTTGGGTGGCGACGTTTGGCACTGCAAAGTCTTAGTGAAGGTCTTACATCAGAGAGATATGGAGCACACATACATATGTAGACAGGCTTAATGAACTGCACTGGAAACTTTGCCGTCTCCACAGCGACTATTCCATCACTGAAGAGGGTTACCTGTTTGAAACTTGGTCTGGAAAGTAATTTATGCGCCATGAGGCTCCTGTCACAGAGAAGTATTGGAATTTCGTGGTATACACTGATTTTCTGCGTGTTTTTTCCGAAACTGTAATTCTTCATTAATGTGAAACATTTTTTCAAAATCACTCTTCACAAGAGCCTTCTGTTCGTTGTTTACATCAATGTATTCCTTCAGCAAGAAATACTGCCTGAAGGAGAATCTGTGGGTGACACAATTTCCGTCCGAAACCTGAGACCATGGTGGAGGTTTCTGCACTGCAGAATAAGTCACTGATTGTTCCCCAACATTGTCAGCAGATTCGGAATAGAATCAATTCGTAGGAGGAGATGCACCAGCCACATTGGTAAGCCACTGTGCTCATCTTGAAAATGGGCAGGGTACGCCAGTTTCTCCTGCAGAATATATTCTTCAAGAGCGTCCTCGGCCACATCATAGATCTTTTCCTTCAATATGGCGATTTTCTATTCAGGCAGCTATCAGTACCTGCCAAATGGTAGACTTTGTGGGTTATGTATTCGTAGAGATTGCTTACATCCAGGTAAATGATGTAACTTAAATCGTCAGATGGTCTTTACTCCTCATCATTCACAACAAGTTATTCAGCCTGTGCACAGACTGTCGTAGTCCACTGTGATTCCCACGTTTGATGAAGATCGGCATGTCAACATACATCATCAGTTTGAGCTGCCAAGTGTTCTTCTTAATATTTCCCCTTGTGGTAGTCGTGATGCAGTGTAATAGAAGGCAAGATTCAGGTAGTATGAGCCCAGTCATACATACAGCAACTTCTCGAAGATGTCCACAGCTGGTGTACACATGTTTTCATGTAGTCCAACATATTCTTTGAAAACAGAGATGTTCAACTCCTGCCAAAACACTTACACATAGTCCACATCTGTTATGGCTGTGACTGTGAGTTTACTGGAGAATACGGTTTTGATGGGCAATGTGGTTTGAAAGAGTCTCTCCACTGAAACCAGGTATTGGCACTGGAACATCTCTCTGCTTCGCCGCTAGCTGAAACTATGCATCGTAACATCTCTCTTCTTCGCCGCTAGCTGAAACTATGCATCGTCAAGATATGCGAATCTTGTGATATGCTTGTCCTTCTCAAATATCCTCTCAGCAAGTTTTTGAGAAGACGTGTGCGTGAACCGATCCAAACAAAGGAATTAGAGCGTTAGTAATGCTTTGATTCTCTTTGGAAACGAGAAGTTCTTCACAACAGGGTCATCGGTGACTCTCACCTTATTGCCCTGCTAACCGAAAACACCCAGGTACTGAACGAGTAAGTGGTTATGCTACCCACTAAAATTTTTAAAGAAGAGGGGTACGTGCTGTGGCACTCGGTACTTCAATTGCATGTATTGTGATCTGCAGGAGTTTCCACTTCTCTATCCAAGCTCAGCACGCAAAAGATGCATGCGTTTTGAGTTGCACCAAGAACTTCTACATTAGACGACAATGGTCTCTACGTGGAGTTACCGCTTCTGTATCCAACTGCAGCCAACAAATGACACTCAACTGCCTACTCGTATTATGCATCGCTCACCTGTGAGTCGGTTAGGGGAACGTTGTTGTGATAAATCACATGAACTTCCCAAGCACGTTTTTGAGATCAGTGAACAACTATTCACCAGGATTATTTCTCTCATAAAATTTAAATTTGTTGGGACTGGTGTGACAGGAGAATACGACTACATAAGTACCGCATTCATTACACACCATCTTATGAAGGTAGTGTGACAGCCATTAGGAACGTCTTCAAAATGCGACACAGGAGCTAGGAGGTACTTTAAGTCGGCGTAACCGACGAAGGGCAATGCTACTGGTACAGGGCGTTTTTAAACCACAAGAACGTTTTGCACCGTGTAGTATTTCCATACATACCAGTTCTGTTTGGTGATCAGTCTGGGAGTTGCCTTTCAAGATACTCGTTCTTAGCTAACGAGATGAGCCAAGTGTGGCTAAAATGTCTTGTACCAGAATGTTTTCGCGATTGGGTAGAAAGTAGGTGGAACATGTTTTCGATCCACTCGTAATTTTGATTCTCAAACTTTGAGAAATCTTCATGCTGACAGGGTAATTTTGAAAATTAGAGTTGTAAAAAAAAAAAAAAAATACAGTGCGCTCATCGTCTTTTTCTGGGCTACTATTGTCAGCATGTAGTCTGCACACGTGTTGAATAGTCAAGCTTCTGCCTGACTAATTATAATAGGTCCGGTAGTTTTGTAGGGAATGAGATGCCTTGTAAATTGTACAGTCTGCGAACATCATATATTTGATTTGCTTTCGGATAAGTTGCAATTGTAATTTATCTTCAACGTTGTAGACATTAATCCGCATTTTCTGGCAGCAACATTTTTTAGGAGAGGAATGGAACTGCACTCAGTTTTGAGTGGATCATAGACATGCAAGTATATATCAAGGGAGCACACGACTGAGTGCTTTACCGGAGCCTCTTTCCTACATACTGGAAAAATAGCTGTGTGTGGCACTCTTGACAGAAGTTCAGAACCACTCTGTGATTGAATGACCCCATGTTAACCTGCCAAATTTTCCCTATATTTGGATATTTAGAGTAGGCTCCTCTCTTCACTAGCGTCACTGCCTACTCTTTGTGGGAGGGGTACATGAGTGAACAGTATGGAGCTGTGTTACACTTAATGGCCGGATAAAACAGGGCATTGACAATTTCTGGGAGAACCCTTCCCAATATAGCTTAGCAGGCCGTGAGAAAAGTGGTTAGATCTCGGTAGTCCACATTCATGTTATCGGTCCAGTTTTGTGAGAGTGTGTGTGCAAGAAGCCAGCAACCATGGAGTAGCTCAGTGCAAGTGCAGGACTCCCTTCGTGATCTGCAAAGGGGGAAGTCAGGGGTATGGCTGTTGTTGCTAGGCCCAGAGTGATGTTGAAGGGGTGTCAGATGCCATGAACGCTCATGACAGTTGATATTTGGTCAAGGGTGCAACTGCATCGGCAAATGAGCTAGTGTCTCCTGCTTTTACTATGTTGTTGTTATGACAATGATGATGATGATGATGGACCTGGCAACTTTGGTGTTTGCAGGTTTTTGAGCAAGTTTTTGAGAAGACGTGTGCGTAAAGCGATCCGAACAAAGGAATTAGTTCCCTTTCAAGATACTCATGCTTAGCTAACGAGTGGAGCCAAGTGTGCCTAAAATGTCTTCACTATTAGGTAGAAAGTATTGAGAACATGTTTTTGATCCACTAAAATTAAGGAAAGATAGGTAATATTTTGTCATTGGTTCCCCACACGTGAAACAGTCGATTACTTTGCAGGTGGCCACACGGTAGAGTAGTCCTTAAGGTGCAAGCCCATGTCTGCATATGGCCTGTATGTCATCTGAAAATAGTAAATAAATAAAAATTAATAAGTATGAAGCCTAAATAAATAATAAAAAATGGGAGCGTCTATAGTAATTTACTAATCTTCTAAATTAGTGATGGCATCTCAATAAGAGCTCCTCATCACATCGTCATTTGTGGCAATGTTTTGCAATTTAGTATCCAGCCAACCCATCGCAGTATTAGCGTCGAGTGGATGTGGAAACGATGGTCTGGGCCATTGGCAAACGAGCGATGATAACGACGAAGTAGAATTTTGTGCTGATGTTTGCACGACTGGCGAATACATTGTGCACGAACTGAGCTGGAGTGACGAACATATCAATCGTGGACTAGTTGTTACAGGTGTATCTCCGACTCCATACACATTCATCACATTTGCAACAGAAGAAGAAAGAGAAGAGGCAGAAGAAGAAATGGATCATTAATCTCAGACTCGCAATTGTCGGGTCAGTTCAGTCAATTCGGGGTCATTATTAGTCGCTGATAAACCGTCATTTCCATTACGGAATTTCATCTCTGCCGATTCTGTTGGCACTGTTGATGTTGCTGCCAGAAAGCATCAGACTGGGACGGTTTCTCACAGCAAAATGGCTCGCATATGTAGCCGAAACCAACACTGATTTTCTTATTTCAATCATTGGGAAACGGGTGTTCATGTCTCAGTTGCGTGGTTTTTGCATACGTGATGGTGCCTGCTCACGACGATGCAGATGCCTATACCTCACATCACGTCTGCGCTTGTTTTTAAGTACAAGACTATTTTTCAGTGCAGGTGCACACCCTGACTTATAACATGGGCCTTGCTTCTGCTCTTCAAAAGGTAAGAGCAATTTACCGTCGGCTTGAGACTCCCTCTATCAATGCATCAGAGGCAGCTTCAAATAATACCATACTTATTTTGGTAATGTGCTTTTTGCAGCAGTCTGTCATCGATGTAATTTTCAGGTAACAGTCTGTCTACTAGGCACCGCTTCCGCAATAATAATAATGAGATTTACGGAAGGTACTCAGAACAATTGTTTATACTCTGCAGGCAAGGGCTCTCAAGTTACTTGCAGACAGTCCAGTAGTACTGGGCAGCTGCCATCGCCCAGAGCCCACCTACGACTCTGCTGCCATTATATGGAAATACAGGAGCAAGACTCTATCAAACAGTTACCTGCCTCTGACAAAATATTGTAGAATCCTGAATGTTTTTACCAATAGCACTATGCAAGGAAGGTTAAAAAATCGTTCTGTGGAATGTTATGCGTTAACTAGGAATATTTAACTAGGAAATCCTAGTTAAATTACTAACATTAAGGACAGATAGGTAATATTTAGTCATTGGATCCCCACACATCAAACAGTGTTCAATTGATTATTTTGAAAAATGAAGAAACCGCTAGACAACTGCTGATCCTAAATATGTTATTGTGTACGCCACTGGTCCAGGAACAATTAAAGTTCCATCATCTGGTATAATCAGTGTCAGTAAAACTATTCTGTTACACATGAATGGGAGGGGATCCTCAAGTCTGAAGCATACGGGGAACTATACGGATGAAGTTTCGAAATTAAAACGAAATGAAAGAGAGAACAGGACGTTACTCACAAATAAAATAATTTAATCATGTGAGTTTATCCTCAACCCAGTGAATGGTGCCAACAACAACAGGAAGCCAACGATGTCTTTGTGAACACTGTAATATGGTCGGATGAAGCAGCATTCACTCGTGGGGGTATCTTCAATATGCACAGTGTCCACCACTGATGTGATGTTAACCTACACGTCATCCGCGACTGTGGATATCAAGTTCGCTTTGGTATCGACGTCTGGGCCGGAATATTGGGTGACAGGTGTATGGGCCCCTACATGTTGCCTGGTCGGTTGACTGCACAACGGTATCATTAATTCCTCTCAAACTGTCTGCTTGTTGCGCTGGAAGATGTTCCACTTCATGTTCGGCCGAGGATATGGTTCCAACATGAAGGTGCACCTTCAAGCTTTGGAATTAATGTGCGACGGTATTTGGACAGAACATTTCCCGTTGATTTCTTCCTGTGGGGACACCTGAAGGAGCACATGTACTGCACTCTGCCGACGAATGTGGAACACTTGCTAGCGCGTGTTTATGCTGCTCTTGTTACTGTGGACGCAGCTTTGCTGGGAAGGGTCTAGAGCTGTATGATCGGGCGGGTTGCGCAATGTTTCGCACATGCAGGGAGGTCGCTCTGAGCATCTGCTGTTCTGCAGACAACGTTTTCTGTTGTGAATATCATGCGGTCATTAATATGGACATTATTATTGTAACTGGTTGCTAATATGCGACATCTGAGTGTTCATATTACATGTAGTATAAATGACAAGTAGATGTTGTGTTATTCTACTGTGATATCATCTTTAGGATCTCGAAATTGATATTGTTTTTGTAGTTATTGTGTCCTATGACAGGCCATTTGTTTCAAGTGTCTATTTCTTATTTGTCTAACCACGTATTTGTTAAGTTCAGCGTTACAAAATGTTGTAAATTTAGGATACGTGTGACCTATGAAAGGGTGTATATTACAGTGATAAAAGTCAGAATGAAATTAGCAAATAGAAAAAAATGCCTCAACTGAGGATCGAACCCTCAATCTCCTGTGTGCTAACCCAAGTTCTATCCACTGCACGAACTGTACAGGAAGACAAAAGTCTACTAATAGAGGTAATTACCGTACATGTGATTACAGTGTTGCCACACTTTAACATCGTTTTTCTGCCGGATGTACTCGCCAGACGAAATTTTGTGGGATTTTTTTTACGCGCTGTCATGTGAGGAGTCGCGCTTCAAAGCCCATGTGTGCGAATTTTGCTTCAGCATATATATATATATATATATATATATATAGTAACATTTATGTCTAACGTGTAATGTTTATGTCGAGCAAAGTACTGGGTATCTGATTACATGTATCTATTTGTTTACATTAACCTGTTTTAAACATTGTATCTACTAGTAAGAGAGCAATACCAGTAAAACCAAAGTGTGCACTATAACGACAAATTAAAGGTAAGTACATTCAGATCTAATCGATTTTACAACGGCCCTGTAAATCTGAATAAGCACAAAAGTTGGCCGTGTGCGAAAATCCATAAACTGTGAAATATATATTTCTTACCTCGTATTGGTGTCGCCTTGGATAACGCGTTGTTTTGCTGTCAGTACAACTAAAGCTAATGACAATTGCAAAAACCAAAATGCTACTCTCATTACTACTAAACTAACTACAGTTTCATAAGCCATAACGCTGAGATACATTTAGAACTTCTTTAAATAAAAATGACTTGGAACTGGAAGGCGCAACATGATTGAGGAGAATGAATGTAATATCTTACCTGAAAATCTTACTATATTGTGAAACTGGCTTTACAATTGTTAAGTCATATCATAAAAATTATATTTCAAACGATTTACAAAAATACAGTGAAAACACTTCTGGTTACATACAAACCTCGTCTCATTTAAATTCGTTCTAAAGCAGAAGCGCATACATACATTAATGTTGATTACCTTATTGTAGATCGGTGTTACATTACATTTAACGTTTTCCGTGAATTCCTTGGAGAGGAGTCTCCGGGATGTGGAAAGAGTCAAAGGCTTTTTTTTCTTACTCAGGTACATGGATATTGTACAGTTCTAATGCAGACAGAGTTATGAGTTATAATCCTTGTGAAGATATTCGTCGATGGGATAGAAAGAGTTGACCAACAGGACGTTCTTTAATTCAAACTGAAACCGATCTTTATCACTTACAGGACCTTTTATATGCTCTGGTAAGTTATTGAATATATGAATACCCATGTATCTGACTGCCTTTTGTAGTAATGTTAAGCTTTTATAGTCTTATACATATATTTTTGGTCTGGTATTCTAATCATGTTTTGCGCTATTTTGTGGAAAAAAGACGTGTTGGAAATGACAAAGGACATTAATAAGTATATGTACTGAGAAGTAGTAGCTGGAATACCAAGTTTCTTAAAGAGGTCTCTGCATGATGATCTAGGACGGAGACCAGATATAATTCTAATGACTCGTTTCTGAATTTTGAAATTGTTCTCTTTTACCGTGACGACTGGAAGCTGTTTAGAAAGCCAACAGCTTCCCTACACCGTATTAATACTGGTGTTGTGTCGTGTTTTTGCTGTTTCCATGGTTTTCTTTACCCATTGTACTTTCAGCACAGCACAATAATAAGACATTTAAGACTACATCATTTGCTTGGTGACCTGCTCGGATATTTGTAGCGCAACTGCTCGTGCAAATTGTTTATGTTCATTTGTTTCCGCTTGTAAATTATCTTTCCTAACATGCAGATAGAAAAATTAGGAGAAATATTTAAATCTTGTTAACATTCTGCAGTATCACAATAAAGGTTTACGTCGGGAAACGCATTGGCACAATGTAATTAGGCATGTAATAAATACATGGCAACAAGTATATGAAATCCTTTGGTGCTTCTTATTCTTCATGATCTCGTGCCCTTGCCCGTGATGTATCACACCCTGGTCGTTATTTACTTAGTCATTGGTTGAAGGTACATTGCCATAAATGACTGTCACTGTTTCCACTAAAATGGTAACAAATATTTAATCAGACTTCGCGAAGAAAACTATCCAGGCTCGACTGGCGGTTAGTTAAATATTTAAATGACTCGATGCGATAAGCAATCAGTTGTTTTGCCTTTCAAAATTACTGAAAACACATCTGGAAAATAACAGTGCATAAACATATTAAAATATATTAGTGACTTTGAAGGGAATACTATCATAATTAGTAGACACCATGTAATTAAAGTGGAAGTAGCTATGGTACATGGAAAGTTTCGTAAAAGAAGATCGACTGTTTACCTGTTTATCTTACAACAGTCAAGACAGCCAAGACAGAAGTAGGTCAGATAACAGGAAATTTGCGCTGCCTTCCTTCAGTTGTTTGTTTTGCTGAAAATAGAATGTGCCCCTACAGAGATGTTTTGTAACCTTCGAAAAATATAACGGGTTTTTAGGTAGGGCCCAATCAGTGTGATTGCATACTACATAGCATATTACAGTTTTTATATTTATTATTATTATTATACGTTTTTGCTCTTAAGGCAGTCATTGAACTTGAATGTTATATGATTATTCAATATTCCCCCTTTTTTCATATCTTCTTCTTCTTTATCTCTTCTCAAAACCTCTTCATTCTTTGACTGTGTTCGTGTTTACTTTTTTCTATCCACATTTTTTCTGGTCTCTTCCTTTCTTTTAGTTCAAATTTCGTGTTCATAATTTTGTTTCTGAATTTGTCTCTTTCATCTATCATATCTGTATTGACCCCTTGTTTTAGGTCTTCTTCTATTTCATGAAACCAGTTGGTTTGATAGATTGAGTTGTTGACTAAATCAAAAATCCTCTTTGTGAGACTGGTGTTGTTCATTCTGTGTATGTGCCCAAATGATTTTAATCAACGTTTTCTTATTATGTCTGTGAAACATGTCTGTATGTTTGTGTAGTTCTTTTGTTAGCCTCTTCATCCACATACAATCTCTATGTACTGCTCCAAACATTTTCCGAAGGATTTTACGCTCTATCTTTGTTGTCCATGTGATACCTGATGCCCCGATTGTGGTCGTTTCTGATTCACAGATGGCTTCTAGTTGCACAAATGTATTGTAGTTCCTGAGTTTTGCCTGTCTTGAGATGCTTCTTTTATTGCAGTGCGTCCATGTGAGTTTCTATGCTTTCTGTAGTTTTTATGTTCGTTCTGTTCTGGATGCCTTGTTTGATCCTTCTATTTGTAAGTATTCTCCAAGAATTTTTCCAATCTGTTGAATCAATCCGTATTTTGTCTGCATGACTTGTGTATTGTGGTTCTTTCTTTCCATATATTGTGTTTTCTCGTATGATATCTGTAACCCCGTTTTGGCACAGACCTCATATAGATATTCCAGGGCTTCTTGCACTTCTCTGTTGTTGCTGAGTATTGCCAAGTCATCTGCAAATAATAGGCATTTTATGATTATCTTGTTTGCATGTGTTCTTCTCAACTGAATTTCTTTTACTTTTTCTTCCCACTGCCTGATAATTTTGTCCAGGTCTATGTTGAATAGAAGTGGCGAGAGACCATCTCTTTGTTTGATCCATGTATGTATCTGAAATGGCTCTGAGATTTCTCCTATAAATTTTCCTTTGGATGTGGTGTCTGTGAGTGTGTTAGATCAGTACCCTTGTTTCTATCTATTCCGTATTCTTCTAGTGTGTGAGTGTCTGCCTGTCATTAGAGTCATAGGCCTTCTTAAAGTCCACTAATGTAGCTACAGTGTTGTTCGCCTGTCTTATCTTCAAGAGTGTTCGCATGTTCAAAATTTGTTGAATACAGGATTTTCCCTTTCTGAACCCTGCCTGGAATTTATTGTCTTTATATGCAATTGTAGATTCAGTCTGTTCAGTAACACCTTGGACAGAATTTTTAAAGGGACTGGTAATAATGAGATCCCTCTGTAATTATTAGGGTCTGTCTTGCCTCCATTTTTGTGGAGTGGGTAAATCAGTGAGCATTTCCATACCCGTGAAATTTTGTCCCTACTCCATATTTCCAAGACAACGTTGTGAATTTTCTTTGTAATACTTTGCGCTGTTAGTTTCCAGATCTCAGCGATAATGCCATCTTCCCTTGGGGCTCTGTTGTTCATTAGTTGTTTTATTACCTCCTCTACCACCGCAGGCAGCTTCGAGTCTGGGTTTAGTAGCGTTTTCATGAAGTGTAATTTTTCGTTTTGATTGTCACAGTTGAGGGGTTTATCAACGTATCCTTTAAGAATATTGCAAGTTTCTGTAGTGTTTGTTTCTAGAGATCCATTTGTTCTTCTGAAGCAGGTACCTGGAGACTGATAACCCATTATATTTTCCCTAAATATTCTGTAGAAATTTCTCGCGCTATTTTTCTTGAAGTCTTCCTCGATTTCATTTAGACTATTATTGTTGGATGCCCTTTTCACTGATCTAATATCTTTTGAGGATTGTTTTTGGACTTTGTGGAAATCCTTCCATGTTTCTGTTGTTCTGTTGCTGTTAAGCTTCTTCTATGCTTTAACTCTTCGTTCAACTGCCTGATCAAAAGTTGTGTTCCACCATCTATGTTTGCGTCTCCTGGGAAGCTGGCCCTATCGCATTGCCTTCTGAATTGTCTTCCTGTCCATTCTTTGTTGTATTCTCATTAATTTGTTCAACAATTTTGTCTTTGTTTATCTTTATGTATTCTGGATCTGGTTCTGTGTTGTCTACCTATTCCTTGGAATTGGTCTAATATTTACTTGTAGCAAGTGATGGTCGGAATCGAAGAATCCTTTGCGAGTCTCACATTTAGAATTTCACAAGTGTTTTTACTTGTTATGGCTACGTGGTGTATTTGGCATTTTCTCGATATATTTTTGGGCGTTTCCCACGTTGTGTGTTTTCGTCTTTGTTTCTGAAATTGTGTCGACATAACTTTTAAGTTAAAATTTTGACAGTATTAAATACTCCCCGTTCTGGTTTGTGCGTTTGTGTGCTGCATGTGGACCTGTGATTTGCTTGTACTTCTACTCTTCACCTAATTTTGCAATGAAATCTCCTAGTACAATTTTGTCGAGTTTTTCTCGTATTTTGTTTGTCATTTCCCCATGTCATTCGAAAAGTCTTCTACTTCTTGTGATCTCTTCCTGTTGTGATGATTTGTATATGCTTGTGCGTTGATGATTCTGTATTTATTTTCCCTGATTTGTAGGTTATTGTGGAGATTCTTTCTGATATTCAGATGAAATCTATTATGTTACCTATGACAGATTTATGTACTGTAAATCCTGTGCCAAACATTGTTGGTGTTCCTCGCCTAACAGCAGGTTCTCCTTTGTATATCTTGTTGTTTTCTGTGTTGAAATGGTTCTCGTCAGTAAAAGACGTCTCTTGTATTGCGAGGATTTTGATGTGAAACTTTTCTAGTACATCAGTAAGCTGTTTAAATTTCCGTATCTTAACCAGTGTATTGATGTTGAGTGTGCCAATAAAATGTTTGCGAAGATGTTTCGAGATGCTCCGACTCTTCTCTATTTCATGATGATCCTGGTCCCCCAGACTCCGATGACCAGAAAAATCCAGTAAATTTACTGGGGCCTGGGGTAGTGGGTATGTTTCCTGTTGTTCTATCATGATTCTTTCAAGTTGAAATTGGTTGTAGTGACCTCTGTTGGAGATTACAATTGTTAAAGACTTGATTTTTGAGATCAGGACTTACTTGTATCAGCTGCACCAATTAGGAGAACGGACGCTGACCACTAGCCGTTTGTATATAATGCAGTTATTTGTATTAATAAATTGTTTTACGCTGTAGATGTGTCCATATTTTTCCGTTCTTGTTGTGCGTGAGTGAGTTAGCGCCCGTTTACCCGACCAGCGATATACATGTCACAGGTACGAGATATGTGACCCTTGGGTACACAAGAGCGATGCTTCGCTAGAGTGTGCACTCTTTGCTGGGAATATCTCCACGTCAGAAGGCGACTGCTTCTTCAGAGGTAACGCGCTATCCCGTGTGGGTCAGAGAAACACAGGTCATAAATGTCAGCTCTTGTGAATGCGTGCACAGGCCTGGGTGGCACGAACGTAGGGCTGCGCACGTGCTGGGCACGCGAGACTCGTCTGCCTTCGTCTAGGGCGAGCTGTTTACGACGCTGCCCGCACATAGGGTGCCACGGGAGGAATACGTAGAGCTGCACTCTCCTGCGCAAAATAGCAAACCATCGAGGAGGCTAAAAGCAGTCCGGCGGGCTGGGTGCAACGTAACAGGAATGTCTGACGTTTACGAGTCTGCAAATCCTACCCTTGAAACCGTTCAGAATACATGAAGGGAAGTACGTCTGTAGGTCTGTGGTAAAAATCGGCAAATACACTGTTCTGCAGAACAAGGACGAGATAAATAAAGTAACATAACATGTTAAGAACTCGATTGAAATGAATGAAGTTATGGAAGCATGCTGCCAGAAGTTTTCCAATCGTGCGTAGAAAACTGAACGTCACTTGGCCTGATGGTAGCGTGATCATAGCGCCGAATGGAGAGATTGGGGTCGTGTGCTCTTCTCGGATGAGAGTAAAATCATTACAAGTAAAATGCCCATAAAATTGTCGAACATGGTGTACTGTCTGAAATAAACTTCATAAATGTGCAGTCACATCTTAATAAGATTTCAGAGCTGTGCAAAGATTAGCTACTTACTTTAAATGTAAAACTGTACACTTCACAAAACAGAGGAACATAGTACACTATGACTGTAGTATCAGCGAGGCGCAGTAGGAATCGGACAACTCATACAAATACCAGCGCGTAACACTTTGTAAGGATATGAAATGGAATGATCACATACGTTCACTTGAGAGTAAACCAGAAGGTAGCCTTCGGTTTGCTGGTAGAATGCTGGAGAAGTGCAACGACTGTACAAAAGAGTTTGCTTACAAATAACTAATGCGACTCATTCAAGAATATTGCACTAGTGTGTGAGACTTGTACCAGGTAGGAGTAACGGGGAACACTTAACATATACGGAGACCGGCAGCACGAATCGTCACAAGTTTGTTCACGTTACATTTATCGTTTTCCATTGATTCCTTGGAGAGGAGTCTCTGGAATGTGGAAAGAGTGAAAGTTTTTTTATACGCAGATACATGGCTATTGTACAATTCTCATGCAGACAGAGTTATGAGCTGCAATCCTTGTGAAGTTGTGTTGATATTCATCAATGGAGTAGAAGGAGGTGGCCAACAGGAAGTCCTTTAATTCACTTTGAAACCGATCATAATCACTTACAAGACCTTTGATATACTCAGGTAAGTTACTGAATATATGAGTGCCCATGTATTTGACTCCTTTTTGTACTAATTTTAAGCTTTTATAGTCCTTATAGAGATTGTTTTTGGTTCTGGTATTATTATCATGTTTTGCTCTATTTTGTGTAAAAACAGACATGTTGGAAATGACAAAGGACATCAATGAGTATATTACAGAGAAGTAGTAGTTACAATACCAAGTTTCTTAAAGAGGTCTCTGCCTGATGATTTAGGACTGAGACCAGATATAATTCTAATAACTCGTTTCTGAATTTTGAAAATTTTCTCTTTGTGAAAGGAGTTTCCCCAAAAGATGATTCAATAACTCTTTAGTGAATGAAAGTAGCCCGAATAAACTAACTTCTTCATTTTTAAATCGCCTATTTCTGCTATCATGCGTACTGCAAATGTAGGTTTTATTAAGTCTAGAGTGTGAGTTTTCAAATTTAGGTTGTGGTCAGTTTGTAGTCCTAAAAATCTGACACTGTCCACAATTTTCATTTCATTGTTTGAATACATTATACTTATAGGATGAGGTGTTCTTTGTGAGGTATTAAACTGTTTGTACTTGGTCTTGTCAAAATTCAGTGACAACCCATTTTCTGTGAACCACCCATTGATACTTACAAATATTTCATTTGCTGATTGCTCAGTGACATCACAGGTACTGCTTTTTATACCAATACTTGTATCATCTACAAATAAGACAAAATTTGCATTTAGTGATACTGCATGTGGAAGGTTATTGATATACACTCCTGGAAATTGAAATAAGAACACCGTGAATTCATTGTCCCAGGAAAGGGAAACTTTATTGACACATTCCTGGGGTCAGATACATCACATGATCACACTGACAGAACCACAGGCACATAAACACAGGCAACAGAGCATGCACAATGTCGGCACTAGTACAGTGTATATCCACCTTTCGCAGCAATGCAGGCTGCTATTCTCCCATGGAGACGATCGTAGAGATGCTGGATGTAGTCCTGTGGAACGGCTTGCCATGCCATTTCCACCTGGCGCCTCAGTTGGACCAGCGTTCGTGCTGGACGTGCAGACCGCGTGAGACGACGCTTCATCCAGTCCCAAACATGCTCAATGGGGGACAGATCCGGAGATCTTGCTGGCCAGGGTAGTTGACTTACACCTTCTAGAGCACGTTGGGTGGCACGGGATACATGCGGACGTGCATTGTCCTGTTGGAACAGCAAGTTCCCTTGCCGGTCTAGGAATGGTAGAACGATGGGTTCGATGACGGTTTGGATGTACCGTGCACTATTCAGTGTCCCCTCGACGATCACCAGTGGTGTACGGCCAGTGTAGGAGATCGCTCCTCACACCATGATGCCGGGTGCTGGCCCTGTGTGCCTCGGTCGTATGCAGTCCTGATTGTGGCGCTCACCTGCACGGCGCCAAACACGCATACGACCATCATTGGCACCAAGGCAGAAGCGACTCTCATCGCTGAAGACGACACGTCTCCATTCGTCCCTCCATTCACGCCTGTCGCGACACCACTGGAGGTGGGCTGCACGATGTTGGGGCGTGAGCGGAAGACGGCCTAACGGTGTGCGGGACCGTAGCCCAGATTCATGGAGACGGTTGCGAATGGTCCTCGCCGATACCCCAGGAGCAACAGTGTCCCTAATTTGCTGGGAAGTGGCGGTGCGGTCCCCTACGGCACTGCGTAGGATCCTACGGTCTTGGCGTGCATCCGTGCGTCGCTGCGGTCCGGTCCCAGGTCGACGGGCACGTGCACCTTCCGCCGACCACTGGCGATAACATCGATGTACTGTGGAGACCTCACGCCCCACGTGTTGAGCAATTCGGCGGTACGTCCACCCGGCCTCCCGCATGCCCACTATACGCCCTCGCTCAAAGTCCGTCAACTGCACATACGGTTCACGTCCACGCTGTCGCGGCATGCTACCAGTGTTAAAGACTGCGATGGAGCTCCGTATGCCACGGCAAACTGGCTGACACTGACGGCGGCGGTGCACAAATGCTGCGCAGCTAGCGCCATTCGACGGCCAACACCGCGGTTCCTGGTGTGTCCGCTGTGCCGTGCGTGTGATCATTGCTTGTACAGCCCTCTCGCAGTGTCCGGAGCAAGTATGGTGGGTCTGACACACCGGTGTCAATGTGTTCTTTTTTCCATTTCCAGGAGTGTATAATAGGAACAACAGGGGACCTAAAATTGAGCCCTGGGGCACCCCTCGGCTGATTGTTTCATATTATGAAAGGCTATTGTTATGTGGTAAGCCTGATCCAGACACACACTGTTTAACGATTGGATGAAAAACATGAGCTTGCTACTCCAGGTATCCCACAATATTTTAACTTTTGTATAAGGATATCATACGTAACAAAATCAAAAGCTGTAGCCAGATCACAGAATATTCCAAGTGGTTTGACTCTTGAGAGAGTGTCACAGACAAGCTGAAGAAACTCAACTGTCAGACCCTAGAAAACAGATGTTAACCATCCCAAGAAAGCCTGTTAACTAAGTTTCAAGAGCCAGCTTTAAATGATGACTCTAGGAATTCGTTACAACCCGCTAGGTCATGAGAAGACGATTAGGATAATTAAAGCACCTATAGAAGCAGTCAAACAATCATTCTTCCCGCGCTCCATACGTGACTGGAACGGGAAGAAACCATAATAACTGGTACAATGGGACGTACCCTCTACCGTGCAGTTCGCGGTGATTCGCCGAATATGGACGTAGGTATAGATGTAGAACATGATGGCTCTTGTGACCCACGTGTTACTATGCGGGGAGGCATAATAATGCATGGTACGCCCACTGGTCAACATTATCGCGACAGTGCACTCCTACCCAATATGAATCATGTGAATATTTTTATGGGTGCCTTCGATCCTTACTTAATTTTAATGGATGACAATGCACGACTGCATGGAGCACCGCAGTTGTCGGAGTTCTTGGAACGGGAGCATGTCTGGCGAATGGGCTGGCCTGCACGCTCCCCAGACTTAAATTCCATGATGCACGGCTGGAATGCGTTGGACAGACGTGTTGCAACACATCCACATGTACCACAGACCATCCAACAGTTTCCAACAGTGCTAGTGGAGGAAATGGACGCTGTACCACAAGAACTGCCTACAGCCTTGGGCGACATGGGAGCACGGTGCGGAGCTTACATTTCCGTGCGTTTTGACCATACATTGTATTATGAACCCTGTTCCGACTTTCGTAATGTCCAGATGACTGTCAAAAATCCCGGTGACTCCAGTGTAGTGTCCCCGAAGTAGATGAAGCGAAGACAATTTGCTACATTTGAAGCAAGATAGGTCATTACGGATGAAGGAAGGAGAACATAAGGATCAGAGCAGCACAAGCAAATAAGTCATTCCTAGCCAAAAGAAGATTATCAGCATCGAACAACGGTATTAATTTGAGACAGAAATCTCCGGCAGTGGAGCACAGCGTTGTATGGAAGTGAAAGACGGACTGCCGAAAATCGGAAAAGAAGGGAATCGAAGTGTATGAGATATGATATTTGGTGGACTTGTAAAATAGGAAATGCAGAGTTCCTCTGCAGAATAAGTAAGGAGAGTACCACCTGGAAAACTCTGTTAAAAAGGACGGACATGATGATAAAACATGTGTTACGACATGAAGGGGCAGTAGAAGGTGCAAACTGTATGTGCAGACAGAGACTGGAATATCTTCACCTGATAACTGAAGACCTTACCCACAAACGCCACTCTGTGATGAAGAGGTTAGAATCAGAGATGAAGTCGTAATCGACTGCAGAAAAAAACTGGAAAAGGAAGAGGATGCAGATGAAGGTGAGATTGAAGACGCGATACTGCGAGAAGAAACAGAGATCCTAAGGACCGAATTCGAAACAGGGAACCTGAAGTAGACTACAATGCCTCAATGCTATTGACATTCTTCTGAACATGACCGTATAATTCATGATTTAAAATATGTACAAACGTTCTTAGTCTTTCTTATTCTTTTAGCGTTTGATCCTCAGGTTGTGAAATCTGGAGTTAATGAGTAGACACAAAACCACTACCAGCAATCATTAGTATTAGAATTCCGTGAGCAGATACCTCCCGTGACTACGAACGTCAGGCTCGCTGCAGGAAGACAGCACTGGCGCTCAGATGGGAATGATATACCGATACACTTAAAATGGCGACGTTTTATAGACATTATACCGACATTCATCTGTCAGTGTTTTAGCGTGAATATATCGACAGTATCAATGCTAGACCCACGTTATTTTACTTTCATCATCCAGTTTTCTATAAAACTGCATAGAAGTAATCGATTTTAAATACTTGATTAAAATAAATAATTACAATTTTCTTCACGAAGGTAGTTTTTTAAATTACAGGCCTGTTAAGAGTACCAAGTTTGGACATTACTTGTGTCAGTGATGGATGTGGGAAATGAGTGGCTGACTAATTGCAAAGTTAATCTTGTTAGGTGCTTTGCTATAAGAGCAATCAAATATGGAGTGAACTGCTTATGAGGCGCTATGAAAAGTATGTAAACGCAGCAGAGACGGACAGGGGACCACCCTAGCGAACAGATGGGCTACAAAATAAGAAAATTCAATGAAATAAGCCACATTTTCAATGGAAAGGTTATTATTACACAAAGCTTGTGAACAGTATCTCGAAAACGGCGAAGTATTAGAATGTTCACTTGCTACTGTCGAGAACATCCACGGAAAGACGTAGAAGGACTGTGAAACTACCACTTGGCGGCAAATGGTTGGACGTCTACATCTACATCTACATCTACATCCATACTCCGCAAGCCACCTGACGGTGTGTGGCGGAGGGTACCTTCAGTACCTCTATCGTTTCTCCCTTCTATTCCAGTCTCGTATTGTTCGTGGAAAGAAGGATTGTCGGTATGCCTCTGTGTGGGCTCTAATCTCTCTGATTTTATCCTCATGGTCTCTTCGCGAGATATACGTAGGAGGGAGCAATATACTGCTTGACTCTTCGGTGAAGGTATGTTCTCGAAACTTTGACAAAAGCCCGTACCGAGCTACTGAGCGTCTCTCCCGCAGAGTCTTCCACTGGAGTTTATCTATCATCTCCGTAACGCTTTCGCGATTACTAAATGATCCTGTAACGAAGCGCGCTGCTCTCCGTTGGATCTTCTCTATGTCTTGTATCAACCCTATCTGGTACGGATCCCACACTGCTGAGCAGTATTCAAGCAGTGGGCGAACAAGCGTACTGTACCCTACTTCCTTTGTTTACGGATTGCATTTCCTTAGGATTCTTCCAATGAATTTCAGTCCGGCATCTGCTTTACCGACGATCAACATTATATGATCATTCCATTTTAAATCACTCCTAATGCGTACTCCCAGGTAATTTATGGTCCACGACTCTTCACAGAATGTGGGGATCAGAGGCTTGTCTCCTCTGTAAAGTAGGATAGATTGTGATGCTGGTGCACTCGCAGGTGTTTCAGAGCACAGAGTTCATCGTACACTTCGCAGCAGACCACTGCTACGTGTTCGCATACTGACTCAACGACATCGTCAACTACGATTGCCGTGGGCACACGGAACCCTCGGGATTCGATCGACAAGCAATGCAAACGTGCCAGCTACTCGGGTGAGTAAAATTTATGCTCCACTACGTCACTGTTTTTCTCCACAAACACCGTCATCGAGACGGACGACGGCGCGAAATGTGTAGTGTGCACCACGGACGCAGGCTGGTGGGAGCAGTTTTGTGCTACGGGAGACATTCTCCTGCGTTTGCTTGATACCTGTGGTAATAGTCGAAGACACGCTGACAGCTGCGATCCACCTGCCTCCCCTCACGCTTCATGTCTTCCCCGACGGCGATGTAATCTTTCAGCAATATAATTGTCTGCGTCTAGGAGCCAGAACCGCGCTGCAGCGCTTTGAGGAGCGCTATAGGGAACACACGTTTATGCCTCTGCGGCCAAATTCTGTCGATGTTAGTCCCATGGCACCCATCTGGGTCGATATCGGGCGCCGCCAATGTGTACGCAAATCAACGGTCCGTTATTTTGGGAAATTACGTGATATCTGAGTAGACATTTAATGGCGCATACCTTCACAAACCTACCAACAACCTTTCGGATCCGTGGTATGGGAATCAGTGATGTATTTCGATCCAAAGACGGATAAAGAAACTGATAAACAGGTGGTCATAATGTTTCGGTTCATCAGTGTGGTTTCACTGTGATTGTTGGATACACTAAAATATTTACTCGACAGCCAATAATCGAGGCACGTATAGCCTTGATCTTTCCCACTGTGGTCCTTTGCTTCCAACGGGGGATTTATTTGAAGCACGATAGTGTCCTGAGATGGCAATTATCGGATGGAATGCCAAATTAGTCTTTCCAGTTAATTCTTTCTGGTGGTACTTTTCTTATAATGTAGTTATCCTAACTCTTTACCATACACTTATGCAGGGTAAACTGTGATACTCTGCTAGCATCAGTGTCATCAGGAAACACAAAACTGTGATATTACGAGTCAAAGAGTAAAATGTTAGCTACCTTAAGAGTTGGTAGGTTAGCAACTTTAAGAACGGAAATCAGGCAGTCAGGACGTTCGATATACAGGGAATTAGCAAACTGCTGTGCCTGAAGAAAGGGGCCTCTTAACGGCGTGTACAGGATAATCAATACAGTATTATATAGCGCTAATGCAGTAGTGAGCTCAATAATGAATAAGAAAGTAGGAATCCAGATAAACTACAATGGACAACATACAGAACGCATTGAGGTAGCCAAGAAGAATACGAGCCCACACCCTCCGTCCCCTCTGTTCAAGTAGCACCAGTTTATATGAAGAGTAGCTAAGCTGGTGATGAAGAAACTGAAAGAATCAGGAAGGAAGAATCTAGACTGGAGGAAATGTGTGAAAGAAGAAGCTGCCTTTTAGAGGCGGCATAATGTGGGTATCGCTAATGATTTGAGAATTACGTCTGAGACTTGAGGAGACTTGAAGGTATTGATAATACACTCCTGGAAATTGAAATAAGAACACCGTGAATTCATTGTCCCAGGAAGGGGAAACTTTATTGACACATTCCTGGGGTCAGATACATCACATGATCACACTGACAGAACCACAGGCACATAAACACAGGCAACAGAGCATGCACAATGTCGGCACTAGTACAGTGTATATCCACCTTTCGCAGCAATGCAGGCTGCTATTCTCCCATGGAGACGATCGTAGAGATGCTGGATGTAGTCCTGTGGAACGGCTTGCCATGCCATTTCCACCTGGCGCCTCAGTTGGACCAGCGTTCGTGCTGGACGTGCAGACCGCGTGAGACGACGCTTCATCCAGTCCCAAACATGCTCAATGGGGGACAGATCCGGAGATCTTGCTGGCCAGGGTAGTTGACTTACACCTTCTAGAGCACGTTGGGTGGCACGGGATACATGCGGACGTGCATTGTCCTGTTGGAACAGCAAGTTCCCTTGCCGGTCTAGGAATGGTAGAACGATGGGTTCGATGACGGTTTGGATGTACCGTGCACTATTCAGTGTCCCCTCGACGATCACCAGTGGTGTACGGCCAGTGTAGGAGATCGCTCCCCACACCATGATGCCGGGTGTTGGCCCTGTGTACCTCGGTCGTATGCAGTCCTGATTGTGGCGCTCACCTGCACGGCGCGAAACACGCATACGACCATCATTGGCACCAAGGCAGAAGCGACTCTCATCGCTGAAGACGACACGTCTCCATTCGTCCCTCCATTCACGCCTGTCGCGACACCACTGGAGGCGGGCTGCACGATGTTGGGGCGTGAGCGGAAGACGGCCTAACGGTGTGCGGGACCGTAGCCCAGCTTCGTGGAGACGGTTGCGAATGGTCCTCGCCGATACCCCAGGAGCAACAGTGTCCCTAATTTGCTGGGAAGTGGCGGTGCGGTCCCCTACGGCACTGCGTAGGATCCTACGGTCTTGGCGTGCATCCGTGCGTCGCTGCGGTCCGGTCCCAGGTCGACGGGCACGTGCACCTTCCGCCGACCACTGGCAACAACATCGATGTACTGTGGAGACCTCACGCCCCACGTGTTGAGCAATTCGGCGGTACGTCCACCCGGCCTCCCGCATGCCCACTATACGCCCTCGCTCAAAGTCCGTCAACTGCACATACGGTTCACGTCCACGCTGTCGCGGCATGCTACCAGTGTTAAAGACTGCGATGGAGCTCCGTATGCCACGGCAAACTGGCTGACACTGACGGCGGCGGTGCACAAATGCTGCGCAGCTAGCGCCATTCGACGGCCAACACCGCGGTTCCTGGTGTGTCTGCTGTGCCGTGCGTGTGATCATTGCTTGTACAGCCCTCTCGCAGTGTCCGGGGCAAGTATGGTGGGTCTGACACACCGGTGTCAATGTGTTCTTTTTTCCATTTCCAGGAGTGTATAATATTAATAGAGAGATTTCGAAATCAGATGTTAAGCTGTAACATATTATCAGGCGTAGATGTGGATTCATACTACACTTTATTGGTGAGTAACAGCAGATCAAAATTGGTGAAATTGCAAAACGGTAGGATATGAAGGAGATGTGACATTAATAAACTGAAGGAACCAGACGTTGTTGAGAGTTTTGGGGAGAGCATGAGGCAACGTTGATATGAACCAGGCGAAAGGAATACAGTTGGGAGAAAATAGTGAAGGCAACAGAGAATTACGTAAGAAAAAGACTACTAGATATTTCTTGGAGAACACAGAGATTATTAATTGACGAAAGGAGAAAATACAAAAATGCAGGATGTGAAGTTGGCGATAGAGAATATGGACGTCTAAAAATGATATTGACAGGAATTGCAAAATGTCTAGTCAGGAATAGCTTGAGAAGAAATGCCAGGTTGTAGAAACATGCATGACTAGTGAAAAGATATATTCTGCTTACAGAAAAGTTAGAGATCTTTGGAGAAAAGAGAAGCGGAAATATAAACATCAAGATACAGATTCGAACACAATAGTAAGCCAATAACGGAAAGCAGAGAGGTAGAAGGAAGATACAGAGCGTCTATATAAGCACAATAAACTTGTGGACAAATTTATGGAAAGAGAAGATAAAGTATGTGGATGTGAGATGGAGATTCGATGCAGTAAGGTGAATCTGACCGAGCAATGGAAGAAAAAAGTGTAAACAAGGCCCATGGAGTAAACGACCTTCCCTCGGGATTACTGAGATCCTCAGAAGAGCAAACCATGACGAAATTATTTCACCTAGTGTACTAGATATACGAGACGGCGGATATATCTTCAGACTTGATGATGAATGTAAAAATTCCAAATCCAATGAAGGGAGCTGCTGACAGGTGTAAATACGACTCAATAGGGTCATGATAGCAAAACATTCACACGAATTATTTACAAAAGAGGAGAGAAACTATTAGAAATTTTGAAGGTATCAGTGATAAAATACTGGGAGCAATGGTTATTTACAACTTGCGTGGACACCGGACTGCAGGTACGAGAGTCGAAGCACATGATACGGAATTAGTAGCCGATTAGGGTTAAAGAGAGAGTGTTGTAGCCTATCCCCAGTGTTATTCAGTACATACATTGGACAAGGTGGGGTGGTAACGAAGGAGAGATTTGGAAGGGGAATTATAGCTCAGGGAAAAGAATTAAGGCTTATAGGTTTGCCAAAGAAATTTTAATTCTGTCAGTGACAGCGAAGGACTTGGAAGAGCTTTTGAACGGAATGGTTGGTGTCTTGAAAAGAAATTATAAGATGAAGACAAACAAAAGTAAATCAAAGCTAATGTAATGTAGCTGATTTATATCAGCAGATGGAGAGGGAGTTAGATTAGGAAAAGAGACACTAGAGTTAGTAGAGGAGTTTGCTTTATGGGCTAAATTAACTAACGCTGAGCCGGCCGATGTGGCCCAGCGATTATAGGCGCTTCCGTCTGGAACCGCGCGACCGCTACGGTCGCAGGTTCGAATCCTGCCTCAGGCATGGATGTCTGTGTGCTTAGGTTAGTTAGGTTTAAGTAGTTCTAAGTACTAGGGGACTGATGACCTCCGATGTTAAGTCCCATAGTGCTCAGAGCCGTTTGAACCATTTTGAACTAACGCTGACCGAAGTAGAGACGATGTGAAACGAAGATTGACTACGGCAATGAAAAAGTTTTTTTTAGAAATAGGTGCATCTTAACAAGTAATGTATGGTTAAGTGTACGGAAGCGCTCGCTATACGGTGGTGAGGCGTGAGCGATATTGAAAGAATAGGTTTCGAAATTTTGAGGTTACAGAAGAAGATGGCTATATCGAATAATGAGAAGATTCTGAATGGAAATGTGGAAAAATGAAATGTGTGGCACAAGTTGACTAAAGTAAGGGATCGTTTCAGTAGATGCATCCTGTGACACCAAGGTCAATTTACTGACGCAGGGAGGTGTGATGGGAGGGGGAAATAAAAATTATAGAGGGTGATCTGGACATGATACACTAAGCAGGTTCAAACAGATAAAAGTTTCAGAAGCAATACGTAGATGAAGAGGCTTACACAGGATAGACTAGCATGGAGAGCTGCATGAAACTAGTCTTGGGAGTAAAGACCAAACCTACATCAACCTTTGCAAATATGAATTCAACTATCAATGACCGACAATATTATTCATGATGTTTTTGAAGACTTATCGTGGCAAAAACCAAAACAGACTAACTTTCTCATTTCAGTTATTGAGATTGTGATGATGGGGGGCTTTAGAGCTGTAAAACAATTGTCAAAAAATATTGTAGAAGCAAATCAGCTGTTTGTTTTTATCCTGAGTGCTAACGGTTTCGATCAGTAGACCATTATGAAGCCAAAGGAAAGTGCAGCCAGCTTCTCAGTATAACATTTGAAACGAACCACTTTGTTTTAGATAGAAAAACATAATTTCTATTTAAATAAATAATCTCCAAAAGACACAGATATGTTGGAGATGCACGCAAGAGAATTATACATTTCAAACTGGAGAAATTCTGAATTGTAGAGGTGTGGGGTTCCTATAATCCACTTCTGTCACGGACTGACCCACCACATTTTACATTGTGTATGTAAGAGAGACTTTGTCTATTATTCTTCGGTAATTCCAAGTACATATTGGCAAAAATTTACAGTTATTGTGTTCCTTAGTCACGAAATTACATCCAGTCTATTATATTTGTTCGTTCTGCATATGAAGCACGAGATGAAGTCTAAGGATTGAGTCTTAATTATAAACGCCCTTGTGGAGGGTTTGTAGTTTAGAAAATCAGGTGCTGTTAACTTATGTGTAATTTTCGATCCTGTTCGATCTGTGTTGCATTCACGTGGCTTCATCGTATTACGAGAATCAGAAAGTTTTAATAAATTATCAATGTCTGCTATGCATTTAAGGGGCGACATTCATGAGTCTGATCGAAAATGTCAATTTTCAATATATATTTTGTTAATCAATAAAACACATGGACAATAAGTTCCCGAAGTTTCACTGAATAAATAACATCACATCCGATGTGTCTGAAGAATAAGAAAATTAGCGACGTGACCTTCTTACCACACCTACATACGCTTTTGAAGCAACACTACTAGCTCGGTGAACAACGATTCCGTGGATTACTTTCAAGCAAATTTGCACAGGTTATATACAGAACGTTGTAATATACACATTCTTGTGTTATAGATCGTCTGTGACTCTCTTTCATATCTTAGAAACAATACCAAACCAGCTGCTTTGTTTATAAGTAAGTAATTCTTGTTTTGTCTTGTGCTGCTGACGGAGGTTTGCACAAGTGTTTGATCCTTGTATTTAGTGACGGGAACGTAGGGAGAATGAAGGTATTAGAGAGAATGGACTTCAAGACAGGAGATTTCACTCAAGGCGTATCTCGAGAAAAATAGATTTACAGCACGTCTCAGGAGCTGAAAAGTCAGTTGCAGACCTTTTAAGGAAAAGGAGGTTCAAAACAAAAAAAACCACAAGGGAAGTCTTGACGGGAAAGAGGAACTTGAGCACAAATCTGGGGCCTTCTGAACATGTGACGTAAGTATATACGTTATGTTGATCTTTAAATGGCATTTTCAGAAAATTATGTTTCTTTATAAAGTTTATATATCTTTTCCCCAGAGCCTATGAGAATTATAATTATGAAACTATGTACGATTATTTCTCTACACCCAATAAATGTTGTCTCAAGCGGAAATTTTGAAATTCTGAGATATGGGCAAAAGAGCTAAAAATAATGTATGAATTTTAAATTATACTTACAGAATTATAATGAAATTTTTTAATTCTCCTACTCGACATATTCAAGAATTTTATTTTTGTAAAATAAAATATTTAAATTCCTTAAAAAAGTTAAATACATCTAAATCAGTAAATGTGTTAATTTCATGTAAAGCCTGGTACAAAATTTCGTTGTCTTATATTCCCATTGTGAACTTGGTGCAGTTTATTTAAGTAGTGTGTGTTTTTCATGAACGTCCCTTCTTAAGTGCGCTGTTTGTATCAGAAATTATCCGCAGCTATACATGTGTATCCTAACCAGTTAGTTACAATGAGAGTACAGTACAGAGTGTATCAAAAGGAGTGATATGATTTGGTACGTCTATATTTCAGATATAATAATAATCATATACAATGAATTTTGTTTTTTATGGACGCGAAACTCAAAAAGTTTTTTTTTATACCTTGTCATAGGTGTTCAATATGCCCTCCTTGAGTGTTTCCACACTGCAGTGAGCACGTCCCGAGTTCCAGCTTCCACAGCTGCAGTTATGCGATGTCTCAGTTCATTCATTGTTGTTGGTAACGGAAACGCATAAATAGTCTTTTATAAAGCACCAAAGGTCTGGTGACCTTGGAGGCCAGTAATGTAAGGCTGAATCATTTGGTCCAGTGCGACCTGTCCATCGTTGAGTAATCCTTTGATTTAAAAATTCCTGTACTTTCAGATGCCAGTGTCGGTAATTGAAGTCGTCCGAATCAGTCTCCAACGGTGGGCAAAGAAAGTTCTCACTCATATCGAGAGATGTGCTTCCTGTAATAGCGTTCACAGCAAACAAAACGGACAATACACCTTTTCCCGTGAAACTGCAGAAAATACATAAAATTTAGGAGAGTCCCTCTCATGTTGCACAACTTCATGTGGTTGTTCCGTACCTCATATTGTTACACTGCGACGGTTCATCTTTCCATTTAAATCGAATGTTGCCTCGTTACTAAACACTAAGCGCGGAAGAACACTGTCTTCCTCTATATTGCCAAGAAAGGAAATACATAACTCCATATGTTGTTGTTTGTCACCTTCAAGAAGAGTTTTCAGTAGCTCAGTGTTGTATGGGTTCATGTGTAAAAGTCGGACAAGGGGGGGGGGGGGGGGAGGGGGCATTTTGATCTGTCGAGCTGCACGGCGGACGGATTTCTACGGATTCACTGTGAAACTGTGGCGGATGCCTTCGACGTCTGTGTCGTCACCCGGCGATTTGCCTTTACACAAACAACCTTTTTCTCGGGACTGTTCATACATTCGTCTTATGTTCTGTGCTGTAGAAGGACCCACACCATGATTATTAAGAAAATCACGCTGAACAGTTATTACTGACCTGCACTGCGCAAAACGTAGGTCACAAAACGCTTTCTGTTGTCCCGGCACCAGATTTGCTAGAACTGAAGTGGGTGCTCACTGCTGCTACCTAGCGGGAACCATGTAAAACTCGAGAGTTTGCTCTTTCCAACAGTGCGTTGACCATGCACGTTTTTCATATAATATAACAGTTATGATTTTCTTAAAGCGGATGATATACCCTGTATTAACGTTTAGTCTGAAACTGGCACAATACTGGAGTATCATTGTGAGTAGGTGCAGCATGTACCAGTAAATGCCAATCCAAGCATTAAAGCGACGTGTAGTGGCTTACGCGGACGGCCTGTAGTGACAGTACCGGAATGTGGGCTGTCGACAACGGCACAGAACGCGCTTCTCCGCAGCCCATAAGGGCGGAAAGCCGGTAGTCTGTGTGGATGTCGCGGACCGGCGGCGGCGGCGGCGGCCAAGTGTTTGCGGCGGCAGAGTGTCCGGTGTCCCGGAGACGCACTCCACGCTGTTTACGACCCTCTCCACGGCTCTCCAGAGCTGCGCTATCTCCGTATTTACTTTCACAACGGAAGCTCGGGACCCTTCTTTCCACAATCCCTGCGCCGCCGTGGCTACACTCCTGTGTAGGAATTTCTTCTCTCACACTGCCGGCTTCACGTCTGACGATTCGATGTTGACAAGTTCACTAAAAGGGGGTCAGGAATTTAACAGTTTGGAATATCTCCGGAAAGCTACTAAAACGAACTGTCATTATTCAGTAATCGAGGTAAAAATTAGTGTTAATAACTCGAACACAGAGCACAGAGTAATGAAGAATAAAGATTTAAAGTTTACAGTATACTCAGCAATTTCACCCGACAGCATACGTATTTTTATGAAATAAACTTTTCAGTCTCAGACACTTTTATTTGTCAATATTTATTAATACGTCACGTTTCGGCAGAGTGCTGCCAAGATCAGGTATTTTACAATCGCATGTATATTAAGTTTAATTATACATGCCTTTGGAGCGTGAAGAGATCTGTGTATTAAGTATGCCTGTGGGGTTATACCAGGTATACCGAAATTCCTCCCTTTCTATGAAGACTTACCTACTTTCGAGTGCACTCTTAAGTGCGTTATACGTTTAAATAATCTCCGTTGTCTGGACTACATTTATGTTGAATATGTCATTCTCCGGCACACTATATTCGACGCAAGACCCACAAACAGTTTTATATCCCAAGGATTCTTAGTTGTTGAGATAAAACTTACTTCAGTTGCTGAGATATTACAAATATACAGTGCTTTTCATAAAAAAAGTGGCGGTATTCTTGTTTCTTCTTCTTCTTCCCTTTCATCTTCCGCTTGGAGTCACGAAAATTCAGTAATGTGAAACACATCTTGCTTTATTCGTACAGGACACCTTACAAACAATACATACAAGTTAACAGTCAGGCAGATTACGTATTCCTAGGTTTCTGTAACTCGTCTGAACTGTACCACAACCTCGGCTGCTAGCCAAAACACGAGCATGGGGGGCATTGTCAGATATTTGTGACTGGTTCGATGAGCAGATATTGGACAGTACATGTGCCAAATAAATCAAAGTGAACTCAATTGCATTACAAGGAAATGTAATAGTATCCCTAGTTTACACATACACGTAAACGATGTATTAGCCAAAAAAAGAAAAAAAAGGCAACCTTATTCGCTTAGGATGCTGCTGTGTATAGGAAAGGATCGTCAATGGCCGACCGTAACAAAATGCAAAAATACCGGGAAAAGTTTCCATTTGATGTAATAAATGGGTAACTCTTTACATATGGATTAGTGTAATATAATACCTACTACAAAGAGAAAGAATGCGATGTATGCGATTACAAGATTAGCATTGTACTGTTTGACCACATCGCTCAGTTACATTGTGGTAATTTTCTTGTAAGAAGCTATACGAAATTGAACGATGACATAAAACCAGCGTTAGGAGAGGCAAATGGAGACTGCATTTTTGATAGGAATCGCAGTGCTTGTTGCATCTGTAGCGAAAGTCGCATGCAAATCGCACTTGTGATTCGGCCAACATAATTTCGAATACACATTTTTGCATATCTATTACGGGAGACTTTTTTGGTATATTTTCTTACCACTCGTTGGTCTTTTTCGATATTCCTTTGCTACATGGGAAGTATTTAGGTTTCTCCGGCGTTCTTTGGAGTGAGTATGTGAGGCAATGAACGTTTAAGGTGAGGTCATGCCACGTGAACACTTTGAATCTGAAGGAAGCACTCGTCATAGTGAAGAATGTTTAATTAATCAGTTGTAAACTAGTTGTAAAGAATAATTTGTATGGAAGCAGTTGTACTGAAGCATTCAGGCTTGCCATGCAGTGCAGCGCAAATTAATGTGTTAGTCGGTGCTGAGCAGTTTTGCAGGTGAACTGCATGTTATTGTGAGTTGGTGCGGAGCAAGCAGCGCTGAGCCGACAGTGGGCGATTGGGAACTGTTTGTATCGTCCTTAGCTCGTGGTCGTGCGGTAGCGTTCTCGCTTCCCACGCCCGGGTTCCCGGGTTCGATTCCAGGCGGGGTCAGGGATTTTCTCTGCCTCGTGATGACTGGGTGTTATGTGATGTCCTTAGGTTAGTTAGGTTTAAGTAGTTCTAGGGGACTGATGACCATAGATGTTAAGTCCCATAGTGCTCAGAGCCATTTTTGAACTGTTTGTATCAGACAAACGGTGGTCTGATAATTCTATTTCAAATGGTTCAAATGGCTCTGAGCACTATGGGACTCAACATCTTAGGTCATAAGTCCCCTAGAACTTAGAACTACTTAAACCTAACTAACCTGAGGACATCACACACACCCATGCCCGAGGCAGCATTCGAACCTGCAACCGTAGCAGTCCCGCGGTTCCGGACTGCAGCGCCAGAACCGCACGGCCACCGCGGCCGGCTGATAATTCTATTTCCACTCAGCTGAAAGTGCATAATATTGGTGCTAGTATTGACAGTGTATGCAGTATTAATTTTGAGAAAGCAAACTATGATTTTTTGAATTGATTCTGACAAGCAAATGTTGCCCCTCTATGAATTCCCATAGCTACTCGAGGTAACGTGTTACGGCTTTCGTTTTCAAACGGCTTAACGTGTTTCTATTAGCACTGTGCCTAATTATGTTTTATGATGAACCACTTAACAGAATGACGATTAGGCTGAGCTAATATTTAACAAGGGGTCTGGAGTTAGTAAATCTTTGCTTTCAGTCACAAAACACATGGGAAACATTTCTTCATTTTCTAAATACTTCAGATTCAGAGATCGAACCAGTCTAACTATATTAAGTATAACTGATGCTATGTGTTGTATTATTTTTTGAGAGAGTTTGTTGTGGTAATTCCAGTGTACCACAAATTAATTTGAACTTTCGAATTTCTTCACCTTGATCGGGTTAATGCTCCCGGATAGGTTTGTCTGGAGCCATAATAAAGAAATACTTTGTCATTGATGTTAGCGTGGATTATTAACTTCTGCTGACTTGTAAGAGGTCAAAGAGAAGTAACAGTTGTATATTATGGTCAGTTTTTTAAAAGTAAGGCAAGTCACTCTTCCGAACGACGAGTTATTATCTTAATTTTTTAGGTGGTATACGTTCTTAGTTCATGAACGACTAATTAAATCCCAATTAAATTTTTTCTTCTCATGTCAAAGGAAGTAGCCGCTAGAAGCCTACAGAGGTTCTCTCCTTATCCAATCACATCCGAACATATCTGAAAAACTGATAGATTGTACCGTTGCGCAATACATGTATTGGTAACTGTCGAATCGAATGTGATTCAATTTAGACAGATATCATCGATATAGATATGTCCTTTTAGCAGCTGTCATACAAAGTCGCAACTGCGACCTGTTGTGGAGTACTGTTCCAATGTTTCGAGTCCTTATCAAGTCGGCGTGAAAACGGTCATGAAAATTAATTCAGAGACGCTCTACTACGATGGCAACATGTACGTGAGACCTCAATGGATGCCCTGCAATACGACTTAACGGGCGGGAGGAAGGTGCAGGCTGAGTTTATGGAAAGCCATCTGTTGCTTCACAATAGTTGAAAGCCCTTTATTTAACAGAATATACTTCAAACATCAATTACATATAATTCAATAGTAACTTTTTGAGACTTATTTCAGGACGACAAACTACAATGTTCAAACTCACAATGAAGTAGCCCAGAAGGAAATTTAAGACGAGTTAACACAAGTTACATATCTCTTTAAGCTGTTGTAAACTGTTTTTCTCAGAATAAGTAATGCCTCTTTAAAGTAACAAGTTCAACATTCGTAAAAATGCAACTCGTGAGCCCTTTAGGCCCTCGTAAAATTTCAGCCAGGCAAATGTGACTTCTCTACGATTACAGAAACAGAATTACCATAACAGTTTGAGACCGATTCATTTGGTAGTAAACTTAAAACAGGGAAGGTAGCCCTTATTTAGTAAAGTTTTTCAAGTGAAATTAACTTGAGGCCGCTTTCGGTCCTAACTGTTCAGAAACCGAAGGATAGTTCCCTTGTTTTTAAGTTCTAGTTTCAGCATTTCACAAAATTGGAGGAGCTCTTTGACGTTAGGCACTTTTCAAACAGGAAGATAACAATACTCAAAATTTTATATGGTCATCATTTGACAGACTGAAGCCCCTTAGGCATTAGCGCTTCTTCAAACAGGATCGGTAACAACAATTATAAGATGTACATGTTCACTATTTCACCACTCTGAAGAGTCTTTTTGCCATAAGCGGTTTTTCAAACAGGAAAGGTAACAATATTTTAAAATTTGCACGTCAAGCATTACAATAAAACTTTTGGAGTGCCCTTTGGGCACTAACAATTTTGGGAAAGGATGGTAAAAATGATTTTAAAATTTATAGTTTCAGAAATCCGCAATTGAAGGATTGATAGATCTTCAAATCAAGGCAAATTTAAAGGCAGCAGTAATAAGAGAAGGCCTGGCTGACGGAGGCAAGTATTAGCTATAATGGCTTAGTATAGCAGACACTTTAATTTAAAGTTACGTCCTACGGCCATAAAGATTAAGAACTTATAGAGAGATGCCATAGCAAGCGAGGAGGCGGGAGGACAGTAGGCGGAACACCATGCCACATACACGTACACTACGTGGGCTGGCCGCGCCCTTGGAACGGCGGGTAGTGGATAACAAGCCGGAGCCCATGGATCCTACGCTATGAACAACTCGGGAAGACGAGAGCTAAGAAACAGACGTATAATTCATGCAAGACTGAGCACCAAAAATAAGTAAATCGCGAAGGACCGATACAAGAGTACCAAATATCAACCCCGTTCGAGACACCTTCCACAATTTATGTGTTACAATGACTGCTTTATGAAAACAAAGGTTATTAACCGGTTAATCGTTTAACAGTTATGCACAAAGAAAAGAATTAATTTGATTAAGCAACCAGCTGTTAAGCAAACCCTGAAAAAAACAAAAGTAAACTTAAGAGGTAGCAAGAAATGTCTGAGCGCTAATACCTAAGCACGAGACCATAGTAGTTATAAAACATAGAACAGTAAACAATAAATTCGCTATTTTAAGAGAAGTGCTGGATCTCACTAAGAATTCCCAAAGTGAGTACAGAAAACGAGCCGACATTCATTGGGCCGCTGGCGTTTGCTTACTACGACCATGCCCGATGTCACAAGTCCGGCAAGTGAGAACGTGCCACCTTGAATGTCAGACCCGATATTCGACCTCAGTTGTCGCCAATATATGTGATGCCCTAGAACATATTATAACCAAATTAATTTCACACCCAAGCAATAATGACAAAGATCACCGAAATGCTGAACAAATAGGAATATATAGGAAAACACAGTTTAAATACACTCAAATATACCATCCATAAGGGGAGTTCAAACAGAGAGGAGATCGAATTTAGTAGACTGGGTACGGAGTGACGGAGGACAGCGGACAAACCAGTGTAACGAGACCCAGGCCAGCAACGGGGTACATGTGCCAAAATTCATAAACAGGAGTACCTTACCCAAAAATAACGTAGGGCCTACATCGGCAGACGGTCACACCGAAAACCAGATAGTCAACGTGGCGAAACAGTGGAGAGCCCAACACTCTACACCAACATGGCTTTGTACAAATAGCCGCCCACTTGGACAAAAAACCGCCTATCAGGCCGATATTGGCACGCTCACCATTCGTCACACGTTCCTCTCCCTCACTGTCCCACACTCCGTCAACAAGCTGCCTCCAACTCCCTCTAACCAAACAGCCAGCTACAAGATGCTCGAAGCGCCTCCCCGTGGCTAGACAGGAAAACGGATTGCACCAGTAAGCAAAGATATAACAGCTGGCAAAACGAGCCGACACGGATTATTATGTATAGCCTTCACTAAAGAGTAACACATGTTCTTGGGGAACTGAAATGAGTATCCTTTGAGTAATGACGACGTGGTTCTCGCTTGGACTGGTTTAGAGAGCCTGTACACGAAAAAGACGTTACGAGCACTACGCTCCTACCATCGAACATCTCCCATAGGATTTACGAGAATGAAGCTAAGAGATATTAAAGCACGTTCAGAGGATTATAGTCAGTCACTTTAAATACGTCAATGGAGTACGACAGACATTCGATAAAACTGGTACAATGCACTCTCCGCCAAGCACCGTACGGTGGATTTCTAAGAAAATATGTAAACGTAGATCCTCATTCCACTATTAATGTCCAACAGGGAGATGGTATGTTTAATCCCCATCTCCACGTCACTGGTGACTGGTGACACGTACTCCCACTCTTTGAAAAAACGAATCCATCGAAGTTCACTTATCTACTACAGCTGCACGAAGAATTACTGTCTCTAGGAGGTGAAAAATTTTGTAATCCTGTGGTCTAACTTCCTCCGTCTCTAGTTTTTAATAGTTTGAAATGTGACTGCTCAAAGAATCACATCCAGCCCGTTTCTACTCTAGTAATTCAGTTCAGTCTGTGGTTTCCGCATATTTCTCGTCCTGAATCATCAAATGCCTATTCCCGTCTCTTCTGAACTGTTAAGGAACTTGTCATCCGAAACTTCCTGGCAGATTAAAACTGTGTGCCCGACCGAGACTCGAACTCGGGACCTTGGCCTTTCGCGGGCAAGTGCCCTACCATCTGAGCTACCGAAGCACGACTCACTCCCAGTACTCACAGCTTTACTTTCTTTCAGGAGTGCTAGTTCTGCAAGGTTCGCAGGAGAGCTTCAGTAAAGTTTGGAAGGTAGGAGACGAGGTACTGGCAGAAGTAAAGCTGTGAGTACCGGGCGTGAGTCGTGCTTTGGTAGCTCAGATGGTAGAGCACTTGCCCGCGAAAGGCAAAGGTCCCGAGTTCGAGTCTCGGTCGGGCACACAGTTTTAATCTGCCATGAAGTTTCATATCAGCGCACACTCCGCTGCAGAGTGAAAATCTCATTCTGGAAACATCCCCCAGACTGTGGCTAAGCCATGTCTCCGCAATATCCTTTCTTTCAGGAGTGCTAGTTGTGCAAGGTTCGCAGGAGAGCTTCTGTAAAGTTTGGAAGGTAGGAGACGAGGTACTCGCAGAAGTGAAGCTGTGAGTACCGGCCGTGAGTCGTGCTTCGGTAGTTCAGATGGTAAAGCACTTGCCCGCGAAAGGCAAAGGTCCAGAGTTCGAGTCTCGGTCGGGCACACAATTTTAATCTGCCAGGTAGTTTCATATCAGCGCACACTCCGCTGCAGAGTGAAAATCTCATTCTGGAACTTGTCATCTGTTAGCAGTGAAACGGCTTCCATGCAAAGAGGAATTTTACAGTAGGAGTACTTTCCTTCTACCAGCTCAGTTTTATTCAATTGTTGCGAGTAACTCAACAAAGTGTTATCTTCATATCGTTGATTTTTATTGGACTTGAGATATATTGTAGGTAATTCAACTGCCATACACTTGCGACTTATCTGTAGCTCATCACCACCTTTTTACACCTACTTTACGCTAATAAAGGATTCTGTCTCCACACTCACGTTAGACGAACAGTAGTATCCACAGTATAAAGAGAAAACGAAGACCCCGAACATTTCTACGTGAAACACATTCCTAAGTAAATGTCGTTCTTCCACAGTCGATCACAGTGACAGTCACCAAATTATCGAGTACGCGGAGCTTCAGAACGTGAACAGACTGCCTTTTTCTTAAAATAGATCTCTGTGACACCTGCTATTAGCCACAAAGATCTGATGCTAAATTTAGCCATCTGCCATTGAATACATAGTGCTGCTTTGGAAGCCCAGCCCTGGTTAAGCATGGAGGTGAGTATCGTTATGTCTTTGCCCTTTTTCTTTCACAGAGAAGCAGTAGATTATTAATTTCTATCACTTTCAAGAATCTTTGTTCGAATTTTTTTAAGTGTTAAACTTATATGTTGCTCATGAAGATCAGAGAACATGGCATGATGAATTCTTCAGTACAACTAAATTTGTTACTGACGGAACATGTCCAACCCATTGCTTCTTTGACGGTGATATTCATCACTGACGTATGTGAGGCACAGGAAGTGATTTGCACCCTGCACTCTTGTACTGCTACTTTTACGGATGTTGAATCTTCTTGTTTTACTACTGTAACTACACAATGATATTTCTCACCAGCATCACACAGATAACGTTCCTGTCAACATATAGCATGCCTCAAGCGTTATGATCTGCCACAACTGGTAATCGGTAAACTGAGCGTAAAGAACGTTTTAGTTGTGTACAGAGGATTCAGTGTGACGAAAATAAAACTTGGGGGAAGTTGAACTCTAAGAAAGCTGACAATTACAATTTTGTTTCGTCGAAAGAAATGCAGCTGACAGCTTCAGATTTGTCATATAATTCGTCTAAATGTGCTTTCGCTTAGAAATGTACCGGACTGTTCCTAAATAACTACATTTGGTCTTACCAAATACAGGGGCGGAGAGAGATTTAATGGTCAATTCATAAATGAGGCAAACACCTCATTTATTGCTTCCCAATAGAATATGTCAGGTTTTGCCCTAAAGAAGGCAGCTGCAACTCGCCTGAAATGTCGGTTTATTTTAGTATTTTAATGTTTCAAATATTTTATGTGAAGGCGCGGTAAAACACCCAAAAGAAAGAACTGACACTGATGATGATTAACAGTGGACGAGGCGAGGCGAAGTGATCACTTGTCTGAGACATAGGAGTTGCACGACAGCTCTCCTCAGTCCGATGTTATCGATATTTTATAGCGTGGCCTACACTGTTGTCGAGGACGCGTGTGAGATGCCGGCTTACGGCGTCAGTGGCATTCGGTTACCTATAATTATGTGATCAGAGATGATAACTGGCCTAAGGATTAATGAGACTGAAATGCTCGTATAACAACGAGCCGTGTGCGGCTCGCGTTGGTGCCGTTGGTAGGTTGGCATCATGTAATAGGGATAGTGGCGTCTCATTTTCTTCTTCTATTTACTGGCGCCACTACGTTCGCTCGCATTGTCTGACCGCGAGTGGCAGCAGCAGCTTTCATCGATAGCTAATACCCGTACTATCTTCGAAAGGACGTGAAGTATTTTCCGGATTAGATGTTTGAGTAGTTTGGTTGGAGCAGAGTAGCAGAGAGGTCTGGTAGCGTGACGACATGCCGGGACCGCTGGCAGCACGCAGGCATTGCTGGATTGAAGGGCTGTATTTGTGAGGGCCACAAAATGGCTCTGAGCACTATGGGACTTAACATCGGTGGTCATCAGTCCCCTAGAACTTAGAACTACTTAAACCTAACTAACCTAAGGACATCACACAAATCCATGCCCGAAGCAGGATTCGAACCTGCGACCGTAGCAGTCCCGCGGTTCCGGACTGAGCGCCTGAACCGCTAGACCACCGCGGCCGGCTGTGAGGGCCACAACCTCGTTGCTCACCGGACTCAGGACGTTGAGTTGAGTGAACACTAATCCACTAGTGAAACCTTCACTATTTTGTGACCGTGCTGTTTGTTTGTGCGTTGCTGTTCGCAGGGTGACCATGAGACGAACAGCAACAAGTGGAGCCCGTCGAGTTGACGGAATCTATTAGCCGTTTTCTACTGCCTGCTATTAGTTTTGAATTTGGTGTTATTATTGGTGAAGTGCGGTGTTTTACTCTGTAGTGGCCGCTAACGCCCCAGTGACCTGCCCTGGAGGTTAGCATACTTTTGCGGCAGTGTACTTTTCGTCGTCTTGCCGATGCTGTCTGGTATGACGTGTAGTTCGACAGCCTCCTTGATTGCGGTGTGGATTGTGGTTCCTTTTGTATACCTTGGTTGTAGTGATTCCTTCTGCCTATCGATGCTTTAAACACCGGATTCTGAAGACACAGTGCTGTCTGTCACTACGCCCTGGCTTGAATTATTCCATCGTTGTACTGGTTATCACATGGTAGGTGGAGTTGGTAAGAGGATTGATCGGCGTTTAAACTGTCCCTAGTTTGAGTTGCCATCCTGTTAAGTGAGCATAACACTTCGCTGCCTGTCTCACGTCTCACGTAGCTGTAAGGACTTTCCTCAGGTCGATCCTTGGAGCACTGTCTGTAGATCACTCCCTTCTTTATGTGGTATGATTGGGTCAATTGTTTAAAATAATATTTTGTTTAAATTATTGCTATTGCTTGTGACCTTGAGCCGACAAATAATTTTGAATTCTTCCTTAATAAGGGCTTCTGCCGTCAGTGTAGCCTGTATTACAGCCATTTTTAAATGATTGCTTAAAAACATTATTTCCTTAAATAAAGTGTATGTGTTTACTGAGCAAAAAGGCCCAATTCACACCTTTTCCTATCCTCCCTAAGTACCACGTCTCAAACACATTCATCATTCTGCTGCAAGCGCAGATACAATATTAACCCTGAAGGAAGTACTGCTCAACCATCAATAGAGCGTACGAATCGCTTTGGAACAGCACACTGGACAAGCATTCGTGAAGACTGCGGTTCAAACCCGCATCCCGCCGTGCTGTTGAGGTTTTCCGTGATTTCCCTAAATAGCTTCAGGGAAATGCCAGGGCTGTCCTTTGAAAGGGCACGGGCGATTTTCTTCCTCGTCCTTCCATAATCCAAGCTTGTGCTTCGTCTCTAACGACCTAGTTGTCGGCGGGACATTAAACACTAACCTTCTACTCTTTCGCTTTGGAGCGATGTAGATGCCATAGAATTGGAACAAAAAAATGGTTCAAATGGCTCTGAGCACTATGGGACTCAACTGCTGTGGTCATAAGTCCCCTAGAACTTAGAACTACTTAAACCTAACTAACCGAAGGACATCACACACATCCATGCCCGAGGCAGGATTCAAACCTGCGACCGTAGCGGACGTGCGGTTCCAGACTGTAGCGCCTTTAACCGCTCGGCCACTCTGGCCGGCAGAATTGGAACCTTGAGGTGATATGATGCTCTCCTGCCGCTGGAAGTTATGTGTTGTTTGTGAACGAGACAGTTGTATTGAATCACCGCTTTGAGGTGTGGAGACGTGGAGACATGACCGCTGATGTAGTTGCCTAATAGGTTGGTATAATATCTGATCGAAAAAATTCGGACACACTTGATGTCACGAAAGGCGGACCCGCTGGTATAAAAGAAGTCGGGGAGAATTGCATTGTCAGAAGATAAACAGAAACAGCAAAATGGCTCGATCCGGAGAGCACTGTGACTTCGCACTTGGACTAGTCATTGGTTGCCACCTGAGTAATAAATACATCAGTGACATTTCAACCTTTATAAGACTGCCCAAGACAACTGTTGATGATGTGACTGAGAAGTGAAAACGCGAAATAACAGCAACAACTCAACCAAGGCTAGGCAGACCTCATGTACGGATAGGGATAGTCATCCATTCCAGTGGGATGTTGTAAAAGCAGCAAAAAATCAGTGTAAGAAATCACTCGTGATTTTCAAAGTGCTACCAGCAATCCAGATAACACAATCGCTGTACATAGGGAGTGAAAAAGGTGGGGTAGAGTGCTCGGGAAGCTGCTCTTAAGTCATACATTGCTGTAATTTGTGCTGAGCAACGCTCCAGCTGGTGTAAAGAGCGACGCAACTAAGTAATGGAAGTTCCCGGGTTCGATTCCCGGCGGTGTCAGCCTCGTGACGGCTGGGTGTTGTGTGCTGTCCTTGTTTAAGTAGTTCTAAGTTCTAGGGCACTGATGACCGTAGATGTTAAGTCCCATAGTGCTCAGAGCCATTTGAACCATTTGAAGTAATGGATGATGGAACAGGGTGATCTCGAGTGACGAACCGCGCAATTCCCTGTGACAATCTGATGATTGGGTTTGGATTTGGTGAATGTTAATGTTAGCTGCCATGATGTGTAACGCCAACAGCGAGGTACACAGGAGGTGATATTACGTAAAACATTAGTCTGTATTTCGTAGTTAGCGCCGAAGGAAACGCTAAATGCAGAAGAACATGAATACATTTCATAACACTGAGGAACAGATCGGAGAGGATCACTGTTTATAAGTATGGCAATGCATCCTACCATAAACCAGTAAGCATGAATTGTTTTGTGGACAGTAAAATTCCTGATATGAATTAATCGGCTCGGAGTCACTACTTGACCGCATTTGGGATGTGCTAGAACGTCGACTTCGCTCCAGACCCCAGCGTCCAAACGCCTACTTGCTCTGATTTCGCCTCTTGAGGAAAAATAGGTTGCGATTTCTTCATAGACATCCAGACAAATCACTTAATGTGTTCCCATCAGAGTTCAAGGCGTCATAAGAGCGAAGAGTGGGCACACTCCATGTTAATGTAGCCTAATAAGTGTTCAAATACTTTTCATGATTTAGTGTATGTCAGCTCGGACTTCCCAACTTGTCTAAAAGGAATAAGCATCACTCGTAGACATTTCATACGGAGTAACAGCAGTGGTCGTGAAAAGATCTTAACCTTTAGTTACCGGAGATCCTTTGAATAATGAAGCATGCTGTGTGATACTACAAAGCGTGATTTTTTAGCTTTTCAAGGGGATAAGTGCAGTGATAGCACAATAAGGAGTTTCACCATCAGAATTTGGAACTTATAGTTCACGTCGGAGATGATTCTGTGCTGTTTTTGGGGATGCTTATGGTAACTTCAGTGTGGGCTACTCAAAGAGCTTACCGAGAACATGAACCAGGATATTCACTTCAACATTCTCGGTGACCAAACGTTGCTCTTCCTCCAGTATCTTAATATTGAGTGTTCTCTGGTCTTTCAAGATAACTGCCGTATTCACTACATTCATACATATCTGACAGCAAAGCAGAGGCGATTTTACTTGTGGGAAGTGTTTGAAGGACTGTGTAATCAGGAGTAGGCGACAAGGTGTTGGACGTCCACGTCTAGCCATTGAACGGAGATCGGGTGATTGCCGACTTTATAAACCAGGATAGGTGCAGACTGTTTCTGATGTGACAACAAAGCATAGTGCTGGTGCTTACACACATGTTTTGAATCACACGGTTCAGCGCACATCGTTGAATATGGGGCTCCACTGCAGATCCGTACATGACTAGTGTTGACCCAGCAGCATCATCAGTTTTGATTGCTATGTGCTCGGTATCATCGAATCTTAAATGTGGATCAACGAAAACGTGTTTTCCAGACTGGTGAATAACTTGTCTTCTTGCGTCAGGTCAATGGTTACATTCGTATATGCGATCATCCATGCGAGTTGTTGCTCAATCATGCACAGCATATGGGTAACAGCTATAGTGCGTTATTATACAACATGGGAGATCTACCACAGCTTCCATGGGACATGTGGTAGTACTCGAATGAACCGTGACAGCTGCCAACTATGTGCGCGTTACTGCGAACTGCCTACATCCCTTCATACTTAAATCATCCCCAGATTCGACAGATTCTCTCGGAAGGCTAACTGCACATGTTGCAAAACCATAATCGTCCTACAGTCATATCTGGAGCATGTTAGTGAACTCAGGTCGACTTCGTGACCACGAAATTCGCATGATCTGAACCCTATGAAACTCACGTGGGACGCATTTGTGTGCCAGCGACGTACCACGGTTCCGTAGTTTAATGGAATTGCGTGACCTGTGCTCAAGCAACTGGTGGCACATACCTTCGGAAATCTAAGGACTTTTTGAATCGGTGCCACGTAGAATAATTATTGCTTTGCAATGAAAAGCTATACTGACGTGCTGTTCAGCAGGTGTTAAAATCGTTTGGTTCTTCAGTATATGTCTAGCATTAGCCACTATTAAGACAGTCAGAGAGCCATTAGGTACGAGAAAGACAATAATAACAATATACGGTCACTTATCATTGAAAATTTAAAATACAAATCACGATATGTTGGAAATTCTGAAAAGAGAGGAACCTATTTGAAGTCATCTTAATATTTCTGGAAACATGTAGGACAAATGAATAATAATTTCAGAGTGGCCGACCGAGACTCGAACTCGGGACCTTTGCCTTTCGCGGGCAAGTGCTCTACCAACTGAGCTACCGAAGCACGACTCACGCCCGGTCCTCACAGCTTTACTTTTGCCAGTATCTCGTCTCCTACCTTCCAAACTTTACAGAAGCTCTCCTGCGAACCTTGCCGAACTAGCACTCCTGAAAGAAGGGATATTGCGGAGACATGGCTTAGCCACAGCCTGGGGGATGTTTCCAGAATGAGATTTTCACTCTGCAGCGGAGTGTGCGCTGATATGAATCTTCCTGGCAGATTAAAACTGTGTGCCCGACCGAGACTCGAACTCGGGACCTTTGCCTTTCGCGGGCAAGTGCTCTACCAACTGAGCTACGGAAGCACGACTCACGCCCGGTACTCACAGCTTTACTTCTGCCAGTACCTCGTCTCCTACCTTCCAAACTTTACAGAAGCTCTCCTGCGAACCTTGCAGAACTAGCACTCCTGAAAGAAAGGATATTGCGGAGACATGGCTTAGCCACAGCCTGGGGGATGTTTCCAGAATGAGATTTTCACTCTGCAGCGGAGTGTGCGCTGATATGAAACTTCCTGGCAGATTAAAACTGTGTGCCCGACCGAGACTCGAGTGTGTCGGGCACACAGTTTTAATCTGCCAGGAAGTTTCATATCAGCGCACACTCCGCTGCAGAGTGAAAATCTCATTCTGGAATTTCAGAGTGATTTGCAGCTGATACATATACTGCGCTTCAGTCATAATATTTGTTTCTCTGTGGACTTTACAGGTGAATACTATTACTTGGAGGTAGAGTGATACGGAAGGGACAAATAAGAAAAATCCATTGTTATAGTAAAATTCTACGTATTGGGTAGAGTTTTAATAGTTTTTGATAACTATCTGGAATATTAAGTGACCTTCTGTTCTTTAAGTATGCAATTAATTTTTGTGGAGTGGATTGGGCACCCATTTGTTTGTGGATTAGGTGGCAATAGTAAAGTAATGTGTGTTAAGGACCATAGATATTTAGTATCCAATGTACGTAATGATTACCTAATATTGCCACTAATTGTAAAATTACTAATTACGTCATATAAGATGATGTGAGACGCAAATGAAAGTTGGATTTGAGCCACTTGGCTGTGATATTATTCACTTCTTTTTATTTATAAATTTTATTCCTCGTAAATAACTTTATTATTTATGCTTTATTATATTGCATGTACGTCGGTTTCCCTGTCACCGAGTTCCATCACCAGGCCCCTTAGAAGACGCAATGCAATAATCGGTGTCGCAGTAGCTTCTTCGAAAATGCTATTGTTTTTAACAGGCATGGGCAAGAATTATGCACGTATACAGTGCTCTCGCTCACGTGCCGAGTTCTGTCGCCTGGCTGCACACTTACACCCAATCCCTCCCCATTGGGAACACTGTGAAGAGCTGGAATCTGTGAATGCGATGCATTTAGATGGCAATGCAGTCGTTCAAGGAACAATGACTGTCCCTCCTGAAGCTTCGTCTCATATTGCGTAACAATAAAGATCATAAAAAAACATTTCAGTATCATTTAATTATTTTCGGTGCACTGAATACATAATAAGATTAACATCTTTTACCAACTGTTGGCATAAGCACAGACCCAGGTACTTTGGCAGAATTTTGTCAGTCAGGCTGCGACGTAATCATTACTCAATCAGCTTCCTGATCAAAAAGAGGCTTTCACGTATATGTGGTAATAGAAATACTGTATCAGGATATCAGCCTCATTAAGAATACCCGGAGAATTTTTTCCGAGGAAAACAACCATGGTCTCCAGGACTGTTTTATCACAAAAGAATTTGTCTTCAAACGGGAATTGCATTACAGATGGATCGGTTCCAGCTGCACGTGTAAAGGGGCGCTTTCCTCTGAAATAGCGAACGGACTCGGAAGCCCCACAGAACTGATTCAGACAGGCTGTGTCCTCAACACGATTAGAGAACTACTAATGTAGTTCTTTCGATGCTATAACGAGTTCTTCAAATTTCTCATTGTCGTTAACGCCAGTGCGTTCAGGGAACTGGGAGACTTTTTTCTGAGAAGTCGTTTCTCCCGCAGTGCTGTTATCTTTTTAAATGCATCCACATCAAATCAGAAATAAGTTAGTTCTCATCTTGCAACGTCATACTGTGGGCAGTATGACGTCAAGTTGTTACGAGAAACGACCGACATCCGCAAAGTTCCACTTAATCTGAGAGGTCTACAATCCATATTGGATCTTCTGATTTTCGTTTCTGCGGTCCTTTTTCCTTCAGAAACTCAACAATAGGGGATCTCACATACAAAAATCGTACCAGGCATGGCCCTTGACTTGAATAACGTTTTTTGCAGTGATACATAATGTCTCCGTACTCACCGTTCAATGCCATCAAAAACTATAGCAACTGGCGATGTTTTTTATGTGCAACTTCTGAAAAGTTGCAATTTGTACCATCAATTTCATCACGTGTTCCATGGCTGCTACTTAGGCACAAAGTTCTTTTTATGTACAGAGCAATTAATCCCACACAAATCTTCTGTCGATCGTTGTACTTTTCACCGATTGACTCTCTAAATTCTTTCTGCATATTGCTGTAATGTTGTTACATAGCAAATCTGCGGTGCCCATCGATTATTGCATAATACATACTGAGAAGTGTCTTCCTTCTCTCTCTGATTCCCTTTCATTTTAAAGGTTGGGACGATAAATCGCTAGACTTGATCGTTTTGTGCAGACAGCCGCTGGCCTCCTATGAATTAATTATTTTACAAAACGCATGAAACTGTGCTGTCTAAAATAATGTTATTCTATTTCTTACCGGTTTCGGTTCTGAATCATCATCGACGGCAGGAAAACTATCACAGATGTATCAGATGTCATACACGCTGTGATATAAGTTACCACAAAAAACCATAAACGACAAGAAAAATCAGAAATTGTATCAAGATAACAATATGACAACGCATTGACAACCTGGGATCCTTTTGTCAACGTGCCATCATATTTGTCTTGTCAGAGTTTCTGATTTTTCTTGGCAGTGTTGGTTTTCTGTGGTAGCTTATGTCAAAGTGTGTACGACATGTGATGCATCTGCGATAGTTTTCCTGCAGTTGCGAAACAGATAGCAAAATAAAATAACATTATTAGACACCACAGTGTCACGCATGGTGTGAAATCTGTACATGCTGTTGGCCATCGCCAAAGTAAGAGGTTCAGTTTATTTCCTGTGAATATCCTATGTACCACTAATAAATAGTGATGGATAAACGACGCTGACACCACGATTCTGCGAAATTTGAAGAATGTTGTCCCTACCGCAGACTGCCGTACCAAATACCGAAATAAACATTGTCGCATCCCACTGCTAAACGGAATGTCACTCTGTACTGACAAGGGGAACTCCGCATCACACCTCCCTCGGGTTTCGTGGTAAAATGGCCCAGTGGATAGCCCATCAAAAACTGAACACAGATCAAGCTTGAAAACAGGAAGAAGGTCTGCTGACCTGTGAAACGCGAAGCACACTGAATACTGTGCACTATTAAAGCTCCAAATGCGTAACGTCGAGAGAATAGCGAGATCCACGACACTGTAGTTATGTGGGCACGGTGCTCGACTGCGAGGCCTCAGATCCGTGTTCAAATCTTCCTAGTCCCCCCACCCCCAACCACTCCATTTGTTTTTTTCTTTAACAAATTTATAAACTGTGCGTGAAGTCATTGACGTGTCTGTTCTCCTTTTGTGGTCTTGTCAGTTATCATACTATACATTCGCTATAGAATATGAGTCAAGTTGTAAGAATATACTAAAGAAAATGTGGTGAATAGTGAGAGCAGGCGAGATGCCGCATGACCTCTCACAGAAATGAAAATAACAAATAGACGGGTCTGCACTATGTTACAACAAAGGGATTCGATAGTCAAAACTTCTAAAGCCGAGCGCAAGAGTCATAAAATGTTGTACTTGAGTAGAAAGAAAATCAGATAAGTACGTCTGGAAGTCCCTTTTAATCGGACGTTACACCACGACGAAGACACAAATTTGAAAACAATGAACAGACACGTCAATGACCGGACACAAGTCATAACTTCGTGAAATATGTAATGGAGCACGAGGGAGATTTGAACACGGATCACCCCTTTCGCAGGCCAACACCATGACCATATAATTACGGCGCCATCGTTCTTCTTGCTGCACATATTGAGCCTGGACCGTTCACTGTTTCTGTTTGGCTTCTTTTTGCATTGCTCGTTTCACCTTCTTCGTTGTTTTCGTGCTTGATCTGCGTATATTTCATGAGTGGCTATCCACTGCGACTACCATTAAGTGTGAGAGTTTCGCTTCTGAGTGGTTCTGAGAAGAATCGATCACAAGGCGAGAAAAACTGATACAAGCCAAGTCTTTGACGGCACGCGAGCAACACATCGCGCACGCCGTGCAATGGGTCGGAATCCCAAAAAAGTGACCTCAGATAAAAGAAAACTTCAGAGTTAAGGATCTTCGTTTATTAGGTTGGCTAGAGTAATGTTGAAACAACTGAGTGCACGTCTTAAAAGCAGCCAAGGTTGTTCCGAAGGTTGTATTTCATTCGGACGAAATATTTTTCTTCAGCGAATGAGACAGTTTTTTTCTTAAGTGGATGCTGTTACAGAAGTTATGTAGTTAAATACGAATACCTATTTCGTTAGTTAATCATTAATTAACAACTGATGTTTGTTAATTAACATCTTACCAGTATGCGACAAAAAAAGCGTAAAATGCAAGTGGAAGTAGTCGGTTCCAAGACACCCCCCCTTTCTTTTCATTCGGTCCGTAAGTATGTACTACTAACACCGTGAATCAGACTTAAAATCCGGTTACTATCCGCAGCTCAGGCTTTGTGCTGTTTTTCAAGCAACACTTTCAAAATGCCGTTATTTATACTGACTGTATAGAATTGATAATTATTATTGTATATTTTTTTTCTTTGTGATTACCATCTCCGAAAAAAAGTGAAAACAATGTCGTCGTAAGGTGTTGCGCTCTTGGTAGTTGCTGGATACGATTACTAGGAATCAGATGCTGAGGATGATGAAGAGGATACAAATGTTGGCGAGAAAGAAGATGAACAGGGAAATGAACATGGAGATGAAGAACAAGAAACACAACAGGAAGCAGATTAAGAAAAGGAAACTTATAAATCTTAAATATTTTCAACAATTCGCGGCCCTGTCAGCAACTGTATAATTATTAATTTTAATTTTAATAATCAACAGCCTCAGTTGCACCGTTTACCTAGAATTTATCTAGGTTTCAGTCGGGATAACTACAACCTTCTTCAGAATAACAGTACCGTTTGTCCATAGCGGACATCGTCAAACTAAAATTAAAATTAAAACTTATAAATGTTACTGTTTTCGTTACTAATACATCTATTTTACGCAATAAAGACATTAGTAGCGTCCGTTTGGATCTCCCATTTCGAATTCTTCACTTTTGATGTAAATATCTTAGCAGAAGCGACAATAACCCCATTCTACACATTGTAGTCCTTATTGGTTTAAATGGCTCTGAGCACTGTGGGACTTAGTTGCTGAGGTCATCAGTCCCCTTGAACTTAGAACTACTTAAACCTAACTAACCTAAGGACATCACACACGTCCATGCCCGAAGCAGGATTCGAACCTGCGACCATAGCGGTCGCGCGGTTCCAGACTGTAGCGCCTAGAACCGCTTGGCCACTCTGGCCGGCAGTCCTTATTGAAGCAGAGTTTCCACTTTTACTATGATTTCAGGATTCTAGCCCACTTTGCGCCATGGTCAACCTTGGCTTAAAACATCGTGTTCATTACACGTAGGTACCGCTGGTGATGCCACATACACCATAATCCAGATCAAGACGATCGTTCGAAATTATCGATAACAAACTGGACTAAAGCAAGAAATCTAAACGCCAACAACTGCCTCGAAAACTTGTGAGAAGACCGAGTTTTTTTCTCTCTTATACCTCAAAACTGATGTACCACTCAAATCTTAAGAACTTACAGAAGAATGGAGAGCAAGAAACTGGCGCTTGAGGCGCTTGAGGCGGTTCGCCAGCGTACACATTACGTGCAGAAGAAGAAATTTTTATTTTCTTCCAGAATGAGATTTTCACTCTGCAGCGGAGTGTGCGCTGATATGAAACTTCCTGGCAGATTAAAACTGTGTGCCCGACCGAGACTCGAACTCGGGACCTTTGCCTTTCGCGGGCAAGTGCTCTACCAACTGAGCTACCGAAGCACGACTCACGCCCGGTACCCACAGCTTTACTTCTGCCAGTACCTCGTCTCCTATCTTCCAAACTTTACAGAAGCTCTCCTGCGAACCTTGCAGAACTAGCACTCCTGAAAGAAAGGATATTGCGGAGACATGGCTTAGCCACAGCCTGGGGGATGTTTCCAGAATGAGATTTTCACTCTGCAGCGGAGTGTGCGCTGATATGAAACTTCCTGGCAGATTAAAACTGTGTGCCCGACCGAGACTCGAACTCGGGACCTTTGCCTTTCGCGGGCAAGTGCTCTACCAACTGAGCTACCGAAGCACGACTCACGCCCGGTACCCACAGCTTTACTTCTGCCAGTACCTCGTCTCCTACCTTCCAAACTTTACAGAAGCTCTCCTGCGAACCTTGCAGAACTAGCACTCCTGAAAGAAAGGATATTGCGGAGACATGGCTTAGCCACAGCCTGGGGGATGTTTCCAGAATGAGATTTTCACTCTGCAGCGGAGTGTGCGCTGATATGAAACTTCCTGGCAGATTAAAACTGTGTGCCCGACCGAGACTCGAACTCGGGACCTTTGCCTTTCGCGGGCAAGTGCTCTACCAACTGAGCTACGGAAGCACGACTCACGCCCGGTACCCACAGCTTTACTTCTGCCAGTACCTCGTCTCCTACCTTCCAAACTTTACAGAAGCTCTCCTGCGAACCTTGCAGAACTAGCACTCCTGAAAGAAAGGATATTGCGGAGACATGGCTTAGCCACAGCCTGGGGGATGTTTCCAGAATGAGATTTTCACTCTGCAGCGGAGTGTGCGCTGATATGAAACTTCCTGGCAGATTAAAACTGTGGGTACCGGGCGTGAGTCGTGCTTCGGTAGCTCAGTTGGTAGAGCACTTGCCCGCGAAAGGCAAAGGTCCCGAGTTCGAGTCTCGGTCGGGCACACAGTTTTAATCTGCCAGGAAGTTTCATATCAGCGCACACTCCGCTGCAGAGTGAAAATCTCATTCTGGAAACATCCCCCAGGCTGTGGCTAAGCCATGTCTCCGCAATATCCTTTCTTTCAGGAGTGCTAGTTCTGCAAGGTTCGCAGGAGAGCTTCTGTAAAGTTTGGAAGGTAGGAGACGAGGTACTGGCAGAAGTAAAGCTGTGGGTACCGGGCGTGAGTCGTGCTTCGGTAGCTCAGTTGGTAGAGCACTTGCCCGCGAAAGGCAAAGGTCCCGAGTTCGAGTCTCGGTCGGGCACACAGTTTTAATCTGCCAGGAAGTTTTATTTTCTTGTTCACTAAATGTATGAATCTTTGACAACTGATTAATATTACTCTTTAACCAAATCACTTGCTTATATGATCGATGGACGCAGAATTATGGTCCGTGGAGTACATTATGCGGAGGCCTGCCTTTATAGCTACTAATTCAGACGTTTACATTCTAACGGCCTATGTACTCGGTGACAGCTATCTCTGGCGAGCAGGTTGCCGACAATAATACCTGTCTGGATCGCGAGACTAACCTCTCTTGTCATTGGTCAGGACTCATCATCAAAGAAAAGTAGCATCAGTAACTTATGCATTGCTGCACACAACTGCCATCAGAGGTTCACGTGGAATAATTAATGTAAAATTACCATTACATCGAGGTAAGATAGTACGACATGTATTAGATATTTGGTTCACTTTCTTTACATTTGATAATGTAAGGGTTACCTGTAGCATTCTGGCACCCGGTCGATAAATATGGATGATAGAAGAACACGACCACATTGTAATTGTTTCCGAATTCAGGATTACAAAGGGAACATAAAGAAATAGTCAAAGAAGAAGTAGTATCTGCGAAAATCACTCATAAATTCTCAGTTTATTCTTCAGTCACGCGACAGCCCTTCGTGACCACTGATCTTGTATAGAAGATTATTCCGCTCTTTCCAGTTTAATGCCGAACTCCTCGAATCGTGAATTGTAGGTTTCGTTACGCCCTCTCTGACACATTCTTGTCATTTTAGGTTTCTCCTTTCATTTCTCCTCTTTCCTTCTGCCACTACGTTGCGTATTTTCTTAATCTTTCCGTCATTAGCTCTCAGTACGTGTCCTGCGAATTCCTGTCTTCCTATCATAATTCAGTTGATAATGTCTGGTGCATTATGCAGTTCTGAATTTAATCCAGAAAATTTGCTGCTGTTTGGCGCTCAGAATTGGGCTAACGAATGTGCGAGGCGACAGCAGTGCCGCCGGGTTAGGCTGACAAGCAGGGCCGCCATGCATTATTCAGCGGTACTTGCGCAGGTAACGAGCAGCAGGCGCTTGAGGCGGTTCGCCAGAGTACACATTACGTACTGTATGGCGGCCGGGAAGGCCCTCCATTAGCACGTTATTAGTCTTGCAACTCGCCAGGCCGGGTGTCAGCAAGTGAAGTCGCCCGACGTCTGTTTCCTTACAAGGCTATCAACTGTTTTTTAAAGAACTAATACCAAGCGTGTGTAAAGAAATATACATACGAACTGCCGGCTATTTAGACTACTTAAGTGAGAATTTTCTTCTCTCCTGAACTTTTACGGGAATCTAGAGCGACGCGGTCAGCGGTAAGTGTGGAGGACTGGGGTTCCGCTATGTAAGCTGTGTGCGAGAAGTTGAGAATTTAAACCGGGCGGAAAGTACGCTCGGATAGCCGAAATTGTGTAGGTGACCACTCGCGTAAAACTGGAATTCCGGGTTCGATTCTCCGTCCGGCACAAACTTTCACTAGCCACCAGTGAAAGCGTATCAATGTACAACTGTGGTCGATGTCATAATTTTTCTTTTCATCATGGTATCCACTGTTGAATTGTAGTAGTTACATCTAGGGATGAAACACAGGGAGCGAGAGGTAATTTACAAGTAGTACAAAGACCGGACTGTAGTTGTGAGAGTCGGAAATGAAAGGGAAGCTGTAGCTGAGACAGTAAAACGGTTGTAGCCTACACCCTATGTGGTTCACTGTGTGGTTCACATCGAGTAAGCCGTAAAGGAAATCAGGAATAAATTTCGAATGGAAATTAAAGTTCATGGAACACAAAAAACTTAGATATTGCAAACCTTCCAAAGAGCGATAACGAGTTGGAATCAATACCTTGAAAATACGTTATGAACACCAACAGAAATTTAAATAAATACAACAAGCAGTGCTGAGGAAATTACATTAGGAAAGCATCCATTAAAAGTAGTAGATGAATTTTACTTTTCCGGCATCGAAAACCTGACAATATCAACAGAAAGAAAAATATTTTCTTAAAACAGATATTTGCCAATATTAAAAATAAATTGTTAGCAAGTGTTCACTGAAGGTTTCTGTCCGAAGTCGGAAGTGAAATGATGGCAATAAACAATCCAGACAGGTAAAAAATAGAATGATATGAAATGTGGTGTTACAAAAGAATGCTGAAAGATATGTAGATATATCAGCTAACGAAGAAGTTCTGAATCGAACTGAAGAAGAAAAAACGTTGTGACACAAATTCACGGAAAGGAGGGATCGAATAATTTGATACGTCCTGAGAAATCGTGGATTAGGCTGTCTGGTAATGGAGGTATAGCTAACGGTGAGGAGGGGGGGGGGGGGAGGGGGCAGAGAATTGTACGGAGAAACTAAGGCTTCAGTACAGAAAGCAGTCTGAGATAGACGTAGCTTGCAGTACTTGCACAGAAATCTAAAGGATTTTAAAGGAAATAATAGTGTCTTGAGCTGCTTCAAAGCTGTTTTCTGACTGAAGACGACAACAGCAAGCACGTGGATGTTTGTAGCTAGCTGATGTGAGCCAGTGGCGTATAAAATAATAGCTGTCGTTCCACTGGCATGATATAAGTAAAACGATAAAGGCAGCTTGCGGTATGTTGTAGCGCAATCGCATCACATTAATCACACATGTGTTCCGACCATCGGTAGGCAGTTCCTACTAATACTGTAAATCATGTGTACATCGTATGTACGTCGATGGTTCCATGCCCGAAAAGGACACGGTGTGTCTGAGAGCGGCAGCAGCGACGGCAGTGCCACTGTGGTGTCATCTGCAGCTGCGGTTCATCTGACTGGAGTCGCATTTTCGAGGACTGGCTCCATGCATGCCGAAGAGCACGATCTCAACATGTATCTTACGGCAATCATTGCAATGTTTTGAGTCATCAGTCTTCTGGCTGGTTTGATGTGGCCCGTCACGAATTCCTCACCTGTGTCAAAATTTTCATCAAAGAGCAGCACTTTCAGCTTAAGTATATATTACAATCCCTACATTTTTTGCAGTACAGTTCACTTAAATTGCAAGTGTATTAGTGGTAGAGCGGTAGACATCAAGGCGTCCAAAGGGTTCAGAACCTCGAATCGACGCTACCCTGTCCTATAGGCGGCCGGACTTATTTACGGCAGCGAGGGCGATCTCCAAGCTTGAGCAACACAGATGCCCAATTGTGCGTGTAGCTTAAGGCATAGACGGCGCGGCGCCAACGCCTTCTGCGCCACCAGATGGCAGGAAGGTCGCTAACTGGTCGGCGGTGACATTGTGCTGAGTCGTGGCTGACGAAGCAGTCTACTGGAAGCTTCCTGGTTCGCTGAAATGCGGAACGTAGAAAGGAGGCCGCTTCACCACTAACGCAAATAAAATTGGTTTTCCCGCCACTTACGACTCTACTGATTGCACGAGCGTCTTTAGCAAATTACATAAATACACTTGTAAAATGAAAATTCGAACTTAATCCATCAGATTTTAACTACACATTCCTCTGAATTCATCCCCCTCTCCCTTCCCGACCCATAAACCATAGATACTAGCGTTGGTGGAGTGGCTTGTGTTTCGCAGCGATATAGCCGTAAATAATTGTACCGCAGGTGCAGCCACAGAGGAGGGTTGTCTGGTGAGAGACCAGACAGACGTTGCCGATATCAATACTCATCAGCTACACAGTGGAATGACGACAATCAAAATTTGGTCTGGCCGGGGCTCGAATACGGCCCGGCCAGGGTGGCCGAGCGGTTCTAGGCGCTACAGTCTGGAACCGCGCGACCGCTATGGTCGCAGGTTTGAATCCTGCCTTGGGCATGGGTGTGTGTGATGTCCTTAGGTTAGTCATGTTTAAGTAGTTCTAAGTCCCAGGGGACTGGTGCTCAGAGCCAATTGAACCATTTTTTTCGAATCCGGATTTCCCCCTTGCCGCGAGCGGTCGCCTCACCATTTGAGTATCTTTGCACGACTCTCAGCCAGACATGAATTTTCATGTCGTCAAACATGCATTTACAACCTGTACTCTTACATCCATTACGTATTCCCGTGCAGGGGAGATATTTTACTTGACACTGACTTGCCCGGTGTTAAGGGATAAATACGATATTGCAGTGCCTGTGTTATTCGGAATTACGATGCGAAGTTCTTTCGAACATGCATGCATGTCCGAAGGAACCAGTACAGCGGCGCCTACAGCTGCTATGAACCACATTACAGTTGCGAACATGAATAACCATCAACTGTACAATAGAATAACGAAAATGAAAATTTGTGGCTGACCCTGACGCGAACCCGTATTTAGTGCTTATCACCAGCGATCGCTTACCATTTTTCTTATGTTTTAATTTTTATCATTTTTATTTTAGTTTATAATGATAATATCCACCAGGGCGCTCTTCAGTAAGTAAATGATATGTGTTATCGAATAAAACAGGGAAAAGTAAATCTGCGCTAGTTGGTGGGTATATGAGAGGTCCTCTCTCGCGCTTCTGCCTCCGAGCACTTCGTCTCGTAGAATTGAATGAGAAAACCATTTCGTTGGTCAGTGTATGCCTCTTCATCGTGTTTAACATCAAATTCTCATACCCGAGACATTCCAGCTGCGCGGAGGATCTCGGTAACGCACTCCCCAGGAAATTAGAAAAATATTGTTGGTATTACGGGTTGCACACAATCGCCGCATGTCGTTCATGCAGGTGGTTCCAGAAGTCCAGCACAATCGTGAAGCAGGTAATGCACCACTTGGACTCGTATCCATGTCACCGGGTTCCTCTTGGCTCGTGGTCGTAAGTCCTCTCCGGAAAAAAAACAATTGTAGAGTCAGTGGCTTGTTGTCCTACTCGGAGAAGGAAGGAAATCATCTTCGTCGCTAGATGCCACACTTACGTAGAGAGGCCGCACTAAAGACGGTGAGCGTCGTCGTCTCTAACCTAACAGGCTTCACATTACGGGGATTTCCGTGTATTAATGGGGTGGAGGCGGGGTCCGATGACTTGTTTACCGTTAAGTACCAAGTACCACGTTGTTCGTGTTTCTGTGGCAAGGGTGGTATAGTGGACTGTCCGCCGTATCACCGGCTAGTGGATTGTGAGGTGCCGTATTTCTACGGGTTAGCGGGGCGCCTGCTACTGAGTATTCGATAGATGTCGCGCGCTGTCGGCGGTCCATTTGCCGGGAGAACTATCACAACGTAGCTATAGTGCAGAAAAAAATCTCTGATATGTTGAAATCGTTGGGAATTGGTATTCACAGCCATCGAAGCAATTCGAGAAATTGGCGCCAGTTCATTTATCAAGAGTCACGGTAGACTCAGCTGTTGTCTACCCCAGATTTTCAACATCACGCTGAAATAAGGGGAGACTGTAGGATTGCGAACGTGTAGGAGCCTGAGACCTCTTCTACAAATGGGCTGACGAAGTAACTAAATGATACCAGTATGATTCGAGTGTACTGAGCGATGCGTGGCGCAAAGTAGCTATATACACTCCTGGAAATGGAAAAAAGAACACATTGACACCGGTGTGTCAGACCCACCATACTTGCTCCGGACACTGCGAGAGGGCTGTACAAACAATGATCACACGCACGGCACAGCGGACACACCAGGAACCGCGGTGTTGGCCGTCGAATGGCGCTAGCTGCGCAGCATTTGTGCACCGCCGCCGTCAGTGTCAGCCAGTTTGCCGTGGCATACGGAGCTCCATCGCAGTCTTTAACACTGGTAGCATGCCGCGACAGCGTGGACGTGAACCGTATGTGCAGTTGACGGACTTTGAGCGAGGGCGTATAGTGGGCATGCGGGAGGCCGGGTGGACGTACCGCCGAATTGCTCAACACGTGGGGCGTGAGGTCTCCACAGTACATCAATGTTGTCGCCAGTGGTCGGCGGAAGGTGCACGTGCCCGTCGACCTGGGACCGGACCGCAGCGACGCACGGATGCACGCCAAGACCGTAGGATCCTACGCAGTGCCGTAGGGGACCGCACCGCCACTTCCCAGCAAATTAGGGACACTGTTGCTCCTGGGGTATCGGCGAGGACCATTCGCAACCGTCTCCATGAAGCTGGGCTACGGTCCCGCACACCGTTAGGCCGTCTTCCGCTCACGCCCCAACATCGTGCAGCCCACCTCCAGTGGTGTCGCGACAGGCGTGAATGGAGGGACGAATGGAGACGTGTCGTCTTCAGCGATGAGAGTCGCTTCTGCCTTGGTGCCAATGATGGTCGTATGCGTGTTTGGCGCCGTGCAGGTGAGCGCCACAATCAGGACTGCATATGACCGAGGCACACAGGGCCAACACCCGGCATCATGGTGCGGGGAGCGATCTCCAACACTGGCCGTACACCACTGTTGATCGTCGAGGGGACACTGAATAGTGCACGGTACATCCAAACCGTCATCGAACCCATCGTTCTACCATTCCTAGACCGGCAAGGGAACTTGCTGTTCCAACAGGACAATGCACATCCGCGTGTATCCCGTGCCACCCAACGTGCTCTAGAAGGTGTAAGTCAACTACCCTGGCCAGCAAGATCTCTGGATCTGTCCCCCATTGAGCATGTTTGGGACTGGATGAAGCGTCGTCTCACGCGGTCTGCACGTCCAGCACGAACGCTGGTCCAACTGAGGCGCCAGGTGGAAATGGCATGGCAAGCCGTTCCACAGGACTACATCCAGCATCTCTACGATCGTCTCCATGGGAGAATAGCAGCCTGCATTGCTGCGAAAGGTGGATATACACTGTACTAGTGCCGACATTGTGCATGCTCTGTTGCCTGTGTCTATGTGCCTGTGGTTCTGTCAGTGTGATCATGTGATGTATCTGACCCCAGGAATGTGTCAATAAAGTTTCCCCTTCCTGGGACAATGAATTCACGGTGTTCTTATTTCAATTTCCAGGAGTGTATATAGACAACCCTCTTAATCATGTCAAAGGCACGCAAGTTGTTCGCTCTGACACCGTACGGACAACTTGGAACTACATCTTGAAACTTATTTCCGCCGTGAGTCGTACGTCACTAATAGAGACTGTCCGAAGACACTGTATACCGTCCCGTATCTGGAAGGGTGCAACGCAGTCACCAGGTACTGCAATACCAATATTCCGGGCAACCGATTTGTCGACGTTCTTATGGCTGCCCGTAGCAGCGCCATATCTACTGACCCGGTCCAACGTCCCATTTTTGTCGTTGCCAGTCCGCACCACCAGTAACAGGTTGTCTGCATACGCATTGCACTGAAAAGTGTGTATCGTAAATCCTGTTAAGCGTTGGAAAAGGCCGCTGAAAAGTGGTTCAAGGGCCACAGCACATATGATAGTGGATAAGGGACAAACTTGTCATATCGACCTCGTAGTAGTAATGGGTCCCCACCAAGGACAATGAACAACAAGCACATTACAGGTGGCTCCATATAGTAACCATATGATCGTGGCGACGTAGGGCTGCTGGAACTTCATTTGTATCAACACTTCCATGATGCAGATATATATGATCCTGTCAAACTCTTGGTCGAAGTCTATGAATATCCCAAGAGCTCCGCATAGTCGACACGCTTTCCCCAGTGCGATCGAATCACGGCATTCGCCGAGTACCGTCTGAATGTTGCTACCTCCGCCTAGAGATGTCTGGTCAAGTGGCACCATGTGATGCAAAATTCTTATAAGCCACGCCGTTATCAATCGAGTAAAATTCTTAAAATTTCAGGGAAGTAGTTTTAGTGGGCGGTAGTCTCTAAGTCATGTGCTGCCTGAAGATTTTGGTGTTGGGAGGATCTGACCCTCTACAAAGGCGGAAGTAGCCCGTTGGGAGACATTAGTGAGCGGCAGATTTCAATCCAACAGGGACCACCAAGTGTTGAAAGGTTCGACAGAATTCCAACGATATTCCGTCCGGCTTTGGCAAATTATTGGGCGCCCCCCTTGCCTATATCTTCTGCCACTTCGTCTTCGTTAATTTCCCCAGTAATATAGCCTTCATCTCTTGATCGGGTGTCCCGAAAAGCGTGTGAGTAACGTCTTGTAGGGCTTTCCTGTCGTATCCTTCTTCGCTATACGCCTATAAATGGGTATAATAATCAACTAAGGTATTTGCTATGTTTTTTTGTGTCGTCAGACGTTTGCCATCATCCGTATCAGTGGTACATATTAGTGCTCTGCTGCACTGCTTGTGTTCATCAATGACATGGTGCCTCGATGGGCGCTGCTCACGACCTGATCTGGCGTCATCGCGCGGACCGCCGAACGTTCTAGATGAGAAATCTCAATGCTAATGATTCTTGCCTTGGCTCGTAGTGCCACCACCTGTCGTTCAGTAGAGGTCGCCTGGTTGGTACATTCTCGTAATATAGTGAAACAGAAATTTAAGGTCCTGCTGTCTCCACTGTAAGTGTTCGCGTCCCAAAGTAGTCAATGAAAGCCATAACGCCAGTTTGGTACATTCCAACTATTAACGTAAGGTCGCCGGGCACATCAGTCGACGCCCGTTACAAGATGGCCAGACTTCTTCAACAACTTTCTGACACTCTGGAGCTTTCAGGTAGGCTACATTCGTTTTCCGTAAGCCGCAGATTCGGCACACCTACTGTCTTTCGAGGGTGATCGCGCAGATACATACCGATTGGTCGGTAGAGGCTGGAGACGGCGCGTGAAGTAGCCGCGATCGAAGCGGATGGTGGAGTGGTTAGTTACATACATATATCCGGTTCGGTCTCCATGGATAAGTCCCCATGAATCTACTAACTGCAGATCATGTACCAATGTTCACAATTCTGGGCACGGACTATTATGTGGGAACTGATCCTTCGGCTCCCGCACACAACTGAAGTCACCGCCGAGGATGTAATGAGCGTACCGTCCTGAAAAGAGCTATTTCTTCCGCGAAGATACGTGATCTTTCTCTTCGTTTGTCCGTGCCTGACGACGCGTAGATGTTGACAAGCCGCAGTCCAAGAACAGACACAGACATTTCGCTTGCCGATGATAGGTAAGTGATATCTTCCGCTACGATGTCTTGCTTAAGAGGTATCGCTATGGCCCTACAAGTTTCTGACGCTGGTGAAATCAAGTAATCGTATCCGCGGCGAGATAGGAATTCGTCGACATATGCCTCCTGTAAAAAAGCAATATCAGTATCTGCTGCATATCGTCTGGTATAAATATAAATGGATATGACGGGGAATGCCTGTTGATATTGTGTTTGCAGTGGGGGCATGCGTGGTAGGCCCACTTTGCCGTTGTCGATGCGCTCTACGTTCATGCGTATGTGAGTCGGCTATCGTCAGTTATAAAGCGATATCCCTGATTGTAGGCGGTTGTATTTCTTCACAGTCAGCGGCCCAGTTCTGCCAAGACAACTCCTGGGGCCGGAACTTCTCAGCCTTTGTAGTTCATGGCCATGCCTCTCTCTACTGTTCCAATTTCTGAGACTTCCTAGGGATCTGCTTGAAAGCATTCAGTGGTATTACTTCGGTCGTTGTAGGAGACTGCAGCACTTTCTACTGTGCCATCGTCATCATCTGCCTCGCCTCGTTCGTCTTCTCTAGGCGCAGAATGCGATCGTCCGGCAGTGTAAGACGTCTTTTCTTTCGGGGTCTCGTGACGTCTGTCTCCATATCCGAACACTGTCTGGAAAGCTTGTCGTCTTGAAAGTAGAGACAGAAGCGGCCATCAATATCACGAGCTGGCCGATTTCCATAATCGTCTCCTATCCCGCGACGTCAGACCTTTGTCGGCTCAGCGGGGCATTCCTTTCTTGACATCTTGGACGCATGGTTATCCACCTGTGTCGTCTGCTCTATGGGGTCGCCCGTCATTTGGTAGTAGGGAACGTGCAAGGATGAATGTTTTTGGAAGGTGGCAGCATACGAAAGAGGTATGACGCTGTCGTGGGCGCCGTTACACCGTCGCCCGACGGTACTTGGGGTGCACTCTGAGCGTGTGTGTCCCTCCTTGCCATAGCCCGAACACGTCTTGAGCTGTCCGTCGTAAATAATTATTGCTCTGCAGCCACCAGTAAGAAGGTAACCTGATACATGCCTTGTAAGCTCGTTCCGAACATGCCTCATCACGTTAAGACGAGGTTCCGTACATCGTAAAAGTGTTCCATTTTTCGTAGACATGGCTGAGTAGAGGGCTCTATTATTGTGAAGCTTTTACCACGACGTATTCCGGAGCCTCAAACGGAAGTTCAACAACTCTAACAGTGCGTTCAAAATGGCTCTGAGTACTATGCGACTTAACTTCTGAGGTCATCAGTCACCTAGAACTTAGAACTAATTAAACCTAAATAACGTAAGGACATCACACATACCCATGCCCATGCCCATGCCCATGCGCCATGTAGCGCCTAGGACCGCACGGCCACTGCGGCCGGCCTAACAGTGCGGAGTCCAAGTTCCGCATCATCGATTGACGCTGTCCCCACATTGCCATCAGAATGTTTGAATTTAGCCCATTATTATGGTCAAGTACAATATTATCACATACTGTTCCGTTGATCACACTACTCATAATAAAGAGGTGGATACTTATCAGGTCCTGTGGATGTATACTGACCTCTTTCCACACGAAGCGTTAGATTTCCAAGTGTTTTGGTCGCGCAAATTCAAGAGCGAAGTTGATTTTGGTGATTGGTTTCTACAGGAATGAGCCCTGTTGTGTTTGTAGATTAATTACTCGCGAAAACAACTAGAGCCCGCCCGGCTAAAAAAAATGGTTCAAATTTCTCTGAGCACCATGGGACTCAACTGCAGTGGTCATCAGTCCCCTAGAACTTAGAACTACTCAAACCTAACTAACCTAAGGACATCACACACGTCCATATTCGAGGAAATATTCGAACCTGCGACCGTAGCGGTCGCGCAGTTCCAGACCGTAGCGCCTAGAACAGCTTGGCCACCCGCCCGGCTAGACGCGCGGTCTACGCGCTGCTTCCTAAGTGGGAAGACGTGTCGGTCCCCGGCACGAATCCCCTCAGCGGATTAGTGTCGCGGTCCGCTGTGCCGGCCAGCCTGTGGATAGTTTTGAAGGTGGTTTTCCATCTGCCTCGGCGAATGGGGGCTGGTTCCCTTTATTCCGCCTGAGTTCCACTATGTCGGTGATTACTGCGCGAACACTGTCTCCATGTACTCGTACACCGTAATTTCTCGCCTGGTATGAGACGTTCCCGACAGAGTCCACTGGGGGCCGAACCGCACAGCTACCCTGGGTTCCGTCTGAGGTGGCGGTTGGGTGGGTGGACTGCTTTGGTCAGTTTTGGGGTTGTGAACCACTGAGGGCTACGACGGGACGAAGCCTCTCCGTCCTTTCTAGGTCCCTGGTTTAATAAACAATACACAATACACAAACCAGTAGAGGTAAACAACCTTGCGCGCAACGCCCCGTGGCTTCCGAACCACGCCGCCGCTGGAAGGGCACTGATCTAGTGGCTATCCGAGCACGACTCACAGCCAGACCGAAACTTCTACATGTTGTCAGCTATGTACCTACAACCTGTACTCGTACATCCGTTATATATATATATATATTCGCGTACAGGAGAGACATTTGACTTGGTAGTCGCTTGCTCGGTGCTGATGGAGAAACATGATATCAAAGTTCCTTCGGACATGTATGCATGTCCGAAGGAACTGGCATTGTAGTGGCTACAGCCGTTATGTAATTATGAAATGTATTCTCAGTTGCGAATACGAATAACTACTGGCTGTATAATGGAATGATAAAACTGGTAAGGAGACCGCTCGCGATAATTGGGAAATCCCGGATCAGATCCCGGTCCGGCCAAATTTTCAATGTTGTCTTTGCATTGTTCAGCTAGTGGTTATTCATATTTGCAACTGCGAACACATTTAATGTATTTCATAACGCCTGTAGTCGCCGCAGTGGCTGTTCCTTCTGACATACAAGCAAGCATAACACAGGCCTGCAGCGTGGTTCCTGAAGAGAGGCTGCAGCCTCTCAGTAGTTGCAGGGGCTGCAGTCTGTCTGCTTGACTGACCTGGCCTTGGAGCATCAACCGAAAAGGCTTTGCTGTGCTTCTGCTGCTAACGGCTGAAAACAGAGGGAACTACAGCCGTAATTTTTCCCGAGGGCACGCAGCTTTACTGTATGGTTAAACGATGATGGCGTCCTCTTGAGTAAAATATTCCGGAGGTTAAGGAATCCCCTATTCGGATCTCTGGGCGAGGACTACTCAGGAGGGTGTCGTCATTAGGAGAAACAAACCCTGCAAACTGGTTGGAAAATTTAAAAACGGAAGTGGATGCATTGAAGTTAAATACAGTAGGAATTAGTCAAGTGAGGTGACAGGAAGGATTTCTAGTCAGGTGAATACAGGGCTATAAATACAACATCAAATACGGCTATTGCACAAGTACGTATGGTAATGTGAAAGAATATAGGAATGCGGGTAAGCTACTATGAACAGCTTAGTGAACGCTTTGTCGTAACGAAGGCAGGCACGAGGCAAACACCTTTACATAAGTGCAAGTTTGTATGCCAACTAGCTCCGCAGATGATGAGATTGAAGAAATGCATGATGACATAAAAGGACATACTGATCGTTAAGGGAAACGAACATTGAACTGTGATGGGCGATTGGAATACGATAGTAGAGAAAGGAAGAAATTTAAAAAAAATCGTTGATTATGGACAGGAAGAAAGGAATGAAAGAGGCAGGCACTGGGTATAATTTTCTACAGAGTATAATTCAACAATCGCTAACATTTGGCTGACGAATCATGAAATGAAAAAGGAAGCAACGGCTGAGAAGGTAGTAAGACAGGTTTATAGCCTAGTCCCGATGTTATTTAACCTGTACCTTGAGAAAGGAGTAACGAACAAAAATTTGTTGTAAAAATCTAAGTTCAGGGAGAAGAAATAAAATCTTTCAGATTTGCCAATGATATTGTAATTCTGACAGGGACAGCAAAGGATTTGCGAGGGCAGCTGAACCGAGTGGACATTGTGCGGATATAAGATGAACGTCAACAAGAGAAAAACAAAACTAAAGGAATATAGTCGAAATAAATCATGAGATGCTGAGGGCATTAAATTAGGAAACGAAACAATTAAAGTTGTATATGAGTTTTGTTATTTGGGCACCAAAGTAGCTGATGATGGAGGAAGTAGAGAGGATATAAAGTATAGACTGGCAATGGCAAGAAAAGCCTTTCTGAAGAAGAGAAATCTGTTAACACCGAATATAGATTTAAGGATTAGGAAAACTTTTCTGAAAGTATTTGTATTGAGTCTAGTGACTAGTATGGAAGTGAAACATGAACGATAAACATTTTAAACAAGAATAAAATAGAAGGTTTTGAAAAGTGATGCTACAGAAGAATGCTGAATATTGTATGGGTAGATCATGTGACTCATAAGAAGATACTGAACAGCAATGGGGTGAAAAGGAATTTGTAGCACAACGTCACTAGAAGGAGGATTCCATTGATAGGACACATTCTGAGACATCACAGGATCACCAGTTTAATATTTGATGGAAGTATAGGGAATAAAAATGGTAGAGAGAGACCGATAGAAGAGTTCAGTAAGCAGCTTCAGAAGGATGTAGGTTGCAGTAGTTTTTGGGACATGAGGAGACTTGCACGGGATATAGTAAATTGAAAAACTGCATCAAACCAGTCTTCGAAATGAAGACAAGCACCAAAGCGAAACTGATGTTGGCTATTTCCTAATATCCTGAAGTTAATAACGGTAGTAAAGAGACCTTATAGTTTACCTCCATATCAACTTTCTTGTTCTACATAACATTATAAAAATATTGCAGAAATTAGTGTAATTTTTGGAATCAAAAGTAAACGAATCATTATCAAATATCTTTCCTTTGGTGAAGTCACAGCAATAATTACTACAAAGTCAAACAGTCTCTAGAGAAGCTTCATGAGATTACCGTCAAACGTGGTATCCAAATGTCATACAAGAAACCACTATGAACTACAAGTATGTGCAAATGTGATCCCTCATAATGGGAAACGGTAACATCGTTCAGGTTACTGAAGTACTTATGTGACATTATCACTAGCATTAACATCAAAAGCTGAAAAGCTGACCAGGCAGTTGAGAAATAATCACCGCCTATTCATACTCATGTTATCGTGTAAATGGGACAATATGTTGTTTGTTGTTGTTGTGGTCTTCAGTCCTGAGACTGGTTTGATGCAGCTCTCCATGCTATTCTATCCCGTGCAAGCTTCTTCATCTCCCAGTACCTACCGCAAACCACATCCATCAGAATCTGCTTAGTGTATTCATCTCTAGGTCTCCCCCTACGATTTTTACCCTCCACGCTGCCCTCCAATACTAAATTGGTGATCCCTTGATGCCTGAGAACATGTCCTACCAACCGATCCCTTCTTCTTGTCAAGTTGTGCCACAAACTTCTCTTCTCCCCAATCCTATTCAATACTTCCTCATTAGTTATGTGATCTACCCATCTAATCTTCAGCATTCTTCTGTAGCACCACATTTCAAAAGCTTCTATTCTCTTCTTGTCCAAACTATTTATCGTCCATGTTTCACTTCCATACATGGCTACACGCCATACAAACACTTCCAGAAATGACTTCCTGACACTTAAATCTATACTCGATGTTAACAAATTTCTCTTCTTCAGAAACGCTTTCCTTGCCATTGCCAGTCTACATTTTATATCCTCTCTACTTCGACCATCATCAGTTATTTTGCTCCCCAAATAGCAAAACTCCTTTACTACTTTAAGTGTCTCATTTCCTAATCTGACTCCCTCAGCATCACCCGACTTAATTCAACTACATTCCATTATCCTCGTTTTGCTTTTGTTGATGTTCATCTTATATCATCCCTTCAAAATACCATCCATTCCATTCAACTGCTCTTCCAAGTCCTTTGCTGTCTCTGACAGAATTACAATGTCATCGGCGAACCTCAAAGTTTTTATTTCTTCTCCATGGATTTTAATACTTACTCCGAATTTTTCTTTTGTTTCCTTTACTGCTTGCTCAATATACAGATTGAATAACATCGGGGAGAGGCTACAACCCTGTCTTACTCCCTTCCCAACCGCTGCTTCCCTTTCATGTCCCTCGACTCTTACAACTGCCATCTGGTTTCTCTACAAATTATAAATAGCCTTTCGCTCCCTGTATTTTACTCCTGCCACCTTTAGAATTTGAAAGAGAGTATTCCAGTCAACATTGTCAAAAGCTTTCTCTAAGTCTACAAATGCTAGAAACGTAGGTTTGCCTTTCCTTAATCTTTCTTCTAAGATAAGTCGTAAGGTCAGTATTGCCTCACGTGTTCCAGTATTTCTACGGAATCCAAACTGATCTTCCCCGAGGTCGGCTTCTACTAGTTTTTCCATTCGTCTGTAAAGAATTCGTGTTAGTATTTTGCAGCTGTGGCTTATTAAACTGATTGTTCGGTAACTTTCACATCTGTCAACACCTGCTTTCTTTGGGATTGGAATTATTATATTCTTCTTGAAGTCTGATGGTATTTCACCTGTTTTATACATCTTGCTCACCAGATGGTAGAGTTTTGTCAGGACTGGCTCTCCCAAGGCCGTCAGTAGTTCCAATGGAATGTTGTCTACGCCGGGGGCCTTGTTTCGACTCAGGTCTTTCAGTGCTCTGTCAAACTCTTCACGCAGTATCGTATCTCTCATTTCATCTTCATCTACATCCTCTTCCATTTCCATAATATTGTCCTCAAGTACATCGCCCTTGTATAGACCCTCTATATACTCCTTCCACCTTTCTGCTTTCCCTTCTTTGCTTAGAACTGGGTTTCCATCTGAGCTCTTGATGTTCATACAAGTGGTTTTCTTATCTCCAAAGGTCTCTTTAATTTTCCTGTAGGCAGTATCTATCTTACCCCTAGTGAGATAAGCCTCTACATCCTTACATTTGTCCTCTAGCCATCCCTGCTTAGCCATTTTGCACTTCCTGTCGATCTCATTTTTGAGACGTTTGTATTCCTTTTTGGCCTGCGTCATTTACTGCATTTTTATATTTTCTCCTTTCATCAATTAAATTCAATATTTCTTCTGTTACCCAAGGATTTCTATTAGCCCTCGTCTTTTTACCTACTAGATCCTCTTCTGCCTTCACTACTTTATCCCTCAAAGCTACCCATTCTTCTTCTACTGTATTTCTTTCCCCCAATCCTGTCTATTGTTCCCTTATGCTCTCCCTGAAACTTTGTACAACCCCTGGTTCTTTCAGTTTATCCTAGTGCCATCTCCTTAAATTCCCACCTTTTTGCAGTTTCTTCAGTTTTAATCTACAGTTCATAACCAATAGATTGTGGTCAGAGTCCACATCTGCCCCTGGAAATGTCTTACAATTTAAAACCTGGTTCCTAAATCTCTGTCGTACCATTATATAATCTATCTGATACCTTTTAGTATCTCCAGGGTTCTTCCATGTATACAACCTTCTATCATGATTCTTAAACCAAGTGTTAGCTATAATTAAGTTGTGCTCTGTGCAAAATTCTACCAGGCGGCTTCCTCTTTCATTTCTTAGCCCCAATCCATATTCACCTACTACGTTTCCTTCTCTCCCTTTTCCTACACTCGAATTCCAGTCACCCATGACTATTAAATTTTCGTCTCCCTTCACTATCTGAATAATTTCTTTTATTTCATCATACATTTCTTCAATTTCTTCGTCATCTGCAGAACTAGTTGTCATATAAACTTGTACTACTGTAGTAGGTGTGGGCTTCATATCTATCTTGGCCACAATAATGCGGTCACTATGCTGTTTGTACTAGCTTACCCGCATTCCTATTTTCCTATTCATTATTAAACCTACTCCTGCATTACCCCTATTTGACTTTGTGTTTATAACCCTGTAGTCACCTGACCAGAAGTCTTGTTCCTCCTGCCACCGAACTTCACTAATTCCCACTATATCTAACTTTAACCTATCCATTTCCCTTTTTAAATTTTCTAACCTACCTGCCCGATTAAGGGATCTGACATTCCACTCTCCGATCCGTAGAACGCCAGTTTTCTTTCTCCTGATAACGACATCCTCTTGAGTAGTCCCTACCCGGAGATCCGAATGGGGGACTATTTTACCTCCGGAATATTTTACCCAAGAGGACGCCATCATCATTTAATCATACAGTAAAGCTGCATGCCCTCGGGAAAAATTACGGCCGTAGTTTCCCCTTGCTTTCAGCCGTTCGCAGTACCAGCACAGCAAGGCCGTTTTGGTTATTGTTACAAGGCCAGATCAGTCAATTATCCAGACTGTTGCCCTTGCAACTACTGAAAAGGCTGCTGCCCCTCTTCAGGAACCACACGTTTGTCTGGCCTCTCAACAGATACCCCTCCGTTGTGGTTGCACCTACGGCACGGCTATCTGTATCGCTGAGGCACGCAAGCCTCCCCACCATCGGCAAGGTCCATGGTTCATGGGGGGGGGGGGGGGGATGGGACAATATACAATGCTGTAAAGAAGCTCACTGGACAACGTATTAGCCACATACATAATAGAATATACATGTAGCTTTCTTAAGCTGTACACGATTTAGAAACGATAACCAGGCAGTCATGTGTATCTCCAAGACTGATCTAAGTCATCAGACAGAAGTGGTATCAATGTCACAGTCGATTATATGAAATCAGCGCCGTAAGATGGGTCAACATGGAGACGAGACATGGTACGAGACGGTAGCTGTCGTCTTCGTAACTACCACACTATCAAATAATTTGCCCGATTTGTTCGTGTCCTAACGCACAGTATCCTACATGTGTGCTACGAATTGTTTTCCTCTCGCAGCCATTTTACACGACTGATAAGCAGTTATGACAGTAGTCGTTCATTATACAGCGTGCTTCAGGTTGGATCCCTGAAAGTGTTTTCTAATACGAGTGCGTTTCCGAGTCGTTTCGTTATAGTTTTTGCACCGCGTAACAGCGTTGGTATACCCGCTATTTCGGCGTTGGTGTCTTAGTAGTTATTACCCCAGAATAGCTGGGAAGTTTTTGATGTGCGTAGTCCTCTCGTGCCGGGCCCCTGGCTATGTCAGGCGGACCCGTGCCCACTATGGAGAAGCTCGCGGAGCAGCCTTCGCGACGCTCCGACCCTTGCACTGCCACCCTTTGGGCAGAACGGCGTCGGAAACGCCACCCATCCCGGCCTCCCGCCGCGCATAATGCTCCGCCCACTTCGCAACGGGTGAAGGACCGCTTGAATCGCGCAAACAGCCACAAATCGCCGGTGGATACCACCGGCACTGAAACCGATCATCATGAAGACTGTCCACCGTCCCGTGTCAGGGCCCGCTCATCCGTGTCGTCGTCGTCGTCCGACGATTCACCTGACCACCTAGTAATTGATCTTTCTCGTAGTGAGGCGGCGAACACATCGGCTCTGTGTGACCGTCACCTGGCTGTATCTGCACCTCTTTCTACGCCGTCCCGCCACCGTGGCGAGTCTTCTGACACAGTCGGAAAGTCCTCTGGCCGTCGCTCCAGACGTTCCTCCGCTCACGCGGGCTGTGGTGGCAGCGGATCCTGTTCTGATACCCCCATGCAGGGGGACGCCGCACCAGATGGTCCTGTGGATGAGAAAATGGCTCATGCTCCCGACCCTCCTTCTCAAGAGATAACGTCAAGCCCTCTGAAGAAAGAGAAGATACCCCCCATTGTGGTATATAATGTCACTAATTATAGGAAACTGCACACTGAGCTCTAGCAGCTCATTGTCGGCCTATTGACAGCTGATTACCAAAAAGATCATGTGAAATACCTGCTTGACAGTAGGGACGACTATCTTACTACTATCGATTTCGTAAAATCAAAGGCGGTGCCTTACTTTACCCACCAGACGTCGGGTAATCGCCGCACCAAGATCGACATCAAGGACTTGCCACCAGAGATTATGGCAGAGGTGTTCAAGGAGCAACTCCTTCAACTCGATTTCGAAGATCCTTTGGTCCACCAGTATAGCATGAGGAATCCTGAGACCAGGGCATTGATCCCCTGCCCTACCCACGTTGTCTCTCTTTCCTGGAGGGAGGACATAGAGCGGATTTACCAAATCCGGTACCTTTTGTACACGAAAGTCCGGACTGAATCTTACGAGGGCCGCTACGGGCCAGCCATCTGTCGCAAATGCCAACGTTTACGACATACTGGGAATTACTGCTCCCTGCCGTTGCGGTGTGTTAAGTGTGCTGGCCCACATTTTGTGGAGAACAGCACACTCTCTGCTTTGGAGAAACCTACCTGTGCCAGATGTTTGGGTACGACGCACGATCCCCACCATATGACATCCTGGACGGGGTGCCCTGTTTACCAGAAGGCACTGCATTCTTCTCGTCCTCCCAAAAAGAAACCAAGAACAAATCGACTTACCCACCGCTACTGGACATGACCAACTATCCTGTTTTGCGGGGTCAGCCTGGTGCACCGTCCTCAGCAGCCACTCTGGTACCAGCCACTCAGGCACCAGATTGTTCGGTGGCTCTTGTGCCCGTTCCTGCCCAGACTCCCACGACTCCTTTGCTGCTGCAGGCCGGTCTCCGCCTCATTGCTCATCTTCTGTGACAGCTTCCACTGCTCACCAACTACAGGAGCCAGCTGCAGCTCCCTCCAGTCCATCTGTGGCTCTATCTCAGCCCTCTGCTCCGATCCTCACTCTGCCTACTACTACACCTGCACCTGCGTGCTGTAGGGGCAAGCAGACCATCCGGGACCCTCCCCCAGTGGTGGAGACTGACGCGTCCTTTCGGGCGGACATGCGCGAAATCCTCTAGGTCATCTCCTTTTTCACGAAACCCCACATCTGGGCTGTTATTAGTGACACTGCGCAAAAAATTCGTCGGTCAGAGGACGGGCTGTCCAAGGTCATCGCCCTAGTGGAAGGGCTTAGTCAAATTTTGTTTTAATGGCGAATGGACCTCCACACCACCACTAGCCCCCTCAGGATCTTGTCACCTGCATTTTTAATGCCAATGGCATAAAATGAATGAAGACGGAAATGAACACCTTCCTCCATGACCATTGTGTGGATGTTTTACTGGTCACAGAAACACACCTCAAACCGGCAGATGATTTCCGCCTTCGCAACATGGTGTGTTACCACTCTGACCACCTCGACCGCCGTGGTGTAGGCACAGCTGTATTCCTCAACAAAGCTCTTGTCCATACCAAAGAGACTCTCCAGCTAATGGAACACATAGAGGCCACAGCAGTCACCATCTCCAAATGGCTTGGTGCCATTACCTTAGCAGCAGCGTATTTGAGCCCAAACGAACCACTGCTGGAAGCAGACCTCCGCACATTGTCATCCTTCAACAGGCTCATCATTGGGGAGGATCTCAATGCCAAGCACCCAGCTTGGCATTCTCGCATGTCTGACCCCAAAGGCCGGCTCCTCCTTGACCTGGAGGATACTTTAGCACTGTCGGTCTATGGCCCCCACGAACCTACCCATATCCCAGTCCGTACTAACTGCCAGCCAGACGTTCTGGATGTGGCCATTTTCGAAAACATCCAGTTTTCACTGGAAGTTCTCCATGAACTGGCCTCTGACCATGAGCCAGTACTCCTGCACCTCTCCAATGCTGCCCTTTCATTTGATGATCGTTCCACTGCGACCCTCAGCAATTGGGACAAGTTTGCCAGGGTACTTAATAACACCACTCGACACGACCTCAATTTGACAACACCGGCCAATATAGTCTCTGCTGTGGATTACCTTATCGCCAAAATGCAGAAAGCAGTGAATCTCTCCACCTCCACTGCACCTCGAAATTTAACGACCCTGGACGACTTGCCCCCTCTGTTACGAGATCTGAAGGTGTAAAAGAACCGCTACCGCCGGAGGTGGAAGCAGTTTCGTGACCCTCAGGACAAACGCCAAATGAGACGCCTCCAACGCGAATTCAGCCACCAGCTCGCCGAATGGAGGTCTGAACAGTAGATGGATAGGATGTCCACTTTCCTACTCCACCAAAAATCTGACTGGGATGTCATTCACACCCTGCGGCGTTCTATGCCAACGACTGCCCATCCTAATCGCACAGCAGCGGGCTTGTCGTATGATACCCTCCAAAACGCTGGCAGATGCGTTCGAGGCCCAAAACCGCCCTCTGGTCCAGGACCTTTCTCCGAACGCACTACAGGAAGAACATGAAGTCCTGACAGCTGCTGCTGCTTTCCGCAACTGCCCACCCCAGTCTGCTCCCCTTCTTACGTCCATGGCAGAAATTCAGCGCATCGTGACCGGTCGGCCCCTGGAATGGACGGAATTTTAAATGAACATCTTTGCTACCTTCCAGGCACACCACTCATCTTGTTCAGCAAGATTTTAAACTGTTGTCTCACGTGTGGCCTTTTCCCCCCTCAGTGGAAACAAGCCAAGCTGATTGTGATCCCAAAGAGGTTCAAGTACCCTACAGTCCCAACCAACAACAGCCCCATCAGCCTATTAAATTCTATGGCGAAGGTCCTTGAAGCTGTGATCCTTCACCGGCTTTCCCTACCTCTTGGGGCAGCTGGGACGATCCGTTCTGGACACTTTGGATGCACTTCGCACCTCTCTGCTGAACTTCAGGTCCTACGGATCACTGAACACATCAGCAAAGGCTTCAACACTGCCAAGTCGACAGCTGCCGTTTCTCTGGACTTGCAAAACGCCTACGACAAGATCTGGCAAGACAAGGTGGTACAGAAGATGCTGACACAGACACCTATTCCGGATATTTATGACAAGATCGTGGATGACTGCATTCGTGGTTGCACTTACCTAGTTTCTCAATGGGGAAGGCGTTCTGGCATTCGCCAATTGTCGGCAGGCACTCCGCAAGGATAGGCGCTATCTCCCATCCTTTTTAATATCTATGTCAATGACATGCCGGTCATCCTCGAGTGCCACCTTGCACAATATGCTGACGACACAGCACTATACACCACTGGCCGCATTACTGACGCCGTCGTCCCCCGCCTCCAGTGACAGGTGGGCGCCACCATCACCTGGTGCCGGACAAACAAAATAGCTATCAATATCGCCTAAACTACGGCAGTTTACTTCACGAAACGGCGCCCAGTCCTCCGCCACAATATCTCGACTGCAGGTGTGCACGTGCCCTGGTCCCCGACAACCACCATTCTCGGGGTCCAGATGGACCACAAGTTGCTCTTCCACTATCATGCAGAGTATGTCACCAACAAGGGGCAAAAGATAACCAGGGCTTTGTACCCGCTCTTTCGCAGTAGGGAACGTAACCTGCATACCAAGCTCCGCATTTACCGAACAGTTATCCTGCCTGCCCTCACGTATGGATGTGCTGCATGGGCAACGATTAGTGTCACCAGGATGCGGACATTGCAGCGCCTGCAGAACAAGGTGCTCATGTGGAGCCTGCACGCCCCACCACTCACGAGAATTGTCACTCTTCACGAGGAAGCGGATATAGCCCCCCCTGAAGACGACCATACGCAACAACATGCGGTGGCTCTATGACAAAGTGGATGCCTTGCGGGACACTGTCCATGGGTTACGCCACGTTGGGATCACACTTCCATGCCGCTGGCATCCACATCCGGTTCCCCTAACCATCCTAGAGGAATCGGATTCTGACCATGGCTAACGATAGGCATGGCACGCCCACCACGGACGCATCCTTTGGCGGGACTAACCCCCATTCTACGTCTAATGTGTTCAAATGGCTATGAGCACTATGGGACTTAACATCTATGGTCATCAGTCCGCTAGAACTTAGAACTACTTAAACCTAACTAACCTAAGGACATCACACAACTCCCAGCCATCACGAGGCAGAGAAAATCCCTGACCCCGCCGGGAATCGAACCCGGGAACCCGGGCGCGGGAAGAGAGAATGCTACCACACGACCACGAGCTGCGGTCTCTACATCTCATACTTTCCAATCATACCTGCCCACGTTAGGCTAAATTTTTCTGCCTGACTCATGTAGTACTGTCACCGTCAGAGGGTGGTAGGGGACTACAAGTCCCACCGCCTCACCTCCAAAGTGAATTGCAGTGACACAGTCACTGCCCTGTGGATGAATTTAGTGCCTCACCAACACAGTTAGACCGCAATAGACCAGTGATGCTGTATTGTAACATATCACACACACACACACACACACACACACACACATATATATGTATATATATATATATATATATATATATATATATATATATATATAGTACTTGATTCAGGTTGGACCCCTGAAAGTGTTTTCTAATAGGAGTGCGATTCCGTGTCGTATTGTCATAGCTTTTGCAACGCGATGGTATACCTGCTATTTCAGCGTTGGTATCTTAGTAGTAATTACCCCAGGATAGCTGGGAAGTTTCTCGTGTGCGTAGTCCTCTCTTGCCGGGCCCCTGGCTTTCTCAGGCGGACTCGTGTTCACTATAAAGAAGTTCGCGGAGCAGCCTTCGCGACCCTCTGTCTCTTCCACCGCCGCCCCTCGGGGAGAACCGCGTCGGAAACGCGGCCTATCCCGGACACCCGTCGCGCACAATGCTCCGTCCACCTCGCAACGGGCGAGAGTCCCTTGAATCGTGCCAACCGCCACAAATCGCCGGTGGGTACCACCGGCACTGAAACCAATCATCATGAAGACTGTCCACCGTCCCGTGTCAGGCTCTGTTCATCCTTGTCGTCGTCGTTGTCGTCTTCCGACGATTCACATGACCGCCTAGTAATTGATCTTTCTCGTAGTGTGGCGGCGAACACATCGGCTCTGTCTGACTACCACCCGGCTGTACCTGCACCTCTTTCTACGCCGTCCCGTCACCGTGGCGAGTCTTCTGGACACCCTGACCCAGTCGGTAAGTCCTCTGGCCGTCGCTCCAGACGCTCCTCCGCCCAATCGGGCTGTGGTGACAGCGGATCGTGTTCTGATACCCCCATGCAGGGGGACGCCGCACCAGATGGTCCTGTGGATGAGAAAATGGCTCACGCTCCCGACCCACCTTCTCAAGAGATAACGTCAAGCCCTCTGAAGAAAGAGAAAAAAAACCCCATTGTTGTATATAATGTCACTAATTACACGAAACTGAACAGGAAGCTCCAGCGGATCATCGTCGGCCAATTGAGAGCTGTTTACCAAAAAGATCATGTGAAATACCTGCTTGACAGTAGAGACGACTGTCTTACCATTATCGAGTTCGTAAAATCAAAGGCGATGCCTTACTTTACCCACCAGACGTCGGCTAATCGCCGAACCAAAATCATCATCAAGGACTTGCCACCAGAGGTTACAGTAGAGCAGGTCAAGGAGGAACTGCTTCGACTCGATTTCGAAGATCCTTTGGTGCACCAGTATAGCCCTGAGACCAGGGCATTGATCCCCTGCCATACGCACGTCGTCTCCCTTGCCCGGATGGAGGACATAGAGCGGATTTACCAAATACGGTATCTTCTGTACACGTAAGTCTGGATTGAATATTATGAGGCCGGCAACGGGCCAACCACCTGTCGCAAATGCCAACGTTTACGACATACTGGGAATTACTGCTCCCTGCCGTTGCCTGTTAAGTGTGCTGGCCCACATTTAGTGGAGAACATTTAGTGGCAGCTGGCATGTCGTATGATACCCTCCAAATTGTGGAAGCGCTGGCAGACGCGTTCGAGGCTCAAAACCGCCCTCTTGTCCAGGACCTTTCTCCGAACGAACTACAGGAAGAACATGAATTCCTGACAGCTGTTGCTGCTTTCCGCAACCGCCCACCGCAGTCTGCTCACATTTTTACGTCCATGGCAGGAATTCAGCGCATCCTGGCGTGGACGGTCATCCCCCGGATGGGACGGAATTTTAAATGGATATCTTTGCCACCTTCCCCGCACACCACCTTTCCCCCCCCCCCCCCCCCGCCTCTAGTCTCAGTGGAAACATGCCAAGCTGATTGCGATCCCCAAGAGGTTCAAAGACCCTATGGTCCCCACCAACAACAGGCCCCTCAGCTCCTAAATAATCTGGTGAAGGTCCTTGAATCTGTGATCCTTCGCCGGCTTTCCCAACCTCTTGCGGCAGCTGGGACGATCTGTCCTGAACAGTTTGGATTCATTTCGCACCTCTCTGCCGAACTTCAGGTCCTACAGATCACTGACCACATCAGCAAAGGCTTCAACACTGCCAAGTCGACAGCTGCCTTTTTTCTGGACTTGAAAAACGCCTACGACAAGATCTGGCAAGACAACTTCGTATACAAGAAGCTGACACAGACCCCTATACCGGATATTTATGACAAGATCGTGGATGACTTCATCCGTGGTAGGACTTTCCTAATGGCTCAACGGGGAATGCGCTCTGGCATTCGCCAATTGTCGGCAGGCACTCCGAAAGGATCGGTGCTATCTCCCATCCTTTTTAATATCTATGTAAATGATATGCCGGTCATCCCCGAGTGCCACCTTGCACAATATGCTGACGACACAGCACTATACACCAATGGCCGCATTACTGACGCCATCGTCGCCCACCTCCAGCGAGTGGTGGACGCCACCATCACCTGGTGCCGGACAAACAAAATAGCTCTCAATGCCGCCAAAACTATGGCAGTTTACTTCACGAAACGGCGCCCAGTCCTCCGCCGCAATATTGCGATTGCAGGTGTGCAGGTGCCCTGATTCCCGACAACCATCTATCTCGAGGTCGAGATGGACCGCAAGTTGCTCTTCCACTGTCATGTGGAGTATGTCACCAACAAGGGGCAAAAGCTAACCAGGGCTTTGTACCCACTCTTCAGCAATAGGGAACTTAATCTGCATACCAAGCTCCACATTTACCGAACAGTTATCCTGCCTGCCCTCACGTATGGGTCTGCTGCATGGGCCACGATTAGTGTCACCAGGATGCGGATGTTGCAGCGCCTGCAGAACAAGGTGCTCAGGTGGAGCCTGCACGCCCCACCACTCACGAGAATTGTCACTCTCCACGAGGAAGCCGATATCGTCCCCCTCAAGGAGATCATACGCAACAACACGCGGCGGCTCTATGAGAAAGTGTATGCCTTGCGGGACACTGTCCATGGGTTACGCCACTTTGGGACCACACTTCCACACCGCTGGCATCGACATCTGGTTCCCCTAACCATCCTAGAGGAATCGGATTCTGACCATAGCTAACGATATGCCTGGCACGCCCACCACGGACGCATCCTTTGGCGGGACTAGCCCCCATTCTACGTCTAATACTTTCCAACCATACTTGCCCACGTTACACAAAATGTTTCTGCCTGACTCATGTAGTACAGTCATCATCAGTGGGTAGTTCGGGACTACAAGTCCCACCGCCAGACCTCCAAAGTGAATTGCCCTGTGGATAAATTTACTTTCTCACCAACACAGTTAGACCGCAATAGACGGGTGATGCTGTATTGTAACATCCCCTCAAGGAGATCATACGCAACAACACGCGGCGGCTCTATGAGAAAGTGTATGCCTTGCGGGACACTGTCCATGGGTTACGCCACTTTGGGACCACACTTCCACACCGCTGGCATCGACATCTGGTTCCCCTAACCATCCTAGAGGAATCGGATTCTGACCATAGCTAACGATATGCCTGGCACGCCCACCACGGACGCATCCTTTGGCGGGACTAGCCCCCATTCTACGTCTAATACTTTCCAACCATACTTGCCCACGTTACACAAAATGTTTCTGCCTGACTCATGTAGTACAGTCATCATCAGTGGGTGGTTCGGGACTACAAGTCCCACCGCCAGACCTCCAAAGTGAATTGCACTGTGGATAAATTTACTTTCTCACCAACACAGTTAGACCGCAATAGACGGGTGATGCTGTATTGTAACATATCACAAATATATATATCACATGATCTAGGTTTTCATTTCATTCTTCTCAGTGACAAAGTTTTGCCCTTTTCTTCAACATCTTGGTTGATGAACCCTCGTTTTCCCTACCACACCATGATTATCAGGCTAAATTACCCTACGTTACTCACACACAAAATGACTGGGGCAATTTAAATCAGCTGCTGAAATACTGGAATCAACACTGAAGTATACAATCGCACCTCATTTGGCTGTTTATATTACCCTACGATAATCACACACAAAATGGCTGGTACAATCTGGAGCAACTTTTGGAATGCAATGGTCAACAATCAACAATGAGTGGCCTCAGCCAAATGTGACGCAACTGGAAGAAACTTGTAGATTCTCTTCCTCTCCGAATGTAGGTCATTGTCAGCTCTAGAGAAGGTGTTACAGAATACTGCCAGTAACGTGATCTCCTGTGAGCGAATAATTTTTGTCCGGCTTGACGAGTACAAGCTCCCCTGGTTCGAACTGTGTAGCTTTTCCTTTAGCTGCATGTCTCCTTTTTCTTGATTCCCTTTGTTTTTTTTTCTACTAACTTATCAGCCCCTTGAACCACTCCATCTCCCTCTAAGTTCTAATCCAGGTAATAAACACCCTCATTTTCATGATACACTGATTGAATGTGGTTACAGCTGTCACCACAGTTTAAAATTAACAAATTCACTACGTAGTTTCGTTGCGTAACAGGTTCTGTAATACACATTTGTTTTGCTGCAAAATTAAACCCACCATTCACTTTTAATATCCAATCCATACCTAAAATGAAATTTTCATTCAGGTTATCTACTACTAAGCATCCATGTTAAAAATTTTGGTTATCAATTTTAAAGGTAAGTAACACTTGTTTCTTAACTACCGTATTGGCTCTGCCTGTAGCTCCTTTCACTTGTACTCCAACAACTGGCATCTTAGGAAAATGTTGAGAATTTCTGAGCTTATCCCTAAGTCTAGAAGTGATGGCAGAAACAGGACTTCCTGTGTCTACTAACACTCTTCCTTCCCACTTGTCAGTGTTTAACATATGGACAACCGAGCTCAACATCTTTGTCTATTTTAGTAATTTCAAACAATAGATCATTTTCAATTTCTTTAGTTCCTAAGTCTAATGTCTCTTTCCTACATTTAGACACATCCCTCTCTGTTTGCAAAGCATTGATATTTAAATATAAACCTTCGTTTTCATCTGTTGCTCTTAACACTCTATTGCCACTAAACAAACTACTGTTTTCACCCCATCTCTTATGAAGCCCACTACGGATTCTTATCCACCATGCAGGATACAAGGTTGCACTTACCTTTGCTAATTCTTTCCAAAAGGCATCTTTGTTTATACAGTTTCCATAGTTGTTCCACAAAACTTCTTAAAACTTTTCCCCTTTTTCTAGAAAACACACTTTTACATTCCATGCCTTTATATTTTCTTAAATATTATTATTATTATTATTATTACCAATCTCATAGATTAGTGTTTCATAGTTCCCAATAGGCAATAGCTTGTCATCAGATACACTTTCCCTAGCCTGCATTTCACTTAAATTAACCCCATTATTACCCGTATTAGTCACATCACTTACCTTTACTTTATCATCACTTTTCAATTCTACAGATACTTTAATTTCTTCCTCCACACTCTCATCAATAACATCACTTGACTTAGGACCATTATTTAAATGTCCCACTATTACTTCTTCCTCCTTCTCCACAACAACCCCATCTTCAGTGCTGCTCCCCTCCCCCCCCCCCCCCCCTATGTATTTGAATCTCAGCAATTGAGTCTTTGGCTCCATTAAACACTTCATCATCCCCCTTCTTATCAAATAAACCCCCCAAAATAGATTCTATTTGTGGTGTGTCTGACTTGTTATTTACACCAGTATCTTTTTCAGCCCAACAACGGAACTCTGCAATACCTTCAACTTCTGCACTTTCACTAACTACCTGTGCTTGAACACTGTTTTTATTAACTGTATCACTTTTACTCATGGTATCCCAAAACCTTTTATAAAATTCTAATTTATTCATTCTAATAACATCAGTATTTTCATGGTACTTACTCTTTACATTGTATCCTCTCCTTTTGCAGTTTCAGTTATGTGTAGTCCTGTCATAATATTGTCTAGCCCCAAAACTACGGACTTCTAGTGGGGCTGTCCATCATTTCCCGGCTGGTTCCCTCGGTTTGTCCATTTGTAGTTGTTTTGTCCACTAGTTTCAACAAACCCCCATCTAGCTTGTTCTCCTCTCCAATACCTATTTCTATGATTCCTGTTATCTCTCCTCCATTCTCTCTCATGTGTATTGTTTATGAAATCATTTTCATATCTCCTGTCTCCCCTATTTGGAGCATTATTTCTTGAATTTTAAAAGTCTCTCCTCCCATAATAATCTCTATTTACATTCCTGTTCCACCCGCCATACTGGTTGTTTCCAGAAGAAAAACTTTGGTTATTTTCTCTTTCCAAGGTCCTATCTAATCCATCTACAAATTTCAGGAACTCTTCCATTGAATCATCTGGTCCATGGACCAATTCCCACTGCTGTCTCTCTGGTAACCTTCTTTTTAAAACATCAATTTGCGTCATAATATCAAAAGAGTTATTCAAATGAGCAAGTTTTTTCAATTGATCTCTGCAAAATTTTTGCATACCCCCTAATTTCCCTCTATACACTGGTCCATTTAGAAATTCTGACTTCAATCTGGCTGGTATGGATTGTGACCAAAATTTACAAATAAATTTAGCTGCAAACTCTTCAAAAGTATTCCAAGAATCATTATTCTCATTTGCCCAAGATAGGGCTTCCCCTTCTAGAAACCTTTTTACTAACTCAATTTTTATGTTACCTGACATTCCTACTACAAACATATCCTTACATTGGTGAATAAAGTCAATAGGGTACAGATTTTCACCAGGAAAGCATTTACTTGGATGTGACCATACATTGTATTTTGATTGTAAAACATTTGTTTGGACATCACTGCGTCTTCCAATTGTGTATATTTAGTGTGTATATTTTCTACTTTTGTATCTACATTAGTGGTATACAGGTTGTATTCTTGTTTAAGGTTTTCTGATGTTTTGTCTATTCTCTGATCTAATCTTTCTACTTCAGTATCTACTCTGTTGTTGATTACAGCGATGCTGTCTGTGTTAACTTGTATGTTTTCATTTACACTTTCAACTTTAACTTGAAATTCTTTTCTGAAGTGTATCAACCGTTCTCTAGTGTCCTTACTGAGGGTAGTTTTAATTTCCTCACATTTCTCATTGAGATGAGAACTTAATAGATAAAAATTCAAACTTAACTTATCCAGTCTATCTGTGTTTTCTTTAAGTTTCAAATTTACTTGTTCACTCGACTGTTTAAGTTGCGAGCTTATTTGAGTTGCAAACACTGTTAGCCACTCTGTTATGTCGTGGTTGGTGTTCCTTGTTTGCTTCCATCACTTTTATTCGGTTTTATCGAAGCTGAAGTCTTGATTGATGAGTTCTATTGACATAATCCAGATGTTAATCTTCTGAGCGGTGTGATGATAATTTTTCGTAGTCGCACATACACACGTTTTTTTCACTTTGAAATATTTTCACTGTTGCCACACTGCACAAATAAACTTTTTTGTACTGCTAAGCACTTCCGAAATTTATCGCTGCACTATTATCATCGATGCACTTAAAGATCTCGGACGAGCCCCTACTTTTATAATGGTCGCCTAGTCGTAGATATTGCTGTAATCGCACCATTTCACTCCCATTTACTGAGCTTGTTAACACTTGATGTTAGGTTGGCGCCATTAAAATTCATTGTGGTAATCGCTGCTGCTTGCTGGATCACTGCTGTGTCTCGATGCTCATGCTGGCTCTAAATCTGGTTGTCTAGGGGTAAAATGATGAGGCCCCGTGTTTTTGATGTGCTTTTGATGATAAATATGAGCGAAACCAACAAATATTTAAACTTCAAATATTTGTTACTCTGGTGGCCATCTTAATTCCACTGTCCACCAAAGTCAATGACACAACACAACGTAGCACTTCTTTACATGTTCTTTGCATTGTTTATCCACCTCCAACAATAACACACATACCCACTTTACCTGCCGGCCGCGGTGGTCTCGCGGTTCTAGGCGCGCAGTCCGGAACCGTGCGTCTGCTACGGTCCCAGGTTCGAATCCTGCCTCGGGCATGGATGTGTGTGATGTCCTTAGGTTAGTTAGGTTTAAGTAGTTCTAAGTTCTAGGGGACTGATGACCACAGCTGTTAAGTCCCATAGTGCTCAGAGCCATTTGAACCATTTTTGAACCCACTTTACCAAAGTGACTTTCCGACTGCGCTCCCGACTCTTCTTGCTGCTTGTATCTATAACCTTGTCAAAGAACTACTAAAAAGAGATATAGTTTATAAGTCACATGTACATCTGTTATCGTAATTTGTGCAGAAAAGTTATTAATTTATATCAAGTGACATAATTTAACAGGTTATTAAAATGACAGACAGATTTTTTGACTTGACAGAATAATTCTTTGTTACAAAAAGGCCGTTTTTTAGAAGTTTCTCAATTGACTTCTCTAATTTGCATAAATGAGTAAATAACATGAATTATTAAGAATTATATTGGTTTTCGTCTAAAATTGGAAAGTTTACGTCAATACTGAGTGAAAACATTCCTAGTGAACAAATAGGTTTCACTGGCTGATTTTTATTTAAGGATATCCAAAATACGTAAGGTGGCCACTATTTTTCGTACTTCATATTAATTATTTAAGATGAACTTAGTGTTTTTACCTGATGACATTTGCTGTATCAGTGGTCAAGTGATATTAACTTCTGTGTGGTCAGTTATTCAGTATAATTTAATGGGTGACTGTTTGTGGAGACATGTTATGCAATCATTGTTAACATACACAATAACTTTTCTATAATCATAAATACTCGTTAAACTGGTTGAATTTGGAGGGTATCGCATACTTCGGTAAAGTAAAGCCTTTAATAGGTTCGGTTACACAGAGAAGACGAATGGTAGTGTTTAGTTCATTGAGCGTATTGTAGGAAAGTGCAGAACTACTATAAGGAAGACTGCGTATAAAATATTGTTACCACCTCTTGAGTACAGCTCGGGAGTTTGCGATTTTCGCCAGGTCGGATTAAAGGAAGGCATCTAAACAATTCAGACGCCTGCTGCTTCATTTGTTACGAGTAGTTTTGATGAACACCTTGTATTACTGTAATGCTCCATGAACTCAAACGGGATATCCTGAGGGGCAAAGACGTTCTTTCCGCAAAATTCTAAAGAGAGAGTTTTAAGGGCTTCCGTTTGGGCCTTCCTGCAAAACGAAACCACTGCCACAAACGTAAGGGCGATTACCACAAGATAAGTGAAATTTGAGCTCGCTCATAGGTATATAGTTCCCCAGGCTCTTTATTTGCGAGAGGAACAGGGAAGGAAATGACTAGTCGTGGTAGAAGGTATCCTCCGCCATGCAATGTGTGGTAGCTCGCGGTATATGTATGTAGATGAACGTGACTGACAACTGTTCACGCATCCAGGGACACCAGTGGAATCTTGAGGAACACCCCAACAGACTCATCGAAATGTTGAACAATTTAGAAATTTCAATAGGTGTATGAGGCATCCTAACTAGACCTTATGATCATGGGTAATGCACTTTACGCCTCTTTAGAACAAAAATATTTACAGCCATGTAAACCAATTTAGGGAAACTGCTGAAGCCACAGAAGTATAAAATCTACTTCTCCTGACAGCGAACCCCATCTCCACCTAACAGGATTAGTTAAGTGAGGTAAAAATTGTGATGATCAACGGTCATGGGTGGTAGTCGTCCCGATACAGGGATCTTCGAGTCGCTCGCGCATCCCTGCGCTGAAAGTACATATAAGCAGTATCAACGAATCCATTAGGCACCACCGTCGATGGAGCTCCGCTTACGACCGATACTCGAATGATCATCAGCAATAGCGGGAAAGTGTAAATAAACTAAACGGTTTATAGAATGAAGGTATCCTCAAGCGGTTGTCTTAGCTGCTGATGAATCTTCTGCGTTGTGGAGTCTTGACCTATGAAACTTTGTTCTCCTTTTGTTAAGTGCATAGCTTTCGTGAACAGCTTGAATGTTGATCGTGTTTCTTGTTAATCTTTCCGAAAAGTTTCAGCGGAAGCAAGAGCATCTCGAAGATATCCAAAGCAGCCCTGGACGAAACGTTAGGGACAACGAAGTTTCATGAACCATGACTATTCAACCTGGAACATTCACCAGCAGCTTAACTAAATGGCTATCAGCGTCGTGCAAAGCAGTCTCAATAGCTTCCTCAGAGTGTCGTAATGTATTACAACGACGCTTTTGGTAGAAAATAACATAATAATTCACAAAGTTTGTTTACCTTAAGATCGTGACTGTGCCGTCTGCATGTGCACTGACGCAATATTGTAGTAATGTGGGTCTCAGCCACCACTTACAGATAATAAGTGGGAAAATATATGGTCAAATATGTATTTAATGTTTCAATAGAGTAGCAAATCCACCCTCTGAAGCTGGTGGATGTGACGTCACGCAGTGGGTGAGGGAATGGCGCTGAGAACGAGGAGCAGAAACTCTTTCCTTGGCTCAAAATTTGTCGCATTCTCCACAAGGGAGTTACCCGCGATCCATATTAATACAAAATTATCAAGTTTTTTAGTTTGCAGTCGATGCCTTTTATTCCCAAATTAGTGGTTCCAGGCACTGTAGTCCACCATTAGATCGTTTAAAGAATGAAACGTATTACAATAGGTTGTAATTCTATGTTTACAAAGCTTAAAATGTTTTTTAAACCAGTTAAAATACAAAAGTTGTAGTTTGCAGCGTTGAAAGGTTGAAACTAATGCAAACCACAATACTGATATAGATCACAAATAAAAATGTTCCTAAGCATTAAAGTCAAAAAAACTTTGAGAACGATGTTTCACCTTTGCACTCATATTAAAATTAAAAATACCTTTATTTTTATATTAAAATAATTTTTTATTGGTGCTTATTGGCTATGGCATTATGGAATGCTATCCACATGGATTAAAATACCAAACCGAAACAACTAATAAATTAGACATTTCAAAGTATTTTGCACAAGATATTGTTGAGGATTTCCTAGATTTACCGATATATTTTTATTAAAAGTAGAAAACAGATATAAGGGTAAAGAAATTTTAAAAAATTGCCTTTTCTTCTTCGATTTGGACGACTGTAGAGGGTTCCATGTATGCACTGGCCGGAAAAAGCCACACTGAAGTTTCCTTCCCAGTGTCAAATTCGCTGTTGCCAGTATACTGTAGGATGCCACTACTTGTGTGCAGTCCCATTCAAAAGTAAAGATAAAACTTGCCTTTAAAACTTAATAGAAATGCTATGTGTAGAATAACTTTGTTCAGATAATACTTTGGCTGGGGTGTTCATCAGGTGGTTGTTAAGTCCTCCAGCACTATCATACAAAAGCTCCTTAGAACTCATTGTAGGAATTCCATACCTTCACCTAATGCCCTACGTTCGTGTTTCCTACATATTACGTGCTCCCAAAAAGCTGTCTCATTACTATGACTACAATGCTGCCTACACCGAATTTCAAGCATCCAGTTTGGCCTATATAATATTTATCACATGCTGTATATTCCTTTCTTGCAATGTTGGATCTATGCCTTAATCTGTTCGACATTTAATCTTCATTTTCATATGGCATGAAAACTTTTTTTTGGAATAAATGTGAGAGTGATTTCCTGTACAAAAATTTTGTATATCAAAGTGAGTACCTCCCCTTACCATTAACCTTCTACCTCTCGTCACTTTGAATTGCCCTTTCTGTTTATTGCTTGGATAGCCACTGAATTGCTATTTATTTATTTAATGGGATAATAATAATTATTAAAAGGTGGCAATTTTATTTAAGCACTGTTTTTACTCTTTCGATTGTTGCGAGTCAGCGATAGTGCAATGCTGCTCGCTTTGGAGTATACACATTTTATAAGAATTATTTGGTCCAGGAAACACTTTTGCGATCACGGTTGCGATTTAGACGGTATTCACGTAATTGTACTGATTAAAAGTTATCGTTTCCGAAAGACGCAGGTTCGATTAAAGCTGTGTGCACTTTTTCGCGTATAATGAAAATATTCATAACACGTCGTGTAGCAAAAAGAAACATGCGAATCACAACCGTGATCAAACGAAGAAAATATGTGATAACATAAATGTTCTTCGCTGTTATTCAGGACAGGCTCAGATTAGACCTCGCAAATTTTTAGTTATAGGAAATCACAAGACGTTACATTTTAGAGATATTTGTTTTGAATAACTTGTATTTACGTTCTCTCTCTCTCCCTTTCACAGCCTTTATACCTTCACATCAATTAAGGAACTTTTATTTCTCTACCGATCAGCACGAGAACCAAATTCAGACTCAACAAAACGTCCTACATCGAATTATTACATGCTTAACCCTCAACAATCATATGCAGCTTCGTAGTACAAACAATGCCAATCCATTCCGTTCACTAGAAAGTCTTTGATACACTGAGCAGAAAAATGAAAATAATAAAATTATAATTACATTTTTAATATCATGAATACTTCTTTAAATCATGACAATGAGGTTTGACATCGTCGTAATATTAATTTTCATTGTTGTAGCACTACAACTTGTATTGGCAGTTTTCTTTTTAATTCTAGTAAACTTTCTGTTGCGCAGGTTAATAATTTTACTTTACATGTTGGAATTATTCAAAAGTTCAACTAGGCGAGCTCAAAACAGAGTGGACTAGCGCTGAGCGGTTGTACCGATTTAGCTAACCGCCAATGCAACAGACCTCAGTGCAAGTCAAGCAGAAACGGAAACACTGCTGTGCTGCATAACAGGCCACTGTGAGGTAATTCTAAGCAAGTTCATCCTCAGCGTGCCACTACAAAACCAAACGAGCTGAGTCAGAACGGACCATGATGGCCAGAATAGCCACTGAATTACCACAGTGCGGCCAGGACTCCTGGTGGGGTCTGATTTCCTGTTTTTAGTCATCAGTCTTCTGACTGATTTGATGCGGCCCGACACGAATTACTCGCTTGCGCCAATCTCTTCATCTCAGAGTAGCACTTGCAACCGACTTCCTCAAAGATTTCCTGGATGTATTCCCATTTATTTTCCTCTACTCTTTTTGTCCTCTACAGTTCCCTCTAGTACCATGGAAGTCATTCCCTTATGTCTTAACAGATGACCCATCATCCTGTCCCTTCTCCTTGTCGGTGTTTTCCACACATCCCCTTCCTCTCCGATTCTGCGCAGAACATTCTCGTTCCTCATGTTCCCAGTCCACCTAATTTTCAACATTCGCCTCTAGCAGCTCAACTCAAATGCTTCGATTCTCTTCTGTTCCGGTTTCCCCACACTCCATGTTTCACCACCATACATAGCTGTGCTCCAAAGGTACACTCTCAGAAATTTCCTCCCCAAATTAAAGCCTACGTTTGCTAATAGTACACTTCTCTTGGCCAGGAATGCCCTTTTTGCCAGTGCTAGTCTGCTTTTGATGTCCTTCTTGCTTCGTCCGCCATTGGTTATTTTGCTACCTAGATAAGAGAATTCCTTAACTTCATCTACTTCGTGACCATCAATCCTGTTGTGAAGTTTCTCGCTTTTCTCGTTCCCCTACTTTCATTACTTTCCTCTTTCTTCGATTTACTCTCAGTCCACATTCTGTACTCATTAGACTGTTCATTTCGCTCAGTACAATGTCTAATTCTTCGTCACTTTCAATCAGGATAGCAACATCATCAGCGAATCGTATTGTTGATATCCCTTCAACTTGAAATTTAAGTCCACCCGAGAATCTTTGCTTTATTTCCAGCAATGCTTCTTCGATGAACAGATTGAACAGTAGGGTGGAAAGACTACATCCCTCCTTACACTCTTTTTAATCCGAGCACTTCGTTCTTGATCGTCCACTCTTATTATTCCCTCTACGCTCTTGTAAATATTGTATATTACCCGTCTTTTCCTGTAGCTTACCCCTATCTTTCTCAGAATTTCAAATATCTTGCATCATTTTACTGCCGAATGCTTTCTCCAACTCGACAAATCCTATTACCGTGTCTTAATTTTTCTGTAGTCTTGTTTTCTTTATTAACTGCAACGTTCGAATTACCTCTCTGGTGCCTTTACCTTTCCTAAAGCCAAACTGATCGTCATGTAACACATTCTCAATTTTCTTTTCCATTCTTCTCTATGTTATCCTCGTCAGCAACTTAGAACCATGAGCTGTTAAGCTCATGGTGCCACATTTCTCGCACTTGTCAGCTGTTGTAGTCTTCGGAGTTGTGTGCATGGTATTTCTCCGAAATGGTGTGTCGCCAGAATCATACATGCTACCCACCAATTTTTACTGTTGTTTTGTTGTCACTTCCCCCAATTATTTTAGGAATTCTGATGGAATGTTTTCTATCCCTTCTGCCTTATTTAATCTTAAGTCCTCCATAGGTCTCTTAAATTCTGATTTTATTACTGGATCCCCCATCTCTTCTAAATCGACTCCTGCTTCTTCTTCTGTGACATGAGACAACTCTTCCCTTCGTAGAGGTCTTCAATATACTTTTTCCACCTATCCGCTCTCTACTATCCAATTAACAGTGGAAATCTCCTTGCACTCTTAATGTTACCACCCTAGCTTTTAATTTCACCGAAGGTTGTTTTGACTTTCCTATAAGCTGACTCAGTCCTTCCGAAAATAATTTCTTTTTCAATTTCTTGACATTTTTCTTGCAGACCTTTCGTCTTTTGCTTCGCGACACTTTCTATTTTTTCATTCCTCAGCGACTTATTTCTGTATTCCTGAATTTCCCTGCCGGTTTTGTGCGCCCTTCTTTCATCGATCAGTATTTGTTCTGTTATCTACGGTTTCTTCGCAGTTACCCTCTTTGTACCGACAGTTTTCTTTCCAATTTCTGTGACTGCCCCTTTTAGAGATGTCCATTCCTCTTCCACTGTAATGCCTACAGAACAGTTCCTTATTGATGTTTCTATAGCCTTAGAAAACTTCAAGCGTATCTCATCATTCCTTAGTACTTCCGTATCCCACTTCCCTGCATATTGATTCTTCGTGACTAATCTCTTAAGCTTCAGCCGTCCATTCATCACTATTAAATTGTAAACTGAGTCTATATCTTCTCCTGGGTACGCTTTACAATCCAGTATTTGGTTTGGGAATCTCTGGCCAACCATGACATAATTTAACTGAAATCTTCCCGTATCAACCAGCCTTCCTCCTTCTACAGAGTATTAGCTAATACTAGCTGAAATTTATTGCAGAGCTCAATTAGACTTTCTGATATCTCAATCCTTGTCCCAAGCTCGTATTCTCCTGCAACCTTTTCTTCTGTTCCTTTCCCCTCCAGCCCTCCATTACTATTAGATTTTCATCTCCCTTTACGTACTCTATTACCCCTTCAATATCCTGATATTCTTTCTCTTTGTCTTCATCTTCAGCTTTTGAAGTCGGCATGTATACCTGAAGTGTCGTTGTCAGTGTTCGTCTGCTGTCGATTCTGATAAGAACAACCCTAACTTTGAGCTGTGCATGTTAACACACTCTCTGACCCACCTTCCTATTCATAACGTATCGTACTCCCGTTATACCATTTTCTGCTGCGGTTGATATTACTCTATACTCATCGTTTCGTTCCATATTGAATCTTTTTCTCATGGTCACCTCCACCTTGGCAGTCCCCTCTTGGAGATTCGAATGGGGGACTATTCCAGAATCTACTGTCAATGGAGAGATCATTATGACATTTTTTCAATTACAGGATAGATTTTCTGCGGATACATGTTATGTGTCTTTATTGCAGTGGTTTCCATTGCCTTCTGCGTCCTCTTGCCGTTGATCATTGCTGATTCTTTCGCCTTTAGGGGCAGTTTCTCTCTCAAAGAACAAGAGAATGTCATGATCCTCTGTCCAATTCTCTGCGCCCTGTCACAAGGCCATGGCAGAATGAGGGTGACTTCTCATGCCGGAAGTCTTCTTCGACCACTAATGCTGATTATTACTAAGCAAAATTTAAACGGTGGTGGGTTTGGAACCCAGGATGGAGACCTTTTTCATTAATAATCAAAGACGCTAGCCCGAGACCACGGTTTCCGATAAATGAGGGCAAATCCGCTCATTCAGTGAGCGCTACTATGAGGCTTCAAGAGGTGAAGAACACATTGTGCCATTCTGTCCGTGTCCCTAAAACCAGGGAGAAAGGCAGTCTATTAAGCTGCAGTGGAACAATGACAAACTGATCGACGACAGGCCGACATTAACACCGAGATGCAACCAATGTGATACATACGACAGGCGTTGTCTGCCTATGCTGTCTACTGCATCATCGTGTATGAGAAGACAGGGGTGCAGCTAGCCTTCTACCCTATGGATCATCGTGGATGACCGGCAAGTTGCAGGTCACCGACCAGGCGTGGCGCATCCGCGCTGCCTCCTCTACCTCACACGTGAGCACCTGATGCCGCTTTTGTTGAGCCATGGTGTACGCCAGGGCCTAGTCTTCATGACAGCCAACATCCTTGAACACAGTAGGCAATCTGCACCTGAGTGCGCGACAGGCTGTCCTCGAGAGTGCTGAGGTGGTAGCTGCACTAGCTTATTGCAGAGCATGTGGTCAGGCAGCACCTTCTTCACCTCGTCGCCATCTCCAGCACAGCATATAGCTATGGCACTGACCTGCGGGAGTGTCAGCACAACTACCTGATGAGGCACCACCACATGCCATGCGCTCTTTCACCTGCTCGCCAAGTGCAGCAATGAGGGTATTAATGAATCTTTGTGCCTTTCACGATAAATAAACTTTATTAAAGTTACCGCTCTGTCACTGATGCATCTGGGCATGATGTTTACCATACTACCTCACTCTATGCTTGACCTCGTTCTCACGACATTGCCTCAGCACGTGAGTTGCAGCGGTATGTAAGACACTTTGCGCCCCATATCCATTAGTGGCTTGCTACTTGTTTAACCACTCCTAATTCTCTTCCATGAGTGGCAAGCTAAGCTGTCTGATGCACATTGCATAAAAGTATACTCTCGTATGCTGGGCGATGTGACACACGCTCTCTCCTACCTGTGGAAGTAACGTTTCTGAAGACACTGAAGCGTGCTTTCTACCCTCCCTTTCATTGATCAAATGTAAACTGCTAACGGCTCTATTCTCATCAATCGCTAATGTGAATCAAATGTTTGAATACACTATATTTAATATCTGTGCCGTTTCCATTACTTCATCTTTTTTCTTTAAAGAACAATGGAATCACCAACGTATTATCTGTAATAATTCATCTTTTCTTTAATTTCTGTGAAAGAGCAACGAAATTAGTTCTCAGTTCCCAGAATTTCAGCTGAAATGCCTGGTATGCAAAATCCCTTCTCGAAACCTTTGTCTTGTATAAAAACCTCGTTCTCAAAGATAAAACATTAAAAACGAATGCGAACAGCTCTTATCGACTTATGCCTTTCTGTAGCTTTATTTGTGTTCTTGCTTTTGGTGTTTTCAGATTCATCAAAATCAATTCAAAAATTTCGTTTGGAGTAACAAACATTGCAGTATTTTTGATTTAGCCTGTGATTCTACCTGGAACAGTTTGCCAGACATTTTTTTTCTGTAATTCAGTTTTCCTGAGAAACCCGCGTAGTGTGCTTACACAATGACAAATATAAATTATTACAGAAGTGTTACCTTCACCTGTTTTGGTCACAAATCTTTATTGTAATTGGTTTAATAAAAAATTATCGTTTGCAACTATAGAATTTCCACCAATATTAATTTATTTAATTTGTTTGATGGATCTGAAGATGCGCAACTTTGCTCGAAACTTTTAGTTTGGAAATAAAATGTAGCTGTCGGCAGACTGTAAAAATTAGACCGTACGGGCAAGACGTCTGTATACTGTGAGACAAGCCAATGTATTTAATAAATGCATTTGGTAGAAACTAAACATTTACTCAACCTATCAAGCCAAATTCTGCCCTGGCGTCACGCGTCTTATAGGTGGCAACAGAAGTATAAAATAAGTATAAATGACGAAAGGTGAACTGTTTTCTGAAGAACTTGTTCTTAGTTTAGTCAGAATGACTATATCAGAAGGAAATTGTGTCAACAAAGTCATCAGTGACTGTAAATCATCAGAGAATAAAGTCATTGTAGGTGAACAGAATATCTTTATATAAATATGCACCTTGTAACGTTTGTATTGCAATCTCCAGCGAAATTGAATAGTCAGTTTGGGTGAAATTAAACACAGTACAAAATATCAAGTAACTGAAGTTTTAAAAAAAGCCTCCATTCAGTGGAAAATATTTTATGTAACGAAGAAACTGACGTTGGTAACAAACAGGTCAGAGAAGGCGAAGTGGGGCTGAAATCGATAGCAAGTTTGGAGCTAAATGTTCCATGATAGAGCAAGCAGCAAGATAATTTAAATCAATGTGAGAGAGTAAATGTGTAGATACAGATGTAGATCAATAAGCGTGGTGCCTATTTTGGTGTTGCTGAGGTTGATGATTTTATTTCATGTAATGATGAATTGAATAACAATGAACGTATTAATACTGTAGTCAGTGATGCACACAATGATGTAGTTTATTATGATTTAAGATAATTTTTTTAATGAGCAAATCTGACACAACAAATGGAAAAAAGTATATGTCGCTGTGAACTCAAGAGAATGATTATCGAACATGGGTGCCTTATTAGAAAACATTACATAGTATCAAGTATTTAAGGCCGTTGATACAGCTTTATTGATAGAAATGGAATATTTTTACGAAGTACAGGAAGGAGATGATAGCAGAGTGGCAGATAATGGGTTCTACAATTATTACAATCAGAAGGTTTGGAAAAAATTTGCCTGCCTGTGTCATGAAAAGCAGTGTTACAAGGAGTTAACATTTGAAGTAAATGAGAATGTGTCATCGAACGAGACATGTAAAAAATTACAGGAAGGTGAATTAGAAATAGAGTATTAAGAAGAGTGACGTAGAACACGAAACATAAAGCCACCTGTCTCTAAATACTTCTTTTAAAAAATTAACTGTAAATTGTATATGTACTGAAAAGTACTGCAGGAAGGAACAAAATGTGTAATAAGAAGGGATAATAGACCTAGTTTCAAGAGTTTTACTAGCAATAAAATATTAGTATGTATCTTAAGTCCGCAGCTCGTGGTCTCGCAGCTCGTGGTCTCACGGTAGCGTTCTCGCTTCCCGAGCACGGGGTCCCGGGTTCGATTCCCGGCGGGTCAGGAATTTTTCCTGCCTCGAGATGACTGGGTGTTGTTGTGTCGCTCTAATCATCATCATTCATCCCCATTACGGTCGGAGGAAGGCAATGGCAAACCACCTCCACTAGGACCTTGCCTAGTAAGGCGGCGTGGGTCTCCCGCGTCGCTCCCCTACGCTCTGTAAAGGAGTATGGGACTCATCTCTCTATGTATCTTAAAGTTTACAAAAGTAATTTAATATGAATTAGGATTTTTTAAACATTTCCATGGCCCACGTCAGTGCTTATAGGGTAACTTATTCATAGTCGAAGAACTCTAAGGTTTAAGAAAATTTGTGACTTGAAGACCTATAAATGCCTTATGTGTGCTGAACAATCTGAGATTAAGATTTACGATTTATAGTATTTTATTCTTTTTCTTTATATGTGTCTGCCTGATTTTTAATTTTGTTAATTGATAGTGCTCTGCTGTATTTGGGAATGTTTGCTGTAAAAATTTAGGGGCAGGGGAGGAGAGGTTAGTGTTTTTTTTCATAATTTTAACAGTGATGATTATTGGATTTCTCCTGTAGTTTTTTTAAAGATGTGCTGATTAATGTGGAGTGAGAGTAAAATATCTATCTGCGTGACAACTCATAAGATATATATGAAGCTACTGTATCCATGGATCATGTAGATGTAACACTTGTTTGCTACCAAGTAAAATACGTAATGTTAACAGTTATATGGTGAGGAGTAGCATTTTATCATCTGAATAGGTCTGGTTTTATTACTGAATACAACGTAATTATTTACAAGTCATAATTTAAAGTGCAAAATAGTTCTTTATGTTATTCGGGACATAACCTGAATAAATTGTCACTTGAATTATCCTCGAGATCCAAACCTGAGCTAAGGCATTAAACTGAGCATTGAGTTTTATGAATTTAATTTTTTGTTTTATTTATGTCTTATACATGTTCATTTGGAATTATTAGGTCGTTTTAATATTAAGTTAGAGTTAATGTAAAGGATGAAACTGATAAATGAGTGGGTCATATGGAAAAAAATGGAAATGAAGTCCCATGCTTCTTTACAGAGCGTAGGGGAACGATGCGGGAGACCCGCACCGCCTTACTAGACGGGTTCCTAATGGAGGTGGTTTGCCGTTGCCTTCCTCCGACCGTAATGGGGATGAATGATGATGATGAAGACGACACAACAACACCCAGTCATCTCGAGGCAGGAAAATTCCCTGACCCCGCCGGGAACCGAACCCGGGACCCCGTGCTCGGGAAGCGAGAACGCTACCGCGAGACCACGAGGGAGGTCATATACTGTATATTAAATTGGGTTTGCTTGAAAATTGAAGCAGAAGAAGTTCAGCCCAGATGCTATGTAGCAAGATAACGGACAGTAATGACAGAACATCGAAGAATGGAGAACAAGTTCAGTGAGCAGTATGAAAGTGCTTCTAGGAAAATTAAAAGCAAAGCTGTTTGGTTGACATTTCTGTTGCTGTGATTAGTATGGCAGGTGGGATAAGAGTACACATGAGGTAAGAGTATGCGCCAAGTTTTAAGGTCCCTCAGAAGTTGACCTTTCTGCCACTAGGCAGCGCATACTTCATCTACTAAGTTCTATTCCGAAAGATTACAACTGTCGGACATTTATAACGAGAGAAAATGGGCTAAGTCACTTTAGTACATTTTCGATGTAAATTTTGTAGTATTGATTGTTATGTGATCCTGAATCCATTTAAAATTTAGATAAACGAGATGCCGGAAGTGGCTGCTATAAGCTGACAATATCCTTATTGATCTCCACGACTTCAGTTGTGTATTGTATCTGTCGGCCACCAGGAAAAAAAATTGTAGTGAAATAGTGTAAAACTACGCAGGTCGAATGGAGTAGACTTTCAGAGAACCCATCAAGAAATTATTTGTGAACTTTTATCCCTTAACATGAACTTTGACTTGTGTATACGCCCTTCTAATATATTGAAGCTTTTTTTGTTGTTCTTTATTTACCGTAGATGCCTAATTATTCCGCTTAGAGAATGTAAATTAAAGTTTATTTTCTGTAATTTTTTCCTTTATTGAGTAACGGTTCGAATATAATCACATCTTCCATAGTGACATTCATTTTAGAACCCGAGCGAGAACAGAAAACTCGATAGCCATTAACAGAGCCGCACTGCCATCAAGCCCCTGGCTTTATTGAAAACGGGAGCTCAATACGGAAAGCACCCAAAGCTACCGGGGTTTCAAAGTTTGCCGTAAGTGAACGTCTGAAAAGCGACAATAGTGAGCACTTTGGCTGATTGAGAAAAACTTTTTCATTGGCGGAAGAACAAGCACTAGTGCAGCATTACATTTCCCTCTACAAAATGTTTTTCATGGTTATTTTCAGGTAATTACGACATCTAATTCTTGAATTCTCCGAGAAACAAAGAGTTACTAATTTGATTTCCCGTGCATTTATTTGTAATCCCATTTTTTTCTGCAGTGCGCACTGTGTACTCTTGCCATAGGCCTGTCTGCTCGTACTCCACAACATGGGGTAAGACTACGCAAAATTAATTCTTCGGAAAACTTCAATTACTCCTTTGGTAATAATTAGATGACAAAGAAACTCTTACACAATGTTACCCAGACGTCAGACTAGGTGTTGCATGCGTAACTGATATAACACTGATGCGAGTAGTTTTCAGTATTTAGCAAAACCTAAAACTTTTATGTCCTCTTATCCTACCTTATGACAGGAATATATATTCTTCGAAAGAACTCTTTCTTAGTATTGTTTCAAGTAGAGCTTTTCTTGTAGCATATGTTTGGGTGAAATGTGATATGTGTTTGCAGAGCTCATGGCTGCGGAAGGGGGAGACTCATTTGAGGATGCCATATAGCAATACTGTTTATACTTCCTTTATTTACGTCAACGTAATAGCGTATAGCATGGTACACTAGTATCAGCTTAGATATTCAACGCTTCAGTAACCAGTTCTTAGCTGGTAAACTATATTTGGATAAAACGTGACAATAAAATGGAAACTAAAAGTGACAACATACTGAATTTATGGAATCGTGCAGGTCATAGGACACCACTGTAGACAACAAAAGGTGTAGTGTATGCGCTGTGTAATTTCTAGTAAGAAATATAGTGCATCGAAGTAACAAGATTGAAGAAAAAGGATCAGGACAATACTTAAGAAAAATTGCTGGTCCACCTTCTATTCATTTGTTATGTTACTCACAACCTTTGGCCAGTCATATCAGCATTATGGAAATGCTGATGAATAACTGTATTTAGCGTCAGTTTAGGTAAGTTAGGGTAGGAAGCGCTGCCGCATAAAACAATAAAAGGACTTTTTCATTTCGATTTTTGTGCTATCGTATCTAGAATTTATTTTTGTGTATTATTTCGTTTCTGAGGGCACAGATTAGGTTTGGTGCTACTTGCGACACCTGGCACTGCGTTTATGGAGTAGCAAGTGGGGGTAATTGGGAGCGTAAAAGCTGTGTGATGAGACTGCAGCGGCAGTTTCCCGCCACGGAGGACGTAGCTGGTGGTTGCTACGGGGCCGTAACAAGCGACTAGCGTTACGTTGCCATGAAAAAACCCGAGTGGACGCTAGACAAGGGCGCATATGGCCGTGTTTGCGCTCTTCGAGAAATTTATATGTCAGACAAAATGGATAAAAACTGAACTAAGTGTGAAAGGAAGATGCGAGTTGGCACTCATGGACAGAAAAGTAAAAAATGGTTCAAATGGCTCTGAGCACTATGGGACTTGACATCTGAGGTCATCAGTCCCCTAGAACTTATAACTACTTAAACCTAACTAACCTAAGGACATCACATACTTCCATGCCCGAGGCAGGATTCGAACCTGCATACAACCGCTTAGCCGCACCGGCCGGCGACAGAAAAGTATGTAAAGCCAAATTATCTAGACGTGCCACAAAAATATATAAGAGTTCGAAAGTTACTGTCGTCTTAAAAATTGTAAATTTATGAAAGTTCAATCAAGCTGATATCTCGGCAATGCTTTGGCCGATTAATATGAACAAAGTGTCTATGGATGCGGCTAGTTTATGCGGCTAGTAACAGTACATTTCCGCCCTACAGCTATTTGGAAAAAGGTTTCTCCTTTCGGCGTTTCATTCGGTTCTCTGGCTTAATACCAGATTGTTTTCCTCCACCTTGTACAGCATGACCAAAATGAAACTGCTCCAGAAAATATATCATTCACCTTAACACAGGCAAACCAGCTAACATCGTCGACAGCTGGGTTGCCTGTCTTAATCTACACGAAACATTTACCAGGCCAATTTCGTTTCCCACACCATATACAAACAGTTTTAGTGGCGCATCTGCATTGTAACAATTTATAGCACAAGAGCATTTATAGATATTCTGGAATTTTCTGTGGGTAAATGAATACCTGCATGTCAACAGCAAATGTATTGTTATGTGATTCTTGAAGTTTTCCCGGCGGACATAATGTTCCATCATCTTTCGGGCGTGCACTCGGGACAGCACTTGGATATCTTTGATGCATGCGCTTTCAATTCTCAGCAGCTTTGTACCACGTGATTCTCCGTATAAATAGGCACGCGCAAACGCTATGAACGCAGTCTCTGACTCGTCTTGAAGATGGCTGGGAGGTTTCTAGCCGAAATATCGCAAGAAGAATTGTCGCTGTCCCGAGTGCACGCCCGAAAGATGATGGAACATACTGTATTGTTATTCTAAGTTAGTAAATAGGTTTTGCAGAAGAGGGAACCAAATTATTCCACTTCATAAACAAAAGTTACAGTTAAAGATCGTCAGAAGGCTTCTGCTAGGCAGTAAGACCTGTACATTGTATTTTCCTTCCTGCACATTTCGGATGGGGTTGAATTCAAATTATTATCTGGTATTTCATTCAGTTTCTAATCATATCCGAAACCGACTCGATAATATTTTCTTCAACAACATCATGGTGATCTCTTACATGTGTTCGAGTATTGCTCTGAAGACGGTGACGAGGTTGTCCGGTGGAGATAACCGTCCGGAGCCAGAGTGTGTAGCTGTCCCTCTTAGAAAGCAGCCCAAGGTGCCGCCTCGGATGCGGTGGCCCGCTTAATTACGGGCCTAATTAGTAGCGGGAGATTAATCGCGGCGCGAAAGGGGGTTCCCCGTGGCGGGCGGCGCTAATGGCTTCCCTCGCCTTGCCTTACCTGGCCCTGTCCTGTCCTGGCCAGTAGCCGGCGAGTGAGCCGCAGCTAACTAGACGTCCACCTCCAGAACCAACAAGGATGACCTCTCCTTTGCCTGTGGAAGTGCCGTGCCTCCTATTGTCACCTCATGAAAACGATTTATTGACAAACAGGAAACACGCATTTTGGAAACAGACTTCTTGTGAAAGTCAGATAGCTGTTCACACTCTTGAAGTACAGAGTGCACAGAGGAGTCTAACTGATTCCATATTCTTAAATTCCAGAATGCTTTCGGCACTGCTCCTGACAAGCAACTTATAATCGACTTGCTTACCTAAGAAATATCGTCTCAGATGTGAGACTGGATTCATGATTTCCTGGAAAAAAGGTCACAGGTCGATCAAGTAAACCAGAAGTAGTATTTGTCGTTCCCCAACGAAATGTTATAGGCCCTCTGCTACTCCTGATATGTATAAACGATTTGTGAGCAGATATGACCAGCCCTCTTAGGTATTTGTAAATGATGCTGTCACTTACCGTCTTGTAAAGTTATCAAATGATCAAAACACACTGAAAGACGATTTACACAAGACAGCTGTATGGTGCGAAATGTGGCGCTTGATTCTAAATAATAAAACGTCTGAAGTCGTCCACATGAGTACTGAAAGATATCCGCTAAATTTCGGTCAGAAGATAAACCATACTAATCTAAAGGCTGTCAATTAAACTAAGTACTTAAGAATTACAATTACGAATAATTTAAATTGGAAAGATCACATTGATAATGTTGCGGAGAAAGCGAACCAAAGACTGCGATTTATTGGCGGAATACTTAGAAAATACAGCCGGTCTGTCAAAGACACTGCTTTCACTAGGCTTATCCGTCCTCTTCTGGAGAACTAATGCGCAGTGTGCGATATGCGTCACCTGGAGTCGACGGATGGGCATCAAAAAAGTTCAAAGAAGGGCAGCCTCTTTTGCATTATCGGGAATTAGGGCAGAGTTTGTCATGGATATGATACGCGAGTAATGATGCCAGTCATTAATACAGAGGGATTTTTCGTTGAGGCTAAATATCTCATGAAATTTCAATCACCAACTTTCTCCTCCGAATGCGAAACTACGTTGTTACATCCACCTACATAGGGGGAAATCATCATTATTATGGATTAAGAGAAATAAGAATTCCTACGGAAGAATTTAAGTGTTCATTTTCCCGGCGAGCTATTCGAAAGAGGAACGGTAGAGAAATAGCTTGAATGTTGTTCGATGAACCCTGTGCAAGTAACATAGTAGTGAATTGCAGAGTAACCATGTAGATGTTGACGGTAGATGTGGAAGAGACATTATGTACTGGAGAACTTCCTAAAAAGTTTAAGAAATCGAAATTTTGAGGGTAACCAAGAAAGGAACTGACGAGGATAACTACCGACCTCTCGCTCTACTCAGCATGTCATATAAATTGTTGGAAACTATAGCTCTAAGTCGAATTCTAGAGGTCACTGATAACATAATTTCATTCGACTAGCATGCGATCAGGTTATAATGATTTCCACATTAGTTGAATAGTGTCGGATAGGCCTCACGTGAGCTTCAACTGCCCTGGGTCTAGCGGCAGCTTGCAAGAGAATGCAGAGAAAAAAAGCCTGATGGTCAAGTTAACTGGTAATGCTTAATATCAGAAGGTACCAAGTTCACTCCACAACCAGATCTTTGACTGTCGGTTTTCGGTTTTTATGTCAGGAAAAGCTATCAAATACTGAATCCTGGACAATGGCTTGGCCCAAGGGTCAGCACGTTTACATATACATGAACCACTCAGAACACTGATAACTCGAAATATATATATATATATATATATATATATATATATATATATACACTCCTGGAAATTGAAATAAGAACACCGTGAAATCATTGTCCCAGGAAGGGGAAACTTTATTCACACATTCCTGGGGTCAGATACATCACATGATCACACTGACAGAACCACAGGCACATAGCCACAGGCAACAGAGCATGCACAATGTCGGCACTAGTACAGTGTATATCCACCTTTCGCAGCAATGCAGGCTGCTATTCTCCCATGGAGACGATCGCAGAGATGCTGGATGTAGTCCTGTGGAACGGCTTGCCATGCCATTTCCACCTGGCGCCTCAGTTGGACCAGCGTTCGTGCTGGACGTGCAGACCGCGTGAGACGACGCTTCATCCAGTCCCAAACATGCTCAATGGGGGACAGATCCGGAGATCTTGCTGGCCAGGGTAGTTGACTTACACCTTCTAGAGCACGTTGGGTGGCACGGGATACATGCGGACGTGCATTGTCCTGTTGGAACAGCAAGTTCCCTTGCCGGTCTAGGAATGGTAGAACGATGGGTTCGATGACGGTTTGGATGTACCGTGCACTATTCAGTGTCCCCTCGACGATCACCAGTGGTGTACGGCCAGTGTAGGAGATCGCTCCCCACACCATGATGCCGGGTGTTGGCCCTGTGTGCCTCGGTCGTATGCAGTCCTGATTGTGGCGCTCACCTGCACGGCGCCAAACACGCATACGACCATCATTGGCACCAAGGCAGAAGCGACTCTCATCGCTGAAGACGACACGTCTCCATTCGTCCCTCCATTCACGCCTGTCGCGACACCACTGGAGGCGGGCTGCACGATGTTGGGGCGTGAGCGGAAGACGGCCTAACGGTGTGCGGGACCGTAGCCCAGCTTCATGGAGACGGTTGCGAATGGTCCTCGCCGATACCCCAGGAGCAATAGTGTCCCTAATTTGCTGGGAAGTGGCGGTGCGGTCCCCTACGGCACTGCGTAGGATCCTACGGTCTTGGCGTGCATCCGTGCGTCGCTGCGGTCCGGTCCCAGGTCGACGGGCACGTGCACCTTCCGCCGACCACTGGCGACAACATCGATGTACTGTGGAGACCTGACGCCCCACGTGTTGAGCAATTCGGCGGTACGTCCACCCGGCCTCCCGCATGCCCACTATACGCCCTCGCTCAAAGTCCGTCAACTGCACATACGGTTCACGTCCACGCTGTCGCGGCATGCTACCAGTGTTAAAGACTGCGATGGAGCTCCGTATGCCACGGCAAACTGGCTGACACTGACGGCGGCGGTGCACAAATGATGCGCAGGTAGCGCCATTCGACGGCCAACACCGCGGTTCCTGGTGTGTCCGCTGTGCCGTGCGTGTGATCATTGCGTGTACAGCCCTCTCGCAGTGTCCAGAGCAAGTATGGTGGGTCTGACACACCGGTGTCAATGTGTTCTTTTTTCCATTTCCAGGAGTGTATATATATATATATATATATATATATATATATATATATTCTGCACTAGTCCAGAAGTGAGTTGCATTGCATCAGATGAAACTATGTGGATAGCGGCGATTTATTTGTATATATATATATATATATATACAAAAAACTAGTGCAGCTAGGACTCGTGATAACATTATCACGTTTCAGTAAAGACAGATGAGTTTTGTAAGCTTACACTCCCGTTGATGGGACACAAATGCACTACAGGACGTTCCCAAGAGTCGATTAGATCGGTTTGAGAAGTGGGGACAATGTGGCCTTGACTAGAAACCGCCATTTGCTAGATGAAAACGAAGCAGATTTCTCGCCTGTTATTTTTGTTCCAAGTTCGTAGCATCTATTATATTAGTTGTTAAGCACTTTTTTCCTTTTGATATTTTATCACTCTGTTACATAGAAACTAGCAATGGAGACATTTTTTTTGTAAAGTATTAACGGTGTTGTGACGCATTCTTTATAAGAAATACACGGAGTTTTAATACACCCATGCATTACCAGGCGGGTCCTAATACCAGCGCTGTTACAGCAGTATCACAAACAGGTTAATAATAATTCAAAATTAATACAACTGTATGGTTTCTCCCTTGCAGATTTACAGTAATGATAAAGTAATATAAGCCTGATGGCAACCAGTCCAAGAGGAGGGATTTAGGGAGACATAAATCACTATCCAAGACGATAAAAGAGGTGAAAGGAAGCAAGACATCCATTCTGCAGGCAAGTACTCAGGCGCATTCTTCGTTGATATCTCTTTCAAGATTGAACAATGAAATGCACATTGATTTGTAAACCTACCCTCAATGTCAAATAAGAGAAAGATCTGTGTGTCTGTATTTTCAGAATGGATAATGTTGGTTATCGAATTGCATTCAAATGTCTGCAATTTAATATTTACCGTTATTGCACTGAAAACAATATCAGCAGCAACATTGAGCGAAGAAAGGCTGGAAGGTGATGCCTGAAAGGTTTTTTAAACAGAAACCGAGAAGTTGCAGAAAGAAAAGCACAAAGATTGAATACTGCTAGGTCACAGATATTAAACATATTAATTGTAAACGGACAAAAATTCAGAGAAGTTTTTGATGAATACAGTTCTTTTAATTGTGGTGAAAACATCTTTACTGTCGATAGAAAAGGGTGGTGGTCGCATCTCCATAAGGAACAGTTAGTTTTGGTACGAAAAGGGACTAAACGCGTCCACACATTCACCAAAGAGCATGGGGAAAGGGCCACCATCGTGGTTTGTGGTAAAGCTACTGCCACAATCATTTCCCCAATGATCTTATTCAAGGGACAAAAAAAAAAAAAACGCAAATGGAGAAAAAAATTGCGTCCAGGAAGTCTGATTAAGCAGACTTAGAAAGCGAGTATGAACATCCACACGTTTGTAGAGTTTATATATCACCCTGCCTGGTTGAAGCCACAAAGGAACTGTTCGTCGATCTTGTATTGCTTGCCTTCAAATACTGCAAATAAGTTACAATCCTTTGATATGAGTGTCTTTCGAAGTTTTCAGTTTTTTTTTTTTTTTTTTTTTTTTTTTTTTTTTTGGCTGATCTGGAAGAGTGAACCAGGCCAGTACAAAGAGTGGCTTCAGAGCGGCGAATATATATCTTTGTAATTCTTCAGCCATCTCAGAAGAAGGGGCATATTCCCCTAGTGTCACAATGTATTCCTTTTGTTGGATGCAAAAATTCTTAGCAGATGCACGCTGCTGTCTTTCCTTATCGTATTAACATTTCACATTTAAGAAAACTATTGAGGGAATTGTAAATTTATTCATAGTTGCATTATGGTATACATTTTTGTATAATTATTTTAACTTAGAATTTTGAAATAGCCATAAGTCGCACGCATCGTTTCTTTATTTTGACTTGTTTCACTCGGTAAACGCGATCATCCTTAGGAATTAGGTAGTCGGAGACATACGTTACAAAAACCGGTTTGTGTGTACTGCCACCGTCAGACTTCATGTGTGATGACAGTGATATACACAGCCCCATATTTGTTACATGTGGCCCTCGGCTATGTAGTTTCTGAAGGTGCTCCCGTCAGTCGAGTGAAACATGCCCTAATAAAGAAAAGTTACATGCAACTCGTGCCTGCTCTACAATTTTAATCTCTAAGGGTCGGTGCTCCCCTGCACAGAGTTCCGGCTCTCGCCAGATAATTTTAGCTACAAATCCGGCATGAGGGGTCCACGAAAATCTATTCTTTTGAAAACTTGATGACCTCAATTGTCTCTGAGACGTAGTTGGCCATAATTAAGAATGAGATAATGAGAGAATCTATTAGCGTCAGATTCGAGATAACATAAATCAAATTTACAACACCGTAATGTGCTACATCAAAATAATAATGACTTGCTGCCATTGAATGAAGATACTAAAATAATCGGCCGAGAATAAGAAAGACGCGAGAAGAAATTTTCAGTGACATTATGATTATCCACAAAATAACCATCAAGTAAATCACAAGAAGAAGTATGCATGGACAATCCAACTGTAGAGCATCAAGCCTCAGAGCGCCGAAAGTTAGCTCAGCGTTAGTTTCTGATGGGCCCGTTTCGAAAACTGAGAGCAGTGTTTTAGCATACTTCAAACAATAAAATACCTACTTACAGATGTCAATAGGGAGGATATGTTGTCTCAATAAATCGAAATTAACTAAAACTACTTCTATCAGAAATTAAAGTTAATGTATGTAGCTTCAAAGAAGAAGATCTTATAGAACGTAGAAGGAAACTTATTACAAGATCTTCAAAGTTATTCGAAGCTCTAACAGGTATTATTGATATACCTGTCAACAGCATGTAACTTGTGACACGAAATGGTTGCCAAAATCTTAATGTTTCTGAACACGCTGTTATCATAAGATAAACAATTCATAACCCTAATCTTTTTAATCCAACTGATACGCTTTTGGTTACAGTGAATAGGTCACCATTAGTCGCCCCCTTGACAAGCAATATATGAACAAAATCATAAAATGAACGTATCATATCTAATTCCATAAAGCGTGAGAAGTATTTTCAAGAGTGGAGCTGTCATACGTTGCAACAACCAATTTTCCACCCTTGGAAACCGTGGGTGATTTAATGTGTAATACAAAACAATCATTATGAGACAGGTCTTATACTTTCTCTCCGATGTAAGTCAGGACTTTGGTTTGTTGGGATTGACACTGACATTAGCAAATAGTTCTAATGCTACTTGGATGAGACGGAATAATATATCCACTGCCAAATTTAAACTTGTAAGCATGGTTTAAAGTGAAAAGCGGACACAATGCGAACACTGGAATCTGGCAAGCAGGTTCACGATTCTGTAGACGATTCGGGTGGCCCCTTAGAGGTTTCACAAACGCTCCTTACTTGCATTATTTCGTCAAGGATCTCCTTTTCCATTTCTTTATAATTCAGTCATGGAAACGTGATTCATTCGGATGTTAAATTTCCAGCAACTGCTTTATATAAGTGGTTATATTTCGTTCCTGCATCTTAGCTTGTACTTACAACATGTTTCATTTTTAAGCGACATTCTTTCACCTGATTTAGTGTATATCACTCTTGTGTGATCCAATGTACTTTTCTGTAATATTAATAAAATCATTTGTGTTGGAAACAGTAAATGCTCAATTTGAAGCAATATAAATGGTGATATAACAGACTAAACTTTGTCAAAAATTAGTGAATCATCATCGGACAATCATTTCAATTTGTAGCACATAAGTTGCTAACTAGAATACCACGCACAAAATTGTAGGACATTTAACAGGTCTGCTTGACAAAAAAAAGTGCAGTAGCTGTATGTCTGGTCTTAGACTTTTAATGAAAGAAGAAACTGAAAATTACTTACAGTATTTTCCACTATAATGGATGTATCGAATATATACTGAATGCAAATGGCCCCAGAATTGGTCCAGACATTTACATCTTTATGTCAGTAGCAAATAACTTAGATTATAAATCTTACACAGTGTAGACCTACAATTTCTGATAATAAGTACATAATATACATAAGTACACAACGACTTTAAGACAATGTACTTATGTCATCTCTACATAAGTTGGTTCTTTGTTTGGGAATATTATATGGTGTTCGTAGCAAAATATTAATCCATCCTTCAATTGACATTTATAACATATGAAGCTTCTTGCATATTAATTCTCTTTGTGGGGATGATTTCTGGACAAACCTCCATACAGAAAGACGGTTCTCAGACAGAATCAACAGTTTCTGACTGGATCATGGACATTCGAGTTTATAAGCACTTAATGCAGAAAAAAGTATCAGTGACCAAAATTTTTGAATTTATCTGAAACAGTTAACAGAAGAATTAATTACATGACTGTTTTATATTTTGTGATTTACCTACGATTTTTGAGTGTATGAACCACTATATAGAGCAATCACTAATGTATTATCAGATATGAAATATAGTGTGTAATTCTATTCCTTATTTTATGGAATATGAAGCAACATGTTCCTTGTAATTCACACAAAAACAGAGTCTCTGAAATCAAGGTAATCAAAACGTCACAGCATTAGCTTCTATATTGCACTTCTTGTTCTTTTAATTCACATTATATTGATATATAATTATAATGCCACAGGATAGAAATTTCCCTTCGTTTTGTGGGTGACACTGGCGAATAAGTTAAATATTATAAAAGCCCTCTTACAAAAGAGTAGACTGCGTTATATTTAAACATATTACTGGTGAGTCAGCTGTCATTACATTAAAAAGAAAAAAACGCATACAGCTCAGTAGTTCCCATGGAATACCAGACGTCCAGATATATCATATTTAGTCAAAGAAATACAAGAAATTTATTTTGTTTAGGTCTTGGGATAGTAAATGATACATGTGAATCAAGTGGCACAGAATCAACAATCTGTAAAGTTCCTAACTACATATTTAAACTTATTTTCAGCAACCTGACAATCTACAGGAAAATTCCTGTGGCTAATATAGTAGTAAAGCATGAATCACTGAATGTTTAGTTTTGATATAATCACAGCTGCTGATTTCATACTGATTCTCTTAAATCTGACGTATTTATGTGTGTCATAATTGATATCAGGTAAACTACTTATTTCGTGAAAGAAACTCTGGAACAGGACTGTGAAACCTAGACCATTCGACATCATTTCAGGGTCTCTCAGCTAAGAATAAAGGCAAGAGTAGCTATTGCCCCTGTATGATAATATTTTATTGAATGTACATAGGAAAGGAATCTTGAAGATTTTATGTGATGGGCACAGAAAATTATACAATAAAAAACGTACCAGAACAAATGATTGTTTTATAAGGTTAATTTCAGTTTCCCTCGAAAATTTTATTTTATCTGTAGATTGTTATATGTAATCCATTATTGCTCTGGGGAGCACATTTATAAGGTAAAACATTTGCTATGCAAACAGCCAAGATGGATATTTAACTAACTGTAATACCTCGTGACCTTACAAGAGCTTCGGAAACAGTAAGAAATTCCTATGAGTTGTGGACCTTGTATGCTTATGCATGTAAAGCATCTAAGGTATATAAATTAACTGATATAAATGTTGTCAACTTTATTGTTCACTTGTAGTATATATGTCACGTAAGATACACATAGCAACCTATATTAATCATAAAGGGAGAGACAGTACCAACTAGAGATCACTCGTTGCTGGTTTCATCTTTTTTGTCAGATGAATGATGTTGAAACCTGAAAGCAAAAAAAATAAATAAATAAATAAATAAATAAATAAATAAAGATTCAATATTTTGAGGAAGGAAAACTGTTCATATGCAGTAGTTTACGGAGAAATAGAATTATTACTTTCATGTGGTAAGAAATTGTAAACATCCAGGTTGTAACAACAAAGTACATTCCTATTACTGACATATAAATAATCATTTATTTCTAAAGCTACTGCATATTTAGATTCGAAACATCTTATTAGATGAGCCAGTGTGTAGTGAAATTTGCCATCAAGTGCAATCTTGAGTGTCGTGTCAAACTTGTCATCACTAGGTTTCATCTGTACCAATGACAATTTTCTGTTACTTCATAGTACATGATGATACAGCACCTGTTTTATATTTTGGATTATAATGTAAATATTAGGATACATACAGTGAACAAAAAAGCAACTGGCGAACTTTCTCTAAACATCTGAGAGTGTTTTGGTACCATAGCGCTGATAAGTAATTTGTAGTTGTGATTTTTTGTTGTCGGTACTGTTTACATGCGGTCACAGTAGAGTAACGTATGTAGTTGTGTCACCGCATCGACATCTTCACAGCTCTGTTGTTACGCATCGAGTAAAGAGGCAAGGTCACACGAGAAACATTTCATACATAAAGCAGATGAGCTTCTCTTACACATATCTTTTAGTCCTTCAGTATAGTCTGCCTGCTTTTCTATGACTGGAAACCATCGTCTCAGAAGCTCTGTTATTCTATCCAGGACACCACACATGTTCGTCTGTCGAATGGCTCGTGAAACATGGTATAAAGCTCTCCCAGAGAAGCATAATGAAGTCTATGCAAAAGTTCTGTCAACTTATGGAACAAGTCGAAGTCTGGTGGCCTCACGTCCAGGCTGTAGGGAAGATGCGGCAACACATCCAATTGGTATTCGCGCAGAGTTGGTCTACAACAGTGTCGACATGTGGTCGAGCAAAGTTGCGGAGAATGAACGGCCCTCATTGAGCAGCTGAGGTCGGGATCTTTGCATTTTTCTGCAAGGGTTTGTCATGATTTTATGATAATACACTGCTACGACATTTGTTCCATACGGGACACTATCTGTCGTGATGATTCCTTGGTGATCGTAAGGGAAAGTCATCTTTTGCTTGAGCTTGGATTTAGGGCGTCGACATTTTTTTTTTGAAATGGAGGATCTGAAGCTCTCAACTCATTGGACCGATTCAAAGTCTCTAATCCACAGTTAATCAATAGCAGCAATTCGACACAAGAATCCTTGACCTTCACAGTCGAATCATTGTTTGAGAAAGATTGCAATATTCAGGCGTTTCTGCTTCTCTTCATCAGTCAAACAGTGTCGGACTCATTTTGCACAAATTTTTCTTTTCTTCAAATCATTTGTGACAATATGGAATACGGATGTTGGGGAAATTCCCTTCTCTTCACCAATTTCCCCACACGTCGCACTGCTGTCTTCTTCAAGAGCATGTGTCACAAGCTTCAAACTCTGTTCATCTATTGACGTTTTCGGCCGTCAGGGTCTTGGAATATCGTCTGTGCTCATGACCACAATGATAACGTGAAAATGTACTATGAACCACTGTAAAATAACCACAAACGTCGTTCCAAGGACTGTAGATTTCTCTTGGGTTTTTGCCACGTAAAGTTTCGTTCTCGATGAACTACCTCTGGTCTTCAACAGTCACGGTACCCGAGACCACTAAACGGCCTACTTCTACGTCTCGTCAACTTTTTGTTACACATGTACTTCTTCGTTAAGCTCCAAACTACATCTGACTTTATTTTTATTGTTCTTGTATCTGTTGCGGCCACATGTAGTAAGCGTTGCTTCACGCAGTGGAGAATGGCAAAACAGAAGCACGCTGGCGACCGAGGCATTGCGAGGTAGGCAGGCACAGATAGCCTTGATGACACCAGCAGTCTACCAACAGACTGATGCAAGGACGCACACAGACCGAGCGCCGAGTGAAGCCTGGAGAGTGTTGACTAAGGGGAAGTGAGGCCAGCACGCTGAGTTACGCTGCAATATACTGCAGGAGAAATAACAAAAAGCTACCACCGAAGGTAAAAAATGTCCTCCTGTCAGATATAAATAGTGGAGCGCTGGCAGGAACAGACAGAAGCCATTAGGAAGCAGTACGGATCTGAGGATGGATGTGGTCAATATCCAAATGTTCAATCTTCATAGGTGAAGATTCCGGAAGTCTGTTCCAGCTCACAGGAGTCATCCGTTCGCCACCAGATGTCTTCAGCTCTGGAGGTCGGCCCGAGTTCGGTCGGCACTATGGCTGACTGACTATAGCAAGAACTTCCAGCAGGACCGGCAACAGCGCGGTCTTGGCCACAGGCGCCGCGGGGGACTGAAGCCCGGATTTCACGGCAACCCGGCCCCACGGCGTGTGGTCTGTCCGTGACGGGACCTCATGGACATCGGGACTGGCGGCTTCCAGGCCGCCGGTGCAGCAGGCGTCGGCAGCTGACCTCACGGCGACGCGGCTCCGTGGGCGTGACCGTACTGGGGCACCGAGCAGCGACGACTTCATATCAACCACAGGGCATCCTGGCTTCAGCGGCGCACTGGTGGCCTGAGGCTCCCGAGTGCGATCAGCGGTGCGCGTTGCGTGCATTGTCGGTGAATCTACACACCAGCAGCCATGCGGAGGGATCAGTGGGGCTGGGCTAGGACGACAAGGGAGAAATTGTAAAGAAAGTTCAATAAATAATTGCAAAACTCCACGCCGTCTCAGTATTTGGTGCAGCTACTGTGTCTGCTGCTAACAATGGTGCAGAAGTCATAACACATCAGACAGTCCACAGTAATACCAACCTGTCCATCGTTTGTGGAATGTCCTTCATACGATAACAAAGTAAGTATGTATTTCTTATGGTAAAAAGTATTTTGTAATTTGGTTTGGTGGTACGTATTTATTAAATATGGTTACCTAGGTATTCAGACAATGATTGTTTATTTGTAGACATAACTAGAAGCATACCAGGATACAACGAATGCTCATTTCATGTGATACAAGCTGTTGTGCATGCATTATCGTAGTCTGGCGTTTCTAGAGCCTATGCCACATTACAATAATTAATAAGTATGTGGAGTCAACGGCAAAAATATGGAGAAACAGTAGCCAGTACGAAAAGAATAAATCGTCCTTCAAAAACAAGAAGGAGGGAGGACGGATTGATTCATAAGCAGTTGGCTGCTATCGGAGGAAAATTGTCTCGGCATATAGGACACAATCTGAAACAGCCTCATGGAGTGAACCTACTCGTCTGCAGTGTAAAACATCACCAAGCAATAGGTGATTTAAGTGATAGACGTCTACCACGTAAACCACTCTTTAATTTAAAAAAAATAGGAAGGCCAGGATGTACGATATTCGGCCAAAACTAGAGCCCTTCTTGGATTTGTTAAAGATAATTTGGAATTTAGGAATCCTGGAATATATAACATTCCCTGTCATTTCGGAAAGGCTTATATTCGACAGGCTGTTGGCACGGTTCATGACCAATGGGTGGAACATTGAACGTCACACACTCTGGCTTCAGCTTGAAAAATCTGCCGTTCTTTGATGAGACGCAAATTATTTCTCTGACATCCCGTTACTGGGATTTTGTACTTTAGGAACCCTTCGAATAAGGTTATCCAATGACCTTATTAATGGAGTTAACGATTTCCCTTTAAACAAGATGTGGAATCCTGTTTTAACAGATATAAAACAACAGTGGTCTGGTTTCCAATCTGGTTTCCAACAAGCAGCATCTTAATTTGCGATCCATCGCGTTTGTTATTTTCTGTCGCCGGCGGCACTGCAGGTCTGCCCTTCGCAGGAGGAGCCCTTTCGCTTCTCGTGCATGCACAGTGGCCGGTTTCCTGGGTATAAAGGAGGCGCCGTATCTGATGTTACCTCCCTCCTGCAATCTCACCTGAGTACAGAGACCAGTTGGACTATCGAAATACCGTGTCGTCAGGGCATTGGAAATTTGGGGAATTTGTGGTAAGGTCTTACAAAACTGCTGGGGTCATCGGACCACAGTGAAAACGAAATAATTTTCATTCTCAACAGTTAGCCACACCTTCCAACTACTTCCCTAAATAGTCGCTGCTCCGACTTAGACATTTGTCGTGGTGTTGTATAAACTTTCCAGTACCCTCGTCACAGAAGGCAGCCGCCTGTGATTTCCGCCAATTCTCTACACTGGTCTGCCTTTCGTTGTTTGTGCCAAAATGTTGTCTTCGTAGCCAGCGGTTCATGTGAGCACAGATGAACAATGGAAGGACCCAATTAAGGGCTGTATTGTGGATGATCAAACGCTTCCCATCGAAAACGCTGCTGAAGCGTCTTCATTGCCCCTGCGCAATGAGGCTGAAAACGGTCTTTAAGAAAGAAACGCATGGAATTTATGTTACGTGGGCTGCATATTCTCAGGCGAATCTCTCACCAGATCCACATACTTGGTGGTAGACACTGACGTGATCACTTTGCGCTCTGAACTGAAGAACGACGTGAAACGATTGACAGGCATACTAAACGGACTGTCCAACACACCTGTGCAAAGTAGCAATGGATTTTCACAGTGGTTTTCATGCCGCGTCTAATCAGACCTTATTTTCCGAGTATACCTTGGCTCACCGATTCTGTGGAGAACGTCTCCATTCCATACCTTAATAGTCTATCTATTATTCAACACACTTCTATAGCACCACGACTCAAATTCATAAATCCTCTTAAGTTCCGGTTTTCCCACATTCCATTCCCTCTGCCATTCAATGTTATGCACCAAAGGTACATTCTCACAAATTTCTTCTGCAAATTAAGACTCATGTTTGATACTAGTATACCTGTGTTGGCCACAAGTGCCCTTTTGCCAGTGCTGGTCTGCTCCGTCTCTCATGGGGTACTTGGCATAATGCCTTAACTTCTACTTCGTGATTACTAATTTGGATTTCATGTTGCTCGCGGTTCTCATTCCTCCTACTTCTAATTAGTTTCATCTTTCTTCGATTTACTCTCAGTCCTCATTCCGTATTCATTACAACACTCCATTCATAAAATCCCGTCATTCTCCTTCACTTTCACTGAGCATATAAATATCATCAGCGATTCTTGTCATTTATATCCTTTAACCTTGAATTTTAATTCAACTTTTTATCTTTCTTTTATTTCCGTCATTGCTTCCTCGATGTATATACTGAAGAGTAGAGGCGAAAGGCTACTATCGTTTACCCTTGTTAATCGCAGCACATCGTTGTTGTTCTTCCACTACTATTGTTCCTTCCTGGGTCTTCAACTCACTGTGTGTTACCCTTCTTTCGCTATCACTTACCCGTATTTTTCTCAGAATTTCAAACACCTTACACCGTTTGACTTTGTTGAAACATTTTTAAAGGACGAGAAGTCCTCTTAACGTGTCTTAATTTTGCTTTAGTCTTTCTTCCATTACCAACTGCAACACCAGATTTGCGTCTCTGGCACCTTTACCTTTCGTCATCTGACTGATCCTCAATTTTTTACCACTCTTCTGTTTGTAATTCTTGTCAGCAAATTGGATGCATCTACTTTTAAGCTGATTGTGCGATAATTCTCGCACTCGTTGACTCTTACAGTCTTTGGAATTGTATGCATGTTCTTTTCCGAAAGTCAGTTGTTATATTTCCAGACTCATATAGTACATACACCGAAGTGAAGTCCGAAGTGAAGTCTCCATTTAAAATTTTTCTTCTAAGATAAAAAGAATCAAACTTTATTGAGCGCCTCTGGGCTGCATTGGATCAACGTGTGCGTCGCAGAACTTATTCAAACAAAGATCAGTTTGCTGCTACCTAATTGGACGAACGGTGAAAGCTCCCACTTGTCCTATTACGAAAGCTTTTGCATTCAACGCAAATGTGCAGCAGTGATCTAATCCCTTTCCTAAACAAGTAAATATTGATATGTTCTTCAAATTTCAAAATTTCTTTGTTTTATATGTACATACTTAGATCTACAAATTACATTTGAGGTAGAAGAACTGTTACTTTTGTTTTGGTGTAAGCTAAATTCCTTTAAGCTAAATGTAATTGTGTACTAACGTGATTATATTACATACTTTTCAATTATCCACTGGCAGTTTCTTTCTGTTAAACGCTTATCTTTATGTTATTGTAAATAATGCTGTCTACGCGATAGTTTTGAGTGTTCCTTTATGTTGACACATATGGTACAGGTTAATTTCATTGTTGAGTATTGACTAGAACAGAAACACAGACATTCATTTTGTCATTGAGAGTTCGTGAATGGTGACAGGCATTGCCAGATGTGTGACGCACTATGTACTGGATATGTCGCGATGCTGCGCGTTTCCATAATTTCATGAAGGAAGGGTAATTTTCTTGAAATCGGTTCTTTCTCTAGGTCAAATGCTATGTTGCATACGCAGGACCACATTGCCCTTCCCGTGGCTACCCCCTCAACTCTGTTAGCAGCCATGAGTCAGTTTCCTGCCCCCCCCCCCCCCACACCGACCCGAGTACAATGCTCCGATCACCACTCCTTTCAGCTCGATACGTGCGGACACTCTCCGTCTGTATTAGAAGCTTTCTAACTGATCCTATGATCCTACAAAGCACCTAGATGCCATTAACACTACTCTTGAGGATAAATATAAAGGAACTGCAGAATTATCTAACCAAGTTTTGGGTTTCAAGAGAAAAAATTAAGAGTTGTTGATCAATAATTGCGTGATTATCGGGGCCTGATCACGGGGTTACGGATTAACGTGCACTTTCTGAATAACAACTGAAAGAATCTGCAGAAGGAAACACTGACTGAACATTACGATGGCTTCGTTACCCTGAGAGATAGCCCTGACAAAATGTGACTAAACACAGTTGAAATTTGATTTTCATATTGCTGCAACTCCTCGTAAGGTGGACAGTGAAAAGGTACATTATGAAATTTTACTGAAACTCGTTGGCTTCAGAGTGATCGTAGAGGGAGGGAGAGTTTCAGACTGAAGAAAACTGGGAAATCTTCCACAAGAAATTTCTTCGTGGACATTTCCCATAATTGTTAAAATAGCTACTCGAGTGTACAGAATGTTGGGAAGCATACATTTGTATGAGGAAGTTTTTCAATAAGGAAATCAACGAAACAAATGCTTAGAAGTAGTCAAAGGAACAATGCGTTTAATGACAAGTAATTGCATGCCAATCCAGATTTTAAGAAAGACATAAAAAGGATTTTTGATTGATGTAAAATGGTTTTTCCTCTTTGGCAAACAGTAGGCCTCCTCCGCTCTTGGTGCTTCTCCATAGGATTAAATGAAATATGTTATTAGGCGTTTAATAAATAGCTTGCGATCTATGCTTATTACTGTGCCTGTGGATGTTCTGTTTGTGACCATTAAATTAATAATCGTTTACAACAATTCGAAACTAAAGCAGTAGAAGGAAATAGGTATGTGTCTTCACAACGAGCACGACAGCTGCAATTGTCGACCGCTTTTTCGTGCAGAAAAGGCACACGAGTCCTCCGCTATTAATGCTACTGTCCTGCCTCTAGTGCATACGAACCTGCACACGTGCAGTTTGTAGCTTTACGAACATGATATCGATGGGTTCTTTAAAGCTTTTTAGGCCATATTTACGCTTTAGAGTGAATTTAGATCTTATCGCTTAATCTGTTCATACCATATATCGGTAGATAACATTTGAAGGCACTCCATCAGGACCATTTTCAAGAAACAGAAGGTAAGGTAAATACGATTTTATTGAGCGTCGAAAACTGTCATCGAAGTTGGCTCTCAACCAAATTTGCAGGTACACAATTATCTAGAAAACATAAATTATGCAACAAGGAAAGGAGGTCAAGACTGCCAAGTCTCTGAGCATTAACATTGGAAAGCAAATTTTACTTTTAATAACAAATCAAAAAACCAAAGTTATAATTTCTAAAATTATGTTAAATCATAAATTAAACTATTTTTTAACTTCATGTCACATAAGGTAGCTTAGGAGACACTGAAACTGAAACACTCTCTAGTTTTCGTCAGTTCTATCCCAAAAATAGTATATCCTAATTTGAAATATGGGAACTACTTCGTAATTTTAGATTTGTAAACATACTAAACTCATGAAACCGCTCACACCAAAACTCCTTTTATAAATTGTTATTCGTGGTACTGAATATACAACGTGTATTACTTAACAGTAGAATTATATAAAACTGGGAAACACCTGACTGACGACTGGAATGGAAGACCAAATCAAGCCTACCACTGTATTCACAATAGAGAAAATTATATTCTCATAAATAAACACCAATGACGACTGTAAGCTTTACTCGCAATCCATATGTTTTATAATATACTTATTTTTATAATATTATTAACCTATCTCAGAAATTTGTAAAACAGAATGATGACTTCAGCCTGAACGTGGAGGTTTTACAAGATCACTGACTTCTTGAAGCAGGCGCTTCACTTGGTTGTCAGGCATGCTAAGAAGTAGACGTGTGTTAAGGGTTGCTGTGTAAGGTCTTACATAATCATAACCATGTGAACAATTTTGTCTGCTGTAAAAAGGTACTGAATGCAGAAATTAAACCATTAAAACGACGTCATGCTGTTTATTGAAAGAAAACGTCAAATATAAGTCTGCTACCAGAACCTACTTTTAGAGGTTGCACAAGAAGAGGCAACGTGGGAGATTGTCATCAAGACTCCAACTTAATAAAGTTCATTAGAATTATTTCAGCTCCTTCTTCTTTACCATGCTCATTTCTAAGAACGTAAGGGCAGAAGACTAGTACGAAAAGTGTCACACCCAAAGTATTAGGGCAGCTGAATGTAATAATGTTAGAACCTCACGTGCCTAGTCCTCCTCCAGGTGCTAATAACGTCCCACTGTAGTCAGGGACTTTGCAACCAAATAGCGATTTTGCTGATTATAGGGCATAGAGAGTGCCAACTGGAATTATCTGGGAGAGGAATTCCTATTCCTGATATGTCTTACAACCAAAAGAAACCTTCTAATGAGCATGGCTAGAGGCGGTAGAAGATATTTACACTACTGGTCATTAAAATTGCTACACCACGAAGATGACGTGCTAAAGACGTGAAATTCCACCAACAGCAAGATGATGCTGTGATATGCAAATGATTAGCTTTTCAGATCATTCACACAAGGTTGGCGCCGTTGGCGACACCTACAGCGTGCTGACATGAGGAACGTTTCCAACCGATTTCTCGTACACAAACAGCAGTTGCCTGGTGAAAGGTTGTTATGATGCCTCGTGTAAGGAGGAGAAATGCCTACCATCACATTTCCGACTTTGATGAAGGTCGGATTGTAGCCTATCGCGATTGCGGTTTATGGTTTCGCGACATTGCTGCTCGCATTGGTCGAGATCCAATGAGTGTTAGCAGAATATGGAATCGATGGGTTCAGGGGGATAATACGGAATGCCGTGCTGGATCCCAACGGTCTCGTATCACTAGCAGTCGAGATGACAGGCATCTTATCCGCATGGCTATAACGGATCGTGCTCCACGTTTCGATCCCCGAGCCAACAGATGGGGACGTTTGCAAGACAACAATGATCTGCACGAACAGTTCGACGACGTTAACAGCAGCATGGACTATCAGCTCGGAGACCATGGCTGCGGTTATCCTTGACGATTCATCACAGACAGGAGCGCCTGCGATGGTGTACTCAACGACGAACCTGGGTGCACGAATGGCAAAACATCATTTTTCGGATTAATCCAAGTTCTATTTACAGCATCGTGATGGTCGCATCCCTGTTTGGCGACATCGCGATAAACGCACATTAGAAGCGTGTATTCGTCATCGTCATACTGGCGTATCACCCGGCGTGATGGTATGGGGTGCCGTTGGTTACACGTCTCGATCACTTCTTGTTCGCATTGACGGCACTTTGAACAATGGACGTTACATTTCAGGTGTGTTACGACCCGTGGCTCTACCGTTCTGTTGATCCCTGCGAAACCCTACATTTCAGCAGGATAATGCACGACCGCATGCTGCAGGTGCTGTACGGGCCTTTCTGGATACAGAATATGTTCGACTGCTGCCCTGGCCAGCACTTTCTCCAGATCTCTCACCAACTGAAAACGTCTGGTCAATGGTGGCCGAGGAACTGGTTCTTCACAATACGCCAGTCACTACTCGTGATGAACTGTGGTATCGTGTTGAAGCTGCTTGGGCAGCTGTACCTGTACACCTCATCCAAGCTCTACATCTACATCTACATCTATACTCCGCGAGCCACCTTACGGTGTGTGGCGGAGGGTACTTATTGTACCACTATCTGATCCCCCCTTCCCTGTTCCATTCACGAATTGTGCGTGGGAAGAACGACTGCTTGTAAGTCTCCGTATTTGCTCTAATTTCTTGGATCTTTTCGTTGTGATCATTACGCGAGATATATGTGGGCGGTAGTAATATGTTGCCCATCTCTTCCCGGAATGTGCTCTCTCGTAATTTCGATAATAAACCTCTCCGTATTGCGTAACGCCTTTCTTGAAGTGTCCGCCACTGGAGCTTGTTCAGCATCTCCGTAACGCTCTCGCGCTGACTAAATGTCCCCATGACGAATCGCGCTGCTTTTCGCTGGATCATGTCTATCTCTTCTATTAATCCAACCTGGTAAGGGTCCCATACTGATGAGCAATACTCAAGAATCGGACGAACAAGCGTTTTGTAAGCTACTTCTTTCGTCGATGAGTCACATTTTCTTAGAATTCTTCCTATGAATCTCAACCTGGCGCCTGCTTTTCCCACTATTTGTTTTATGTGATCATTCCACTTCAGATCGCTCCGGATAGTAACTCCTAAGTATTTTACGGTCGTTACCGCTTCCAATGATTTACCACCTATGGCATAATCGTACTGGAATGGATTTCTGCCCCTATGTATGCGCATTATATTACATTTATCTACGTTTAGGGAAAGCTGCCAGCTGTCGCACCATGCATTAATCCTCTGCAGGTCTTCCTGGAGTACGTACGAGTCTTCTGATGTTGCTACTTTCTTGTAGACAACCGTGTCATCTGCAAATAGCCTCACGGAGCTACCGATGTTGTCAACTAAGTCATTTATGTATATTGTAAACAATAAAGGCCCTATCACGCTTCCTTGCGGTACTCCCGAAATTACCTCTACATCTGCAGATTTTGAACCGTTAAGAATGACATGTTGTGTTCTTTCTTCTAGGAAATACTGAATCCAATCACAAACCTGGTCCGATATTCCGTAAGCTCGTATTTTTTTCACTAAACGTAAGTGCGGAACCGTATCAAATGCCTTCCTGAAGTCCAGGAATACGGCATCAATCTGCTCGCCAGTGTCTACGGCACTGTGAATTTCTTGGGCAAATAGGGCGAGCTGAGTTTCACATGATCTCTGTTTGCGGAATCCATGTTGGTTATGATGAAGGAGATTTGTATTATCTAAGAACGTCATAATACGAGAACACAAAACATGTTCCATTATTCTACAACAGATTGGCGTAAGCGAAATAGGCCTATAATTATTCGCATCTGATTTATGACCCTTCTTGAAAATGGGAACGACCTGCGCTTTCTTCCAGTCGCTAGGTACTTTACGTTCTTCCAGCGATCTACGATAAATTGCTGATAGAAAGGGGGCAAGTTCTTTAGCATAATCACTGTAGAATCTTAAGGGTATCTCGTCTGGTCCGGATGCTTTTCCGCTACTAAGTGATAGCAGTTGTTTTTCAATTCCGATATCGTTTATTTCAATATTTTCCATTTTGGTGTCCGTGCGACGGCTGAAGTCAGGGACCGTGTTACGATTTTCCGCAGTGAAACAGTTTCGGAACACTGAATTCAGTATTTCTGCCTTTCTTCGGTCGTCCTCTGTTTCGGTGCCATCGTGGTCAACGAGTGACTGAATAGGGGATTTAGATCCGCTTACCGATTTTACATATGACCAAAACTTTTTAGGGTTCTTGTTTAGATTGTTTGCCAATGTTTTATGTTCGAATTCGTTGAATGCTTCTCTCATTGCTCTCTTTACGCTCTTTTTCGCTTCGTTCAGCTTTTCCTTATCAGCTATGATTCGACTACTCTTAAACCTATGATGAAGCTTTCTTTGTTTCCGTAGTACCTTTCGTACATGATTGTTATACCACGGTGGATCTTTCCCCTCGCTCTGGACCTTAGTCGGTACGAACTTATCTAAGGCGTACTGGACGATGTTTCTGAATTTTTTCCATTTTTGTTCCACATCCTCTTCCTCAGAAATGAACGTTTGATGGTGGTCACTCAGATATTCTGCGATTTGTGCCCTATCACTCTTGTTAAGCAAATATATTTTCCTTCCTTTCTTGGCATTTCTTATTACACTTGTAGTCATTGATGCAACCACTGACTTATGATCACTGATACCCTCTTCTACATTCACGGAGTCGAAAAGTTCCGGTCTATTTGTTGCTATGAGGTCTAAAACGTTAGCTTCACGAGTTGGTTCTCTAACTATATGCTCGAAGTAATTCTCGGACAAGGCAGTCAGGATAATGTCACAAGAGTCTCTGTCCCTGGCTCCAGTTCTGATTGTGTGACTGTCCCATTCTATACCTGGTAGATTGAAGTCTCCCCCTATTACAGTAGTATGATCACGAAACTTCTTCACGACGTTCTGCAGGTTCTCTCTGAGGCGCTCAACTACTACGGTTGCTGATGCAGGTGGTCTATAGAAGCATCCGACTATCATATCTGACCCACCTTTGATACTTAGCTTAACCCAGATTATTTCACATTCGCATTCGCTAATAACTTCACTGGATATTATTGAATTCTTTACTGCTATAAATACTCCTCCACCATTGGCGTTTATCCTATCCTTGCGGTATATATTCCATTCTGTGTCTAGGATTTCGTTACTGTTCACTTCCGGTTTTAACCAACTTTCCGTTCCTAATACTATATGCGCACTATTTCCTTCAATAAGAGATACTAATTCAGGAACCTTGCCCTGGATACTCCTGCAGTTTACCAATATTACGCTAACAATATTACGTTAACAAACTCTGTTTGACTCAATGCCCAGGCGTATCAAGGTAAATATTACGGCCAGATTTGGTTGTTCTGGGTACTGATTTCTCAGGATCTATGCACCCGAATTGCATGGAAATGTAATCCCATGTCAGTTCTAGTATAATATATTTGTCCAATGAATACCCGTTTATCATCTGCATTTCTTCTTGGTGTAGCAATTGTAATGGCCAGTAGTGTAATTCTTGGATGCTATGACGCAAACAAGAATTATGAAACCGTACTCAACCGTTGTGTGTACGTACTTTTTATATTCCAAATGTCACGCTTCTTCTTGCGTCATGACAATTGGTGAGCGCGTCAGGCAGGGTACTCAGTCTTAGTTTGGTGGGTACTGGTGTAGCTAATCCGATTTGGTAATTTGGGGCTGATGAGTTCTGCCAACTTAATAATAACCTTCAGGCATGATTCAGTAATAGCGGTGCGGCACGAATGTGGGACGTTGTGTGTCGCAGGGTGTGGGGGCTGAAACGCCCTGACAGCTGTGGTGTTAAAAACTTCTTTAAGAAAAACCTCAACCTGCATATGAAGGGCTTATTTCGAAAGTGGTACAAGACCATTTTTTTTTCATTTTAAGGTACAGAGTCCTAAAGTTAAATGAGGGCGGAAAAATCTGCAGTGTAGATACCAGAAATATTCAAACATATGGCTTCTTGCTAGAAATGAGTTCTTTCTTTCTGTTGGTTTGGATCATTAATGTCAGAAGCACTATGATCAGAAAAGTGGAAGTAAAGGACTTGTACAACTATTGAAATAAGCCCTTCATATGCACTGCGCATCAATGAGATGGATGGCTCTTGAGGTAAACCAGACATTAGCGGACAAACGTAGGAGGCACATGCCACGTCTCACTTGCACAAAGCCTACCCAGCCAAGCATTAGTCGTTCTGGAAAGTCTTGTATTTCGCTAAATGCTCGTAAGACATCCATGAAGCTTATATCGTTTTCCAACACTCTCAGTGATTCCGAAAGTCATCTGGCCAGTACCAATACTCAAATCCTTGAGAGATCTTGTGCGGCTGAAACACCCGAGTTGACAATCAGTACGATCGTTACTAAATTTTCTGTGTCACTCAGGCGGACGTCGACGACCATATCATAAAAAAATTGGTGTTCGTCTGATCCACCAACTCACCAAGGTCGCATGGTCTAACGCTTTTGACGTGATTTTTCTGGCTTGATTTTCGTCTCCAGTTTGGATGTTGGTGGTGGTGTTATGCAGCCGCCTGATGGATGTGAGTCGTCCTCCTAGTTCCCGTAATGTTCTCTGACATCGCAGCTTTTTGGGTCGCGTGGGCGAATGTCGACGAATTTTCATAGAGCAAAAGGTCGCATTAACAGTTCCTGAGCACCATAGATAGTTTCACTAAAAGTGTAGTCGTTTGGGACAGCATCAGCTGGATTTTTGGGAGAGGCGAGAGTCGTACAGATGGAGTTGCATTGCTAAACTATAGTCTCCAGGCTAACCGTGAAATGTTTCTGAGACAATGGCGGATATTTTGTGGTGTCACCGCCAGACACCACACTTGCTAGGTAGTAGCCATTAAATCGGCCGCGGTCCGTTAGTATACGTCGCACCCGCGTGTCGCCACTATCAGTGATTGCAGACCGAGCGCCGCCACACGGCAGGTCTAGTCTAGGGAGACTCGCTAGCACTCGTCCCAGTTGTACAGCCAACTTTGCTAGCGATGGTTCACTGTCTACATACGCTCTCATTTGCAGAGACGACAGTTAACCGTAGCCTTCAGCTACGTCATTTGCTACGACATAGCAAGTCGCCCTATTCAGGAATGTATTATGAACAGATAATATTGTGAATCATGTACCGTCAAGAGCGACCGTCATCATTAATGGATTACAGTTAAGTATCAAACTAATGATGTCCGCTTTCTGAATTCTCATTCCTTGTCGTGTTCCAGAACTCACGACAGTATAGTTCTTCCATCTTCACGCCAGCCTGCGTGAGCTAAAACGAGTGAATTTCGGCGTCCAATCGTAACACGGTGTTGGCTCTTCTGCCAACACAACATATTTAACCACAGCAACCATGGCCGCCTGTCAGGATGCAACTTTCCGACACTACAGAACAGCCACTGAGGAGGTCAGCTGCTACCAAAGATCTACCAGTGATGAAGAAACAACTGTCCGTTTTCCACGTCTGTGCTTGATTCTGCATTACCACCGACTCATCACACATAACCTCATCACGCCAGGGTCGATGTTACAGCACGTCACTGACAGATGATTAGCATCAGACTATTTTAGTTTGGAAGAATGGGCAGAGAAATTTTAATGCCTCAGGTGAGTAATTTGTCTACATTTTAACTGATCGATTCAGTTTTCAACTTTATTGAGATTATGACAATGGATCCTGTTCTTACTTTTAAGGAAATGGTGAAATGTCTGCGTCTCACATATGATTTAACGGTTACCTGGTAGCCACACCTAAGGGACGGTCTTTAAAAGCAATAAATATTTTAAAATATATTTGAGACGATTCATGAGGAACAGAAGAAATCCTTGCGCTCCACTTGTAGAGAGTCTTCGCACAAACTCGGGGTAATTATGGGAGCAATACCCTCCTGTTTAAAAATGACGGACATTGTGCACTATGAGGCACTTTGGATGGTCATCCTGACCTATAGAACCAGAGCCATACCCAGGCTCTGCTTCGACGCTTAGCGTCAGGCGGCGACTCCTCACGCTGCGGCACGATTATGAACGATATCCATACCACATACGTCAGAAAAACACGCCTTGCACAGCCACTAGCGAAAAGATTGTATAACAATCGGCACCGAGCTGTGAGTCGCTATGGCAAGGTCCCCGAGGTCTGGCGCAGATGGGTCATTTGGGGCCTGCCAATTGCCGTGTCATCCTCGATCAGTCGCAAAGGGGTTGGGTGATACTATTCTGATAATCATCTGTTGAAATACTATTCTACTATTTTATCTATTAATGTAAGCAGTGAATTTACTCTTCCATGCACTCCTCCACAAAACATTTAAACCGAAACTGAAATCAGCTGAACACCAAATCTTTCAACCACTGTCTGACAACTACTGGATTCACTTTCAACTTTCTATAACTATCACCGGCTAGCCACACACACATACAGATACAAGGAGGACAAAAATAAACAAACATTGTATAACAATCGGCACCGAGCTGTGAGTCGCTATGGCAAGGTCCCCGAGGTCTGGCGCAGATGGGTCATTTGGGGCCTGCCAATTGCCGTGTCATCCTCGATCAGTCGCATCATTTGGATGTGGAATGGAGCTGCATAGGATCTGCACACCGCTCTCCCAGTTTTTGACGGCTTTATCGACCTTATAGCTGCAACTGCTAAATCAAGTATCTCCTCATTTGGTTTCACGAGACTGAGTGTACACTGTTCCAGTCCCTCCATCAGTCCTCTCACAGCACTGGGGAATCGAAAAGAGTCCTCCGCATAGCAGTCAGGCAAGCTGACCACTGAACTTCAGATGTGGATAAAGTACCACGAAATTTATAAGAAGCACTACCAATTAGAGATGTGTGTGGCAATTTTTAACATCCCACACCAAGGATGTAGCAGGTAAGGTCTTATTGGGACCGAGGGATTCCTGACTGAGTAGTAGTTTCCAGTTACACCAGGCAAAGGGAAACCTCCAGAAACCTTTTTCGGAATTGAGACACGAGATCTCTGTTTAATTTAATTCTGATACAGCTTTTCCATAAATAAATGCAAGCATAGGGTATGTGAAATTGAAGGTGTTTATGAATATATAAATTAAAGTCGGTTACCTATGTCACAACCGATGCAGGCAGTACAAATGACAACTTGTAGAAGATACGTTTTTTTGTTCATACTTTTCATTCCATATCTCAAACGTGTAGTGTGCTGTTCAGCCAAATACCAGACGAGATATAGTGGGGTAAATGGAGTCTCGGTTGCAGCTTTCCTTCAAACATCTTTCATTCACTACTCCTATATTTAGAGTGGCCTGTTCGAGTGCTAACAACCAATTGGACAGAAAATGAAGGGCTTTTCATCCAAGTAGCAGGTGTGTCGGTAGCAGGGCTGAATGAATCCAAATTAGAAATAGACTCTAAGAAGAAGAAGAAGAAGAAGAAGAAGAAGAAGAAAAAGAAAAAAGAAAGGTAAAACACGTAGAGACTAACAAATGTTTACAATTCTAGAAAAATTAGGTGATTTATTCACGATAGAGAGCTCCACACATCGGACAAGTCAATAATGCTCTGGTCCAGTTCTGTCCTTATGCAGGTAGTTATACGTCTTGGCTTTGATTCTTAGGGTTATTGGAAGTTCCCCTGAGGAATATCGTGCGAAATTCTGTCCAATTTGCACATTAAAACATCAACATCCCGAGCTCGTTGATGGGCCTTGCCCGTAGCACTCCCGCACATTCTCATTTTCGGCGATGTACGGCGACCTCCTTGGCCAAGGTAGGAATTGGCAAGCACGAAGACAAGCAATAGAAACTTTTGCCACGTGTGAGCGCACATTATCTTATTGAAATGTAAGCTCAGGATGGTTTGCAAAGGCGAGAAAGAAATCGCCATGATTCTCTACTGCCGGAGCAGAATTGTCTTCAGTGATGATTCCTGATTTGAAATGAAGCCCAGCGACCAGCGAAGAAGTGCTTGGAGACGCCACAGATACCAGCCTCACTGTTGGGAGTGATCGTCCTGGGTCCTGTTTCTTTTCGTGGCAGGATCATTTTGGTTGTCACCTTTCTCACGTTACAGTACATCGGTACGTCGACGTTATTTTACATCACATTTTGTTGTCCATTATGACAAGGCATCCTGGTCTTACATTTCAGCACACGGCGTGAATTTCTACTGTTTGCCTTCATGTTTGCAAAACCCTACATCGGCTAACAATATCACCGGATTCCTCCCCAATTGGGAAAGTTTACAGCGTTATGGGCAGGATCCTCCAAACAGCACAAGAATTTGGCAATCCACCGTGTCAGTTCGACAGAATGTAGCATAATATCCTTCAAGAAGACATCCAGCAATTAAATCAGTTATAAGGTGAATAACTGCTTGCACAAGGGCCACAAGCACACTAACGAGTTATTGGCTTGCTTAGTTTGTAAAGCGCTTTGTCTTGAATAATTCGTCCAGCATTTTCTAAAATTATAATCATTTGTTTGTCTCTACATGCACGTCACATATAGTGATTTACGTGCCATTCGAATAATTCCTTCCTGGTGCATCGTACTTTTTTTGCCATAAAGGCTATTTTGGAGCGGATTTACATTTCCACGACTTCGCTTACAACTAGTTTCAGTTCAATTAATACATTCCAGATGAAGGATGAAAACCTAGTGTATGACAAAGCGTAAATCTGTTTATCTGTACAGAGTGTAACTGGGTAACCTCTTTTGATGCTAATCAATTGTCAGGATGAGCATTACTGCAGAGGGCATTTGATTCTAAGGCATTATGTCAGGGTGAAAAAACTAAATAATTTACTTTTTCTCTCTTAACAACATGTGGGCAGGGTGGATTCTTAATTGGCTGAGGGATGAGGTAGAATTAACAGCATTTTTACATAAGATAACTTTTATTGAAAGATTTGTACAATGGTTTCCTTACTGGATTGTTCTGGCTGGGATAGCGGCAGCTGTGTCGTTTGCGAAGCCTTCTCCTGAATGGGCGGCGGTGTCTGATTACGCCTGGCGGTGTGTATCTCGAGTTGCTGTTTCGCACAGTTGACTGGAGACACGCATCGTGAGGTGGCCCGTTTAATTATTGAGAACGAAATCGTGAATCGGATGGTGATACCTTGAATGTGGCGTTCCAGTGTTTCTCTTCTCTATGAGGCCGCGTGTGTCAGTGTTGTGCGTCGGCCAGCGGAGCGGCGTGGCAGGGGAAGACCAGTGTCCCAGACTCGAACAACGGACTCCAGCTTGACAGTCTGTGGCTGTCAGATCTTCATCACCAGCTCACATGTGACTGCTGATGTGAGGCCGTTTCCTTCCCATCCTCACGAGTCACCCAGGTACATAAAAATCAGTCTTCAAATACCTTCTACTTCTGTCTTCTGGAGGTGAGGCTGCTGCTTGCTATTCCATTACAGCGGCGGACTTGGTGCTTCTGTGTACGACGTAGCCTCTTCCTGCATGACGGTCTTCAGCACCGACTGAACTGTACTTGAACAGAACTTGAACCGAAACTGAACAGAAAACTACTGTCGGGCTCACTGCATCTCGCATATTTAAGTACTTCAGTTCACTGGAGGTGAACGACTTCACGCTCATCTCCTCTTCTGTCACGTTGAAAAGCTTCTTGAAGAATCCTCTTAGCATCAGTCATTGGCTCTTGGAATGTAGGCGAGGGCCTTTGATCACATGTGACAATTGAGAAACACGTGAGCTGGTCGGGCGATGCCCTGACAGCTGAATCGACAGCTTCCGCTTATGTGGGGAGGGCGATGGATTATCCTGAACATGCTGACATGCAAGCGCCGGCCGTTGCCACTGCTGCTCTGCCCGCTGTTTGCCAGTGTGTAATTTTTCTAAACTAAACTGAGTTTTTCATTTATTTTCTAATTTCTACTTCACTTCACATTGATTTCACTAATTTATTTACCTATCTTAAGTACCACTCAACAAGAGAAAAGCTGAAGACTTGCTCAACATATTCAGCGTATCTACATAACAACATGGAATTTGAATGCCACCAGTGCTATGGATAAAGCTGTGAGAGAGTTATCTCCCACTGTGCCTGCATAAAAGTCTCTGTGACAATTAACTGAACTGTGATAGAGTTAAGCCACATTTATGAATTGGTACGATGTGCTGATGTTTCACTCTTCATTTTAGTAATTGACTCCTTCTTTTTCGGTTTATGGTTCAGCAGAAATGTAAGAGTGTTATGTGCGTAGCTAGATATGAGATATAAAACTGCAAATTGAATTATAATAGTCGTCTTGGTTACAGAAAATCAGATAACAATATTGATTTATCAAAAAGAGTGCTCTTGAAGAAACGTTGGATAAATGAGTCTGTAATTTCGAGTGAATTAGTTAATGTGTAGTTAATTCACAGATACGTGATTGAGCTATGAGAATTAAACTGTTAGAAGCTATGAACTTATTGCCTATATATTTTTGCAGGAGTGTAATTAGAAATTTCAACCGCATTCTTATTTGTTCCCAAATTACAGTTACTCACACTCAAATTCATTTTGAAGAGTCATCTCTTTCATTTCGTTTATTAAATATGATGTCACTTTGAAAATGAATGCCTCCACAGTCGTTTATCGTACTATGCCAATAAATACAAACTATCTACATTATAGCTTTTGTTGTTAATTTTGAGTGTAGGCTCTTTTGGATACCCCTAATAGTAAAGCAACGTGCAAGTATGTGAATGCGGTTCCATAACACTTTCAATTTATATATTCATAAATAAGCACTGTTTATAGATCCCATTATGCACTATGTGATCAAAAGTATTCGGACACACCCAGAAACATACGGTTTTCGTATTAGGTGCATTGTGCCGCCACTTAGTGCCAGGTACTCCATATCAACGACCCCAGTAGTCATTAGACACCTTGAGAGAGCAGAATGGGGTGATCCGTGGAACTCACGGACTTCGAACGTGGTCAGGTGATTGGCAGTCAGTTGTGTCATATGTCTGTAGAAGAGACTTCCATACTCCTAAACATCCCTAGGTCCACTGTTTCCGATGTGATAGTGAAGTGGAAACGTGAAGGGACACGTACAGCACAAAAGCGTTCAGGCCCACCACGTCTGTTCACTGACAGAGAGCGCCAACAGTTGAAGAGGATCGTAATGTATAACAGGCAGACATCTATCCCGACCGTACCACAGCAATTCCAAACTGCATCAGGGTCCACTGCAAGTACTATGACAGTTAGCCAGGAAGTGAGACAACTTGGATTTCATGGTCGAGCGGTTGCTCATAAGACACACGTGACGCCGGCAATGTCAAACACTGGTATAAGGAGGGTAAACATTGGACGATTGAACCGTGGAAAAACGTTGTATGGGTGACGAATCACGTTACACAATGTGGCGATCCGATGGCAGGGTGTGTGTATGGCGAATGCCCGGTGAACGTCATCTGTCAGGGTGTGTAGTGCCAACAGCAAAATTCGGAGGCGGTGGTGTTACGGTGTGTTCGTGTTTTGCGTCGCACTATCACAGCACCTTCTCGCTTCCCACTGTTGAAGAGCAATTCGGGGATGGCGACTGCATCTTTCAACACGATCGGGCATCTGTAATGCACGGCTTGTGGCGGAGTGGATCGACGACAATAACATCCCTGTAATGGACTGGCCTGCACAGAGTCCTGACCAGAATCCTACAGACACCTTTGGGATGTTTTGGAGCTTTGTGCTAGGCCTCACCGACAGACATCGATGTTACTCCGTGAAGAATGGGTTGTCATTCCCGAAGAGTCCTTCCAGCACATGATTGAACGAATGTCTGCGAGAGTGCAAGCTGTCATCGAGGCTAAGGGATGCCCAACACTTGCTGAATTTAGTATTACCGCTGAAGGGCGCCACGGACTTATAACTCATCTTCAGCCAGGTGTCCGGAAACTTCTGATCACATAGTATAAGTCACTGATCACACCTTGTAGGATGACACCCACTGGCGAGCCGTCAGAAGTGTGTTTCATAAAGACGAAACAGCATCTGCCAAAAGGAGGAGCTGCAACTAACCCACACGTAGGTTTCGTTTGGCCGTCGACGTGGCTTTTGGGGATAGAAGTAAAGATAATTGGAGTACCACTTACTATGAATGCGGCAGAGATCGCGGACTTCTCAGCTTGTAAGATAAATGGCTACGACCGATAATTCAGAATTTAAATACTAGTCGTAGGAAAGTCTCATCGAAAATCCGGATACGGCAAAGTGAGAACTAAAGTGATCCACATACGCTGCCACTGGAATGATAATCGTGCTGTATAAAGTACTGAAATTTCGTAAGCATAATTACGAAAACGTTATTAGATAACTCTGAATATTAGTGTCTCGTAAATGTATTGAGCAATAATTATAGGAAGGTGTCACATGATGGCAGAGAGAATCAGCTCTAGTCAATAACTGTCTCGCATCGCTAATACACAGTCAATTACTCGTAAATGCCGGAACTTCTATCCCTTCATATATACCTTGATTATGATTTAAGAATTTGGTACCGATAACAGCGTCAAATTTTTCAACTCCATTAAAAACAGCACAAAAAATGCTCTTCATCAGGTGGTCATGTTGATGTTTATCCATGCATATGATTTCCAGTTGTATTAATAACGAGCCAATGTGCTTAGGTTATCCTATGAGGTCGGAAAAGTTCCGGCGAAGAGAGACGCTATACTAATCATATCGGACTATTTGTAACGTATGAATAATTTGTAATGTGAACCTGTTTGTGTGCATGTCTGTCTGTGTGTGTGTGTGTGTGTGTGTGTGTGTGTATGTGTGTGTGTGTGTGTGTGTGTGTGTGTGAGTTGGTTTTAGATAGTCAGATAATGGTACTAGGTGGAAAGACAGTGGCTTCATACTTGACCTTCGAGTGGACTTTGTACAACTGCAAACGGTTTGAAACAGGAATCGGCAGCCGGTTGGAACGACACGTATCGCGAGGGTCAGAGTGTGAGTAGTGGGGGATCTAGATTTATTTTCGCTGCTTTTAATGACTGTTGCTGAAGAGCCGGAAATACTTTATAAAAATTTAAGGTAATTTATAGTTGTTTAACGAGCTTTTTAACTTCAACTGTGCGAGCTAGCTATTGTTGTATGAATAATTAATGCGCTGTGGGAGTTTACATTAGGGGAATTTGATATGAATAGTTGTCTGAGAGTCTCTGCTTGAACGTGTATAGCATTTACGGAAGCTTTACTGTAGTTGTGTCGAAAATTTAAGTTGTATGTGTGGGTTTTAAGCGTTAGAGTTGTTTCATGCTATGACGTTGCTATAAAATGATTTTACTTGTTGCGTGTGAATACTTCGAGGACTCAGGCAAAATAGTCGTGAAACAACACGCGGCCAACTTATAATCTTGGAGGAAATCGACATACACTACTGACATTAAAACTGCTACACCACGAAGATGACGTGCTACAGACGCGAAATTTAACCGATAGGAAGAAGATGCTGTGATATGAAAATGATTAGCTTTTCAGAGCATTCACACAAGGTTGCCGCCGGTGGCGACACCTTAAACGTGCTGACATGAGGAAAGTTTACAACCGATTTCCCATACACAAACAGCAGTTGAGCGGCGTTGCCTGGTGAAATGTTGTTGTGATGCCTCGTGTAAGAGGGAGAAATGAGTACCATCACGTTTCCGACTTTGATAAAGGTCGAATTATAGCCTATCGCGATTACGGTTTATGGTATAGCAACATTGCTGATCACGTTGGTCGAGATCCAATGACTGTTAGCAGAATATGGATTCGGTGGGTTTAGGATGGTAATACGGAACGCTGTGCTGGATCCCAACGGCCTCTTATCACTAGCAGTCGGATTGACAGGCATCTTATCCGCATGGCTGTAAAGGCCGGTTCCCACTAGAGCGCGGCAGCGCGGCGTGCGGCAGCGGCAGCGGTAAGCGTTTTCCGCGTTGACGCGGCAGCTCGCGGAATTGGCGTTCCCATCTGGAAGCGGCAGGCGTTAGCGGTAGCCAATGACGGACAGCCACTGAGGTACGGGGCAGGACCCACTGAAACGCGCGCTGCGTTTGATTAACTATATCTTACACGTACATGAAGGAAAGACGAAGTTGGGTGAAGACATACCGATTTTTCATTTTCTGTACAATGTACTCTTTCACATATTTCATTATTCATGTTTTCTCATTTCACCATGAACAGATTTCATGACTACCGTTCTCGATTTTTCACTATCTCCTAACACATTGAAACAATGTACGACAAAATAAATTATTCAGATAGTTAAGCGAGACAAAAATTTAAAATGTGATACGGTAGCAGGCACACGAAACAGTAAGAACACAAAGGCTAGGTGGAAGGGATGAAAGTGGAAGCCACCTGATAGAATTTCGCACAGAGCATAATTTAATCATCGCCAGCACCTTGCTTAAGAATCACGAAAGAATAATATATATTTGGAACAGTTTTCGAAACCAGATTTTAAATTGTAAGGCATTTCCTGGTGCAGACGCAAACCTGACTGAAGACTGTCAATAGCAAGAAAAGCTTGCTGAAAAAGAAAATTTGTTCACGCCGAATATAAATTCTAATGGTTGGATACTATTTTACAAAGGTATTTGTGTAGAGTGCAGCCTTGTATGTAAGTGAAACGTGGATGATGAACAGTTCTGTCAAAAAGACAATAGACGCTTTCAAAACGTGGTGATTCATAAGAATGCTGAACATTAGATATGAGGATCGTGTGACTAAAGAAGAGGTACGGAATTAAATAGAGGAGGAAGAGGAAATTACGGCACAACTTTGACCACAATAGGGGTTAGTTGACAGGACGTATTATGGGGCGTCAAAGAGTGAGGGCAAAGGGGTTGGGTGATACTATTCTGATAATCATCTGTTGAAATACTATTCTACTATTTTATCTATTAATGGAAGCAGTGAATTTACTCTTCCATGCACTCCTCCACAAAACATTTAAACCGAAACTGAAATCAGCTGAATACCAAATCTTTCAACCACTGTCTGACAACTACTGGATTCACTTTCAACTTTCTATAACTATCACCGGCTAGCCACACACACATACAGATACAAGGAGGACAAAAATAAACAAACATTAGTTTTCAGCATATAATTCTGCAGTTTGGCAACATGTACATAAACAAACCAGACAGGAAGGGACATGAGGCGAACACACTGTAGTTACGACTTCAAATCAGAGTTTTCAGTAAAACGTCTACTGCTAGAGTGACAGAAGTAAGAGCGAACATGAAAATGTGCTTATGTCCCATAATCTAAGTTTTAGTTCAACCACCAGCATGTGACCAGGTGAGGGGAAACGTATATGTCCGCCAAAAACTCGATTCACTGTAAGTAGTCAGTCATCCACGTAAAAAAAGATGTGAACTGTTTTATAATCTGCAAGTATCACATATCAAAACAAAACTGAATCATTCTAGATTCCACCGAAGATGCCTTAAAGTAAAAGGCGAAACGCGTCTTGAATCAGTAAAGTACACTGGATAAAGAAAAAAGAAAGGAAATAATCAATATCTCTACATATTTAGTAAATTACATCTTATGACATACCAGCAAATTAGTTTCGGTTTAACTTCTCATTTGACATGCTATTAATGCCGTTTAAAATAATTCATCTATCCCTTCTGAAAAACTGTAGTTACTTTCATATCTCGGTAGATAAACAGATTTAGGATATTTATCATGCGACGAAATACATGACTTTTCACAAGTTTGCAAAAAAACACGTTTCGATTTCTTGAAACGTATACGAAATTTGCGGTTGATACAACCACATGGTTTACGACGAGCAGGACGAAGTATCGGTCGCGTCGCGAGCGAGCCGCCTGCAGTCAAGGCACAGCCCGTCTGCCGACATATCATTCAATATCTCGAGAACGGTGATAGCTATCGATCTGCTCTCAGCATTAAAAACAATTTCGATATGTTGACTAAATTTCATACGCAATAATGTATAACCTAAAATGAACTGTACGCAAAGTCCACGCAATGCGTTTTCACCTCTGCACACTCATTAAAATTTCGTGTAAAGGTTTACGTAAATGCAATACAGCAAGTAACCACGACGAATAACGAAAAGAAATTCGGTCCTTTATCGAGAGAAGATATCAGGCTGTAACATGCCCAAGAATCAAATTTTTCTACCGAATAGTTTCCTTGGAATCGGATGATATGTTTTTCATAGCTGCCGCCGCGTCCGCGCCAGCGCTTCAGCCGAAGTTCGTGAGGCCCGGGGTGCCGTACCTGACGTCACGCTCAGCGCGTTCTGTGATTGGCGACGCGCACCTGGAGCGCGTCACGCGGCAGCGGAAGCGGTTCGACATGGGCAAACCGCGACGCAGAGCCCGCCGCGCCTTGCCGCTGACGCCGTTTCCATGGCAACCACGCCACTGACGCGCGGTTTTGACGCGCGGCAGCCCCAGTGGGAACCGGCCTTAACGGATCGTGCAGCCACGTCTCGATCCCTGACTCAACAGATGGGGACATTTGTAAGACAACAACCATCTGCACGAACACTTCGACGATGTTTGCAGCAGCATGGACTATCAGCTCGGAGACCGTGACTGCGGCTATACTTGATGCTGCGTCACAGACAAGAGCGCCTGCGATGGTGTACTCAATGACGAATCTGGGTGCGCGAATGGCAAAACGTCATTTTTTCTGATGAATCCAGGTTTTGTTTACAGCATCATGCTGGTCGCATCCCGTGGCTCTACCCTTCATTCGATCCTTGTGAAACTTTACTTTTCAGCAGGATAATGCACTGCCGCATGTTGCAGGTCCTGTAGGGGCCTTTCTGGATACAAAAAATGTTCGACTGCTGCCCTGGCCAGCACATTCTCCAGAAATCTCACCAATTGAAAACGTCTGGTCAATGGTGTCCGAGCAACTGGCCCGTCACAATACGCCAGTCACTATTCTTTATGAACTATGGTATCGTGTTGAAGCTGCATGGGCAGCTGTACCTGTACACGCCACCCAAGCTCTGTTTAACTCAATGCCCAGGCGTATCATGGCCGTTACTACTGACAGAGGTGGTTCTTCTGGGTACTGATTTCTCAGGATCTATACACCCAAATTGCGTGAAAATCTAATCACATGCCAGTTCTAGTATAATATATATGTCCAATGAATAACCATTTATCATCTGCATTTCTTCTTGGTGTAGCAATTTTAATGGCCAGTAGTGTAGTTCTCCCTCGTCAATAAATTGATGTGCAAGCAAGCAAGACCATCGAGTGTAGTGCTCATTACCTTCACTGAATAAAAAGAGAATGATAGTTGAGTTTGGCCACTGTGCACAACGATAGCACCATCACAGTGATAAGAACAAGAGAAGATATACAAGAGGCTACATTTGTCATTAGTGCGTCGCTTAGCCATGGAAAAGTTGTATAATAGTTAAAAGGACATTTTGACCTAAATCAAGTCTGAGTATACCAGATTTTTATTTGCTCTAATTATTGAACACAATCAGCAAGTAGTTAACACAAAGCAAATTTTTCTACAAATCTGGATTGAATTCTCACAAAAATGACACTAATATTGTGGGGAAGTACCAAATTATACTGAAGACTGCATTAAGAAAATGCAACGAGTCATCCTTATCTGGACGTCAAGAATTCCACGTTAATGAGACAAAATCACAAACTGTAATCAATTGCGCAACTGAATTTGCGTGACATAACAAGTAACTAGCGAGCTCCTCAGAAAATGTATCGGGATACCACAGATTGTGAAAGTTACATTTCCCCAACATCAGCAAAGCATGTGGCAATCAGCACCATAAGGCGGCCGGGGCACCAGTTACATGGCAGCCGGAACACGAATGCCACGAAACTTACCTCTCTGTCCTGCAGTCGCTACCTTCAGAATACTTTACATGTAGTGACGACTCAATGCTATTGACAATGCGATGCTTACTTCACGAAAAAGCAGGGGAATGCAGCACGGCATCCCCTGCTCTCAACTAGGTACTCATCTACACCTACTGCCTACCTTCCCTAGGAGGCTAGCCTCTCGTAATGAAATGCACCAACTATGTTCTGCCGACAACAGAACACTGAGACAGTATCGGGAGTGCGAAACCTTCAAAGCCATCCTCCCTCACCCACATCCCCAGTACTCTCAATAAAATAACCACGAAATAGTGTCAGAAAGTGAGACAATTTCAGTTAGTGATTTGTGACAATAGTGTCATGATATTATTGAATTCCTTTTATAAACAAGTATTTTTTAAGGCTACAGTGTTGTTTCTTGTGTTTTTCGTTGGTGAATAAGTAATCAATTTCTCAAAACGTAAATGGTGGGTATTGCTCTCTATTAACCATCGTAAGGAATTTATCACTAATATTTTTCAATTCAGTGAGTTAACCGAGTGTTCCTGTGTTGCGTATCAAAAGAAGAGGCAGGGTAGGTGACAGCTTCCATCAGCCATGACCAAATTGCAATTCCTCATTCGAACTACTTCTTTTCAGAAAAAGACATGTTAATGTACGGTACTTGCAAAAAATTTGTTTCGATTTTATAAGTTATAACGCAATGTACAATTCGACTGCAATCAAAATTTTTTGCTAAGAAAGGTATTTAAATCACAGAAACGGACTGTCATGTTGGACATGTCGAGATTACTGTCCAGGACAATTCCTAAGTTTGCGCTGAGCCTTGCAAGTTGAAATGTTAACGAGTGTGACATATCTTGATTTGGTCGTAGCAGTAGTGTCTAGAGAGGCGACAGTGGAGGAGGAACTGCAGATTAACGTGAACTAGTCACAAGATAATAAACAACGATATTGAAATGATTTTTGTGAAATAACGAGTTCTGGAGAGATATCTACGGCGTGGAGTATCCTACAAACGTGTAAAGGGAACAGAAGAACATATATTTCACGTAATTCTAATATGGCATTTACTGTTCAGTCTGACTTGCACAATTTTTTAATACATAACAAGTTTCGATCTCCCTGGATCATCTTAAGGTATATGTAGCTGCGTCAGCAACCCATAGTGTCTTTGTGAGAAACACACATCACAGTATTGGCATACTGTGGTTTTTACATGGAGAGTAGGTCTGAAGATGATCCAGAACTAGTAATGTATTCAAAAAGAGGAAAGTGCAAGTAAGGGTGAAAAATAAACACTAGAAATGATTTAAATACAAATACAGTTGCTACTCTTTTGGAACGAATGTGTCGGCAATAGTTAATATTTCGATCAAAGGAAATAAAAAAACCACACGAGATGCGAGTATTAACAGAGTCAAGAATGAACCAAACCAGAGTAATTAGTGAACTGATGAGAGTAATGTAAGCAATGTGAACTCAGATTCTACCACCCAGTTATTCATTGAGTTGTAATTAGTAATCTGTAACCCAGTCATCAGACAGTGTGTTAAATGGTTATTTAGAATCTATATTCAATTCGTTAAATAATATCATACAAGAACAGTATGAGAAGATAGGAACGATAAAAATAATGGAAAACTTGAGCAAAGGGGACAATGTTAATCACGAAATAAAAGCTGCAAAGGAGCCATTTAAAGTCGAAATTTGTACGGTACTTCCTCAGTCAGTTATCGAACTTCAAGAACAAATTCAGCACAAGGAATGTAGTTCTAACGAGAATGTTTAAAATATACAGAAATGAGTTATCGAAAAAATTGAACGATAAAATTCCAGATATTAAAGAAATTTCTAATGAACAAATAAATCACTCGAGACTGCCATCAATCTGAAAGTGTTGGACTTGGAAGTCAGAGAGCTAGGTAAATTTAAAATCACTAGCGGCAAGAATTTAGTAAAATTCGAGGTCTTAGAAAGCTACTGTGAATTAGTTTTGTGGAGGGGTGTTCATATTACAGCAGTATAGTGATCACTACTAAAAAGTTTGAGAGCCCTCTATCCACAAGTTTTCGTTTACTCTTTTGGGAAACCGATTCCAAAGTAAAATTCTGAGGCTGTCAAATTCAGAATTGCGCAGCAAACAATCACGGGTGAAGCGCGAAATTCGACAAACAGCGTTGTCGTCTAATGGCTTGGATGAGATTGCGTATTACTGTCTCTAATAAGTTGTTGCAATACTTAAACATGCGGTACTTAAATATGCAGTGTAGGTTTGGCAGTCACGCAGTTAAAAACAAGAATTGCATTTTGCTAATGGCATTTGTAGGTGTTGTAGATAAAATAGCTGCTTTAAAATTTGTTCTGTATAGACCCGCTTCGTTTGTTGTAAAAGTGATTTTGGAAATTACCGAGCAGAGAAGTAATCTGTATGACTTTGATACCAGAAGAAGAAGAAGGGAACATGATAATAACGTTGTCTCCATGAAGCAACAGAATTTTCGTAATGCTTCGAGGCTAAGTGATCATTAACTGAAAATCAGTACCCCACTCTATGATAAGAATATCAAAAACTGAAGTTTCCTTCATAATGGTACACTTTCCATTCAAAGTGAAGTAAACCTCGAAGTACATCAAGTTTCGGAGGACATTCTCTGAACACCGTCATTCGCACGTGACTCCGTGCACCTCTACGGATCATCAATTAGAAAATCAAAAATGGAAGATTTATTGGATATATTCGAAAATTTTCAGGATTAATATGATTCAGTTTTATATACTTTCATTTAGCAAGCACTTTTAAAACTTACCTGCACTCAACTTTTCATAGTTTAGGACCACAGTCATGTAATAATGTTTGAGTGATATTCCGCCATTTGACTGAAAAAATTAGTTTATGTTATGTTACTATCATGATTTCGGTCTTAAGCCATTGTCAAGTATCGTTTCGTATAGACTTCGTTAAGTGAAGCAACCGCCAAGCTCTATTGAACTAGGTATGATTTCGTACTCATCAACTCGCTTTGACCCAGTTCAATAGACCTTCACTATGGCATCAGTTAACGAAGTCTAATTGTATCCGTAATAATGGTTTAAGATCGAAATCATGATAGTAAAATAAAATAAGCTGTGAGGACCGGGCGCGAGTCGTGCTTCGGTAGCTAAGATGGTAGAGCACTTGCCTGCGAAAGGCCAGGGTCCCGAGTTCGAGTCTCGGTCGGTGCACACGGTTTTAATCTGCCAGGAAGTTTCATATCAGCGCACACTCCGCTGCAGAGTGAAAATCACATTCTGGAAAATAAACTAATTAGTACAGTCAAGCGACGAAACGGTCTTTCAAACATTGCGTGTACACATTTTACACTGAGGTGACAAAAAACATGTGATAGCTATATGCAAATATATAAATGTCGATAGTATCTATCGCACAAGGTGCAAAGAGGCTGTGTATTGACGGAACTGTCATTTGTAGTCACATGATTCACGTGAGAAGGTTACCGACAGTATTATGGCCGCACAGTGGGCATTAACAGACTTTTAACGCGGAATGGTAATTGGAGTTAGAAGCATTGGTCATTCCATTTCGGAAATCTTTAGGGAATTCAGTATTCCGAGACCAACAGTATCAAGATTCTGCAGGGAACACTAAATTTCAGGCAATACCTCTCACCACCGTCAATCAAGAGCGTCGGCGTTTTCGTAGAGTTGCCAGCTAACAGACAAGCAACACTTTGTCAAGTAACTACAGAAATCAGTGTGGAACGTATGAAGAACGTATTAGAACATTGCGGCGAAATTTGGCGTTCTGTAGCGTCTGACCGACGCGGGTGCCTTTGCTGAAACAGTACATCGCCTGCCGCTCGTCCATTGTAGTCACGACTATCGGTTGGACTGTAGCCGGGTGAAAAACCGTGGTCTGGTTAGATGTGTCCTGATTTCAGTTGGTAGGGAGTTGATGGTAGATTTCGAGCGTGGCGCAGACCCCAGGAGGCCAGTTACCCAAGATGTCAAAAAGGCACTCTGCAAGCTGGTGGTGGCTTCATATTAGTGTGGGCTATGTTTACATTGAATGGACTAGATCATCTGGTCGAAGTGAACCGACCATTGAGAAGAAATATTTATGTTCGGCTATGTGGAGACCATTTTCAGCCTTCCATGGACTTCATGTTCAAAAACATCGACCTCTTTCCGGCGGCTCCGAATTGATCACGACTGGTTTGAAGATCATTCTGGACAATTGGAGGGAAATATTTGGCCACCCAGATCGCTCGAAATGAATCCCATCGAAAATTTATTGCACATAATCGAGAGCACCATTGGTGTACAACGTTTTGAACTGCCAACATTTCCGCTATTAGTTAGTTAGTTTATTAGTTACTTCCATGTTCCATGGAGCATTTTGCACGATAAATCGTAGTGATGTGGAACGACTAATTTTACATTCATATTGCAAAATAGTTTGTACACTAAACATCACCATGTAATTATTATTATTTTTTCCCCAGAAGTGAAAAAATGAAAAAAAGATATGGAGACTGAGTTAGCAATTCCTACCCACCACCTTTTACACATTACAAAAATAGAAATTCTACTACACAATAGAAGGCGTTGTCAAGGAGAAACTTTTTAAACCAACTTTCAAATTTTACCTTGCTGTCTGTTAGACATTTTATATCACTGGGTAAGTGGTCAAATATTATTGTTGCAGCCTTGTGCACCCCTTTCTGTGCTAAAGACAGCCTTAATGCTGGGTAATGAATATTATTATTTCTTCCTGAACATGCTGTGAAGCCGTAGTCAGAATGCTCAACTCCTTAAACAGATCCCGGGTGAGCACCACATATTATTCTTACAGTACGTTTTTAGGCAATGAAGACCTTCATTCTTAAAGATGAGTCACCCCAGAAGATAATTCCAGATGATGTTACTGAATGAAAATAAGCAAAATATGTCGGTTTACTGATTTCTCTCTCCCCCAAATTTACTATGATTCTAAGTGCAAATGTGGATCAACTAAGCCATAGAGACAGCATGGTTCAGTTTTTCTGCAAGGGATTTCGGACGACTTGTAGAGTCCACGTGACGTCGTGCTGCAGTACGACGCTGGGAGAAAGGAGCTCCGACACCATATTAGGAGGTATCCAACAACTTTTGTCAACTCAGTCTATTTTCATTTTACTGTCAACGTCATGTACTAGTTTAATTATTATTATTTGAAATGCATTGTCTCATATTTTTTTTTTTTTTTTTTTTTTTTTTTTTTTTTTTTTTTGTATCGCTGTGAGTTTGTACATGGAAATTTCCTGTCTAACACGCTCAGAAACTGTACTTGGCTTCTCCTGCAAAATGTTCTCGTACTTCTTGCTGTTGCATCCCTTTTTACATCATTGCGCCAGTTACCCTGTAGTGCCAGATATACAGGGTGTTACGAAAAGGTACGGCCAAACTTTCAGGAAACATTCCTCACACACAAATAAAGAAAAGATGTTATGTGGTCATGTGTTCGGAAACGCTTAATTTCCATGTTAGAGCTCATTTTAGTTTCGTCAGTATGTACTGTACTTCCTCGACTCAAATTCTAAATTTTCAAAATCAACATGTGTGGGCTGACGAGAATCCCCACGCAATTGTGAAATCACGTCGTCAACACAGATTTTCTGTGAACGTTTCGGCAAGCACTGTTGGTGATGTCTTGATTGGGCCCCGTGCTCAATGAAGCACGTTATCATGATTTCATACGGGATACTCTACCTGTGCTGCTAGAACATGTGCCTTTACAAGCACGACACAACATGTGATTCATGCACGATGGAGCTCCTGCACATTTCAGTCGAAGTGTTCGTACGCTTCTCAACAACAGATTCGGTGACCGATCGATTTGTAGAGGCGGACCAATTCCATGGCCTCCACGCTCTCCTGACCTCAACCCTCTTGACGTTCATTTATGGGGGCATTTGAAAGCCCTTGTCTACGCAACCCCGGTACCAAATGTAGAGACTCTTCGTGTTCGTATTGTGGACGGCTGTGATACAATACGCCACTCTCCAGGGCTGCATCAGCGCATCAGGGATTCCATGTGACGGAGGGTGGATGCATGTATCCTCGCGAACGGAGGACGTTTCGAACATTTCCTGTAACAAAGTGTTTGAAGTCACGCTGGTACGTTCTGTTGCTGTGTGTTTCCATTCCATGATTAATGTGATTTGAAGAGACGTAATAAAATGAGCTCTAACATGGAAAGTAAGCGTATCCGGACACATGTCCACATAACATATTTTCTTTCTTTGTGTGTGAGGAATGTTTCCTGAAAGTTTGGCCGTACCTATTTGCAACACCCTGTATATCAGCAGGTAACTATAAATCGTCCAGCCGTACATTCAAAGTACTCATTAAATTACTGAATTTTAGAGGTTCCACTTATCTTTAGTATGTCACTCAGTTAAGCAAAATATTAGGTAATCGTCGTTCAAACTTTCATTAGGTTGTAATATAAGTAGTCCAAGCGAATATCTCTTTATGTGTACCAGAACAATTCGTATGTGTTGGGAACCGCACATTGTGGCCGTGCAGTTCTAGGCGCTTCAGTCCGGAACCGCGCTGCTGCGATGGTCGCAGGTTCGAATCCTGCGTCGGGCATGGATGTGTGTGATGTTCTTAGGTTAGTTAGTTTAAGTAGTTCTAAGTATAGGGGACTGATGACCTCAGATGTTAAGTCCCATAGTGCTTAGAGCCATTTGAACCATTTTGGGAACCGCACCGTTGTCGTGGACGTCTAGGAAATATCTACTGCTTCTAAGAAAGAACCTTGGCAAAGTATCTATTTCTCACAAAGTCTATGTCAGAACGCAGAATAATTTTTATTCCGTACGAAGGCCGACTACGATAACATACTTGCATATAAAATAATCAATCTTACGCAGAATCCATGTGGGCAGCGGCTGACAACTTCATGAGTACCTCCATAACCTTCCTCAGAGGCTCAAATGACAAATCCTGACACTGGTTTGGGTCAGTCATGTTGTGAACGAACTGATGGATGAAGTCGTCGAAGAGCTGGAAGGCAGTGAGGAAGGCAGCTGACGCCGGCGGCCGCGCCTCGCAGAGCCATGCGGACGTCGTCAGCACTGCAACAGCAAAATACAGCGCACACCTAAGTTATCATCTCATGTGTGAGTACATGACGATCAGATTGGCTTTCGGAATCGAAAATGCACCAGTGAGGCCAATGTGAGATTGGGCTTTATTATGGAAACAAGACTTTCCAAAAACTAGGACATATTCTTAGGATTTGTCGACCCGTGTTTAGCGTTCTATAATATAAAGTGACGGAAGATGTTTTAAATGTCGATAAAAGTAAGAGAAAGCTATTGCGAAATACGGGAATATACATATACGAACCAGGAGAGAAAAATAAGAGTGTATGACCAAGTAAGTAGTGGTTGAATGAATAAGGGTGTAAGACAGGGATGCGGTCTTTCGCTCCTGCTATTTTATCTGCACGGTCTCTCTTCAAAGAATCGTCTACTACATTTTCTCTGGAGTTTCGGGCAGTAAATCCATTCCATTTTGTATTGCGTAGCTACATGGCAACGGCCTTGCTGCAGTGGATACGCCGGTTCCCGTCCGATCACCGAAATTAAGCGCTAATGAGCGTGGTCGACACTTGGATGGGTGACCATCGAGCCGCCATGCGCTGTTGGCATTTTTCGGGGTGAAAAATGACTCTGAGCACTATGGGACTTAACTTCTGAGGTCATCAGTCCCCCAGAACGTAGAACAACTTAAACCAAACTAACCTAAGGACATCACACACATCCATTCCCGATGCAGGATTCGAACCTGCGACCGTAGAGGTCGCGCGGTTCCAGACTGTAGCGCCTAGAACCACTCGGCCACCCCGGCCTGCTTTCGGGGTGCACTCAGCCTTGTTATGCCAATTGAGGAGCTACTCAACCGAATAGTGGCGGCTTCGGTCAAGAATACCATCATAACGGCCTGGAGAGCGGTGTGCTGACCCTACGTCCCTCCTATCTGCATCCTCCTCTGAGGATGACACGGAGTGCTTATTATGTAGCTACAATCATCCCAAACAAATACTGCTCATCAAGTTTTCCATGAGACGTCCAGTGACGACGTAAAGCGTCGGTTTGCTTCACGTTACAAACAAAGTGATTTATAAAACGGAGTTTTACTTGTCTATTCGATAGAGTAGTTCCAGATGTAGTGTAGTGCGATATTTGTTTTATGGATATGTGTTACCACGGACAGTAAAAATACGAAGAATAACAGGTACTCCAGCAACGACTGACCAAAAACACTAGTTATTCTTCGTGTTTTATGCTCTGTTAATACTTAAAACGAATATCCCACTAGACTTATTTTTGTAAAGCCCGATCTAATGGGCAAATAAAATTCCAGTTTGACAGTAACTTTGATTACAACGGGAAACAAATCGATGCTTTCCGTCAACATTGGACGTCACGTGAAAGATGAAATTACAATGAAATCCAGACCATTAGCTGCTTACATGTGTTGATAAATATCAAAGGGGACAGTTGAAAATGTGTACCCCGACAAGGACTCGTATCCGCGATCTCCTGCTTACATAGTAGACGCTCTGTACGACTTTTTTATCTAATTTTGCTTGTTATTCTTCATTATACTCATTATTCGCGTCAGTCAATGTACGGATTCGCGTAAGAGTTTCAGCACTGAAGAAGATCATTGGCCGGTAAGCATTATCTGTATGAAGATGTTATCTTTTCTTGCGGACATTTTAGCGTCGGGTTTATCACTTACTGATGACTCTCAAGGAATAACTAGATACCGCGCCTGGGTTGAGAATCTATATCAAAGCTCGATGTTATAAGACAATAGCAATCTAAACCTGGTTATGTAGGCAGTAAATGATATATTTCCACATTTACTTATGGAATATGGTAAAAGTCGTGTCAGTATTGTAAATTGTGGAAAAATCCAAATATCTGTAAAAAATCTGGATATGATACGGTCATACAGGACATCTATATTTATGTGTCATAACCAATAGATAAAAGTGTCTGGAGATGTCTCTTGGATACTTTCCAAGAAAGCTGAGTTATCTGTTAGAATCACCCTCCAAACTGACGAGGTCTGCAATGAGGGTTGAGAGAGAGAGAGAGAGAAAAAAAAATATGAATTTTGTTACTTATACTAATGGAGGACAGACACGGCGTCACAGATATGCTTACAAAAATATGAACTTGTTTTACAGATGGAGCAGTCGATTGAGGGGAACTGTAAGGAGTATATAAAGCGAATGATTGTGTAGGAAATGAAAAGAAATAACAGCTTTCACAGTGGAACGATGTTGCATTCTAGAGAGACAACATAAAATATCCATACCCCGTTAGTTTTGTGTGTGTGTGTGTTTGTGAACGCTAGTATTATTTTAACTGTAGCATTCCTCACCGAATAGATGTTAGTCGTATGCATTTGGAGTCCGAAAAAATTTTTTGATGCTGTGCAAGGCGGTATGATTTCAGAATCCAAAGAACTGAAACACACTGATTGCATACTGACGTTACTGCAGCTGAACTCATGATACGTGTGCTAATTGAAGCAGCATGACTTATAATATTTGCTAATACTATTGTTTGGCTTTTGTCTAATTTTTTATCGCTTATGTAACCTGTTTTTCGATTGTTCTCTCTAGTATCACTTGTGGAAGAGTTACTACTTTCGACGCACATACGACGGAGTGTCTTGGAGGAGAATTAACTGCCACTGGAGAGAGACAGGGGACTCTTGAAATGTTGCCAGCCCGATAGCTTGCATACTCCTCGCTATGTTACTGCACCGTAGGCTATATTGCAGCTGAATTGTCGATTTCAACCAGTTAGGTTGCCCACTCGTGAGCCTCTGCAGCCGTCAGCTCTTATTGATTTAACGGTCATACGGTATTCTTATTTAAAAAAACATAAGCAATTACTTTCTTGCTTTGACGCGGCTTGATTGTCTTCCACAGCTACGGTCGCAGGTTCGAATCCTGCTTCGGGCATGGATGTGATGTCCTTAGGTTAGTTAGGCTTAAGTAGTTCTAAGTTGTAGGGGACTGATGACCTAAGATGTTAAGTCCGATAGTGCTCAGAGCCATTTGAACCATTTGATTGTCTTCCAAGTGAAATGTCGCCACTTGTATGTCGTCAAGAACAGAAAATGAAATCGCATCAACCCTACTTCTGGTCTTGTGGTACTCAGGCAAAACAGTGTATTTACTACTATACTTACAAATTAAGAAGAAAGTTCTGCCACGTGGAGTACTTACTCCCATGCTTTTGTTATCAGTATGGGCAATCCACCAATAATAGACTAACTGTGTCTGAGGTCTGGAGATGTTTAATGTTGAATTATTTAACACGGAAATGTGTTACACAAAATCGTGCTGCTGGTGTGTGGTCATGCAAAAAAAAGGGTTATGAAACGTTTATTACAACTGCCACAGAGGGTGTACAAGCGCTGGACTGTAGACATAGATTATAGATTATATGTATCATTTTATCACGAACCACATCTCCATTCTATTTAAAATGATATCAAACTTACCTATATATTATAATGACCTCCCCCTCGACGCCAGTGTTGCGTTGGAACATTATTCCATATCGCTGTCAAGGTGGGGACGGTACTAGACTTTTTTCATAGATATCAGAGCTGATAGTTTAATAAATATACACCGCTAAGCTTGCGCTTTTGTTGTGCTGAGTAGCACTATACATGTTGCTAGCCGTTGTTGGACTCACTCCCCAACCCTATCACTCTGCGTTACCCATGTCATGGCGCATACAATATAGTACAAGTTCATGATGTGGATGATCATGTGACTAGAAGGATTGCATCCATGACCTATACCCATAGGGGATTTTTCTGCTGGAGGCAGTAATCATCGTCAGTAAAAAAGCATTTGTCGCTGATGGCAATAATCCTTTGCTAAGACGCATTCGAGTGTTTGCATTACTCTTTTATAAACACTACTTCTGAAAGACGATTAATTCGATATCTTAAAGGTAATTAACATAAATACTGTTGACTTGTGCGACTGTGTGTATAATCAAAGTCGATAAATGGTTATCATGATGTGCTCTGTCTTTCTGTAGGTTTAAATACAGTTTTTAAGTTTGAAATGGATTACAGGAGCCATCAAATAATAATAGTGACAGTTCCTTTATGGCCTACACGTACACTGGATGACTGATCGTCGTAAGCAAACCGGGATCCGATCCCTTACCTTCATATTGGTTTCTTTGATAGTGTTAAGAATAAGGATAATCATAGTGATAGCATATTTGAGAATGCGCACAACTAATAAACATCTCCCGAGAGTCTGTCTGTTTTGCTGACAGAAATCACAGAAAAAATTAAACTTACGTGATAAGCAAAGGATGAAATGTGCGTTGAATAGACCTATTATAATTACGTAATTGTAGCCCTATTGTATTTCTATAGTTTGGCTACTGGGGAGGTATTACTAGCTCAGATGATGTTGATCATGACATCGTTTTATTGTTATGCTTCTAAAATTGGAATAAGTAAGTGTTATACTTTATAGCTGGGTGTGTACATGTCTGGGAAGACTGAGGTAATTTCAGAATCAAGTGCCTAGGCTCTGTACTTAATAAAATACAATCAGGACCTGTTATGGCTTACAAAACTGTACGTTGTGTGCCTATATTTTTAACGTGGGGATCTATTACTCAGTGATACAAGCAGCTCTTTTGGTGTGGTGTATTTTTCATCCATCTTCTTACTTCCTATAGTACTAAGACCCTGAAACTAGCTTCCTTGTGCCCTGGCAGCTATGGCTGCTAAAAACATCGCATTTCAAGGTCTGTCACAGTTCCACTACACAGTGCTAATGTCCGTATGGTGTTACCTATGATTGGTCTTCGATTAGTGTGTTATTACCACTTAATGCTTATTGTTAAGATCAAGCACTGTCAGTGCAGCCTCAGTATGCCATGCTTGGAAATGAAGTGTTCGGAACTAGTCACCTGATAAATACTGGAACTGTTCACAGAGCCATTAACAAACGCTTTAAGGAATTTAACTGAAGTTACTGTTCCCCGTCAACGAAAATATTGAGGAAGAAGTACTTATCACGTACATAACATGTACAGGATTTCGTGGTGTGTTACCACAAAATACGAGATTTCATCGGCTGTCAGAGTCTCTTATTAGATTGTTTTAATGAATGTGGCTTTAATTATCGCAACAGTTACTTGCGTAAAAGCCCGTTTTACTGACAGCGCTTACTTACGTTTATTTCCGAACAGATATTAGATTCGTTATGGTTTTTTTTTTTTTAGTGGTTATCTGAATTCTCGGACACTATCTTGCGTATAAGGGGATCGTGTGTACCTGACGTCACTCTCCCGAAGACACACTCACAAACAGACAGACACACACACACACACACACACACACACACACACACACGCCTACATACACACACACAGTGTTTCAGACACGGAGCTAGAGAGAGGAAAGGTAATTTCAGTTTTCCCTTATATTACGTGACAGTGTCTGTCGGTTTTCAATATTGTTTCCACGAAAAAAGGAAAGAAAAAACCGTTGGTCAATTTTCCTTCGTCTAATACTTGTGTGTTGACTGATCCTATCAGTAACAAGTCTATTATAGCGTTATTTGTTTTTGGAGAAGTCTTTGACTTTGCAAGTGTTATGTTTAAGCTTTTGTGCAATAAACCAAATATTCACAGATTCACTACTATGAAATGTGGTCAGGAACCTTATAAAACACTTTGGTTTATCGTAATACTTCGTGTTTTTTCTTCATAGGAAAGAGTGCGTGGGTCTATCTTGTAATACATCGTTCTTAATGTAAAGTACATACACTTCCTCGATTTATTTTTTAAACGGTTCCCACCATGGTGGAACACATGACACAAGTTAAGCCCTATTTGTCTCAGAAAATTGTTTTTCCTCGTTAGAACGACCCTATAAAATCTCACTGACAGATAAACTCTGCTATCATTCCTCTCACAAGTATCTGGCTCTGAAATTGAATCCGAAATGACTTGTTATGTGGTTCGTGATGGACAACAATGTTGTAGAGTTGACACTGTGAGAACTCTAACGATGTGTGTGAACCAGCGATAGGTGGATTCGTCGTAAAATCTTAACGTTTAACACCTGGTTATATTACTGTAACGAGTACTAGTAGGGTGTATTTATGGTATTAAATAACGCATTTTTTGTAATAATGAGGCTGAATTGGTAAATGCAGCGGCTCACAGATGTGTAATACAAAGAATATTGCAATGTTTTTATTCATACCACTTTCCTCTGGCTGCTTCAACAGGTGAGACGCTGAACTCGTTATTAAGCTGGCCTCAGGCTACTAGAGAGATGTCGCTCGCGATGAGTTTCGTTTTAACGTTTGCAGTGGCGGTCTCAGCCTTCCAGACACTCAGATCACGGTCGGGGGAAGGTATTTCTTAGCCATTGCTCCTAGCGACACACACAGGCTGGTGATTCCCCCAAATTATCGGCTTTACGTAGGCCACTTCCCTGGCTTTCTGTCAGCCAATGTCCGCAGTTTCAGGTTGTGGACTTTGGAACTACCGAGAGAGATGCTGCAATGCCGAGGCCTAGTGAATATTGCCAGGACTGTCTGCAGGTTCACAGAGGCGATGCGGCATCCGTGATTCCAAGCTGCGCCAGATACAGCAGATGTGAGCAGCGTCTCATCATGAACATGGTGTTGACTGCACCGTTATCAGGCCAGTGCAACTCGTTTTTCCAGAATTCATTTTGCCTGTAATTCCCCCAATTTGATTCCTAAAGGTGGTTGGTTATTTATATCTGTGTCTTTGGGGAATAGTCTTATCGGCAAACCGTGCGTTTTTGTTTTTTTATCTACACTGCTATTATTGCTCTAACTTTGTTTGTGTGTGGTGAGGAGGCATATACATTGGAGTATTTCCACATCAATTTACAGCTGTGGCACTGTAATACTGCCATAGTTACATGTCTGAGAACATTGACAGATCTAGCCCATCGTCAACGTGGCTACAGGATTGTATTTCATTGCTAAATGTATTTCCGATATGCCTAGTAGGCTTCACGTGTAGTAGGGATACGTCGATTACACCAGCTTACCCTTATTTAAAGGATACTCATTATTAATGCCCAGATAAGCTTACGTAGTAATAACATTTTTTAAAGACTGCTGTCTGCTATTTTGCAATCCGGAATTCTGTGGATCAGTTGCACATTAATACCAACGATTATATTTGGTTTTTGCCTGTGATTAATATCAAAACTTACAGTAATGTCACATATTCTTATAGCAATACAAGATTTATTTTATTTAGACATCGTAATTACGTGGCTTCAGTTCCCCCTGTAGACTGCCTGGCTAAGAATGGTGTCATACAAGTTTTAAAAACGTGACGGTTGAGGGAGGAGGAGAACTACGTTTCTGATTGGTCCAGTGTGAAAATAGTGGTTGGGAGCGATGTGCTAGGTGCTTAAATTCTTAGCAACGTTTGTCTGCAAAGACATCAGCAACTCAGGACTGCTTACGGTGACGTGATGTCACTCCCACCCTCCCTGAATGAATGAGTGTCTTTTGTTTTAGTCACCAGACTGGAGATGATTACACATAAACTATGGACATTTCTCTGCCATGCCTGGGGAGATGAGCTGGCGTAGCGTTGGGTGGAGATGTGGAGGTCTCCCATTCACGACCTGGTGGCAACGATTGCGCGAAGTATTTTATATCCTACCAACATCTCATTTGACTCGTCCGGCATCGCAATTCTGCCGATAGTTCCTTGATATCTAGGTGCCTATTTGCTGCCGTCTCTGATATCCGCACAGACGTTTTAGGAATGGTTTGTCACTATTAACGCGGATGGGTTCCCCCTCGGACGGAACTGTCAGAACAGCTGTGTCACACAGTAGGCTGGATAGGATTATAATGCAGTTTTGTCGGCTTGGTAGTAATGTGTCCGCTATCATAGTCCAAGCAACGATGTTCACGCCTAGTCTACCACACGTTGGAGTCTGAGAGGCGTATTTTTCGCTGGGGATTTTTCAGATACTGTTGACCTCTCTGAACGCATATTTTGTAGCACTGTGTTTACAACGCATAAAGCAACATTGATAAGAGGCATCAGAATTTTACTATGGCGGCCAAAAATCTAGTAATGTAGTGGTGGTTTATCTATCGTGGTGTGGTATTCCTTTTACGTACAGTATCTATTGTCAAAAATCAGCAGTGCTTACAGAATCCTCTGATATAACGTCGCTTTGTACCAATGTGCACGTTTCTAGCACCATGACATCAAACACACACACACACACACACACACTCACACACACACACACACACACACACACACACACACTAGTAATGGAGTAGTGAGCAATGATTCACAATTTTGTATCATGCTACATTGTGATTGGCTTAGAACATTATAACGTCAGTTGGACACGTTGCGACGTTGAGCCGGCGTTATGATGTGACACAACACGATGCTAATGCTCACACAGAACTCGGGTAAAACGCCTAAACGTATGGGAAATACGAAAAAAGTGAACGTATTTACGTATCTGTCTGGGTCTGGCGTATGCTGGTGAATCTAATGACACATTGTTGATATGTTATCAAAAAGTAATTTCGAGTGACGTAATTTGTTATTAACGAATAGAGATGAAGGTGTCGGTACAAGAGAGTAATTTGTGGCTGACCACATCAAACGAGTTAGAAGACTAATGAGTCAAAACTGAAGCTTTGGCTGATCTGTGCTGGTAACAACATTATACTATATTGGGAGATTTGGTGATAAAATGGCTAGAACAGTACATGGTACTGGACGAAAGCCAAACACCAAGTCTGCTTTAGCAGGTAATACCCCCACCATGTGAACTGCCCTGACACATGACTGGCGAACTGTCTCCACAGATTCAAGTCTACTTTTGCCCTTTCCTACACTGCCTCTATAAAGCAAGAGTCCGTCTTTGAGTTCTGGTCCAGAACTCTTATAATATGCAGAGAGAAAAACTCAATCTGTAAATATCCTTGAGCAGTTAAGCCTTTAACCAATTACAAGCATTTTTACGTCTTGGTTTGCGAGCGAGTAACCACATGATAGGGACCTAAGAATTCACGATGCAATTATTCTGACGTTACGTTCGCTTGTAGCAAACAAAATATGGTGAAAACATTCGCATCACTGAATGCAAGTGAAAATATATGCAGGATTTTAGAGCTTACGAAGAAAAACGTTGTGTATAGCCTTTTAAATAGTTCATGAGTCGTAAATAAATACATGAATTTATCACTTATTATGACGTATGAACTGTATTCACTGATAAGCCAAAAAATTATAGCCCCCGCCCACTTCGAGTTTAAATGCTGTCTGTTAACGATGCGGCCATGTGACAGGGTAAGGAAAGCATATAAGAGGGGCAGAGACGAATGGAAAATCATTGTCCAACGACATGGGCCGAAAATGCTATAATCGACTCTGACAAAGGACATATTGTTTCAGTCCGGCACCTGGAGTGACATTGTTGGAAACGGCTATGGTAATGAGTGGTTCACGTGCAGCTGTCAGTAGCGAAACGGAGATGGTTCGTGTACAAAGGGCCCATTGTTTCCATTATGTAAACAAACTGTCCACTTGGTCAAGTCTCCTGATACAAACAAACTGCATCCCAGTAAGCCACAATAAATGTCAGTATCGAAGCCGGCCGTTGTGGTCGTGCGGTTCTAGGCGCTTCAGTCTGGAACCGCGTGACCGCTACGGTCGCAGGTTCGAATCCTGCCTCGGGCATGGATGTGTGTGATGTCCTTAGGTTAGTTAGGTTTAAGTATTTCTAAGTTCTAGGGGACTGATGACCACAGATGTTAAGTCAGAGCTATTTGAATCATTTTTTGTCAGTTTCGATAGCTATTTATATTTCCGTTTTCTAAAAAATATGAATAGCGATAAAAATCCACATTTATATTGGACACTGATAATGATCAAAGTCTTGTACATTTGTAAACAACACCACTGATATTTATGGAAATTTATGACTGTAATATAAACAAACAGATCTGAAGATGGTCATTATAGACCGAAACCGGTAATCTATTGAAAAAAAGAATTTCTGACCATACACATAAAGTAAAGGAAATTTATTCTATATACGGGTCACTGTTTAATTCGCGACAATGTCGCAGTTCATGGAACAAACTGTTTATTTCTACTCTTGGGTTATATTTACACAAGAGCAGTTTATGAACCTAGTGAAAACAAATCACTCCCTTGTCTTCGTCATTGTGGCCGTGCGGGATTAGCCGAGCGGTCTCAGGCACATCAGTCATGGACTGTGCGGCTGGTCCCGGCGGAAGTTCGAGTCCTTCCTCGGGCATGGATGTGTGTGTTTGTCCTTAGGGTAATTTAGGTTAAGTAGTGTGTAAGTTTAGGGACGGATGACCTTAACAGTTAAGTCCCATAAGATGTCACACACATTTTTTTCTTCATTGTGTTTTTGCAAATCATGAGTGGCATGCAATTTGTAATGCAACATTTTCTTTTCTTAGCAAATTTCGATTGAAAAAGAGCTTAATTTGTTGTGCAACATGGTGGAATGTTCCCTCTCCAGCCGCTATACTTGCATGAAGTTGCAATATGTGGCTGCGCTATACGTAGCCTCCAAAATTTTGTCTGTAACAGAGATGCATTCCAAACAGAGTGCTGTCACTGAGAATCTCTGGCGGAAAACATGAGCATTGCAGATAATCATAGCGGCTTGAAAAATGTCTACAGCGATATGACAGTGAACAAAAGCACGGTTAGTCGCTGGGCAATACACCTGTCTTCAGCACCAAAAGGTAGCGCAAACCTGTTCAGTGTCTCACTTGCCCGTCAGCTGCACACAGATGTGACTCCGACAACGCCATAACAAGCAGATTATTTCACTTGAGGTGAACGACAGATCACAATGAAAAACCCCACTGCACAACTGGACGTCTCAATTGGTAGTGCTGACTAATCCGTTCACCGTTTGGGGTACTGGAAGGTGTGTGGACACTGGGTTCCTCACCGCCTAACGAGCAACGAAGGATCATCGGTGTGGGTTTGCTTGCTGGTTATGAGACAGCTTGACACAACTCATGGTCGAACGTCATCACAGGCGATGAAACATAGGTTGGTGATAATGAGCTTGTATGTAAGGTATACAGTCATATTAAAATCATCGATCCACCGAAGCTGAAATCTAATGTTGTTGATTTAGAACATATATCCAAATAGAAAATCACCTTTCAAAAATCCTACTTACCAAACTGGTTAACAATGGTACTTACAGTTTCCAAACGAGCAAATCCAAGAACTTACATAACAAAAGATGCCTGTGGTTGTGAAGGAGCAGATAGTTTTAATACTGAAGAATTACAGAAAATCAGTGAACCAGCTATGTTTGACATAGAGCATATCAGAAAATGACAGGGACTAAGATCTTACACAAATGCCTTGGCTTACCTTCACTACAGCTAGGCGGATGCTAAAGATGTAACCAGGTGAATGACGTGCGCAAACCCTTTAAGCAATTATTAAGATGTCCTGTAAGATGCAAGTCACACATGGTAATCATAGTATTCTTAACAAGGGACCGGCAGAATCACAGATTCTTTTACTTAACTTTTATGGGTTGGAAACGAATATGTGCAAGCAGCTAGTACGCAGCGACACAGGAATTAAACCCCCGATTTAGACTCACAAACAGCGTGATATATTATTTGCCGCAAATAAAGATTTGGCAGAACGTCCCACCTGAGATCGAATTTTAGCTTATCCAGCCACGCACATACGTTAATAATGGGACACTGTATTAAGCAAACATATTGCAGCATTCACAGCTGATAAAACAATGCTGGCCAAATTTTAACTAGGTGCTGAGATAAATTTCCGACAAGTTATGAGTGCCATTCGTCACACACTTATGAAGGAGAATTAATTGCAAAGATGTTCAGATCGCTGGCAGTTGAAAGTATCCTGAACCATAATGGTGTAGGATGAGGGAGAAGAAAGGGTATAGTACCTCATACTGTATCAATACCTTAGGCATCTTGTGGATATATCCAATTCCTAATACCAGACATTGTGATATTTTCCGTCATTGGATGAAACATGGGTTCATCACTTCTAAGCGCAAAAAAAAAGAAGAATGACAGTCCATGTAGTGGTGCCACACCACCTCTCTTCGAAGAAAAAGTTCAAACCCACACCCTCTGCCAGTACATTCATGGCGACCATCTTCTGTGACACTCTAAGGGGGCTATTCTGTTTGGTGTTCTCCACCGTGGTGTGACAATCAACTCTGAAATGTATTGTGCTACCTCAGGAAATCGAAGCAACTGCTTACGTTCGTCGGCACAAAGATGCAAGCAAACTTCTCCGTCACAACGCAGAGCCTCACACAAGCCTATGCACCTGAAAGAAGCTCACAGAACTTCACATCCATCGTATAGTCTGGATCTCACGCCGTTCGACTTCCATCAGTTTGGTCAATGATAAATACAAGACATGCATGTTAGAGAGTTTATTGATGCAGCAAGATGTTGGCTGCGATGTGACCAGTAGAATGCAGCCCTCCGCGTAAGGTGATGTAACATTATATCGAAAAATAGGGTTTTGTAGCCAGAAAGTCATAATTAATTAGGTGAACTGGAATATTGTATAAAACCAACCTGCTATGAGATATAAAGTTTTGTATAATTTATTGAACGCTCTCGTCGTTTGACATGATTTCTTTACTTGAATCTTAATTACCATAATTTATTATCGAACTTGCTGTATCTCCCCAGTGGAAATGCTCAGTAAGCAACAATAAGTCATAGTTAAATAAGAACAAAGGTTTATTATGACCACATTGGAGAGATTTAAAAACAAAGTGAAAACTCTTCTCAGCGAAAACAATAAAAATTTGACACCAAGAGGCATTCGCCTGGAACACACACTGAATAAACACAGTTGGACGTGAAGACTAATAATCCCTAAAGATGGAGGCTGAGCATTCAGCATAGATGACTCACAGATACATCTCATGATATTGCAGAAAAGTTGTAGGTCCCACAGCGTTGCTTCCGACAGGGATCTGACTCATGGGTTCCTAAGAGCTGCCGCATAAATTGGCCCAGAGCACCGCCCTATACGGGGTGAGTCACTGACTATTGCCACCTAGAATAACTCCGAATGTGTGACAGGATCTGATAAGTTTGTGGGACAAAATTTGCATGGTAGAACTGGGGACGTAATATGACGTTGGTTTTTTGTTGCTAGGTGCGGTCGCTTCAGAGATATGAAGGTCAGCATTGCTTTTAAAATGGGATTCTATAGTTTAGTACTTATTTTCTGATAGCGGCTATCAAGACGAATCCAGTGATGTGTAAAGTAAGGTCTTCGAAAGTCAACGAAGGTCAAAAAGGTGGCATGAACGTCCATTTACAGAAAGTGTTCGAAGTAATGACCATTGGTATCTGTGCAGTGCTGTAATCTTATCATGGATTGAGTGGTATTACTTATCACATCGGTACTATTCGAAGCACATGCTCTGACAATTTTCTCTCACATATCTTCACGTGTAGTCGGAACGTCTGTATAAGCAATGTCTTTTACGAATCCCCACAGGAAAAAATCCAGAGGCGTCAAGTCTGGAGAACAAGCCGCCCAACACACAAATCCTCCGCATCAAATCTAACGATTTGGGAATTGCCTCTGCATCTCAGTTCTAGCTATCAGCCCAAAAGATGCCGGACACTCATCGTGTTGATACCACATTCTGTTCCTTCTTCCTAAAGGTATTACTTCCAATAAAAGGCCTAATGTTTCTTGCAGGAATGTGGTGTACTTCCTACCATTAAGATTTCCTTCGATGAAATAGGGGCCTATAATTCTGTCCTTCAGAATCCCACACCATACATACACCGACTACGGTTTTTGGTGTGCAACTTTCCGCAGCCAACATGGACTTTCGGTTGCCCAATAATGCATGTATGCAAATTAACATATCCATGGTTAGTGAATGTAGCCTCGTCAGTAAATGAAAGCAAATTAATGAATGTGTTATCCCTCTGGATCTGAAGTTGAGCCCATCAGCAGAATTCAGTGCGATGCATACAATCGCTACCAATTAATTCTTGGCGGAGACTGATATGGCAGGGATGATTTTTATAGCGATCCAGAACACGAACAACACTACTCTGGCTCATGCCAGATTTCCTTGCAATTTATGTGAACTAGCACAACGATCTCGAGCCTCAGTGGCAAGAGCACCAATTTCTGTTTCCTCCTTAGTAACTTTCCTTTGCAGGATATGTTTCCGATGTTTTAAAGATCCAGTTGTTCTCAATTTATCATACACATATTTAAATTTACGACATGTAGGGTGAGTACATTGAGGATATGTATCAGCCTATAACTCTCTACCTCTCATTGGATTTCGTTGGCATTCTCCGTAAATGAGAAGCGTATCGACTTGTTGTTTGACGGAATACATAATTCACGTTCGCCTGATTCGATGATACTAGTCTTACCGTTTCTATTAATGTTGTATTGCGAAACTATCGTATGGTGTTTACATGTCAGTGGCACATTAGATGGATACGCCGTATTCTGCGAATATTTACTATTTGCACGAAGTACGAGAGAGAATTGTCAGAGCATGTGCTTCGACAATTGCCGATGTATAACGAATACCACTGAATCCATGTTAAGGAAATTGCAGCACTCCATTGATACCAATGGTCATCACTTCGAAAACCTTCTACAAATGGACGTTCATGCCATCTTTTCAACCTTCGTTGACTTTCAAAGACCTTACTGTTACGCTTCATTGGATTCATCTCGACAGCCGCTATCAGAAAATAATTACCAAACTATAGCACCCCACTTAAAAAACAAAGTTAACCTTCATATATCTGAAGCGAACCCACCTAGCAACAAGAAACCAACGTCATCTCTCCACCTCTACTTCTTTTGTCCGACTGGGTGGGTTGAATTATTATGATATTTCCCCCCACCACTCCACCTGCCACTCGTCATAGTTTATTTGTCATCATCATTAGATGGAATGCAATTTGCACTCCAAACTTTGGTAAACTCAATGAAGAATCACCAACAGGGCAGTCAGGCAGGCAGAATAAAAAAAAAGAAGACTGTCGCTTTCAAATGTAAATATTATTAACCCTTCCGTCTCTCTTGTTGTTTATAACTGTTTTTCTTCATCTACATCTACATCTACATGGATACTGTGCAAATCACATTTAAGTGCCTTGCAGAGGGTTCATCGAACCACCTTCAGAATTATTATTCAAATCCCGTATATCGCGCGCAAAGAACTAACACCTATCTCTTTCCGTACGTGCTCTGATTTCCCTTATTTTATCATGGTGGTCGTTTCTCCCTATGTAGGTCGTTATCAACAAAATATTTTCGCATTCGGAGGAGAAACTTGGTGATTGGAATTTCGTGAGAAGATTCCGTCGCAACGAAAAACGTCCTTGTTTTAGTGTTGTCCACCCCAAATCCTCATATCATTTCGGTGATACACTCTCTCCTGTTCCGGGATAGTACAAAACGTGCTGCCCTTCCATTAAAACAGCTGCTCAATTACACATGCCTCGATTCATTATAATGGCACTACAAACTGGCAGCAAGAGGAGTCTAAAAAGACATAAGAACGTGTTTGACAGTAGAACCTTTTAAAGCCAAAATGTTGTAACTCCTTTTAAAAAAATCTCTATTAATGCTAGAAATGAATTGTGAATATGTACAACTACCTGCAGGGGTAGTGGTATAACTCCTATTTCCCCAGACAGGTCTACATATGGCAACACAATTTTATGCAATCAGCAATGGTATCTATCCGCTGATAGCCAAAGTGTTGTGACTGGGACCTACACCACTATTGCAGATGCTGTTTTTGTTTCAGTGTCACGGCTGTTATGTGCTGCTTATTGTACACTACTACATTCCACACCATTTTGCAAGGCCAGAGCTTTTTTATTTCTTAAATGAGTGCAATAATGAGGTCAGAAAGTGTCAGGGACAGTGTTAGCACACCTAGTAAATTGGCGATGTCCCAAGCCACGCAACTGCTGTGCTGGTTCAACTTATTCTGAGATTCAAGGAACAAGAACAATTACATGATAAATAACGGCCGTACTGGTATTGAATTTATCCATTGACCTGGAACTGAAATAAGGCCAACAGTGGCATTAAAAAGTCGCTCCACATCAGATAACTGGTCTCACAAAGGGCAAACAACGCGCAGTGTCATTATTCAGATGCGTTCGTTAAGCTTATTTACCACGTAAATAATGTGTACCAACCGTGAAATTTCGCCCCAAACACCTATGTAAGACATTCAAGTACTTTTACCTAAAAAGAGCAACGCCGAAGAATGCAAAGACTGTTTGACAATTACGTTTATCACTCATGTTGCATAGGTCGTAAATAGTATTACACTAAGCAATAATGAAAATAAAATTGAACAAAATACTGGCGAAGAGCAGATCGTGTTCAGAAAGAGTAACAGAACAAGAGATGGTATATGTTGTCCGAGGATAAATGGAGAAACAATGGTAAAAAATAACAAGGAGGTATGTATTTGTTTTATAGTGCGGGAGAACGCATTCGATGCAGTCAAATGGAGTATAGTGCTGAGAATTTTAAAGGATGTTAGTGTAGGCTGGAGAGAGAGAAGGTTAATAAAGAAGACGTACACAAAGCAAAAAGATACAGAGGAGGAAATGAAGGGACGGGAAAGATGAGCTCCGGAAGGACTGTAAAGCAAGGATGCTGTGTCATTAAATCCGTTCGACAAATATGGAGGCATTGTAATTGGAGGAGGAAAGTTGCAGGCTTTACAATACGTGGATGATAACTAGCTGAATCAGAAGAAGAGCTACACCAAATACCGAAGAATATCGCAAGAAGAGGCGAGGAGTATGGAATGAAAGTAAATATTAGAACGATAAATCTAATGAGAATAAAGAAGAAGTAAGCGCCAGTTAACATATTTTTATACAGATAAAATATAGATCAAGTAAAATCTTTTCAGTAACTTGGAAGTTTCATGACATGGAAGGGAAGAAATCTGGCGGAAAGTCAGAATTTGAAAAGGTGAGGCAGCTACCGACAGTTAAAAGAATTACAACGGAGCTGCGAAAATGATTTGTTTGTATCTGGAGTGTAGAGCTGTACACTAGTGAATCATGGACAGTTAAAAAAAATGAATCATGGGCAATTAAAAGAACGAAGAGAGGTAATTATTCCGACGCACTGCAGTAGTTACGAAACAGTATCTGTTCATAGTCGAATAACAGCACTGGAATGTGAAATATATGTGGCCATAACAATGACTGATTGTTGATGAAGGTATTTTGTATGTAAGTAGACTATCATGAATCAAATGTTTGGAAGTGAATGGATTATCACACGTTCAGTACACAGATACGTAAACCACCAAGCATGTTTTCAAGAGTGATGTTAAATTATGCCAACTAAGTAAAGGTTTTCGCGAAAGAGTCAAATTGCATCTGCAGTGACATTTCAACTGAAATTAACTTACATTCAACTACTGAAGTGACTAAAAGCAAACAAAATGCGGAAAAGTACGAATTTGAACTGGGGAAATATTTTAACAATCTACAACTTAAGTTCCTCACTTTTCATGATATTGCTTCTTGGTGCATGGCAGTCAGTCAGATAATTGCAACAGTCAAGAAGTTAAGTAAAATATGTATGACTTACAGTAAAGAATCACATAGTTTCTTGGCATCGAAGTTAGAATGTGGAGAAAATTTGAAGAAGTGGTTAAGAACTCAAAATAAGTATGCGACAAGGAGAAGAATAGATCCACCCAACATTCAGAGTCAGACAGTGTTAAAACCAAAATAAACGTTTCATACAGGCAAATACTCATCATACACTTTCCAACTTACGTCGAAAACGAACACTTGATGCAGAATCATCATATAGACGTCACGTATACTGAAGAATAAAAGATTGCAACAAAAAGCGGTAGAATGTCTGCTTCGCTTCCAGAGCGCCAGGCCCTCTAAATATCTTTATTCTGCATGCATCGCCTTCAAACGTTCCTTAAATCGTGCAGATTATATTGTAGTATTATTTTGTACATATATACTATCAAACCCTTATAACAAAATTAAAATTAAAAGTAATATGCTGCAAGCACAGTTACCAACCGAGGAACGTAAGACACACGAGAGTCCTCATGCCGGCACCTGGATGAAGTGAAGTGCCGAAGCACCGCCTGTTGCCGCCTTCTGTACGTGGACGTGCCAGAAGCAAAGGTCTGCGCGCTCCACTGAGGCAGATAGCGGGTGTTCCCAGGAGAACGTGTACATCTGTTTACGTGTCAGTCACGAACTAGGAACTTCCAATCAAGACACAGCTATAAATGAGTCATTTCCTTAATATGGTCCTAACTGTGGCAATGTTGTTACAGTCGACAACAAATTCAGAATGAAATTTTTTCTTGACATTATGATTATTATGCTTAGTGTTCCATGACAGATGTGCGTTAAAGTTATTACGTAGTAGCTGAAGTGCAGTTCGCAAGATAAACTGGCAGCTAGATAGCTCAGTAGTTCGCTTCCATTTTCTAATTTGATCACGATACGCCACCGCAACTGAAGTTGCTTAAATCATTAGGCTCCTAATGGCTTCCTTACATGTAGTCACAGAACAGCACCTGTTACCAAAATGTTATGTTGACTGTTATTCTCACTTAGGTAATTATGTATTATGAAACCTGAACCAGATTCCGAATCTTGATAGAAAGGACGCTAATTACGATGGTCGTGATCGCACAACTCGCTGTCATGTGTAACATGCTAGTAGGTTTATAAAAATATTCCTTTCCTCTTCAAAAAAAATTACTACGTGGTGGCCATTTGCATAACTGCACTTTTACTTTAATTTTAATGTGCAAATGTTATTAAACGTAACCAAAGTAAAATTAGTATTATTTATGCAGTCAAGCATTTATGGAGCAAAAGGACTTGTCACGCAGAAATGAATTAAATATTTGTATAAAATTACTTTTTTTTTTAAATTTTGCGTTTGGCAGCTCTTTAATCCACATGTTGGTTCTCACACTTTTGTATGGCTGCATACTCTCCTTTTCTGCAAGAAATGTTAATTTGTGTGTAGTGGAACATGTTTTTGTTCCTAATGTTATATTTGTGGACGGTAACAGTAGCTAATCGTGTTACGTGAAACGGCTCTGGTTGCCCTCTGTAATGAAAAAGCTGAGTGAAGTATTCAACGATGAATCTGATGGAGTGTCATGTGATGTCTGCCCAGACCAAATGATAAGAACAATGACACACAGAAAATTTTTTTTGTCTTTAACTTGCAGCTTAAAAACGACCACGGTTCTGGGTTCGAACCTAACCACTACTTAAATTTTGAATTCAAAGCATCAGAAAGAGCGTCCAAATACTACCCGCATCTGTAGGCTCGAGTCCTCCATCGGGCATAGGTGTGTGTTTTGTTCTTAGCATAAGTTAGGTTATGTTAGTTTAAGTTGTGTGTAAGTATAGGGACCGGTGACCTCAGCAGTTTGGTCCCTTAGGAATTCACACACATTTTAACATTTGAACTACCCGCGAAATAAATTACCCGCCTTGTCAAAGACGGCGGAAGAGAGGACACAGGTTCAGGGCACTCTCTCGCCCTTGGCGTGGGAAACTGGCCTGAAAGGCGGAAGCATCTGCATTGATCGATGGCACAAGGATTCAGAAGCCAGAGGAAACTACCGTATTAAAGACATACAATATGTATCCACAGGACATGGGGCCTATTATTGAAAAAGTGTCATGGTGATCTATCCAATGACAAAAGATTCCGGACCAGTCCTCCAATGTGGATGTCCGCGAGGGACTTCCAAGGGCGAGGTGCCCGTCAGAAAAAGATTGAATAAACAACGAAAGGGTAATGTTCCATGAGTCGGGGCCTGTAATCTCAGACGTCTGAACGTGATAGGCACTTGGTGCAGGGAGTGGCAACTGACCCTAAACATAGACAAATGTAATGTATTGCGAATACATAGAAAGAAGGATCCTTTACTGTATGATTCTATGATAGCGGAACAAACACTAATAGCAGTTACTTCTGTAAAATATCTGGGAGTATGCGTACGGAACGGTTTGAAGTGCAATGATCATATAAAATTAATTGTTGGTAAGGCGGGTACTAGGTTGAGATTCATTGGGAGAGTCCTTAGAAAATGTAGTCCATTAACAAAGGAGGTGGCTTACAAAACACTCGTTCGACCTATACTTGAGTATTGCTCATCAGCGTGGGTTCCGTACCAGATCGTGTTGACGGAGGAGATAGAGAAGATCCAAAAAAGAGCGGCGCGTTTCGTCTCAGGGTTATTTGGTAACCGTGATAGCGTTACGAAGATGTTTAACAGCTCAAGTGGCAGACTCTGCAAGAGAGGCGCTCTGCATCGCGGTGTAGCTTGCTCGCCAGGTTTCGAGAGGGTGCGTTTCTGGATGAGGTATCGAATATATTGCTTCCCCCTACTTCCTACTTATACCTCCCGAGGAGATCACGAATGTAAAATTAGATAGATTTGAGCGCGCACGGAGCCTTTTCGGCAGTCGTTCTTCCCGCGAACCATACGCGACTGGAACAGGAAAGGGAGATAATGACAGTGGCACGTAAAGTGCCCTCCGCCACGCACCGTTGGGTGGCTTGCGGAGTATAAATGTAGATGTAGATGTAGATGTAGAGCTAGAAAATTTGAAAGCTGGGGACCAATGAAATGAAATGGGAAGAAGACAAGGATTTCTGGTCAGTCGAGAATATCAACAGTAGCAGAAAATGATATAACGGGCTTAGGATTCTTTATAAATAGGAAGGTAGAGCAAAGAGTGAATTACTGTGCACAGTTCAGTAATAGGTTTGTTCTCATCAGAAGAGGCAGCAAGCCAACACCGATAACCATAGTTCAGATATATATGTCGATGTTGCAAGCAGGGGAAGAAGACACAGAGGAAGTTTATCATATTATTGAATGGGTAATTCAGTACGTATAGGAAAATGAAAATCTAATAGTCATGGGGGACTGGAATGCGGTTGTAGTGGAGGAAATACAAGAAAGGGTTACGGGAAAGTATGTGCTCGGTGGTAGGAACGAGAGACGAGAAAGACTACTTGAGTTCTTCAATAAATATTATTAAGGCACAGCGAATACTCCTTTCAGGAATCATAAGAGGAAAGGATACACTTGGAAAAGGCAGGGAAACATTGGAAGGTTTCAGTCATGTTACATCAAGGTTAGGCAGAGATTAAGAAATCAGACGCTGGATTGTAAGGCGTGCCCAGGATCAAATATAGACTCATATCACAATTTAGTTACGATGACGAATAGGCTGTGCAAAAAGTTGGATACGGAATTACTAAGGAATGAAGAGGTACACTTCAAGTTCTCTGAGGATATACATCCTGTGATAACGAATAGCTACGTAGGTAGTTCACTCGGAGGAGAACGGACATCTCTAGAAACGGTAGTCATAGAAAACGGAAATAAGAACTTTGGTACATCATAGGTAACTGTGAAGAAATCATTGATAACATGAGAAATACTTCAGTTGACCAATGAAATGATGATTTACAAAAATATACAGGGAAATCCAGGAATACAGATTTACAAGTCACTTAGGAACGAAACAAATAACATGTGTAGGGAAGCAAACGCGAAATGGCTGCGTTAAAAACGTGAAGTGATCGAAAAAGAAATGATTGTCGCGAGGAACGAGTCAGCATGTAGAAAAGACAAAATAGCCTTCGGTAAAATTAAATTCAACGGCTGTAACATAAAGACTGCGATGGGAATTTCAATGTTAAATCCACAGGAGAGCAGATAGGTGGAAAAGTACGTTGAACGTCTCTGTGTGGGAGAGGATTTGTTTGACGACGTGGCAGAAGTGTCGACAAGGAAGCCACATGGCATCCAGTATTAGTATCAGTACATAAAAGAGCGTTGGACGACTTAAGATCAAATAAGGCTGAAGAGACTGATATCATACGATTAAAATTGGTAAAATCATTGGGGGAAATGGCAAAAAATCTACACATTTGAATTAGTTCATCCGTATGATACTCATATCGCACGGTTTACGCTGCTGTCTTTTTGCGTGCTACACAGGTGATCAACCCATATTTAGGGACGAGGTGTTACCAAGAATTATTGTCTTTGAGCTTTTAGTGAGTGCTTACTGAATCGTGTTGCAGCTGTTTCTTTCTCTCCTGTGCTTTATGTTATTCTATGCGTCCTCGTGTCGCGTTGTGTTCTGAAAGTCGACTATGTAGTGAGGGTGAGTCGTCCGGTGCATGCCAACTTATGTCAGTGATACAACAGTATCTGTAAGTTTACGCGTTTGTCGTGCAGAGAGCTCAGAAGTAAAAGCGTCTTCAGATCTGCAGTCGGTAGTGGGGTGCAAGTGCACATGCCGCAGGGGCTTGCTGTCGTCTCGTCACAGAGTGGTGACACTGCCTCCGCAAGTGAGTGCCAAGGCCACATGCTGTACTGGGCTTGGGAAGGAACGTACTGCCTGGCCAGACGTTCGGCAGTGACTTGTGTGGCTACCACCTCAGCGCTCTCGAAGGCATCCCATCTTGCCCTCAGGTTGACACTGCCGACTGTGGTCCAGGAAGTCTGTTGTCATGAGTCTAGGCCCAGACCAACCACCGTGGATTGACCAAGACTGCAGCAGTTAGTCACGAGTCGGCGAGGACGCGCCTCGCATTGTTGGTGTAAGTATGGCAGCGATGACACGTGGTGCAAGAGGATCAGCCACTCACCAGTCTTCTCATCTGCGATGACTCAGGATGTAGCAGCGGCAGATCACAGTTTTGGTGTACATCGTGTTGGCTGCCCCACAGTGCTGAAGCCAGCAAGAGTGTAGCAGGCTGGGTGTCGTCGATCATGTTGTTGTTTCACTGGAACTCCATGCACTTTCTCTCTGGGTCTAGTGACGTAGACTGAATGGCAGCGTGACAAAATGTGCCCTTGTGCTTCGAAGGCCATTCTGTTTAAAGGGATTTTGAGTGTATGCGCTCTTGTCCTCATCTATCGGACCCGTCAGTGCTCCTTGCCTTGCAGTTGTAATTTAATAATAATTCAGGTCTGCTGAGCCAGGTTCTTTCCACACCTGGAGGTCGGGAGGTGACATTAGACAGTGTTACCTCACAGCACGGTTTAAGTAGCACAGCAGCACTTTTGTTGCTGTCTGCCCTGTTCTGTGGTCTGTCGCACTGGCGTAATGTTGTTGACATACTGACAGGCACATCAGCCTAGCGCCAACTTACTGTATTCCGATCTCACTTGATACAACTTTAACCAAATTTTAAGCCTACGCAGTAAAAGGTATGGTTGCGACATTGTGGGAATCACTTATACCAAATTATAACATTACTGATTTTTATAAATGTCACTTTCGCTCACGTATGTCGTACTTTCCGCATCGCTTGAGTCCACTGTTGCTTGATCGCTGTGCAATACAGATAATTCATTTAACAGTTCACTATTTAAATGATGTTTGGAGAGGAATTATCAGCAATTAACCATTTTCTTGATAAAACATTGATATTACAGCGAGGAATCAGAACGCCACAGCACTGTATTCAGCAGTAAGCTGAACATTTGCACACACCATAGTTTTGTTTCAATCTTACACGAATGATCTTCACAGAATCTGATGCACAGTTATACAAACTATGCCAGAAAATTACTGGCTGTGTAATTTATTGTGAATTTGTACTTCTGTGATTATTCCGTATCTCTTCTCGAAGTCAACTTGCATCACAAAAGTGATTATTGGGTTATGAGTTTATTGGTTATAAGACATAGATTCGTTAAATAACTGTCTAAAGATAGTAAGGAGTCTATTTTCCAAAACAGTAGCCCACTAGCATTTTGTTTCCACATAGCTAGACCTCTATTCCTGTAAACTTCCGATTACTTCAGTAAGTTCAGTTGCAGTTTCTTGCAATTAACATTTCATTCTATCATTGTTCAGTAGTTTCACATAGAATTTCATGTTTTATTGATCACCAGTTGTGCAGTGTTGACATTTGTGAGGCATTTGTCAAAGAATATTGCTATTGATGCTATCTTTTGGAAGAGATCGTATTTTGTATGGACTTCATGCAACATACTTTTGCTTGCAGGCCGGTGTGTGATGTAACAACACCAAAATACATAGTTAAATCCGTAATGAATTATATTGTGACCTAAATATCAATGTTGTGAAAATCGATACCACCTTTTAGACAAGGCTTGTAAATCTTTGGTATTACCTTTGATCTTAGACATATGAATGTTTTATCAATATTTATAAAGTAGTAAGACCAGCACTATAAAAAAGTAAGATGGTGACTGAATGTTCAACTCTCAAGAGCACTTTATTATGTTGAACTCTCGTTTGCAGTAGTCACCCAAGTATGCGTGAGAACAACATTTTCTTTTCTTCTGGCGCTTCTTTTTTTGATGACCATGAGTCCTTTTAGCGCATGGAGTAAAATGGACTCGAGGTTAGCTGAGCAAGGTGTGCGGGTCGCGGAAGCTTTGGGTGTGTACAGTCATTCTACATATGCGACACCTATTTGTAATAGTTTTCATATTAAATTCGGATGGCGGACAGCATCTAAACGTTTTCTGAGCGGACTCAGACTAATTATCTGAGACTGAAGTTGTGTAAATCACGTTATCAAATGTTCAAATGTGTGTGAATTCCTAAGGAGCCAAACTGCTGAGGTCACTGATCCCTAGACTTACACACTACTTAAACTAACTTAAAGCTAAAGACAACACTCGCATCGAAGGCCGAGGGAGGACTCGAATCTCCGGCGTGAGGGGCCGCACGCTTAGTGACATGGCGCCTCTAACCGTGCAGCCACACCGCGCGGCAAATCACGTTATCAAGTGTGTATCTAAAAGTACGTTTACGATCGATGAAATATTAATCGAATTGTCTTTTAAGCGTGGCAACAATTTGCACAGTTTTAAATTGTCTCTAAAATTATTGGTCGTAGATGCAAAATTACCAAGCACATGCATGGTGAAATATTTATACCACTTCTAGAAAAATGTCTCTCGTTGTCGATACGGTGAACCATTATTAATCCACAATATGAGACGTAAAGAAATAGAAAATGCATTCATCACCATCTCCAATATCTTCTCAACTGAAACAAGTTAAGAACTTCAATGTAAATCAAAAGTTAACTGTTGAATTATGTGTGCTATTTCATGAATTGTGAATATTAAAGTTACTTTAATTTTAATAATTATTTGTTTCAGTGTTATCTTCTAACATTCACAATGCTTTTCCTTTGTTATTTTGAGAAGAAGTAATTGTGTAGAGGAACTATGTTTTTCACGAAAGAAATCTGAAACGAAAATTTCTATATGTCGCAATATTTAACACCGATGCCGACTGTGAGTAGAACTACACTCATGCTCGTATATTAAGAATAACGCTGATACATGTTGAAACAACGCTCTGTTGGGCGGTTTGCGGGTTTAAATCACCTCAGTGTATGGCCATTCGGTGCATTTGAACTGTGGTCGTCGCACAATGGCGCTGGCAGCAGTCCACATACGCAGAGGTGTGTTCGTGCATGTCAGAGTACAGTGCAGCGAATAAGTGTGCAGACATTTTCAGAATAGCTAATGGTGACTGTGTGTTGAAAATGGCTCAAGGAACACATATTGATGACGTTATAAGGGGTAGAATACTAGGGCGACTGGAGGCTGGTCAAGCACAGCAGGTCGTAGCACGGGCCCTCCGTGTGCCACAAAGTGTGTTCTCAAGATTATGGCAACGATTCCAGCAGACAGCAAAGGTGCCCAGGCGCTACAGTACGGGACGTCCACAGTGTACAACACCACAAGAAGACCGATATCTCACCATCAGTGCCCGCAGACGGTCACGGAGTACTGCAGGTAGCCCTGCTCAGGACCTTACCGCAGCTACTGGGTCAGCTGTGTCCAGACTCACAATCCACAAACGACTGAACAGACATTGTTTATTCGCCCGGCGACCTGCAAGGTGCATTCCACTGACCACTGTTCACAGGGGAGCCCGTAAAGCCCAGTGTCAAAAACACAGTACATGCCCATTAGAGCAATGGTCCCAGGTCATGTTCACAGACGGGTCCAGTTATAGTCTGAACAGTGATTCTCGCTGGGTTTTCATCTGGCGTGAACCAGGAACCAGACACCAACCCTTTAATGACCTTGAAAGGGACCTGTATGGAGGTCGTGGTTTGGTAGAGTGGGGTGGGATTATGATTGGTACACGTACACCCCTGCATGTCTTTGACAGAGTCACTGTAACTGGTCAGGTGTAACGGGACATTTTGCACCAGTATGTCCGCCTTTTCTCTGGTGCAGTGAGTCCCACCTTCCTGCTGATGGTTGATAACGCACGGTCCCTCCGAGCTGCCATCGTGAGGAGTACTTTCTAACTGAATATATCAGGCGAATGGAGTGTCCTGCCATGTCTCTAGACCTAAACCCCATGGATCACGTCTGGGATGCTCTCGGCCGACGTATCGCTGCACTTTCCCAAACCCCTAGGACACCTCAGGAGCTCCGACAGGCACTGGTGCAAGAATGGGAGGCTTTCCTCCAGCAGCTGCTCGACCACCTGATCCAGAGTATGCCAACCCGTTGTGCGGCCGGCGTACGTGTGCATGGTGATCATATCCTATATTGATGTCGGAGTACATGTGCAGGAAACAGTGGCGTTTTGTAGCACATGTGTTTCGGGACGGTTTTTTCAACTTATCACCAATACCGTGGACTTACAGATCTGTGTCGTGTGTCTTCCCTATGTGCCTCTGCTACTAGCGCTAGTTATGTGTAGTGGCATGTTGTGCGGCACCACATTCTGCGATTATCCTTAATTTATGAGCATGAGTGTAAATACCACTAATGAAGTATATCATTGGAATTTTTTGCCATTTTTCAACGTGCTACAGTTAAATTTTCTTGCGCTCAAATCAATATTTAACAAAAAATTAGTTTCAACATTGTGTCATATTAAATTTCTAAGGGTTTTCCAGAAGGCTAAGTAGACACAATGTCTTCTTGCTTCCAACTTAGTTTCAGAATAACTTTGCAACAACAAAAGATACGTTAGGATTGAAGTAATTCCTTTTGTTTTAAAAGAATACTGAGAGTTTATTCCATTACTACTGGCGACAATCTTATTTAATTTTAAGATTCATTTCAGAAGCGTATGCTAATGATAAGTTAGTTGCTCCTTGCATCCCGACACTGATGAATCACTATTGGCGTCGCAGCTATTTCTGGATATCGAAACAATGTTATAGGTGGGAAGTGAATTGTATTTATACGTGTGTGTTAGGTAAGTGATTGACACTTTTATACAGCCCTATACTTTGGAGTTAAACATATAACTAACTTTAAGAATAAATTCTGTACGGGCTTACGGGTGGTCATAATTAGTCGATATTGCTACGGGTGTCGTATTTTCGCAGACTAGTAACAATTCATAAGCCAATATGGTTACCATTAACTGTGTAAAAACTAAGGTTTCAGCAAATTCACGTTGCGAAAGGAAACCAAGGTCACGGAGTGAGGTTGTGTGCTGCTACATACCGACTATTAACGAATATAGCTAACTTCTCTAATCAGATTCCCTGACGAGAAAACATATTTGCGACGTACCAAAATTAAGACGTTGGTGATAGATTGGTATTTGGGCTATGAGCTACTTTTTTTCAGAAAATGTGGCTCAACGCTGTCATTGGATAGAGCCGTGCACGTCTGCTTTCATGGGCTTTAACTAAAATAGCTGATGTAAGAATTACAGAGTATGATCCTACAGCCAAATAGCTGACTTACGGCCAAGTTAGCGATAAAACACAAACTGCAACTAAATGAATAACTGTAATAGTTTGCTAATTTACATCCAAGTTTCCTGGAGCACATCTTACGTTGATTGCTCACAATTAAAGTTCAAATAAACTCGTTGAGTCAAACTCCCACTTGCCTCGGAATTTCACTTACTGCAGCTAGTCCTCATATTCTATCACTTTACCTCAATAACTGTTTCGCAACGTCAAACGTCTCCTCTAAAACGTCTCGAAACTAAGTTCAATACATCACACCTCCACACCAAGTGTCGCGACTCAATTGTTTCGACATGAAGTTCACAGTATCGCGTCTCCACACCAAGTCTTCCAGTGTCCTTCATCTCTCGCCACAAAGTGTCCCTATACTCTTACTCTGTCAGAAATCCCACCTTTCTCCCAGGAAACCGTATGTCCGCTCTCGCCAATGGGAAACACTCGCACCACCACCAAATAGCATAAGATACTAAACTCTAAATAAGGGATCACCATTTAGATAGTAATGAAGTTAAAGGTTACACATATAGCTTAAATTAAATAACATTTTCTCTCACTTATTTAGAGAACAAATACGAGATTGTACAAATAACATCATAGGCGTAATTAATTAATCGATCGAGAACATACATGATAATGACAAATAATAAAGAATACACGTTAAGACATGTGAAATATACGTTTGACTTGCTCAGCTGACGCGTCTTTTCACGCTAGATATTTTTGATGTTAGATCTTAAAGACATTTGACGTTTTTAATATACAATTCTTTTAAAGCTGGCCAACATAAATCCTAATCATCATACAGACACAGTTAGCAATCAACGTAAGATCTTCATGTATGACTAGGCCCGAGAATTGTCGTTCTGATTTCCTTTGCTGTGTGTCTGTGGAGGATATAATAATGGGACACATGTCCATAATAAAAAGATATAAAAAGTAATAATTAAATAAATAAGGTATGTATTAATGTGTGACTTTCAGGGATGCTAGCTGGAGACCTGAGCTAATATCTAGTACTTGGTTTATAAAGTTCGGATGAAGCCTTCAGCTTTTATTAATTTACAATGCTATCAAAAGTATTTTTGCTAAGTGTGTTCGACTAACTTCTCCAGTTTTATGACATTTATAAAATGAAAGTGTTACTATATGAGTGTCAGTGCCGCAGGCCTCCATATGTGTATGGATTATTCACACTATGAAGCATGGAATTGTTATAGAATTATGAAGTATTTCACACTACAGCAAAAGTGCTGGAGCGCTTCATTTTGCTTACTAGTGGCAGAAAATCTACAATTGACCTCAGCTAGCCGAGCCTTTGTCGACGCACTTCGCCTTGTCTGGAAATCCCCTGCAGCCGAACCTCAGTCTCATGGTGCGTTTTAGAACTTCCCTGTGGCTGATTTTTCGAGCTTATGCGTTATATTACAGTCGCCAGACGCACTCATCTGGCCCAGTCATTACTGCAATATCAAGTGGCATTGTAGGATGAGTTTACACAAGAATGGCTACCGTAGAACCTTGGCTTACTAAATACTTAACAAGAGGGAACTGGGTAATGTTAAAAGTATTCTTTTATTCTTACATATAGTTGTATACTATCCTCTTTAAATGAGCTCTGTGAACTTATATTGTATTACTTGGTAAATTTCTTTTGACTCTGTGTAATAGGCGTCACGATATTATCATTTTATGGTCAGATCTCGTGATTTTGAGAGGTCCAGTGTTGGTAGTGTTAACTACGAAGATACAATTTCCACTGATTCCTCTTGCGAATAACTGAGAATTATTTAAAATTAGGGAAGATTGAATACTGTTTTGTGCAAATCGTGCTATTTTGGAATGGAGAACAAACAATTTTCTTTTGCAGGAAATTAAGTAATGTATTTAGGGATTCTGGTGCATATTTGAGCAGCTGGCTAATTTTGGGACATACGGTGTACCAGCATTTCTTGTCATTATGTTCTTACTGAAATTACATTCTTTTGTGGTGGTTTTGCACTACTAGCGAGTAATTTTACACTGGATGCTACAGTCGTCTGCTTTTATCTGCTTCAGCTGGATGCTACATTTACATTGTTACCTTATAGTAAGCTCTACATCTGTTACACTACTTATACATTTCATAACCTATGGCAACATTTTGTGTAATAGTTTATGAGAGATTTTGCTAATATGTTGTGAGGTATGATGAATAGATTGTGTCAATTTCCCAAACTTGCTTCTTGATATATGTTGTATAGTTTGATGCATTGATGCTCGATGTTTCAGAATTTTGGAAGATGTTAGGTGACGATAAAAGACGATGATTTTTGTCAGTTTTGTGTTTCATGTGATCATAAGTGATTACGTTGCTATGTAGTGAGATTTGGTACTTGGTGTGAATGACGTGAAATCGTGGGTTAGTATGTGGTTTGCAATTCTCTTCTTATGAGTCCATGGTTGTTCAGCAAACTGAGGTGCGCTGTTTCTATCCTGGAGCGTTGATAACTGAGTTTTAATTTTGCAACTGGTTCTTTCTTGCGTGCAATGTGCCTGTGATGTTGAAGAATTTGTGCCTGCTGTCTTATTATCAATAAATCAATGTGAATGTGGATGTGAAGTGACATGAGGTTTCTATCTTAAACCGTCAGGGGATATATTTCTGTGAATAATGCGTGCTTGGCAAGGGCAAGGTGGCCTAGCTGAAACTACATCTACATAAATACTCCTCAAGGCAACTGCCTGTGAGCAGTCGGGAATACTTCCTGTACCGCTATCTGATTCCCCTCCCACCCCCCTCTTCTCCTGTTCCATTCTACTCTACATTCGTATTTGGTGTATGGGACGACTGACTGTTGATAAACTCAGAATTAGCACGGATCTATGGAATTTTCTCGTTGTGGTCATTCTGGGGACGACGCAATACGTTGTCCGACTGTTCCCTGACAGCAGTCTCTCGAAATGAAAACAGTAAACCCCTCGATGATCCAGAACGCCTCTCTTGTAGTGTCTGCCTCTGCACTTCCTTGAGCATGTCTGTAACTCTCTCATATTGACTAACGGACTAAAGAACCTTGTGACAAGAGGCATTGCTCTCCATTGGATCTTGTCTCTCTCTCTCTCCCTTCTGTTATTAGTCCCCCTTGGTAAAGGCCCCAGACTGATGAGCAATACTTAAGAATCGGTCGTACAATTGTTTTGGAAGCCACTTCCTTTCAAGGAAGAGTTGCGTTTCCTTGAGAATTTGCCTATGAATCTCATTCTATCGCCTGCTTTTCCTACTATTTGCTTTACGTGCTCATTCCAGTTAAGATTGTCTCGCATATTTCATGTTTATCCTCTGTGATGTGTCCTACTATTGTTCTGTACGACGTCCCTATGAGTACGATTCAGTTAGTACCAGTGTGAAGGTTGTGAGAGTTGTTTTAAATAAGTTGTCATATGAGAGAGAGTATGTATGTCCATGTAATGTGACAATGAATTAAATAGTTCATGTTGCGTCACTTGCCTAGCAGAAAGGAGTAATTATAAATGTGGATGATGTTGCAAGTATATTTTATGACGAAAAATATCTTTTGCAGGCTGTTGTACTAGTGACTGATTAAGACTTGTTTACAAAATGGATCAGGAAGTGAATGTGTGTTTATTGATTCCGTCCATGTGAGGATTTTGTTATATTAAATTCTGCTTGTATTGACTGATTCTTACCCCTTCACCTACAATAGAACCTCAGAGGCCCGTTGTTTAGTATTAACTATAGATTTTATTTCAATGAAATTTTATGACCTTTCCTAATTTCTCAAGTTAGTCATAAGTGTCGGAAAAATTATAAAAATTTACCTATTTCTTTTTGTTAAAGTGTTGGTACACGGTCAACAGAGACCAGAAAAAGGTCGAATATCGAGAATTATTTATGTGGTCGCAGGAACGAGAGAATGTGATGAACAACATACTAGAATTCCTGACCGGTGTGGGATCAGTGTGGGTGTGGGGGTAATTTTAAAGGTAACTTTTGTAAGTTTTTCTTAAATAATTTGAAGACTATGGCTCTTAGAGAAAATATACTCCAGTACAAAATTTAACTATGTTAAATTTTCTACAAGAAGGTCCTGTAGGACGAACAGTTTGTGCTTAGCGAGTGAAATAATCTGAAAATCTCGAGCATGCTTTAAGAAGATCAGCTATAACATTTCGGGTCGCATAAAACGACGGCAGTGGGGGCAGGTGAATCATCCTGTATTTTCGAGGTGATAACTAAAAGTTTAGTAGTAAACTCAAAGATATTACAATCCAGGTATATCAGTAGTTATAAGTCAGTTATTATGAGTTGATTACCATAATAAAAAAGATTTACGTACATTTCTATAATATCGATAACGGTCTCTAAAACTAGGCAAGCATCGTCCAGTAATATAGTTATGCATACTGTACACATCAGTAACGGTAGACCCTACTAACAATCATCATGGACCACCACATGACGCCGTTACCATCTTGGCACTGTAAGCTTAGAAAAGAAGGGACTACCCCAAAATGACTCTAATGGTTCGAATGGCTCTGAGCACTATGGGACTTAACATCTGAGGTCATCAGTCCCCTAAACATTAGAAATATTTAAACCTAACTAACCTAAGGACATCACACACATCCATGCCCGAGGCAGGATTCGAACCTGCGACCGTAGCGGTCGCGCGGTTCCAGACTGAAGCGCCTAGAACCGCTCGGCCACACCGGCCGGCTACCCCAAAATGTATGTTACGGGATGACACAGAGACCCGTTGCTTGTTTAAGTTCGACAGAGTACGTAGCTACCAATACTAAATCATTTGTAGTACAATATACCACCAGTCACGTTACGCTTGTAACCTCATTCATTTTTATATTTCACGGCGTCTTTTGTTCCCTGTCATATATAACAATTTCCATTCTCTGTGGACGCTAAAAACGCACCGTTGTGAAGCGAGTGATACAGAACTCGGAGAAACTGCCTGAGCGTCCGTGTATGGGCGTGATATATTATGACAGAAGGCCGCAGACGGGGCGGCAAGTAAATTGGCCGACTAATTGCCGGCCGCGCTGTAAATCAGAAGCAGCGGCGTGCCTCGCCTGTGTGGCCGTTTGGATGAGCCGCGGCTCCATTAGGAGGCCAGGGCTGCCGCTGCAGACCGCCGTACAGACAGACAGACGGACAGACAGCGGACGCACTGGCCGAACTGCCGCACGTGACCTGCTGGCGGGCTGCCGGGGCGCAAGCTTTTAGGCTAAATGGCCGTGCGTACAGCGCCCTGACGCGGTGCCTCTAAGTCCTCTTTAAATCTACCGTTAAATCATGCGCAGTATCCTACCAACGGCATGGTTCGTTTATTTATTTGAATCATCTACGTCTATATCTACATCTACGTCGATACTACGTCGCGTGGCGCGAGGTACCCCGTACCACTACTATTCAATTCCTTTCCTAATCCAGACACAAACAGAACGAGAGTGAAACGACTGTTTATACACCTCTGCATTAGACCTTATTTCTCGAATCTTATCCTCGTGGTCTCTGCGAAATATGTATGTTGGAGGTATCAGTTGTTCTGCGGTTCGGTTTCAGCTGACTGTGTTCCTCGAAAAGAACGTCACCTTCACTCCAGGGACTTCCATTTCAATTACCGAAGCGTCCCCACGTATTACGATCCTACCAGTAACATATCCAGCAGCCTCCCCCTGAATTGCTACTACCTGGTACGCATCCGAAACACTCGGGCAGTATTCAAGAACAGGTCACACTAGCGTCGTATATGTGGTCAGCTTTACAGAGAAGCAAACTTTCCTAGAATTCTCCCAATAAACTGAAGTCGACCATTTGCCTTTCCTGCCACAATCCTCACCTGCTCCTTCCATTTGATATCTCTTTTCAGCGGTACGCCCAGATATTTAAACGACGTGACTGTGTCAAGTAGAACACTACTAATGCTGTACCCGAACTTCACGAGTTTGTTTTGCCCACTCATCCGCTATAACCTACATTTTTCTACACTTAAAGCAAGCTGCTATTCATCGCACCAACCAGAAATTTTTTCTAAGTCACCTTTTACCCCCACAAAGCCACTCAACTTTGGCACCTTACCGTGCCCCACAGCACCATCACCAGACAGCCGGAGACTGCTGCCCACCCTGTCCGCCAAATCATTTGTCTACCGGGTGATCAAAAAGTCAGTATAAATTTGTAAACTGAATAAATCACGGAATGACGTAGATAGAGAGGTACCAAGTAACACACATGCTTGGAATGACATGTGGTTTTATTAGAACCAAAAACAAACAAAAGTACAAAAAATTTCCTACAGATGGCGCTTCATTTGATTAGAATAGCAATAATTAACATAACAAAGTAAGACAAAGCAAATATGATGTTCTTTACAGGAAATGCTCAATATGTCCACCATTATTCCTCAACATTAGCTGTAGTCGAGGTCTAATGTTGTCAACAGCACTGCAAAGCATGTCCGGAGTTATGGTGAGGCGTTGGCGTCGGATGTTGTTTTTCAGCATCCCTAGTGATGTCGGTCGACCACGATACACTTGCGACTTCAGGTAACCCCAAAGCCAATAATCGCACGGACTGAGGTCTGGGGACTTGGTAGGCCAAGCATGACGAAAGTGGCGGCTGAGCACACGATCAATACCAAACGACGCGCACAAGACATCTTTCACGCGTCTAGCAGTATGGGGTGGAGCGCCATCCTGCATCAACATCGTACGTTCCAGCAGGTGTTTATCAGCCAGGCTGGGGATGATGCGATTCTGTAACATATCGGCGTACCTCTCACCCGTCACGGTAGCAGTTACAAAATGCGAATCACTCATTTCCTCGAAGAAAAAAGCCCGATAACGGTAGATGTGGTAAATCCAACCCATTCCGTGACTTTCTCGTCGTGCAATGGAGTTTCCACGACAGTTCTAGGATTTTCGGTAGCCAAAATTCTGCGGTTGTGGGCGTTGACATACCCTCGGAGAGTGAAATGAGCTTCGTCGGTCCACAACACGTTACTCAACCAATCGTCATCTTCCACCATCCTTTGATACGCCCACACCGCAAATGCCCTCCGCTTCACTAAATCGCCAGGTAAAAGTTCATGATGCCGATGGATTTTGTACGAATAGCATCGGAGGGCACACCTAAGTTCCAACCAAACAGTAGTGTATGGAATGCCGGTGCGACGTGTGAGTGCACGAGCGCTGACTTCCCCCTGCACAGACGAACCCGCTACAGTCTCCATTTCTTCCTGAACTGTCTCAGCGGCATTACGCCTTGTGCTCGGTCGGCCACTACCGGGTCTATCGTCTAAACAACCCGTGGCTTCGAACTTCGAAATCATTATTACCACAGCTGCATTTGTCAACGGACCTTTACCCTTTCGAACCCGCTTTCTATGGCGAGAGGATCGTAACGCTGAACTAGCACATTCCACATCCTGATAATACAGCTTCACTAAAAGCGCCTTTTCAGGTAACGTCCACATGCTGCGACTGCTGGCGCATCTGATTCTCTCTCTCATTACAGTTCCTTTTATACACGAAAGTCATGCGCAGTCACTTACGTTTGTAAGTAGGCTGTTTAGGGTTTTATATTGGTAACACCACGTAGCGCTCTGTATGAAAATCACTGGCCCTGCTGTGTGCAGTCTGTGGCAAGTTTGCATTGTTGTCTGCCACTGTAGTGTTCGGCAGCTGGATGTTAACAGCGCGTAGCGTTGTGCAGTTGGAGGCGAGCCGCCAGCAGTGGTGGATGTGGGGAAGTGAGATGGCCGATTTTTGAGAATGGATAATCTGGCGGTGTGTCCCTCAGAAACAGTACATTTGTAAGAATGGATGTCATGAACTGCTATATATATTATGACTATTAAGGTAAATACATTGTTTGTTCTCTATTAAAATCTTTCATTTGCTATCTATGCCTATCAGTAGTTAGTGCCTTCCGTAGTTTGAATCTTTCATTTAGCTGGCAGTAGTAGCGCTCGCTGTATTGCAATAGTTCGAGTAACGAAGATTTTTGTGAGGTAAGTGATTTGTGAAACGTATAAGTTAATTTAGTCAGGGCCATTCTCTAGTAGGGATTACTGAAAGTCAGATTGCGTTGCGCTAAAAAAATATTGTGTGTCAGTTTAAGCACAGTCATGTATAATTTTTCTAATGGGACGTTTCATATGGCGATCCTGCCAGGATACCTCACTGGAATCATCTGTTTTTTTTCTCGTAGTTTGTGTAATTAGTGTAGCTTTTGTTTATTGCTAGCACGTAATTGTAGAGAGAAAATCCTTTGTAGTGGCAGTTTTTCATTCTTGTACAGTAAAACAGTTGTGGCTTGCTGTAGATTTGCACCAAGTATTTCGCAGCTTCGTTTGCAATTATCGAGATATTATTTTCAATGCTATGTTAATGTGTTTTCTTATTTTGATCTTCAAATTCTGCTTTTCTGTGTTGTCATGTGAAATATTGTGATAAAAATGATGTGTAAGAAACGTAACACTAGGCTCCAAAGTAAACTGAGAAATAATAGTGACGACGAGCGCAGCTTATCAGCGCCGCCGAGTAATGAATTACGTAATGTTCAAAGTAGTAATTTGGTAATCGTGCATAGGGAAATGGAGCGGGTTGCAAATAATGGTGTAGGCAGTGAAACAATTAGTGAACAGGGAAGCATTATCGATCGATCGGTCGGCAACACCTCGCCTTAGGAATCCGAAATGACAGGACACAATCTTGAAAATACTGTAGATTCAGGTTTTGCGTCCTCACCGTTTTCTCAAATAAGTCAACACACATTTTCTGCTTGTCAAAATGTGAATGTTGCCGGTGCAAATGCACTGCCGAAAAGCATAGAGGAACAGATTCCAGACACTAATACATTATTATTGCAATTAATGCAACAAATGGAACAAAATCAGAGACAAACACAGCAAAAGCTTCAAAAGTAAGACACAATGGAACAAAAGCTTCAAAAGTTAGACTCAGTGGAACATACGCTTGAACAAACACGTGAATATTTACTACTGAGTTACATCAAAACGAATCGAAATGTCAAAAAGTCTGTAATGACGTATAAAACACAAATTTGTGAGCATTTCCAACCTATTTTTTCGCGGCGTGAAAATACATTACAGAATCACGAATGAGCCATAAAAGAACTGCAAACTATTGTTCACGAAAATCATGAGACCTTGCAAGCTAAAATTGACTCAATTGCATCTACCGATTCGGTTACGCAACTTGCAAAAACTCAAGAAAACTTAAAGGACATAGTAGATACGATTTCAACACAAATGGACACTCCGAAATTTGGTTCAGAAAAATACACTGAAGAAATAAGTACACTATCGGAGAAAGGAGCCGAACTTTCGGATCAGTTCACTAACTTATCTGCAAAGGTAGATGATGATCTGAATGACACAAGGCCTGTAGCCATCACTGACACAGAAGAGTATGAACAAATTAAGAAATTCAAACAAAATCAGAATCAAATTAATACGCAACACAAAAGAGAAATCCGGGAAGTACAAGATCAGTTGGCACAAGTAATACAAAAATTACATATTTCAGAGGACACTCGCGCTCCAACACGGAAAGAGGGACTTAGAAATACGGAAAAGCCACAAAATAATAACACAGGGCATTTCGGAAATTATAAAAGAAATTGGAAAGGTGCACCGAATTTTGAGATGGAACCGCCAATGACCGATATGCTACTCGCCGACACGATGATTTTGACTATAAACTGCTCATTACTACACGTAAATTCAAAACATTTAAGAATTCTGCCAACGACATTCATCCACAAGCGCGGCTCCATCAATTCTCTCATTGTTTTCCTCCCAACTGGTCATTAGAGCACAGATTAGAATTTATATATGGCTACTTAGAGAATGAACCAGCTGAAAGAATGCGATCTGTCATTCGCGATTGTCACAGTGAAGGAGAATTTTATCATGCCTTCCTCTCAGCATATTGGTCTCAAGCTACACAAGACCGAGTAAAACATAGCATCATAATGATGAAACATTTCGAACAATCTGAATTTTCCTGTCTTGTGAAATGTTTTGAAGACATGTTGCACAAGAATAATTATTTTCAAACCCATACAGCCCCTCAGAACGCATCCGCATTTGCTTAATCAAATTACCTGAACATTTACGACCTATTATTCTGGCAGGACGTTGCAAATACGACATTGAAGCTTTTCAGGGACTCTTACAAGACCGAGCGAGGTGGCGCAGTGGTTAGCATACTGGACTCGCATTCGGGAGGACGACGGTTCACTCCCGTCTCCGGCCATCCTGATTTAGGTTTTCCGTGATTTCCCTAAATCGCTTCAGGCAAATGCCGGGATGTTTCCTTTGAAAGCCGGCCGGAGTGGCTGTGCGGTTATAGGCGCTACAGTCTGGACCCGCGTGACCACTACGGTCGCAGGTTCGAATCCTGCCTCGGGCATGGATGTGTGTGATGTCCTTAGGTTAGTTAGGTTTAAGTAGTTCTAAGTTCTAGGGGACTGATGACCACAGTAGTTAAGTCCCATAGTGCTCAGAGCCATTTGAACCATTTTTTTTTCCTTTGAAAGGGCACGGCCGATTTCCTTCCCCGTCCTTCCCTCACCTGAGCTTGCGCTCCGTCTCTAATGACCTCTTTGTCGACGGGACATTAAACACTAATATCCTCCTCCTCCTCACCCTCTTACAAGAATTGGAAATTGACACTGACAATCGCGGAACGTGTAAACAGCAGCACAACAATTACAGGTCACATCCGTCACAATTCCATGATGACAGAAATAATAACTGGACACGACAAGGCTATTCTTACAACATAAATCGTGACCAAAACAGACACCACCCGTATGACAACCATTGGCAAAGTAAAAATAATTACAGAGAAAGATCGCATTTCCATAGTAATGACTATCAAAGAGAATTGTTGCTTTTGCGGTGTTCCTGTTTTATATCTGCACAGTTTTTGTGTATTATTCTGGAATGGAAAACATGTTTTAGTAGTAACTTTTGTGGTATAGCTACAACGAGACAGCCTTTTCCGTAGCACAACAATACGTTACAGCACAGTACTTTCTTCACCACGGCAATAAGTGTAATAAGTAAGATATCCATACACAAAGCATTTGACGTTTGTTTATCATGAGGTAAGTACATTGACTTCTGCAGAACGTAGCTCTTGGAGGACGATAACTACGACACTTCCACAGAGATTATTGTGGTGTCACTGCCAGACACCACACTTGCTAGGTGGTAGCCTTTAAATCGGCCGCGGTCCGTTAGTATACGTCGTACCCACGTGTCGCCACCATCAGTGATTGTAGACCGAGCGCCGCCAAACGGCAGGTCTAGAGAGACTTCCTAGCACTCGCCCTAGTAGTACAACCAACTTTGCTATCGATGGTTCACTGACAAATTGCGCTCTCATTTGCCGAGACTATAGTTAAGATAGCCTTCAGCTACGGCATTTGCTACGACCTAGCAAGGCGCCATTACCAGTTGCTATTGATACTGTAAAACATGTACCGCCAAGAGTGACGTTCACCATTTATGGATTAAAGTTAAGTATTCCACCAGCTATGTCAGTTTTTTCTACAGTCTAATTTCCTTGTCCTGTTCGAGACCTCACACCAGCCTGCGTGAGCTAAAACACGTGCCTTTCGGCTTCCTCTCATACCGGTGTTGGCTCTCCTGCCAACCCACAACAATTATCTTACAACAAGGCGCACAGTTTAGCGCTACAGTACTCGTATTTGAGTGATTAATTTTGTACTTGAACCATTTATTTTTCAAGATTTTTCAATTACAAAGAAAGTTTTCCGTGATACATTTCATTCCATTGCTGTAATCTGTAACACCTGAGGGTATAATTACATTAATCCTCAGGGGGGGTACACGCCTACTTTGTGTACCATGTGTTCGGCAAGCACAAGGAGCCCTACCTAATATGGTATTTGCTTATACAACTTTACACATTGGTACCATATTCCTCTAACACAGAATTACACAGCTATCTGATTATTTAACAGAGCAACAAACATTTTTTTTACTACATCAGTGACACATGTTTACACAATTACACAGTTGGATGACTTCACACTTATGAAACTGTATTTTGTCTGTACTTTGTGAACTGTTGATATTGTTTTGGAACAATTGTGATACTATGAGAGCTTTGAATGATGTATTTGGTATGGGATCATGATTGTTAAAGTACGTTTGAGGTAGACGACACTATTTAAATGAGGAGAGTATTTTTTTAGGTTTTGAAATTATTGCAGAAAGCTACGACGTTTTTGAGATTTGGCTGAGTTTTTATGATGATATTATTATGATGACAATGTGTATTATGCTTATGAGGTATGTTTATAATCAATAAACTGATGCTACATGAGGAATTTGATTATGCTACATATTTCTTATGATGAAATATTGAAGAAGTGTCGACGAATAACTATATGTATAATAAGGTAAGGAATAATGAGTAGTGGTTAAGGACTCTGATTTGTGGAGAAGGATGTTGGAAACCAAGAATCATACTTTAGAATTATGAACTGTGTGTACATGTGTGAATGTATCACGATGCCACTGAAAATTATTTGGACATTGTTGTATTTATAGGATTTTGTTTCTACACATTTGTAACGCAAATTCTCGATCTGTGAAATTTTTTATATGAGACTGTCGCTGTAGTGCAAACTGCTGTCATAAATATTTTGGTAGGAGTTAAGTGACCTTTACGTAATGCATGGTGGGCATCCAGCTGCGCGATATTCGCCTGGGAAAAAGCCATTTGTGTGTGCCTTTTAGAGGCACAGGTGGAGAAAAAAAGAGACCATTAACCTCGCTATTGACATTCCTTTGCAGAAAGCATTGCAAATATGACACGCTCATTACTTGAAAACATATGATTACTCATACTTTGTGCTACTTACTGAAATGCTTATGCATTGATGGGAAATATTCGTACATCTGCACACCTGATTTTGACAAGTGTCTTTCTACGAGAATTGAAAGAATTTCTACTAACTTATGAAATGCCTCATGACTACTGAATGATTATTTTATACTTTACTTTGTATATAGTTGCTTATTTTATTTTATATCTGTTTTCCAGGTGTGTTGCATCATTGCTTTTATAAAATAAAATTAAATGCATTTGCTAATGAGAACACTTTCTGTCAACAGATCTGTTAGATAATAATTTTATGATCCACATTTTTGAAAAAAAGAAAACAAAAAAGAAGCACTTGGAAACGAAAGAACAGTAAGAGAGGACTAATAACAGTAACTGCATACATAATTTACTTTACAAGTACTTGGTAATTTTTATGGTAGAGTAAGTTGTGGTGCACCACTTCAATTACATAAACATTGAGATGTGAATATACATTTCCCTTATCTGCATTGTTGTTTTTAGTGTACTATTTTTTCTGCATGTGGGTTTGTCATGTATAGATATAAGTTAGTGCATTTGCTGCTGCTGTTTACCAGGCATAGTGCTACTGAATTTCACTTTGTATTACTCTGTTAAGCCAGTTTTACTACTGATTTATTTTTCTTGTTCCTGCACAGTGGCTCATATTAGTTGTAATGTTGCATTTTCTCTGTTAATTTAGATTTACTGCTGCTTGCTTTGCCAATCTGCATTTTTTGTCATTGCTGTTTGTGTTAATTGTTTTGTGCTGCTGCATTGCCTCATCCCTTAGTTTAACATCTGAGCTCAGTAGATTTAAGTTAGCTTAAGAGGGGGTGGACTATATAAGAAACTAACTATGATGGATTGGAAGAAATGCATTGAGAAGCTATAAGAAAATGGTTTGACCAAAAAAGTAGTGTACAGTGGAGAAAAATTATTTTTGAAAGGGGATGTGAACAGAATACAGAAAGCATGTGTGGATAGGATTTTATTTTTATTTTTTGGCTGGAGCAAATGTCGAAATAAGGGGGACGACCTATGGAATGAAGTTTTGGGTTGGACTGCAGTACCAAATGTTACACTGAAAATAAACCCTGACATTTCCTTTTGTGTTATCCCACTATGTGTTTGTGTACCATTGTGTATTTGTTTTCTTCCTGTCTCTGTGTACTGTTTCATAGAACTTTTTTCTCTTCTAATACGAAGCTACATTCACTATGTTTCAAAAGTTATTCTGATCTTTTATGTATTTACTTATGTCATAATTCAAGTAACGCGGATCTATATGTTTACTTTTATTCTTTCGTAAAGCCTGTATTACTACAAATGTTATCTGTATTGTTACGTTCTTTAATGATGTATTTTGTACCTTTGTTACTGTATTCTTATGTTATAAAATTGTAATTCACACCAGGTCATCAAATTAAGTAACTTCTAAGTTACATTTCACTGCACACGTTTCTGTTGGTCATGGTATATGGACAATATGTGAGAAGTAGGGACTGTTAGTGTTTGCACATGTGTTGATAATTCAGCAAGGGACTGGTTAACAGCATTGCTGGTTCTAAGGAAAATTCCAAAAACTTTGTGAGTGCACAAGTGGTGTTTCATGGACTTGCTATGTTGTCCATAAGACTCTTCTATGGTGATTGTGCACCTGCACAGTCGCAACAGATGTCTGCTGGCCGTCTCTACAAGGACTACAGTGGTTCATGGTGTGGGTTCCTGTAGTCATGTCCTAGTTCATGAACCACGGGCAACGTATGAGTGGCCAAGTAAGTGGTCCCGACAGTCGGGATACCAGTTACTTTGGAATAAGCCTGGGCATCTCGGACCTATTCTGAGTCGTGGTCACCTTTGTGCTCATATGGCAAATACTACCAAATTCACCGGTTAGTCCCTCAGCCATTAGGGGTAAAACCCAATGGGACTCGGGGCAAGTAAGGCTAGCAACCTGCTTCCCTGGTACTTTAAATATGATGCTGGCAACAATCAGAGCAAAATGCCTCGGACCTTTGGGGGTGACGGAGTTCCACCTCTAACTGACAAACCAGGGACTCCTAAGATACGATTTGGTAAACAAATGGTAATGAGATGGGGAGCTATTAATATCAATGGGGGCAACTCTGGGAAGAAGGTAGAGCTGGCAGAGGCTGCAAGTAAGATGGGGCTGGACGTTTTAGCTGTTAGTGACATTCGGGTAAGGGGTGAGAAAGAAGAGGAAGTGGGAGAATACAAGGTCTACCTGTCAGGAATCAAAGCAGGAATAGCACAATGGGGTGTAGGGCTTTACATCAGGAAAGAAATGGAACCCAGCGTAGTTGCAATAAGATACGTAAACGAACAACTGATGTGGATAGATTTGACAATGTCTAGCAAGAAAATTAGGATTGTGTCAGTATATTCACATTGTGAAGGGACATATCAAGATGAGATGGGTAGTTTTTATGAGGCACTCAGTGATGTAGTTGTTAGAGCAAACGACAAGGACAGTGTTCTGCTCATGGGTGATTTTAACGCCAGGATTGGAAATCGAACAGAAGGGTATGAAAAGGTTATGGGTAAATTTGGAGAGGATATGGAGGCCAACAGGAACGGGAAACAACTCTTGGATTTCTGTGCCAGTATGGGCTTAGTAATCACAAACTCCTTTTTTAAACATAAGAACATTCACCGGTATACTTGGGAAGGCAGGGGAACCAGATCTGTCATTGACTATATAATAACAGATCAGGAATTCAGGAAGGCTGTGAGGGACACACGTGTATTCAGGGGATTCTTTGATGAGACTGATCATTACTTAATCTGTAGCGAAATTGGGATTGTGAGGCCGAAAGTGCAGGAGGTCAGGTCCATATGTAGGAGGATAAGAGGGGAAACTTCAGGATAAGGAAATCAGGCACAAGTACATAACAGCGATCTTAGAAAGGTACCAGTTAGTTGAATGTAGTCAATTACAGTCATTGGAATAGGAATGGACAAGGTACAGGGACACAGTACTAGAAGTGGCTAAAGAATATCTTGGAACAGTAGTGTGTAAAAGTAGGATGAAGCAAACAGCTTGGTGGAATGATACAGTCAAGGTAGCCTGTAAAAGGAAAAAGAAGGCGTATCAAAAATAGCTACATATCAGAACCCAGGTAGACAGAGAAAGTTATGATGAAGAAAGAAACAAAGCCAAACAGATAATTGCGGCATCCAAGAAGAAATCGTGGGAAGACTTAGGAAACAGGTTGGAGACTATGGGTCAAGCTGCTGGAAAACCATTCTGGAGTGTAATTAGCAGTCTTCGAAAGGGAAGTAAGAAGGAAATGACAAGTATTTTGGACAGGTCAGGAAAACTGCTGGTGAATCCTGAGGATGCCTTGGGCAGATGGAGGGAATATTTAGAAGAGTTGCTCAATGTAGGTGAAATTGCGATCAGTAATGTTTCATATTTCGAGGTAGAATGGGATAGGAATGATGATGGAAATAGGATCACATTTGAGGAAGTGCAAAAAATGGTCAATAGATTTCAGTGCAATAAAGCGGCTGGTGTGAATGAAATTAAGTCGGAACTCATCAAATACAGTGGAATGTCAGATCTTAAATGGTTACACAGGATAATTGAAATGGCCTGGGAGTTGGGACAGGTTCCATCAGACTGGACAAAAGCAGTAATCACACCAATCTTTAAACATGGAAACAGAAAAGATTGTAACAACTACAGAGGTATCTCTTTAATCAGCGTTGTGGGTAAAATCTTCTCAGGTATTGTTGAAAGGAAAGTGCGAGTATTAGTTGAGGACCAATTGGATGAAAATCAGTGTGGGTTTAGGCCTCTTAGAGGTTGTCAGGTCCAGATCTTTAGCTTACGGCAAATAATGGAGAAGTGTTATGAGTGGAACAGGGAATTGTATCTATGCTTTATAGATCTAGAAAAGGCATATGACCGGGTTCCTAGGAGGAAGTTATTGTCTGTTCTACAAGATTATGGGATAGGAGGCAAACTTTTGCAAGCAATTAAAGGTCTTTACATGGATAGTCAGGCAGCAGTTAGAGCTGACGGTAAATTGAGTTCATGGTTGAGAGTAGTTTCAGGGGTAAGACAAGGCTGCAACCTGTCTCCACTGTTGTTCAAATTATTTATGGATCATATGTTGAAGACAATAGACTGGCTGGGTGAGATTAAGATAGGTGAACACAAAATAAGCAGTCTTGCATATGCGGATGACTTAGTTGTGATGGCAGATTCGATTGAAAGTTTGCAAAGTAATATTTCAGAGCTGGACCAGAAATGTAAGGACTATGGTATGAAGATTAGCATCTCCAAAACGAAAGTAATTTCAGTCGGAAAGAAATATAAACGGATTGAGTGCCAAATAGGAGGAACAAAGTTAAAACAGGTGGACGGTTTCAAGTACTTAGGATGCATATTCTCACAGGATGACAACATAGTGAAAGAACTGGAAGGGAGGTGTAGCAAAGCTAATGCAGTGAGCGCTCAGCTACGACCTACTCTCTTCTGCAAGAAGGAAGTCAGTACCAAGACTAAGTTATCTGTGCACCGTTCAATCTTTCGATCAACTTTGTTGTATGGGAGCGAAAGCTGGGTGGATTCAGGTTACCTTATCAACAAGGTTGAGGTTACGGATATGAAAGTAGCTAGGATGATTGCAGGTACTAGTAGATGGGAACAATGGCAGGAGGGTGTCCACAATGAGGAAATCTAAGAAAAACAGGGACTGAACTCTATAGATGTAGCAGTCAGGGTGAACAGGCTTAGATGGTGGGGTCATGTTACACGCATGGGAGAAGCAAGGTTACCCAAGAGACTCATGGATTCAGCAGTAGAGGGTAGGAGGAGTCGGGGCAGACCGAGGAGAGGGTACCTGGATTCGGTAAAGAATGATTTTGAAGTAATAGGTATAACATCAGAACAGGCACCAATGTTAGCACTGAATAGGGGATCATGGAGGAACTGTATAAGGGGGGTTATGCTCCAGACTGAACGCTGAAAGGCATAATCAGTCTTAAATGATGATGATGATGATGATGATGATTTACTGTGATGAATGATCAGGACTGTCATTATGGACTGTGAGAAAATTTTAGCTTTTGACCAACATTGTATCAATAAGTGTGTGCATTTGATTTCTTTGTTATTGTAATTATGATTATGAAAAATTTATTCAAATCTGTATTGGCCACTGCCCAAAACAATTTGTAAAATTTTTTGTCGGGAGCCTGGGGGCTATGTAAGTAGGCTGTTTATGGTTTTATATTGGTAACACCACGTAGCGCTCTGTATGAAAATCACTGGCTGTGCTGTGTGCAGTCTGTGGCAAGTTTGCATTGTTGTCTGCCACTGTAGTGTTCGGCAGCCGGATGTTAACAGCGCGTAGCGTTGCGCAGTTGGAGGCGAGCCGCCAGCAGTGGTGGATGTGGGGAAGTGAGATGGCCGATTTTTGAGAATGGATAATCTGGAGGTGTGTCCATCAGAAACAGTACATTTGTAAGAATGGATGTCATGAACTGCTATATATATTATGACTTTTAAGGTAAATACATTGTTTGTTCTCTATTAAAATCTTTCATTTGCTATCTACACCTATCAGTAGTTAGTGCCTTCCGTAGTTTGGATCTTTTATTTAGCTGGCAGTAGTAGCGCTCGCTGTATTGCAATAGTTCGAGTAACGAAGATTTTTGTGAGGTAAGTGATTTGTGAAACGTATAGGTTAATTTAGTCAGGGCCATTCTCTAGTAGGGATTACTGAAAGTCAGATTGCGTTGCTCTAAAAAAATATTGTGTGTCAGTTTAAGCACAGTCATATATAATTTTTCTAAGGGGACGTTTCACGTTTTGCTGTCCAGCCCCATGTGTCGGACATTTTGTGAACTTTGTTTTTTTTTTTTTTTTTGTTCTAATAAAGCCCCATGTCATTTCAAGCATGTGTGTCAATTTTTACCTGTCTATCTACATTATTCCGTGGTTACTTAAGTTTTCAAATTTATACTGATTTTTGATCTCCCGGTATATATGGAGAATGACAGCGATCCTGTCACACTTCTCTGGGCGCTCCTGACGATGTTCTTGACTCTGATGAACTCTCGCCTTCGAGGACAACGTACTGCCTTCTATAGCTTTAGAAGTCTCTGAGCCATTCACTTGTCTGTGAACCTGTTCCATATACTCGTACCTTCGTTAACAGCCTGCAGTGGGCCACCGTGTCAAACGTTTACCGGAAATATAGAATGATGGAAACTGCCTGTTAACTTTCATATATAGTTCGCTTAATATCATGTGAGAAAAGGGCATGCTGAATTTCGCACGAGCGACGCTTTCTAAAACCTTGCTGGTTCATGGACAAAAGCCTTACGGTCTCAAGAAAATTTACGAAATTCGAATTGAGAATATGTTAACGGATTCGGCAGCGAACCGATATTGGGGATAATAGTCTGCAATTTTACGGATCCGTCCTTTTGCCCTGTTTATGCTCTGCAGTCACCCGCTTGGGACTTTATGCTGGGCGAGTATGCTGAGAGAACAGTTCCGTACTTCACAATCATATACAAAAGCTCGCCCGACCTTTACGTACAGACAGAAAAGTGTATACTATGTATTTTCCGTAAAAGGAGGAATTTTAATTTGAAGAGGCTGTCTGGTAGCAGCGGATAAATACGATATTGCATTCATGTCCGAAGGAACATTGCATCTTTCTTATTAACAACACACAGGCACTTCAGTACAATGGGCAGCGACTTCAAATTAAGGTGTCCTCCCCTGTAGGGGAATTACATAATGAGTGTACGAGTATAGATTGTGACGCATTAACGATGACATACGGAAGTTTGGATTTGGCCGTGGGTTGTGCACGGCAAGCAGAGCGGCTAAGGTGACTGCTCGGGTAAAGCGGGAAATCCCGGCTCAAGTCCTGCTACAGCACAAATTTTCATTTCACACATGCCCTTATACAACTAATGGTTGTTCGTATTCGTAAGCGCGAATACTTCGTGTAACTCTTTATTTCATGGACTGATGGCTGTTGTTGGCAGCGAATCTCAAATTGATTCCAGAAGGCTTCTAGAATGCTTTTGACGTAGTTCCTCACAGACGATCAAATTGCTTGCATATAGAGTGTCGTCTCAGTTGTGCGAATGGATCCGTGATTTCACGTCGGATAGATCACCGTAGTAATCAACGGGAAGCCATTGAGTAAAAAATGTACCGATATCTGACGTTCCCAAAGGAACTCTTATAGGCCTCCTGCCGTTCAAAAACTGTGTAAACAACCTGAGCGGACATCTTAGACTGTTCGCAGACGATGTTGTCCTTTACCTTCTTGTTAAGTGATTGGAAGATCAAATGCAATAGCAAAATAATTCAGACAAAATATCTACGTGGCGCGAGAAGTAGCACTTGATCCTAAATAATGAAATGTGAGGTCAGTCACATGAGTATTGAAAGGAATTCGGTAAATTTCGAGTACATGACAAATCACACGAATCTAAAGGCTCTCATTCCTACTAAAAACGTAGGAATTACAATCACGAATATCTTAAATTGGAATGATCGCATGGACCATTTTGTGGGAAGGCAAACCAAACACTGCGTTTTATTGCCTGACACTGAGAAGATGCAACTCGTCTGCTAAACAGACTGCCTACACAACGCTTGTCCGTCCTCAGAGTAATGCTGTGCAGTACAGGCTCCTTACCAAATTGGACTGACGCAGGACATCGCAAAAGTTCAGAGCAGGGGACCTCTTTTTGTGTTACCGTGAAATGAGCAAGAGAGTGTCACACATATGATCAAATTGGGGTGGCAATCATTAAAAGAAAGGGGTTTTCTGTTGCGACGAGATCTTTTCACGAAACTTCAATCACCAGAGTTCTCCTTTGAAGGTGTAAATATTTTGATCTCATACACAGCTACATAGTAAGATCATAGTAATAAATTAAGAGAAATCAGAGTTCGCATGGAAACATTTAAATGTTCGTTTTTCCCTAGCGGTGTTCGAGATTGAAATGGTGGAGAAATAGTGTGAAAGTCGTTTGATTAACCCTGTCTCAGGCATTTCAGTGTGAAATGCAGCGTATTCACATGATGTATTGGTTGGTTCAAATGGCTCTGAGCACTATGGGACTCTACGTCTTTAGTCATAAGTCCCCTAGAACTTAGAACTACTTAAACCTAACTAACCTAAGGACATCACACACATCCATGCCCGAAGCAAGATTCGAACCTGCGACCGTAGCAGTCCCGCGGTTCCGGACTGAAGCGCCTAGAACCGCACGGCCACCGCGGCTGGCCACATGATGTATTCTAGTACTAGGCTGCATTTACTGTTTTTCACTCTCACAGCGCATTCCAGTGCCAGGTTGGCTTAATACCGTAGTAAATGTCCCAGTATTCTGTCCAGTTACAAGTGTAGCAAGTTTTACCCGGATTTTCACACGTGATTCCGTAAAATCTCCATCTGAATCGGAAATTTTAATGACAATATTAGTGCTTTTCGAAACGCAACGATAATTCCATAAGAATGTTCCCGAAGGAACATATTTATAGACCTTCCCTTTCTTCTCTGTAGTATAAGGCCTCTTCCGCTTCCACTCGGGAAAAGCACTAATTATTATAAAAGAATGAACGAGTAATGAGCCTCTTTTTGTAGACGAAACTCATGCTAGACAACTCAACTGCTGTCGGTACGGTCCGGTACTAAACAGCCAGGTCGACGAACTTTTAATAGCGATAACCAATAATGAAATTAGTGTATTGAGTCTGATAGGATACCGTTGTTGACCCAAACTATGGTGATCAGCTAACTACATCACGTGAAGTTACCTAATAGCTGTAAATACGAGGGCAGTTCAATAAGTAATGCAACACATTTTTTTTCTCGGCCAATTTTGGTTGAAAAAACCGGAAATTTCTTGTGGAATATTTTCAAACATTCCCGCTTCTACTCGTCTAGTTTCATTGACTTCCGACAGGTGGCAGCGCTGTACGGAGCTATTAAAATGGCGTCTGTAACGGATGTGCGTTGCAAACAACGGGCAGTGATCGAGTTTCTTTTGGCGGAAAACCAGGGCATCTCAGATATTCATAGGCGCTTGCAGAATGTCTACGGTGATCTGGCAGTGGACAAAAGCACGGTGAGTCGTTGGGCAAAGCGTGTGTCATCATCGCCGTAAGGTCAAGCAAGACTGTCTGATCTCCCGCGTGCGGGCCGGCCGTGCACAGCTGTGACTCCTGCAATGGCGGAGCGTGCGAACACACTCGTTCGAGATGATCGACGGATCACCATCAAACAACTCAGTGCTCAACTTGACATCTCTGTTGGTAGTGCTGTCACAATTGTTCACCAGTTGGGATATTCAAAGGTTTGTTCCCGCTGGGTCCCTCGTTGTCTAACCGAACACCATAAAGAGCAAAGGAGAACCATCTGTGCGGAATTGCTTGCTCGTCATGTGGCTGAGGGTGACAATTTCTTGTCAAAGATTGTTACAGGCGATGAAACATGGGTTCATCACTTCGAACCTGAAACAAAACGGCAATCAATGGAGTGACGCCACACCCACTCCCCTACCAAGAAAAAGTTTAAAGCCATACCCTCAGCCGGTAAGTCATGGTTACAGTCTTCTGGGACGCAGAAGGGGTTATTCTGTTCGATGTCCTTCCCCATGGTCAAACGATCAACTCTGAAGTGTATTGTGCTACTCTTCAGAAATTGAAGAAACGACTTCAGCGTGTTCGTAGGTACAAAAATCTGAACGAACTTCTCCTTCTTTATGACAACGCAAGACCTCACACAAGTCTTCGCACCCGAGAGGAGCTCACAAAACTTCAGTGGACTGTCCTTCCTCATGTACCCTACAGCCCCGATCTCGCACCGTCGGATTTCCATATGTTTGGCCCAATGAAGGACCCAATCCGTGGGAGGCACTACGCGGATGATGAAGAAGTTATTGATGCAGTACGACGTTGGCTCCGACATCGACCAGTGGAATGGTACCGTGCAGGCATACAGGCCCTCATTTCAAGGTGGCGTAAGGCCGTAGCATTGAATGGAGATTACGTTGAAGAATAGTGTTGTGTAGCTAAAAGATTGGGGAATAACCTGGTGTATTTCAATGCTGAATAAAACAACCCCTGCTTCATAAAAAAAATGTGTTGCATTACTTATTGAACTGCTCTCGTATTAGATGGCAGAAGTCTGTGTGACGAATTTATGCAAATGCGTTTCTTTTTTATGAAGAAGCAGAACTTTTAAAGGGGAAGAAACTGTATGAGGAAACCCAGTACTGGAGCGAATATACAGGGTGGTAAGTAACATTGTTTTAGAGTAGGGTGTCTCGTGTTCGATTCTTACTACTGTCTCATGTCCAGTATTTGTATCGCTTTCTTGGTTGGTTTTAGGAAACCAAACGAAGACACGTTTGGCGACATCGTCTCTGGCGGACCGCTTTAATTTGCGCTCGAACGGTCTGCTTAGCTAACTTCAATGTTAACAACTCTGAAACGGAGCAACTTACTGATTTTCTTTTTCATAACAATTATTTCTCAGCACAACCTACCATCAGACCGCCTTACATGCATTTCAGAATATTTCTGTGTAATTTTCAGTGCGTTTAAACAAAGGAAACCTTTCAATACGAAGAAAATACGGAAACAGATTGTGATAGAGAATTATTTTAATGTCCAAAACGATTAATTACAAGATAGACAATCCCGTACGGGCGATTACAATTCGTCTCACTTCCCGCACAAAATCATAAATTGTGTAGGTATACAACAAGACTAAAATTTGATACAATTAAAGTATCCTCTCGACGTTCAGTTGAGAGAGAGAGAGAAAGAGAGAGAGAGAGAGAGAGAGAGAGAGACTGAACGCCATCGGCGCTCATGGATGTGTCAATCGCAACTGGAGATCTCCTTACACTTGGACACATGGTTCCGAACTGATCGCATATTAATTAAGATATTCACTACCATTTGAACAACGCAAGAATTAACTCTGTGTAAAATGACTTTAAATCAGGACGATAGGAAAAAACCTATGCTGTGCATACCATATTCATCCTGGAATCAATATACCGTACATTACAGACCTTTCTTCTCTGTAGTATAAGATCTCTTCTTATCTCAATTCGCAAAAATGTTAATTTGATATATTACAGGATAGTGGTCAGTCCCGATTTCAGAACCTCTCTATACTCTTGTATCTTTTACAGACCTTGTATTCTTCTATTCACTGTTACATAATCTACAACTGAACGGTAAGAGCCAAGTGCAGCTGTGAATATCAGTTTTTCGAATACACTTTTTCGTTGCTTTTAAATAATTAAGAGTTGAAAAATATCCAAATAATTGCCCATTGTGAATAAATGTTGTTTCTCCGTACATTCCAACTTTAGCTATTGAATTTGTTTCCTAGCGTTGCTTTTACGTCACCAAACACAACAACTATATGTTTTTGGTTATACCCCTCCACAATTTTTTGACTATAGGAAAATGTAACTGATTTCTCAATCTTACCTTTGAAATGTTCTAGTGTGTGTGAATATCTAAGGGACCAAACTGCTGAGGTCATCGGTTCCTAGGCTTACACACTACTTAAACTAACCTATGCTAAGAACAAGACACACACCCATGCCCGAGGGAGGACTCGAACCTCCGGAGGGAGGGGAATCTTACCCTCCTCTGGAGTCAAGTTTCCTGTTTCTGTTTCTATCGCTGATGTTCTAACTTTTCACTTATATATTAGTAATTACTAATAAATTTCTCTTCCCATTTTTTATGAGTATTACCACACCTTTCATTGCTTTTTCCTTCTGTTGTATTCCATTATACATCATTACATATTCCCCATCGTATTAACTACCTTCCAGCTTCTTCATAGATTGTGAGACAGCTGTAAATCCGTTTTTGTGATTACGTATTCGCTATTTCTTCTTCTTTGTAAGCAATTGCTCTTGCATCCAATACAGCTACTCTTAAGTTTCCAGGTATCCATTGTCTCTTTTCATTTTCTCTAGCAGGAGGTGTAACAGAAAATCCTTTCCGTTTTTCCGAAGCAAATTTGAAAACTAGGACTATTTTGAAATGTCCCTGAGTGTGTGGCCTACCTGGAGGACGTGAGAGACCGCCATCTACCAGCTTGCTAGTCAATCAGTAATTAAACCACAACTAAAGGTTCCATGAAGAGTTACGGAACAAACTAATTGGGTATTGCAGCAGCATTTCATCTTCCTACATCCTGCAGTCGTACCGATGGCACTCGGTAGTTTCCGGTTAATTTGCTTGACAGGGTACAGAAATGGGAGGTGAGGTTGACATTAGCGAACACAGGCTTTATACTCGCACCATAACCACATTAATAACTTCTTACGTATCACTTTATAACGTTATTCACAGTACATCACTTTCCATTCGATTATTCTTCAACGCAGGAATTTCACCCAACAGAATTTGCAGATACCTAAATAATCTGTGACTGAATCTGTGGAAATTCGAGATATGTTCAGAAACGACCATGCCTGATAATAATTAAATGTTTTCGCTTAAAACCAGCTAACAGTTTATTTCGTCCAATTTAATGTGAAATGTGCGTAATTATTTGCGGCAATTATCTCATGGGTCGCAATTAATTACGAAACCATTTGGCTTCTTTGCATTTGATTAAAACTCCGACGTTTTTCGCGCTATTCTCAGTGCCAAAACCCTCACAGTATGATTTCTCCCCTTCGTAAAAGCACACTACAAGATTTTGTGTCCACCTACGCATGGGCTTTAATCTCTTTGATTTTTCTGTCAGGATCATAACACGGAACATGCGTCGCAGAAATTAGTATGTTCCTTAACTCCTCACGGAGCGTTTAGTAGCTGTGGTTTTCATTTCAAATACAGATTTCACGTCAATCACTCATCTGCGAGTCGCCTTATTTTGTAAAGCTACTGCATCCTACTTCTATTTGAACATGCTTCCATTAATCAAATGCTCGTCACACAAATTTATAATTGCTAAACCCAGCATTTGGTTGCATTACCGACCAAATAAATAAAATATACTTTAACGCCTTACGATGTGCCCTGTCACGTTGCACCGTTATTTTATTTTCTCCTTCACTCGAATCAAAATTTTCCGACCTATCCACCTAATATTCAGGATTCCTTTATAAGACTACATTCGAAAAGTCAACATTTACTTACAAAGAAGGTAACGCTCGGAACTGATACTTACAGGAGATTGTTTCTTAGATTTATGGGAGAGAAGGGGCAGGAAGAGAAAAAAAAAGAAAATGCCAATGGTACATCGCTACGTCTAATAAGCTGTAGAAAACTCGTTCGCATGTGAAAGAGCTTCCACTCGCCTCAGAATGGATAAATACAGACCTTGTTTGGTTTTCCATTCAATATTATAACATTTTCCCCCCAAGATGACGGCAATTTCTGGTAACAATGGTGGATGAGGGTAGAGATGAAGCAGTCTTCTTTCCAAAGTAGACGACAAAGGCATAATAATATTGAGATCTGCTGACGGTGCATTCTGCCTACGTCATCACTGAATCTGGGGCAGAAGTTGGAAACAGGGTAGAACAAGACTCATCCGGCCAAAGGACTTTCTTCTGTTTCTTCATAATCCAATTTTTGTGTTGTCGATAACACCTATTCTTATTATGGACATTTCCTTCACTAATCAGTGGTTTAGAATTCCAACTGATCCGACAGACCTTTGTAGCCGAGCGGTTCTAGACGCTTCAGTCTGGAACCGCGCGACCGCTACGGTCGCAGGTTCGAATCCTGCCTCGCGCATGGATTGTGTGATATCCTTACAATGGTTAGGTTTCAGTAGTTCTAAGTTATAGGGGACTGATGAATTGAGATGTTAAGTCCCATAGTGCTCAGAACCATTTGAATTTTGAACCAACTGGCCCAGTGATCCCTGCAGGCCACTGAAGTCACTTACGGAGGCATAGTGACCGAACACCGAGGTCTTCTAACATTAACTATGGACTCCACACACCAGTCTTGGCTTACTGGAGCACACATTCGTCCATTTCTATGTTGCTGCTTCTTGGGAATAAAGAAAAGAATTGTCTTCTTATGACGTAGAACTGACGCTTCACATCGTTCGCATCATATGATTGATTCCCGTCCATCAGCGGTGTCTTCTGACTTAATATTGTAGAACGTAAGTACCAAAAGTGGGCCAAAGTTAGTACTAGGCCATTTCTATCTCCTATGAGTATCAAGTATCGAAGTGGCCAATAACATTAGAAAATGGAAGTAATATACTGTGTATAAATTCCATGTCCGTGCATGCCAAAAATCTGACAAAAGGAATTTATATTTTGTCATCAGTAAAGCTGGCACACACATTTCATAGAAAGACTTTTGGAAAAAATTATGGCATTATACTAAAGGTATTTTCCGAAAATTAACTTGAGCAGTTGCCCAGGCAACCAATTCGTTTACACATGTTGAGATGGCAACACGTCTGATCTAAATTTAGCGATTAACCACCCAATGACATTGTAGCATTAGTGGCCATTATCAGTGTGTGATTTTTAATAAGACGGAGAAGATGATATTGCTTAACAAAGGTGACAAGAAAATAATTATAAATTATCTAAGTCGATGATAAAAATCTATGCTGGAGGGGAGAAAGGGAACGATATACACTGAAGTGCCTACAAAACAGCTGTAGGCATTCGTATTCAAATACAGAGAGGTGTAGACTAGCAAAATTCGGCGCTGCGGGTGGCAACGGCTATATAATACAACAAGTGTATGGCGCAGTTCTTAGATCGGTTACATCTGCTACAGTGGCAGGTTATCAGGAGTTAAAGGAGTTCGAACGTGGTATTATAGTCGGCACAAGAGCTGTGGGACACAGCATCTCCGAGGCAGCGATGAAGTGGGCATTTTCCTGTACGACCAATTCACGAGTGTACCGTGAATATCAGGAAGCCGCTAAAACATCAAATCACCTACGTCGCCTCAGCCGGAGAAAGATCCTGTAAGAACAGGACCAACGACGACTGAAGAGAATCGTGCAACGTGACAGAACTGCCACTCTTCCGCAAATTTCTCCATATTTCAATGCTGTGTCAACGTGCGAACCATTCAACGAAACATCATCGATACGGGCTTTCGGAACCGAAGCTCACCCGTGTACCCTTTATGACTTACGCCTCGCGTGGGTCTGTCAACACCGACATTGGGCTGTTGATGATTGGACACATGTTGCCTGGTCGGACGAGTCTCGTTTCAAATTGTGTCAGGCGGACGGACGTGTACAGTTATGGAGACAATCCTATGAACCAAAAGACTCTGCATGTCAGCAGGGAACAAGTAAGCTGGTGGAGGTTCTCTAATGTGTAGGGTGTGTGCGATTGGAGTGATATGGGACCCCTGATACGTCTAGATACGACTCTGACAGGTGACACGTACGTAAGCATCCTGTCTGATCAACTGCATCCATTCATGTCCATTGTACATTCCGACGGACTTTGGCAATTCCATCATGACAATGAGATATTCCACACGTCCAGAACTGCTACAAAGTGGCTCCAGGAAGACTTCTGAGTTTAAACACTTCCGATGGCCACCAAACTACCTACATGAACATTATTGAGCGTATCTGTGATGCCTTGCAACGCGTTATTCAGAAGAGAGCTCTACCCCATCGTACTCTTACGGATTTATGGACAGCCCTACAGAATTCATGGCGTCGATTCCCTCCAGCACTACTTCAGACATTAGTCAAGGCGACGCCACGTCGTGTTGCGGCAATTCTGCGTGCTCGCGTGGGTCCTACACGATATTAGACAGGTGTACCACTTTCTATGGCTCTTCAGTGAATATAAAAAATTCAGAAACATATGCTAGATAGATTTGTATCATGCAAAACAGAAAGGACTCTAGTTGGTTCGCTAACTACATTACAAAGTATTTGTGAAATTAGAACTACACAATAGATTCACACGAGACCTAGTTATAGCTGAAAAACAAAGGCTGAGCAAAGCCAAACAATCAAAACGACAGCTTTCGGAGAAGCGTTCAGTGAACTCCAAACAAGATTTTTCTTGCCGAGTTGATAAAACGTTTTTGTCCTATGTAAACCCCCAAAATAAAACAAAGGGTTCTGTTCATATTTCCGTTGAGCATGATGATACTGACATGGGATACGATAAAATGGAAGTTGAAATGCTACTTTCTTTGCATACCTTAAGTTTTCAACTGGCAAGATCACAAGGCACAGTCGCAGATATGACGGATGGAAATAAGTGATCAAAAAACAACCGATAGAACTTGACCGAGAGCAGAGCGATGGACATAATGTAACGGCTAATGTTGGGACTAAATGTCCTATCTTTTTTAGCAATAGTCTGTCGTAGGTTTCTGAAAACCCGAGTGTAACACTAAATAAGAAAACACACAGTTGTTGCAGTCTTTTTTCGGAAGGTAAATAATTATTCTGTATATTCATCACTAGTCTCGCACACACATACACTCCTGGAAATGGAAAAAAGAACACATTGACACCGGTGTGTCAGACCCACCATACTTGCTCCGGACACTGCGAGAGGGCTGTACAAGCAATGATCACACGCACGGCACAGCGGACACACCAGGAACCGCGGTCTTGGCCGTCGAATGGCGCTAGCTGCGCAGCATTTGTGCACCGCCGCCGTCAGTGTCAGCCAGTTTGCCGTGGCATACGGAGCTCCATCGCAGTATTTAACACTGGTAGCATGCCGCGACAGCGTGGACGTGAACCGTATGTGCAGTTGACGGACTTTGAGCGAGGGCGTATACTGGGCATGCGGGAGGCCGGGTGGACGTACCGCCGAATTGCTCAACACGTGGGGCGTGAGGTCTCCACAGTACATCGATGTTGTCGCCAGTGGTCGGCGGAAGGTGCACGTGCCCGTCGACCTGGGACCGGACCGCAGCGACGCACGGATGCACGCCAAGACCGTAGGATCCTACGCAGTGCCGTAGGGGACCGCACCGCCACTTCCCAGCAAATTAGGGACACTGTTGCTCCTGGGGTATCGGCGAGGACCATTCGCAACCGTCTCCATGAAGCTGGGCTACGGTCCCGCACACCGTTAGGCCGTCTTCCGCTCACGCCCCAACATCGTGCAGCCCGCCTCCAGTGGTGTCGCGACAGGCGTGAATGGAGGGACGAATGGAGACGTGTCGTCTTCAGCGATGAGAGTCGCTTCTGCCTTGGTGCCAATGATGGTCGTATGCGTGTTTGGCGCCGTGCAGGTGAGCGCCACAATCAGGACTGCATACGACCGAGGCACACAGGGCCAACACCCGGCATCATGGTGTGGGGAGCGATCTCCTACACTGGCCGTACACCACTGGTGATCGTCGAGGGGACACTGAATAGTGCACGGTACATCCAAACCGTCATCGAACCCATCGTTCTACCATTCCTAGACCGGCAAGGGAACTTGCTGTTCCAACAGGACAATGCACGTCCGCATGTATCCCGTGCCACCCAACGTGCTCTAGAAGGTGTAAGTCAACTACCCTGGCCAGCAAGCTCTCCGGATCTGTCCCCCATTGAGCATGTTTGGGACTGGATGAAGCGTCGTCTCACGCGGTCTGCACGTCCAGCACGAACGCTGGTCCAACTGAGGCGCCAGGTGGAAATGGCATGGCAAGCCGTTCCACAGGACTACATCCAGCATCTCTACGATCGTCTCCATGGGAGAATAGCAGCCTGCATTGCTGCGAAAGGTGGATATACACTGTACTAGTGCCGACATTGTGCATGCTCTGTTGCCTGTGTCTATGTGGCTGTGGTTCTGTCAGTGTGATCATGTGATGTATCTGACCCCAGGATTGTGTCAATAAAGTTTCCCCTTCCTGGGACAATGAATTCACGGTGTTCTTATTTCAATTTCCAGGAGTGTATGTTAAGTTCGTCTTTTTCTCTCTGTTCACAAAGTCCTAAAGGCAACAAGGAACGGAATAATGTTTCATATGAAGTCCCTGACATCAGCTATGTATTTGATAAAAATCTATGCCGTCACCTCTTAAATAGACGTGTAGTTACTGAATATCAGATTGGTTATTCTGCAGGCTTAAAGTGTACATAGAAATTAGAATCCAATATGCCGATTTTGAAAACGGGTCATTGTTAGAGGGGGACTTTAAGGGAAAAGAGAGAGGTGCGTTATTGTTTACTATGCGTTAGTGTACACTGCAAATACGTTCTGACAATAGTTATTCCTCCAGAGACTGTGCGCGTGTGACTCTGTTCTGTACCGACACGCAAACGTAAGTAGAAAAACTTATATGTAATGGTGAAAGACTTCAGGGTGATACACGCTAGATGAAAAGGCTGTTAGAGGACCTTCAGCACAAAGTAATGTAAAATAATGTGATTAAATAAACAAGAAGGGCAGCACGTACGTCTAGAATTACATCTACACACATCTTCCGCAAGCCACCGAATGGTGCACGGCGTATGGTGCTTAAGGGTATAGACGTTGGCAACTGAAAAATCGTTCATCACTTAGCAACAAATTTCGATTCTCTAAATTCTCTTAAGAGTGTTTCTTGAAAAGAACATCGTCTTACCTCCAGCAGTACCCCTTTGAGTTCATTAAGCAGCCGCTTATGCTCACTTGTTGACCGAACCTACCGGTTACAAACCTAGCAGCACGGCTTTGAATTCCTTCGAATTGCGAGTTTAATTCGACCAGGGGGGATCCCAAACGTCCGTCAATAGCTGAAAGCGTTCAAAGCCAACTAGTGACTAGGGGCGCTTTTTCATAATGATTGAAGCTGTACCCAGCAACTAATCCTAGCTGTGGGGAAGACAGAAAGGAAACTGACATTAATCGGAAAAATCATAATGAACTGCATTACTCCGTTGAAAATATCGCTAGGAGAACCTCGCTTGGGTATCTGTTGAGTACGTTTCACCGTTTTGCGCCCCCCAAAGTTGGGTAAAAAGAAACCGTCACGTTTGGAACAGGAGCTGAACGTTTCATTGTTTATTAAATTAGCCGAAAAGCGTTACAGAATTCAGTGGGGGGAGGGAACGTAAAAGACTATGAGAAGGGCGCCGTACGTCGTGGAGATAGTTCCTCCCAAAATACTACAAGTTTCCATTCCAAAAAAAACCAGAAAGCGTGTTTTTCTGTCTAAATCATGTATCATGTAATGCCTGCGAGGATTAAGTTCGGCCGTATACAGAGTGGTACCGATAGATTGGCTTCTCTCCCAGTTTCCGAGAGTGTAATAGAAAGGGGAAATGACTCTTATACACATTGAAAGGTCAACTACACACCGTACGACTGTGTAAGGTACATCAGGAGTACAGCTGTAAAGATGAAGGTTCTAATATCTTTATTTGATATCCTACATGCTTCCCACATGTCAGTGCCGGCCGGTGTGGCCGTGCGGTTAAAGGCGCTTCAGTCTGGAACCGCGTGACCCCTACGGTCGCAGGTTCGAGTCCTGCCTCAGGCATGGATGTGTGCGATGTCCTTAGGTTAGTTAGGTTTAAGTAGTTCTAAGTTCTAGGGGACTTATGACCACAGATGTTGAGTCCCATAGTGCTCAGAGCCATTTGAACCAATTTTTGAACCCACATGTCAGTTCGTTTTATTAGTTATATATTACATGCGCATCTTCATGCAGTTTGTGGTAGACTTCGGTTAGTTACGCAATTAATCATCCACCAAACTGTTCCTCTGCAATCTTAATTCATTACGAATAACATGAATGATACTGCGCAATTAGAGACTGTAGAATCCGCTCAAAAAAATTAAGTAGGTAGGGTTAGATTCACTGAGGAATTCGACGTCAGCTACACATACAAAGCCAAAACTGAAGTTACACTAACTATGATTCGCTATAAACCATGCACAAATGAGTCAATGTAGTGTATTTTGTCAAAAATATTACGTGCAGAATAAATATAATAAGTAAAGCACTTATAAAATTCGAGTCCCTTACAGGAAATCAAGAAACGTAGCATTCGTCGTGGTTAATCTGACCATCACATGATGGAATACCGTAAAGGTGCTGACGCTGCCGTGCTGCTTCATCCCCTCACCCCCCCGACCCCCCCTCCTCCCCCAATCTTCCGTTTACGTCTTGGTCAGAGGTACGAACGGCTGGCCATTGCCATGTCACAGAGAGGGGCGAAACACCGCCCCCAGCTGCGTAGCTATCTCTAGTGGGTCTGAATATATAGCGCTGTCAGATTCTCCAAGAGCATGAAAGCACATAAAAAAATATCTGCATCACAATTTAAGAGCACCCATATTTCATAGTAGCAAAGACTCTCTGAAATACTTTAGATTCACAAAGACACGCAGACGCACACACACATACACACTACGCACACAATATATGAATAAAATCTAGTAACTGTCAGAGTATTGGTTTCCAAAACAGCAAATACGGAATTTAACATGGGAACAATCTATAAATAACTGTGTTACGCATGTGTATAAATTCACTAAATATTTCAATGTATTCGATATTTCCTGCTACAAAATTTCACAATAATTTTCCAATACTGACAAAAATATAAAGGAGACAAAAAGAAGGAAAACATTACTGGCATGAAAAGCCAATATACATACTTGGAATTGCGACCACGTTACATTGTCCAGGAATAGTATTTTTGCTACTTAATATCTGATCTTTATACTTCTGAAACATTTCTCGTGATAAAAATTTGATGGAAATCATTAGGACAAAGGTATACGGTTCACAGATCACACCTTGATCAGTTTGTACTCATGTCCTGTGAGGTATGATCCTAAGATTTCTACTATAAGTGGATATCACAGTTGGCATTATACTGTCGAGACTGATCTTCAATAATCTGTATCGTGTGCTAGCACCAAACATCCAGACCTAAACTCAGTAATCTACGTGTTTCTCTCTCTCTCCCTCTCTCTCTGTCTCTCTCTCTCTCTCTCTCTCTCTCTCTCTCTCTCTGACCTCTCCAAAGAACTATGCTGTCAATATTTTCTGTGAAATGCCAACAGAAAAGTCGTCCACAGTTTACTTAAATCTTCTTCAGTTGAAGGTACAAAAATTAGAAATCGTAAGGTAAACTTTCCTCTATTACAGGAAACAATACCAACATACATTTATGTTTATTTTTAGACTGTTGACAGAATTATTGCATGATTTTTTTTTTCAAATCGAATCTTAAAACTTGGTTAGTAAGCAATTGAGGCTAGTGTGGGGGAAAGGAAAGGAACTGATGACATCGACTGCCTGAAGACTTTTATGTGGATTCAGCGGCGATAAGTGAAAAATTTCTGCCGGACTGGAACTCCAAGCCACAACCCTCTGGTTACTAGGCAGCTGAGCTATCCACTGCGCCATCTGCACTCAGTGTTTACTGCAAATGTGCAGACTATATCGGCACGCTGACCCGTCGACTCCCCTTCGCACCTAGTGGCACCTGTCCTCAGTCCCTATCCACGCTATCCAAGCTCGCTAATTGTAGTGCAGCTATATCTGTCCCTTTCATGTTCAGAGTCCTGCAACGGCCGTGTTCCCTCGCCTCCTTTGCCACATATGGCTCCTGTCTCGTGTCTGCGGCACTTCTCGATTTCAAAACTTTCCCAGAAAAGCAATGAATATACCCAGCACCATGCTAAATTAAGGACTGTTAGACCATCGGAACTTTTATATTGGCTATCTCTCTGTAATTCAAATTTCATCGAGTAGAATTATTTATCATACGTAAATGAAAATAGATGAGCTAAAAGGCATGCCATTTTTCAATGAAATTTAACATTTTTCCAAAGGTGAAAAACTCCAGTTGAGAGTGCCCCTATTGGGTACTGGTGAACAGTATGGCCGTGTTCTCTAGAGGCCAACGCGGGTACAACGTACCGCCCATTGAGCAGAGTCACAACGAAACAAATTCAAATGACATAGTAGCAGTCTACTGCTGTCTGAAGTTCAGATTCTTCAATTTAATGATGCCACTGTCAATCATTACTTGTAATGTATGAGGATTTTCTCATGAATAAGGAATCTAATCCTCCAGGTTCCAGAAGGTAAGTGTTACTTCCCACTTTGTTTAGATAATGTGTAGCACTGACAAACACCCTCGGTAAAATACCTACCCTCTCTCCCCCTTTGATAGTCCTCCATCTGTACGATAACGAATTTAGGTTAATTACATGAGAATATTTTGAGCGTTTTCTTTCGAATTACCTCGTTTGTTTCCGTTTCCTTAGGTTAAATAATTAGTTCCTTATTTGACAAGTGAAATTCCAAACTGCGGAGGCAACTCTTAAACTTGTTTACTGTTTCTATTCAGAAAGAAATGCTATTATATTACCAAGCAGGAATCTAGATGGTTTTACGATTATTTAAAATTTTTAGTAGTTGACTTCGGGATCCGCTCAGTTCTGCCAGCCATGTAACAAGCGCTGTGTGTGTTCAGGGATAAGTCAACGGGAACAACGCTTAGAGCTTTTGTCACGCTGGCTTGATTAACTTTGATAATCTGAAAAGTAACTTGTGTTCATCCTGATCTCGATTCTCGGGAAAAAGTCCGCCCTAGATTGTTCAGGGCTCTGTGACGGGGGTAGGGGGGGGAGGGGGAAGGGTCTTTGGCAATTTAGCCAAGTTGTGATTCACCAGAAAAGCTGGACCTTTACCGTGGTACCACCGCTGGGTATAAACGATCTTTCATATTCGGACGCCGTTCCTTTCTTAATCAGTCTTATCATCCACACACTGATTGTTCAAAGTATTAACTCGGTTTCACCGACTGATGCCCATCCGTACCGAAATTCATCAACTACCTGATTCCAGCCATCATTAATCAACTGCAGTCACCCTTAAATATGAGTTAACAACAGAGAAGGGTCGTTACAAGTTTGCTGATGTACTTGGGAGGCGTGAGTGACACGTTTGTTGAGCGCAGCACATAAAGTGATTACGTACTGTCGTTCGAGTGTTCAGTCAGTCACGTGTCGTGACAAATGAACTATCAGACGATCTGATAAAACAGCTATCCCGATACTACTAGAGCTCAGATTCGACTGAGCTGGCATTTCGATCTTCCGACTTGGCCATCCCCCCCCCCCCCCTCTCCACTCCCACCCCTCACGCGGCTGTCTAGCGGGACCAAGAACCTTTAGAAATGCTGGAAAATTCACAATTGCCACCCAACAGGTATCCAAGGCGTGTCATTATAAGATGGGATTCACCAAAACATTTAACACATACAGAGGGCGAAAAAGATATGGAAACACCAAAGCCACAACACATTACCATGGGGCACAACATTAATGGTGTGTGGATAAGCTGAGAGCATGGGTCTGACGGGAGGCGTGCTACGCTAGTCTGTACAGTTGTGCTGACAAATGTGTGTCAATGACGCAGTGGTCAGCGCATTTGGTTAGTAAACAGGATGCCGAGGCAAGATTTCTGGCCTGGCACAATTTTCAATTTTCCCCATTGATTTAAATCGATGCCCATTAACAGTTACTGTGTGATTCCTTTGTGTCGTAATGCATTCATAAACCACTTTATTTTTTGGGCCAGTCCACGTCAGTACTCCATACCGGTAGAAGATGATTACTCTTTCCATACCAGGAAAAATATATCCTGTGGCACGTTGTCCTGGATGTATGGGAGATTATGTTATCATAAAATACTGAATTTGAGATTCGAGATGGGAATATGTTTATTGATAATGACAAAGCATCATTAAACGGTCCATCGACAGGAATCGTAAACTTCAGTGAAACTTTTTCAGGAGATTACAAGTTCTCTAGTCTGACCTGTCTTCGATTGTAACTCGAAATGACTAGCAGAGTTTTTAGAACTGCCTAAAACAGGCCATATTTAATAAAACTTACGCAGATAATCCTTTGGACATCCAACCTGAGGATATTAATGCGTTCAATATGGTGAGAGTTCTATGATGAAATTATATGTGTGAACTTCATTGGACACATATCAGAAGACATGTGAAAGAAAATAGCTAAACAACTTATGGATAGAAATATTAAACTTAGCATACAAATAGGTGAGTCTGCTACTATAAATAATGAATAGGTCCTAGTAAGTTGTTTGAAGTGCTTCATGGCCATTTCTCTGAATTTTTTGGTATTTAGTTGAGTTGACTGAGACGACAGCATTTTCAATGAAAGGAATTCTGCTAAATAGTTTGGATTCACGTAATCCAAATGCAACTTACATTAAAGCAGACCTAGTTGGATTTGCCTGTGATAGTGCCTCCGTAACTCCTGGTAAGATAAAAGGTATTGCAAAAGAAGTGGAAGAACTTTTTCACCATATACAAATATGACTTTGCTCAAATCATAGTTTGGAATTAGCTGTTCATGATACAATAACTGAAGTGGAGATGTTGCTAATTTCCATTACATTATCGATCAATTTTATTCTACACACAGCATGTTACCTAAAAATCAGATACAACTTAATAATGTGCAGCAACTTTAGGGCAGATATTATACAAGATTAGTAAGATATTAACCGTAAGATGGGCAGCTTAGAATTTGCTGCCGAAGAGGGCTATAGATCCTAAGGAAAGCACTTCACAGAACCTGCGAATGATTCCAAGAGAGATGGCAAGAAAAGAAGCAAGAAAAACCGTCTACGCAAAATTCTGACTAGTAATGAATTTATTTATAAAATTTCTATGATGCTCTAACAGGGCTTACCAATTTGGCAATGGGCCTACAGGGAAGAGAGATAACATCCCCAGTTGCACACAGGGCAGTTAAAAGGATAACCCGTGTTGTAGAGCCAATAATAAATTGTCCAGGACCATACTTAGACGAACCCAATGGTGCTGTGAAATCACACTCTTTCAAAGACACAACCCTATAATTTAATGGTAAAGAAAAATAAATTCACTGTGGACATATTTTGAGAAACCTGGCAGAAAAACCGAGGCAGTGGTTATTACAAAATGTAAGCCAAGCTTCAAACACTATTTCTTTTGAAGCCAAACTCGATGAACAATTGGAAGCACTATAGTAGGACTTGAAAACCTCATTGTCCCGTGTGATGGTTTCCAGTTGAAAGACAACAGGAAATACACGAATGTACTCTGGGAATATATACAGACAAATTTTAAGCTCTTGATTTCAAACCATTAATGCAAGTTATGCATACAGCTTCAGTATCTGAATACGAAAGGTCATTCAGTGCCATGAATGGAGTGTTAAGAAAGAAAACAAACAGTCTTCATGTGAAATGTACAAATTAATCTTGTTTGTATGTGTGGGAACACCGGTTGACGTTTTGATGCTGCTCCATACGTCAAGTCATAGCTACGAGGAGGCGAGAGGACAGCAGAAGAAAGGCATCAAATGTTGAGCAAACAAAGATGTTCAGTACGAGGCGATAAGGAAAATTTTGAAGTGAGGTGAATACCGTTAAAAATACTCCTAACAAAAACGATGCACTCACAACTCCAGAACTGATACTTACAAAGTTTTGAGAACGTTGCTCAAGTTCCGTTTGTTGTCAAGCACAACAGCGCAGTCTGCAGGATTAGGTAGTCTCTTCAGGTACGTCAGGCATGTAGTTCTAGCAATCCTTGCATCTTTTGGTCCAACCGCTGTAGACAAGGTTTTAGTTCCTGTAATGTCTTGACATATGGATCTATCGGTACACTGAAGTGGTATCACAGACCTACAAATATGAATAGAAACGTGTCATCCTAAAGTTTAATATTATTGAAAACGTAAGGAACGATATGGGAAACAACATAATTTGCTTACCTTACGTCAACAAACCACATAGTAACGTGCGAGACATATTTTCACTTTTTCACGTTTCTTACGTCTGCATAAGATACATTCCAGGCTGCAGAAAAATTTACGACTGTTTACTTAAAGCATTAACTTTTTTGTCAGGCAGGTATAATAGGAAAAATCATCTCTTTTCGACAGTGAACTCAACGGATGAAGCCGTGGAGAGGCTGTTGTTGTTTTATAATTTTAGAAGTTCTCAGAAACCTGTATTTGCCGTCGACTCGACTGTACTTCGCGCTAGTTCAAGAATTTCGGACACTGCGTGGTTCATCCAGCTGAGAAAATACCAGTAGCAAGACAGTCTGTTTCCTTTCACAACTGTGAGCAGTAATTTCCAGTGGCAGAGAACACTGTACCTGGTTACGGAGCGAGAGCGGCCCGATGATATTACGGGGCGGTCTAAATCAACAAGGTCCATGTTTGAAGCTCCAGTAATTCAAAATTTGTTCATCGCTTTCTCCGGTTTACCCTCGAATGTAAGTCTCAGCGGAATTCTATGTCAAGTACTTCCTTAGTAACTGCAATAGAGCACCATATAACGAAGATTCTTCTGGAATAGGAAGCTTGAGAACATCTAAGTAGTAAGTGAAACAGTCGAAAGAAAACGGTGGAAATATTTAAATATATAGTGAACGATATACTAGTTGGAATTAAGTTTTCCTTACAGAGTCTGAAGAAGTATTTTACTTTATAATGTTTGGTAATACGAAATTATTGAGGAGGGTACGACGTACTGAAGCAGAATGGGCGCCTCTAATATCTGCTAAGACCTGTCATGATCAAATGAAACAAACTTATATTAAGGTGCATTTAGAGACGTGAGGTTTCCTAGTTATCACCAAAGCTATTTATCTTTCAAGGCAAAGGAGCGATAAAAGAAATTAAACACTATCTAGAAAGAAGAATACAATTCTAAGGGGAACAGAGTTCAATGTAGGCTCCAGCAGGTACATGCCCATAGGACCGAAATTAAGAAAAAAAGTAATACATTTAAACAAAATACATAACATACGACGACGTACTGAAAGTAATGCCTCTGAATTTTTTGATTTGAAACCTCTTAAAGCTTTTTAAATAAAACATATGTCTTCCACGTCTACACATTTGCAGCGCTCTGCCGCTAGAAGGTATCGAATTATAATGTGTAACATAGTAGCGTGAAACTATGACGGTGTTTGAGAAAGAGCGTGTTGTAAACGACATTCGAATTCGTCCACACGTGGACCACCCTCTCCTTCAGTATGACAATGCCGGACCTCACTCGAGCGCTGGGACAACCTGCTACAGTCCGACGCCTTGGGTTCACTGTCTCGATCATCCTCCATACTCTCCCATCTTGGCCCCATCCGATTTTCTTCTGTTTCCGAAACTTAAAGAATTCCTTCGAGGACTTTGCTTTGATAGTAATGAAGTGGTGCAAACAGAGGTGACATTGTGGCTGCGTCGACAATCTCAGACATCCTACAGCAACGGTATCAACAAACTGGTGTCTGTTCATCGCCAGGGTGATTATATACAAAATATGTACACATGAGGAATAAAGGTATAGAACTAAGCAAGTTCCGATGGATTATAAAATAAATGTAGTTTACGCTTCTGGAGGGAGGGCGAGAAAACTTGAAAACTGTCTCACAATCTGTCTAGTATCACACGAGGAAAAAATTAACATGCAAGTACTTAACTGAAAATTGGAATGAAAACTAAAGAAAATAAGGAAAGGGAAAGTTTGCTTTTAGGAGTCATAAGAGCAGTCTATATATATCTCTGTAGGCAATTCGGGATCAGTTGTAGTAAAAAAGGAAAGTAACGCTAATATCGCTAACTTAGATAAGACTTTCAATGATGCAGTAAATTTTATACGTTTTCAGTCAGTGTATTACACACTACAGGAACAGGGTAGAAACATATTCTCTATAAGGGTAACAGACTGGAGTGGTCAGCTAAGTTTAAACGGCACAAGAATCTGGAAATCAGGAGACGCCTTAATCGCGGTTTCTCACTACTACCACCGAAATGTAATTCGTTATTGAACAGGCGTGAAAGAAAGCAAAGCACAATGTCGAAGTTGAAGGAGAGTGTTTTCAACGTTCAGGATTGTGTACCTAGAATCATATTATGTTTATTCGTCGGCATTTCAGTCTAGTGATTGGTTTTAGTATCACATGAAGAAATGCCCACTTCTGACCATAATGTGCAGTTTTCGGATTTTGTGCAATTTTTTCTGCCCTCTTAACTATATGGTCAGCGAGTCTGACTGTCACACAGCTGGCCCGGAATCGATTCCCGGCAGGGTCGGGAATTTTCTCCGCTCGGGGACTGGGTGTTGTGTTGTCCTCATCATCTTCGACAGGCAAGTCGTCCAGTGTGGGGTCCGCTGGAGAGACTTGCAATTTGGCAGCCAAACTTCTCCAGGTTGGAATTCGCCGCCATCAATGCCATGCGATCATTCCATTTCATTTCTTCTGTTCTTTTGAAACACATAAGATTTTGTTTTGGGCAGCGTTTGTTAATTGTTAATTCTTCAGTTACAGAATTTTGTAGCGAGTAAGGTACTATATATTTTTAAAACTAGCTTCATAACGTGTGGACGGTTAGGCCGCGCTTGGTGGTTCGTGGAGCATCTTGTACCTCGACCAACTTGTACCTTGAGACGGAATAATGTCATCTACAATGGAACGCCTGATAGTTGCAAATGAATGCAGTTTCTTTAATGTCTCAACAATTTTTCCTGCCTGGAAATAGTAATTTGTGTTACTTGCCTATGGTTTCTGTTCCAAAATTTTTGAAACTTATGTTAGTTTTTGATAATACTGTTTTTTAACTTACTTTCACTTGTCGATTGTTGGTGTGCAGTAGAGAAATAATGTTAGACCATTAAACACACTACCGACAAACATTTCTCTATTTTTAAATTTGATTGGCGTAGGTGACATAGGACATGGTGTAAGTAGGCTATTTATGTTTTCTTTATGTAAGTAGGCTGTTTATGTTTTCTTTATGTAAGTAGGCTGTTTATGTTTTCTTATTGGCAACGTTACGTAGCGCTCTGTATGAAAATCACTGGCTGTGCTGTGTGCAGTCTGTGGCTAGTTTGCATTGTTGTCTGCCATTGTAGTGTTGGGCAGCTGGATGTGAACAGCGCGTAGCGTTGCGCAGTTGGAGGTGAGCCGCCAGCAGTGGTGGATGTGGGAAATGAGATGGCGGATTTTTGAGTACAAAATGAAATTTGTCATGAACTGCTATATATATTATGACTTTTGATGATATTAAGGTACATACATTGTTAGTTCTCTATTAAAATCTTTCATTTGCTAACTATGCCTATCAGTAGTTAGTGCCTTCCATAATTTGAATCTTTTATTTAGCTGGCAGTAGTGGCGTTCGCTGTATTGCAGTAGTTCGAGTAACCAAGATGTTTGGTGAAAGGTACAGGTTAATGTTAGTCAGGGCCATTCCTTTGTAGGGATTTCTGAAAGTCAGATTGCGTTGCGCAAAAAAAAATATTGTGTCAGTTTAAGCACAGTCTTGTATAATTTTTCTATGGGGGCGTTTCATATGGCGACCCTGCCAGGATACCTCACTGGAATCTTCTGATTTTTCTTGTAGTTTGTGTATTTAGTGTAGCTTTTGTTTATTGCTATCGCGTAATTATAGAGAGAATTTCCTTGGTAGTTGTGGTTTTCCGTTGTTGCACAGTAAAACGGTTGTGGCATGCATGTAGATTTGCACCAAGTATTTCGCAGCTGCGCTTGCAATTAACAAGATATTATTTTCAGTACTATGTTAATGTGTTCTCTTATTTTTGCTCTTCAAATTGTGCTTTTTTGTGTTGTCGTGTGAATTATTGTGACAATAATGACGTGTGAAAAACGTAATACTAGGCTCCAAAGTAAATTGAGAAATGACAGTGAAGACGAAAGCAGTGTGTTAGCGCCACCGAGTAATGAATTAACTAATGTTCAAAGTAGTAATTTGGTAATGTACATAGGGAAATGGAGCGGGCTGCAAACAATGGTGTAGACAGTGAAACAATTAGTGAACAGGGAAGCATTATCGATCGATCGGTCGGCAACAGCTTGCCTCAGGAATCGGAAATGACAGGACACAATCTTGCAAATACTGTAGATTCAGGTTTTGCGTCCTCACCCTTTTCTCAAATAAGTCAAGACACATTTTCTGCTATTCAAACTGCGAATATTGCCTGTTCAAATGCGTTGCCGAATAGCACTGAGGAACATGTTTCAGACACCAGTGCACTGTTATTACAGTTAATGCAACAAATGGGACAAAGGCTACAAAAGTTAGACACAACGCTTGAACAAAATCAGAAACAAATGGGACAAAATCTTCAAAAGTTAGACACAATGGAACAAAATCTTCAAAAGTTAGACACAATGGAACAAAATCTTCAAAAGTTAGACTCAATGGAACAACACCAGAGGCAAACACGGCAACAGTTAGAAACAATGGAAAAAAGCTTCAAAAGTTAGACTTAGTGGAACATAAGCTTGAACTGACACGTCAAGATTTAACTACTGAGTTACATAACATTGAATCGAAATGTCGAAAAGTCTGTAATGACGTAAAAACACAAATTTGTGAGCATTTTCATCCTATTTTTTCGCGGCATGAAAATGCATTACAGAATCACGAAGCAGTCATAAAAGAACTGTAAACTATTGTTCATGAAAATCATGAGACCTTGCAAGCTAAAATTCACTCAGTTGCATCTACCGATCTGGTTACGCAACTTTCAAAAACTCAAGAAAACTTAAAGGACACAGTAGATACTCTGAAAATTGGTTCAGAAAGACACATGGAGGAAATTAGTTCATTATCTGAGAAAGTAGTTGAACTTTCGGATCAGCTAAATAATTTATCTATGAAGGTAGATGATAATCTGAATGACACAAAACCGGTAGTCTTTAATGACACAGAAGAGTGCGAACAAATTAGGAAACTGAAACAAAATCTGAATCAAATTAATACGCAACACCAAAGAGACATCTGGGAAGTACAAGATCAGCTGACACAGGTAATACAAGAATTACGTCTTTCAGAGGACACTCGTGCTCCAATACGGGAAGAGGGACATAGAAATACGGAACAGCCACAAAATAATAACACAGGACACTTCGGAAATTATGAAAGAAATTGGCAAGGTACACCGAATTTTGAGATGGAACTGCCGAAATGACGTAACAATGACCGACATGCGACTCGCCGACTATAAGCTGTTCATTACTACACGTAAATTCAAAACGTTTAAGAATTCTGCCAACGACATTCATCCACAAGCGTGGCTCCATCAATTCTCTCATTGTTTTCCTCCCAACTGGTCATTAGAACACAGATTAGAATTTATGTGTGGCTACTTAGAGAATGAACCAGCTGTAAGAATGGGATCGGTCATTCACGATTGCCACCGTGAAGGAGAATTTTACCATGCCTTCCTCTCAGCATATTGGTCTCAAGCCACACAAGACCGAGTAAAACATGGCATCATAATGATGAAACATTTCGAACAATCTGAATTTTCCAGTCTTGTGAAATATTTTGAAGACATGTTGCACAAGAATCAGTACCTGTCAAACCCATACAGCCCCTCAGAACTCATCCCAATTTGCTTGATCAAATTACCTGAACATTTACGGCATTTTATTTTAGCAGGACGTTTCAAAGACGACATTGAAGCTTTTCAGGGACTGTTACAAGAACTAGCAATTGACACTGACAATCGCATAATGCGAAAACAGGAACACAGCAGTTACAGGTCACATCCGTCGCAATTCCGCGATGAAAGAAATAATAAATGGTAACGACAAGGCTATTCTTATAACGTAAATCGTGACTGAAACAGACACCACCCGTATGACAACCGTGGGCAGAGTAGTAATAATTACAGGGAAAGATCACCTCTCTGCGGTAGTGACTATCACAGAGACCATCAGAGAAACAGACAATATGGGAACCAAAACAATTATTATCAAGGGAGACAGAATAACTTCAGACGCAACGGACCAGCGCGCAGTTACGATTCAGGGAGAAGTTCTCCACCACGTGACCGACAAGAAAAAAACTATGGAACTACCGACATGACGACAGACGATATGATCGTAACAACAGACCTGAACTGCATCAGAACTGGCGGGATTTAAACAGAGCAGGGCACTTTCGACAACGTGAATTTGTAGAAGCTAGGTCTCCTAATCCCAGTAACGACGTGCGCCAACAAAGAAACAGACAATGACTCACATCGCAGGCAGCCACTTGCGCCCACTGGCTCAGGGAAAAATAACATTAACGTTAACCTTGAGCAAAATTCCAGTATTCTTTACGGACGAATACCGCATGATAATTGCATTCAAGTTGAAACTCTGCGTACTGAGAAGAGCAAAGGGCTACACCACATCTCACATGTAAAACCGTTTATTGAGAGATAAACTGTTTTTTTAATTTAGTCTTTGCTATAAAATTTGCACTTCACATTACTAGTATGCTTTGTCAGACTTAGAATCTATTTTCGGTGTTTCTGTTTCATATCTGCACAGTTTTTCTGTATTATTCTGGAAAGTGAAATATGTTTTAGTAGTAACTTTTGTGGTATAGCTACAATGAGACAGCCTCTTTCGTAGCACAACAATACATTACAGTGCAGTACTTTCATCATCACAACAATAAGCGTAATAACTAAGATATCTCTACGCAAAGCATTTCACTTTTGTTTATCATGAGGTAAGCGCATTGGCTTCTGCAGAACTTAGCTTACGGAGGACAATAACTATGACACTTCCACAGAGATTATCTTACAACAAGATGCACATTTAGCGCAACAGGACACGCATTTCAGTGATTAATTTTGTACTTAAAACGTTTATTTTTAAAGATTTTTGAATTACAAAGAAAGTTTTCCGTGATACATTTCATTCCATTGCTGTAATCTGTAACACCTGAGGGTATAATTACATTCATCCTCAGGGGGGTACACGCTTACTTTGTGTACCATGTGTGTGGCAAGCACAAGGAGCCCTAGCTAATATGGTATTTGCTTATACAACTTTACACATCGGTACCATATTTCTCTAATACATAAATTACACAGCTATCTGATCATTTAACTGAGAGATAAACATTTCTTTTTTACTACATCAGTGACAGATGTTTACGTAATTACACCATTGTATAACTTCACACTTACGAAATTGTATTTTGTCTGTACTTTGTGAACTGTTCATATTTTTTTGGTACCATTGTGATACTATGAGAGCTTTGAATGATGTATTTCGTAACGGAGAATTATTTTAAATTACGTTTGAGGTAGATGACGCTATTGAAATGCACAGAGAATATTTTTTATGGTTTGATATTATTGCAGAAAGCTATGACTTTTTTGAGATTTGACTGAGGTGTTATGATGTTATTTTTACGACGACGATGTGTATTATGCTGTTGAGGTATGTTTATGATCAATAAGCCGATGTTATATGAGGAATTTGATTATGCTACATATTTATAATGACGAAATATTGAAGAATGTCGACGAATATGTATATGTGTAACAAGGTAAGGAATAAGGAGTAGTGGTTAGGCACTCTGATTTCTGAAAAAGGTTGTTGGAAACCAAGAATCGTACTTGTAAGAGTTATGAAATGTGTGTAAATGTGTAAAGGTATCACAATGCCGGCAATAATTTTTTTGGACACTGTTATATTCATAAGATTTTGTTTCTACACATTTGCAACGCAAATTATCGACCTGTGAAATTTTGTATATGAGACTGTCACTGTAGTGGAAACTGCTGTCGTAAATATTTCCGTAAGAAAGTTAAGTCACCACCTGCACGTAATGCGTCGTGGGCATCCAGCTGTGTCAGACACCGGGAGAACAAGTCATTAGTGAGTGCCTCATCAGAGGCACAGGTAGAAAAAAAGAAAGGGGAGGCCATTATCCTCGCTATTGACATTTCCTTGTTGAAAGCATACTGTGGAGCTCGTAATTTATGATATTTACTAAAATGCCTAATGAAATGATTAGAAACATTTTACATCTATTGTCTTTGTAGTTGAGAGATTGCTCATTTTGTTTAATATCTGGTTTCCAGCTGCATTGCAGCATTAGTTTTATAAAATAAACTTAGATGCATTTGCTAATGTGAACACTTTCTGTCAACAGATCTATTAAATAATTATTTTATGACCCACATTCTTCGAAAAAGGAGCTCTTGGAATGGAAAGAACAATAAGAAGGGACTGATAACAATAACTGCATATATAATTTTCTTTTCTAGTACTTGGTAATTTTTTGTAGAATTAGTTTTTGTGGTGCACCACTTTAATTACATAGACATTAAGATGTGAATATACATTTCCCTTATCTGCATTGTTGTTTTTACTGTAATATTTTTCTGCTTGAGCTTTGTCATGTTTAGGTATAAGTTACTGCTGTTTGCCAGGCATGATGTTACAGAATTTGACTTTGTATTACGCTGTTAAGCCAGTTTTACTACGGATTTAGTTTTCTTGTTTGCTGCACAGTGCCTTATATTAGTTGTAGTACTGCAATTGCTTTGCCTATTTAAAATTTTTTTCCTTGATGTTTGTGTTAATTGTTTTATGCTGCTACATTGCCTCGTCCCTTAGTTTAGCATCTGAGCTCAGTAGATTTAAGTTAGCTTAAGAGGGGGTAGCCTATAAGAGAATGAGTTGCGATGAATTTGAAGAAATGCACTGAGAGGCTATACGAGAAAAGTACAGAAAGCAGGTCTAGATAGGACTTTTGGAAATAATGAAGAATGAAGGGAGATCTCCGAGAAGTAAAGAAAGTTTGTTTGCAAAATACTGCAGTAAAACAAACCCTGTCCTTTCCTTGTATTATTCCGCTCTATGTTTGTGTACCCTTGCGTATTTATGTTTTTCCTGTATCTATATGTTTATCTGATAAGACTTATGTTGAGAATTTCTCTAATACTAAGCTACATTCACTATGATGAGGAATACTGTTATCCTCAAATATAATTGGCATTAATAATATGTTATTTACCTTGTAAATATGCTTAGACATTATTTATTCTGTTTTGTTTTAATGCTCATGTGTGAAGTTGATGTTTCAATAATTATTCTGATCTTTTATTTATTTACTTATGTCATAATTCCTGTAACACTGAGGTATATGTTTATTTCTATTCTTTTGTAAAGCCCCTATTCCTACAAATGTTATCTGTATTATTTTGTTTTTAATGATGTATTTTGCACCTTTGTTATTGTATTCTCATGTTATAAAATTGTAATTGACACCAGTTCATCAAATTAAGTAACTTGTAAGCATTCATTTCACTGCACACATTTCTGTTGGTCATAGTAATGCACAATATGTGAGAAGTTGGGACTGTTAGTGTTTGCACGTGTGTTAATAATTCAGCAAGGAACTGGATAACAGCATTGCTGGTTCTAAGCAAAATTCCCCAAAAACTTTCTGAGTGCACAAGTGGTGGTTATGGACTTGCTCTATTATCCACAAGACTCTTCAATGGTGATTGTGCACCTGCACAGTCACAACAGATGGCTGCTGGCCATCTCTACAAGGACTACAGTGGGTCTGCACCTCTGGTGGCCCACCAATACAACAATCTCTACCAGGACTACAGTGGGCCTGTCCACAATTTCTACAAGGACTACAGTGGGTCTGCACTTCTGGTGGCCCACCAATACCATACTCTCTACCAGGACTACAGTGTGTCTGCTCTGTGATGACCTACCTACCAATACTCTTCAAAACGTCGAATGACTCTGCTGTGGGTTTGCTCTGTTGTGGCCCATTACCTGTCTGCATGTCAGGAGTCAGCACTGTCTTTCCGTTGGAAGGACAACACTACTTCGTCAAGATTGCATGGAAATCCACTACTTCTGTGTGCAATTTCTTTTACTAATGAGACTTTGTGAAAAAAAACTGTAATTACTATTATGAGGAATGATCAGGACTATCTTTGTGGACTGTGAGAAAATTTTAGCTTTTGACCAACATTGTATTAATAAGTGTGTGCATTTGATATCTTTCTTATTGTAATTATGGAAAAATTTTTCAAATCTGTATTGGCCACTGCCCAAAAAAATTTGTAAATTTTTTTGTGGGGAGCGTGGGGGCTATGTAAGCAGGCTGTTTATGTTTTCTTTATGTAAGTAGGGTGTTTATGTTTTCTTTATGTAAGTAGGCCTTTTATGTTTTCTTATTGGCAACGTTACGTAGCGCTCTGTATGAAAATCACTGGCTGTGCTGTGTGCAGTCTGTGGCTAGTTTGCACTGTATTCTGCCATTGTAGTGTTGGGCAGCTGGATGTGAACAGCGCGTAGCGTTGCGCAGTTGGAGGTGAGCCGCCAGCAGTGGAGGATGTGGGAAATGAGATGGCGGATTTTTGAGTACAAAATGAAATTTGTCATGAACTGCTATATATATTATGACTTTTGATGATATTAAGGTAAATACATTGTTTGTTCTCTACTAAAATCTTTTATTTGCTAACTATGCCTATCAGTAGTTAGTGCCTTCCATAGTTTGAATCTTTTATTTAGCTGGCAGTAGTGGCGCTCGCTGTATTGCAGTAGTTCGAGTAACCAAGATTTTTGGTGAGGTAAGTGATTTGTGAAAGGTACAGGTTAATGTTAGTCAGGGCCATTCCTTTGTAGGGATTTCTGAAAGTCAGATTGCGTTGCACAAAAAAAAATATTGTGTGTCAGTTTAAGCACAGTCTTGTATAATTTTTCTAAGGGGGCGTTTCAATGGGATATCTTATAATATTATGCCGGACCTCCTTTTTCACGACATAATGCAGCGATTCTACGTGGCATGGACTAAATAAGTCGTTGGAAGTCCCCTGCAGAAGTAATGAGCCATGCTCTCTCTATAGCCGTGTATAATGGCGAAAACGTTGCCGGTGCGAGATTTTGCACATGAATGACTTCTCAATTATGTCCCTTGAATCTTCGATGTCGTTCGTGACGGGCGATTTGGGTGGCCTAATCATTCACTTGAATTGTACAGAATTTTCTTTAAATCGATTGGGGAAGAACAGTGGCCCGGTGACAAATGGTTCAAATGGCTCTGAGCACTATGGGACTTAACATCTGAGGTCATCAGTCCCCTAGAACTTAGAACTACTTAAACCTAACTAACCTAAGGACATCTCGCAGATCCATGCCCGAGGCAGGATTCGAACCTGCGACCGTAGCAGTCGCGCGGTTCCTAACTGTAGCGCCTAGAACCGCTCGGCCACTCCGGCCGGCGGCCCGGTGACACGGCGGAATGTCATCCATATAAATTACATCGTTTTTCGGGAAAATGGTGTCCACGAACATCCAGAAGACTTAGCCCTTTTCATGTTAACACATCCCACACCATTATGGAAGCTCCACCAGCTCTTAACTACTGAAATAGGAACTCATCTGACCAGGCTACGGTTTTCCAGTCATCTAGGGTCTAATCGATGTGGCCACGAGTACAGCAGAGGCGCTGCCATCGCTCTTAACGGCAAAATTTCACCACACTGTCCTAACGAATACGTTCGTTGTAAGTCCTACACTGATTTCTGCGGCTATTTCACGTAGTGTTGGTTGTTTGTTAACGCTGATAACTCCACGCAAACGCCGTTTCTCTCGGTCGTTAACTTAAGGATGTCGATCACAGCGTTGTCCGTGGTGAAAGGTAATGCCTATAATGTGGTATTTTTGGCACACTCTTGGCACTGTTTATCTTGGAATAGTGAAATCCCTGCCTTTTTACGATATGCAACGTCCCATGCCTCTAACTCTAACCATCATTCTGCGTTCAAAGCCTGTTAATTTTCACGTGAGTCACCTGCGTACAAATGACAGATCCGCCAATGCCCTGCCCTTTCATACCCTTACATTTGGAAAAACGTTAATTTTCAGAAGAAGTTTTTGTACTTTAAGAAGAGGACTGCAGCACACATATACTGAATACTATATTTTTAAATGGAACGAGAAAGTGTGTTACAGTTCTTCTACACTCCTGGCAAAATGCGAAATTCTGAAAAATGTAACAAGGTACGGCAGCTTCCCCTACCTGTTTTGTTACGGAGACCAAATTGGAATATTATGTTTTACTGAGGACAAAGCACTGGCCACAGTAATAAACTAGGTTTTCTTTCAGATGGTTAATAAAGTAAAAGGTATCAGATAGATTATATAATGGTAAGACAGAGATTTAGGAACCAGGTTTTAAATTGTAAGACATTTCCAGGGGCAGATGTGGACTCTGACCACAATCTATTGGTTATGACCTGTAGATTAAAACTGAAGAAACTGCAAAAAGGTGGGAATTTAAGAAGATGGGACCTGGATAAACTGAAAGAACCAGAGGTTGTACAAAGTTTTAGGGAGAGCATAAGTGAACAATTGACAGGAGTAGGGGAAAGAAATACAGTAGAAGAAGAATGGGTAGCTTTGAGGGATGAAGTAATGAAGGCAGCAGAGGATCAAGTAGGTAAAAAGACCAGGGCTCTTAGAAATCCTTGGATAACAGAAGAAATATTGAATTTAATTGATGAAAGGAGAAAATATAAAAATGCAGTTAATGAAGCAGGCAAAAAGGAATACAAACGTCTCAAAAATGAGATCGACAGGAAGTGCAAAATGGCTAAGCAGGGATGGCTAGAGGACAAATGTAAGGATGTAGAGGCTTATTTCACTAGGTCTATGATAGATACTGCCTACAGGAAAATTAAAGAGACCTTTGGAGATAAGAGAACCACTTGTATGAACATCAAGAGCTCAGATGGAAACCCAGTTCTAAGCAAAGAAGGGAAAGCAGAAAGGTGGAAGGAGTATATAGAGGGTCTATACAAGGGCGATGTACTTGAGGACAATATTATGGAATTGGAAGAGGATGTAGATGAAGATGAAATGAGAGATACCATACTGCGTGAAGAGTTTGACAGAGCACTGAAAGACCTGAGTCGAAACAAGGCCCCCGGAGTAGACAACATTCCATTGGAACTACTGACGGCCTTGGGAGAGCCAGTCCTGACAAAACTCTACCATCTGGTGAGCAAGATGTATGAAACAGGCGAAATACCCTCCGACTTCAAGAAGAATATAATAATTCCAATCCCAAAGAAAGCAGGTGTTGACAGATGTGAAAATTACCGAACAATCAGTTTAATAAGTCACAGCTGCAAAATACTAACACGAATTCTTTACAGACGAATGGAAAAACTGGTAGAAGCCGACCTCGGGGAAGATCAGTTTGGATTCCGTAGAAATACTGGAACACGTGAGGCAATACTGACCTTACGACTTACCTTAGAAGAAAGATTAAGGAAAGGCAAACCTACGTTTCTAGCATTTGTAGACTTAGAGAAAGCTTTTGACAATGTTGACTGGAATACTCTCTTTCAAATTCTAAAGGTGGCAGGGGTAAAATACAGGGAGCGAAAGGCTATTTACAATTTGTACAGAAAGCAGATGGCAGTTATAAGAGTCGAGGGACATGAAAGGGAACCAGTGGTTGGGAAGGGAGTAAGACAGGGTTGTAGCCTCTCCCCGATGTTATTCAATCTGTATATCGAGCAAGCAGTAAAGGAAACAAAAGAAAAATTTGGAGTAGGTATTAAAATCCATGGAGAAGAAATAAAAACGTTGAGGTTCGCCGATGACATTGTAATTCTGTCAGAGACAGCAAAGGACCTGGAAGTGCAGTTAAACGGAATGGACAGTGTCTTGAAAGCAGGATATAAGATGAACATCAACAAAAGCAAAACGAGGATAATGGAATGTAGTCGAATTAAGTCGGGTGATGCTGAGGGAATTAGATTAGGTAATGAGACACTTAAAGTAGTAAAGGAGTTTTGCTATTTGGGGAGCAAAATAACTGATGATGGTCGAAGTAGAGAGGACATAAAATGTAGACTGGCAATGGCAAGGAAAGCGTTTCTGAAGAAGAAAAATTTGTTAACATCGAGTATAGATTTAAGTGTCAGGAAGTCATTTCTGAAAGTATATGTATGGAGTGTAGCCCTGTATGGAAGTGAAACATGGACGGTAAATAGTTTGGACAAGAAGAGAATAGAAGCTTTCGAAATGTGGTGCTACAGTAGAATGCTGAAGATGAAACGTCCCCTTAGAACAATTGTACATATGAAATGTCCACTTAGAACAATTTATACATGACTGTGCTTAACCTGACACACAATAATTTTTAGCGCAACGCAATCTGACTTTCAATAACCCCTACAAAACAATGGCCCTGACTAACTTTAACCTATACCTTTTACAAATCACTTACCTCACAAAAATCTTCGCTGCTCGAACTACTGCAATACAGCGAGTGCCACTACTGCCAGCTAAATAAAAGATTCAAACTACTGGAGGCACTAACTACTGATAGGGATAGTTAGCAAATGAAAGATATTATTAGAGAACAAACAATGTATTTACCTTAATATTCATAATTGACATCCAGTCTTACAGATTATCAAAACTCGGCCATCTCTCTCCCCACGTCCACCACTGCTGGCGGCTCACCTCCAACTGCCCAGCGCTATGCGCTGTTCGCATCCAGCTATAGCAGTTCATGACAACAATGGCAGACAACAATTCAAACTTTTCATATAGAGAGTGCTACGTAACGTTGCCAATAAAAAAACATAAACAGCAAACTTACATAAAGAAAACATAAACAGCCTACTTACATAAAAACATAAACAGCAAACTTACATAGCCCCCATGCTCCCCACAAAAAATTTTTACAAATGGTGTTGGGCACTGGCCAATACAGATTTGAAAAAATTTTTCATAATTACAATCACAAAGATATCAAATGCACACACTTATTAATACAATGTTGGTCAACAGCTAAAATTTTCTCACAGTCCATAAAGACAGTCCAGATTGTTCATCATAATAGTAATTACAGTTTCTCATTAGTAAAAGAAATTGCACACAGAAGTAGTGGATTTCCATGTAGTATTGAAGAAGTAGTGTTGTCCTTCCAACGGAAAGACAGTGCTGACTCTTGAAATGCTGACAGGTAATGGGCCACAATGGAGCAAACCCACAGCAGAGTCATTCGAAGTTCTGACGAATATTGGTAGATAGGTCATCACAGAGCAAACCAACTGCAGTCCTGGTAGAGAGTATGGTATTGGTGGGCCACCAGAGGTGCAGACCCACTGCAGTCCTTGTAGAAACTGTGGTACTGGTGAGTCAGCAAAGGTGTAGACCCACTGTAGTCCTTGTAGAAACTGTGGTACTGGTGAGTCAGCAAAGGTGTAGACCCACTGTAGTCCTGGTAGAGATGGCCAGCAGCCATCTGCTGTGACTGTGCAGGTGCACAATCACCATCGAAGAGTCTTGCAGAGAAGATAGCAAGTCCATAAACCACCACTTGTGCACGCACAAAGTTTTTGGGAATTGTCCTTAGAACCAGCAATGCTGTTATCCAGTCCCTTGCTGAATTAGTAACACACGTGCAAACACTAACAGTCCCTACTTCTCACATATTGTCCATATACTATGACCAACAGAATGTGTGCAGTGAAATGAATGCTTACAAGTTAATAATATGATGAACTGGTGTCAATTACAATTATATAACATAAGAATACAATTACAAAGATACAAAATACATCATTAAAAACATAACAATACAGATAATATTTGTAGTAATAGGGGCTTTACAAAAGAATAGAAATAAACATATACATCAGTGTTACAGGAATGATGACATGAGTACATACATAAAAGATCAGAATAACTTTTGAAACGTCAACTTCACACATGAGCATTAAAACAAAGCAGAATAAATAAAGTCTAAGCATCTTTACAAAGAAAATAACAGAGCATTAGAAAAATTCTACAACATAGCTCTCATCAGCTAAACACATAAAGACAGGAAAAACACAAATACACACGGGTACCCAAACACATAGTGGGATAACACCAAAAGGAAAGGACAACACACAATTACATATTGGGAAAAAACAGCAAAGAGGAAAGGACAGGGTTTGTTTTACTGCAGTATTTTGCTTGGAGATCTCCCTTCATTCCATAGATCGTTCGTCTTATTTCAACCTTTGCTTCCACCAAAAAAATCCTATCTAAGCATGCTTTCTGTATTTATATGTTCACATATTGCTTACCCCATCATTTATTTACAAGAAAATCCTACCTATACCTCGTTCCTGTATTCTATTCATATTTCTTTCAAAATAATTATTTCTGATTGTACAATACTCATTGGGGCCCAAATCTTTCTTCGCAATGCATTCTTTACCTATTCTCCATAGTCAGTTTCTTATATAGTCTACCCCCTCTTAAGCTAACTTAAATCTACTGAGCTCAGATATATATACCAAGGGACGAGGCAATGCAGCAAAAAAAAATAATTAACACAAACATCAATGACAAAAAATAGAAATGACAAAGCAAGCAGCATAAATTAGCAAAGCAAGTGCAATATTACAACTAATATACGGCAATGCAGGAAACAAGAAAAACTAGCTTAGAAGAGTAACACAAAGTCAAATTCAGTAACACTATGCCTGGCAAACAGCAGCAACTTATACCTAAACATGACATAGCTCAAGCAGAAAAAATATTACAGTAAAAACAACAATGCAGACAAGGGAAAAGCATATTCACATCTTAATGTCTATGTAATTAAAGTGGTGCACCATAACAACTTATTGTAAAAAAAATATTACCATGTACTTGAAAAGAAAATTATGTGTTACTGTTATTAGTTCCTTCTTATTGTTCTTTCCTTTCCAAGTGCTCCTTTTTTAAAGAATGTGGATCATAAAATAATTATTTAATAGATCTGTTGACAGAAAGAGTTCACATTAGCAAATGCATTTCATTTTATAAAAGCAATGCTGCAACACAGCTGGAAACCAGATATCAAATGAAATAAGCAATTACGCAAACCAAAGCATAAAAATATCATTCAATAGTCATGTGGCATTTCGTTTCATAAGTTAATTGCTCTCAACTCTCGTAAAAAGACACTTGTCATAATCAGGTGTGCAGATGTAAAAATATTTCTTGTCATTTTGTTAGGCATTTCAGTAAATATCATAAATTTTTAAGTAACGAGGGTGTCGCATTAGCGATGAAAGGCACATCCTAATGGCTTATTCTCCAGGTGTTTGACACAGCTGTGTGCCCACAACGCATTACAAAAATCATATGTTTTCAAGTAGCGAGCGTGTCGCATTAGCGATGAAAGGCACATCCTAATGGCTTATTCTCCAGGTGTTTGACACACCTGGGTGCCCACGTCACATTATGTGCAGGTGGTCACTTAACTTTCTTACGGAAATATTTACGACAGTAGTTTCCGCTACAGTGACAGTCTCATATAAAAACATTTCACAGGTCAAGAATTTTATTGACATAAACATACCTCAACAGCATAATACACATCGTCGTCGTAAAAATAACATCATAACACCTCAGTCAAATGTCAAAAACGTCGTAGCTTCCTCCAATGATTTCAAAACCTAAAGAAAATTCTATGCTCATTTCAGTAGTGTCATCTACCTCAAACGTACTTTAAAATCATGATCTCATACCCAATACATCATTCAAAGCTCTCAACAGTATCACAATGGTTCCGAAAAAATATGAAGAGTTCACACAGTACAGACAAAATACAATTTCTTAAGTGTGAAGTTATCCAACGGTGTAATCACGTAATCATCTGTCACTGACGAAATAAACAAGTTTGTCTCTCTCAGTTAAATGATCAGATAGCTGTGTAATTTATGTGTTAGAGAAATATGGTACCGATGTGTTAAATTGTATAAGCAAATACCATATTAGCTAGGGCTCCTTGTGCTTGCCAAACACATGGTACACAAAGTAGGCGTGTACCCCCCTGAGGTTTATTGTAATTGTATCCTCAGGTATTACAGCTTACAGCAATGAAATGAAATGTATCACGAAAAACTTTCTTTGTAATTCAAAAATCTCTAAAAATAAATGTTTTAAGTACAAAATTAATCACTCAAATACGTGTCCTGTAGCGCTAAATGTGCGTCTTGCTCTAAGATACTCTCTGGGAAGTGTCGTAGTTATCGTCCTCCAAAAGCTAAGTTCAGCAGCAGCCAATGTACTTACCTCATGATACACAAAAGTGAAATGCTTTGCGTATAGATAACTTAGTTATTACGCTTATTGCCGTGATGAGGAAAGTACTGTGCTGTAACGTATTGTTGTCCTACGGAAAAGGCTGTCTCCTTGTAGCAATAGCACAAAAGTCACCACTAAAACATGTCTCACTTTATAGAAGAATTCAGAAAAAACTGTGCAGATATAAAACAGATACACCGCAAAAGCAACATTGTAAATTGTCACGCATTAGCAGCGTCGTGATAAAATCGTGTAGCTGTCACATAAACTAACCACTGTGTCATCTGGCATTTCACAGAAAGCACCTCAAATCCAGAATCCACTCTCAAGCAAACCAAAATGTTGTATGTTAACAGTTTCTCAGTGTGACAAATTGTACAAGTAGCGTGAAGTGAAAATTCCAAAGACTAAGTTAAAAAGCAGATTATCTGTCAATAAATGGTTTTACATGAGAAATGTGGTGTAAACCTTTACTCTTCCTAGTACGCAGAGTTTCAACTTTAACGCAATTATCATGTGGTATACGTCGGTAAAGAATACTGGAATTTTGCTCAAGGTTAGCGTCAATGTTATTTTTCTCGGAGCCAGCCGGCGCACGCGGCAGCCTGCGGTGCAAGTCATTGTCTGTTTCTTTGTTGGCGCGCGCCGTTACTGGGATTAGGAGGCCGAACTTCCACAAATTCGCCTTGCCGAGAGGGCCCAGCTCTGTTAGAAACCCGCCAGTTCTGATGAAATTCACGTCTGTCGTTTTGTCGGTAGTTTACATAGTTTCTTTCTTGTCTGTCACGAGGTGGAGAATTTCTGCCTGAGTCGTAACTGCGCGCTGGACCGTTGCGTCTATAGTTATTCTGTCTCCCTTGATAATAATTGTTTTGGTTTCCATATTGTCTGTTTCTCTGATTGTCTCTGTGATAGTCATTACCGCGGAAAGGTGATCTTTCCCTGTAACTATTACTCTGCCAGTGGTTATCATACGGGTGATGTCTGTTTTGGTCACGATTTACGTTGTAAGAATAGGTTTGTCGTGGCCATTTATTGTTTCTGTCGTCACGGAATTGTGACGGATGTGACCTGTAGTGATTGTTTTCCTGTTTTCGCATCCCGCGACTGTCTGTGTCAATTTCCAGTTCTTGTAACAGTCCCTGAAAAGCTTCAATGTCGTCTTTGCAACGTCCTGCTAAAATAATATGTCTCAAATGTTCGGGCAGTTTAATTAAGCAAATGCGGATGAGTTCTGAGGGGCTGTATGGGTTTGATAAGTACTGATTCTTGTGCAACATGTCTTCAAAATATTTCACAAGACTGGAAAATTCAGATTGTTCGAAGTGTTTCATCATCATGATGCTATGTTTTACGCGATCTTGTGTAGCTTGTGACCAATATGCTGAGAGGAACGCATGGTAAAATTCTCCTTCACTGTGGCAATCGTGAATGACCGATCGCATTCTTACAGCTGGTTCATTCTCCAAGTAGCCACACATAAATTCTAATCTGTGTTCTAATGACCAGTTGGGAGGAAAACAATGAGAGAATTGATGGAGCCACGCTTGTGGATGAATGTCGTTGCCAGAATTCTTAAATGTTTTGAATTTACGTGTAGTAATGAACAGCTTATAGTCAAAGTCATCATGTCGGCGAGTCACATATCGCTCATTGTTACGTCGTGTCGGCGGTTCCATCTCAAAATTCGGTGCACCTTGCCAATTCCTTTCATAGTTACCGAAATGCCCTGTGTTATTATTTTGTGGCTTTTCCGTATTTCTAAGTTCCTCTTCCCGTATTGGGGCGCGAGTGTCCTCTGAAATACGTAATTCTTGTATTACCTGTGTCAGCTGATCTTGTACTTCCCGCATTTCTCTTTTGTATTGCGTATTAATTTGATTCTGATTTTGTTTGAATTTTCTTATTTGTTCATACTCTTCTGTGTCCGTGAAGGCTACGGGTCTTGTGTCATTCAGATCATCATCTACCTTTGTAGATAAGTTAGTGACCTGATCCGAAAGTTCAGCTACTTTCTCCGATAGTGAACACATTTCCTCAGTGTGTTTTTCTGAACCAAGTTTCAGAGTGTCCATTTGTGTTGCAATCGAATCTACTGTGTTCTTTAAGTTGTCCTGAGTTTTTGCCAGTTGCGTAACCGAATCGGTAGATGCAACTGAGTCAATTTTAGCCCACAAGGTCTCATGATTTTCATGAACAATGGTTTGCAGCTCTTTTATGGCTGCTTCGTGATTCTGTAATGCATTTTCATGCCGCGAAAAAATAGGCTGAAAATGCTCACAAATTTGTGTTTTTACGTCATTACAGACTTTTTGACATTTCGATTCAATGTTATGTAATTCAGTAGTTAAATCTTCACGTGTTTGTTCAAGTGTGGTGTCTAACTTCCGAAGATTTTGTTCCATTGTGTCTAACTTTTGCTGTGTTTGTCTCTGGTGTTGTTCCATTGTGTCTAACTTTTGAAGATTTTGTTCCACTGTGTCTAATTTTTTAAGATTTTGTTCCATTGTGTCTAACTTTTGAAGATTTTGTTCCACTGTATCTAATTTTTTAAGATTTTGTTCCATTGTGTCTAACTTTTGAAGATTTTGTCCCATCTGTCTCTGATTTTGTTCCATTTGTTGCATTAATTGCAATAATAATGTATTAGTGTCTGGAATCTGTTTCTCTATGCTTTTTAGCAGTGCATTTTGACCGGCAACATTCACATTTTGACAAGCAGAAAATGTGTCTTGACTCATTTGAGAAAAAGGTGAGGACCCAAAACCTGAATCTACAGTATTTGCAAAATTGTGTCCTATCATTTCGGATTCCTGAGGCGAGCTGTTGCCGACCGATCGATCGATAATGCTTCCCTGTTCACTACCTGTTTGACTGTCTACGCCATTGTTTGACGCCCGCTCCATTTCCCTATGCACAGTTACCAAATTACTACTTTGAACATTAGTTAACTCATTACACAGTGGCGCTAACACATTGCTTTCGTCTTCACTGTCGTTTCTTAGTTTACTTTGGAGCCGAGTGTTACGTTTTTCACACGCCATTATTGAGACAATATTTCACACGATAACACACGAAAACACAATTTGAAGAGCAAAAATAAGAGAACACATTAACATAGCACTGAAAATAATATTTAGTTAATTACAAGCGCAGCTGCGAAATACTTGTTGCAAATCTACATGCATGCCACAACTGTTTTACATTACAACAATGAAAGACTGCAACTACAAAGGAGATTCTCTCTACAATTACGCGCTAGCAATAAACAAAAGCTACACTAAATACACAAACTACAAGAAAAAATCAGAAGATTTCAGGTTCGAATCCTGGCAGGGTCGCCATATGAAACGTCCCCTTAGAACAATTGTACATATGAAATGTCCACTTAGAACAATTTATACATGACTGTGCTTAACCTGACACACAATAATTTTTAGCGCAACGCAATCTGACTTTCAATAACCCCTACAAAACAATGGCCCTGACTAACTTTAACCTATACCTTTTACAAATCACTTACCTCACAAAAATCTTCGCTGCTCGAACTACTGCAATACAGCGAGTGCCACTACTGCCAGCTAAATAAAAGATTCAAACTACTGGAGGCACTAACTACTGATAGGGATAGTTAGCAAATGAAAGATATTATTAGAGAACAAACAATGTATTTACCTTAATATTCATAATTGACATCCAGTCTTACAGATTATCAAAACTCGGCCATCTCTCTCCCCACGTCCACCACTGCTGGCGGCTCACCTCCAACTGCCCAGCGCTATGCGCTGTTCGCATCCAGCTATAGCAGTTCATGACAACAATGGCAGACAACAATTCAAACTTTTCATATAGAGAGTGCTACGTAACGTTGCCAATAAAAAAACATAAACAGCAAACTTACATAAAGAAAACATAAACAGCCTACTTACATAAAAACATAAACAGCAAACTTACAAAGATTAGATGGGTAGATCACATAACTAATGAGGAAGTATTGAATAGGATTGGGGAGAAGAGAAGTTTGTGGCACAACTTGACCAGAAGAAGGGATCGGTTAGTAGGACATGTTCTGAGGCATCAAGGGATCAAAACTTTAGTATTGGAGGGCAGCGTGGAGGGTAAAAATCGTAGGGGGAGACCAAGAGATGAATACACTATGCAGATTCAGAAGGATGTAGGTTGCAGTAGGTACTGGGAGATGAAGAAGCTTGCACAGGATAGAGTAGCATGGAGAGCTGCATCAAACCAGTCTCAGGACTGAAGACCACAACAACAACAACAACAATAAAGTAAAAGGAGTACAAGTTGATGATTATAGTATGTGCAGGTAGAAACCAAGGGAAACAGGATGTGCAGCAGGTGGGTGTACTAGTAGGCTAAACTCAGATTGAGCGAGATCAAATCTCATTTATCAAATACCGTTAATTCAATAGATAAAATATTGAAATTTTTCAGCCTCTTTTCAGTTATTGATATCCAATATCCCGTAATCTACGAAACATTTATTCTGTTTCATATACACATAAAAAATTATCAACACCCCTCGTTCCCAAAACTCCAGAATGTAGACGTTGACTGTGGGTATTGTATCACAGACACAGTCCGTTTGACTGCTCAGATATGTCACTAAATCTACCCAAAGATGCAAACAACCATGCATGAGCAGCACCTATGAGACGGAGGGGGGAACAGCTGATCTATTCCAGCCATTCCACAAGGAAAGAGGTACCGGCTCGTGTTGTCTGTAGTCCAACATTGCCTCCGCGCTCAATACTGCAGTTAGATCGCGTCCGCATTGTTACTTTGTGCCAGGAAGGGCTCTCCAAAAGGGAAGTGTCTAAGCGTCTCGGAGAGAACCAAAGCGATGTTGTTCGGACATGGAGGAGATACAGAGAGACAGGAACTGTCGATGACATGCCTCGCTCAGGCCACCCAAGGGCTACTACTGCAGTTCATGACCGCTACCTACGGATTATGGCTCGGAGGAACCCTGACGGAAACACCACCATGTTGAATAGTGCTTCGTGCGCCAGAGAACGTTATGTTACCATGCAAACTGTGAGCAATAGGCAACATGGGCGCAACTTCACTCCCGACGTCCATGGCGAGGTCCATATTTGCAACGACGACACCATGCAGCGCGGTACAAATGGATTCAACAATATGATGACTGGATCGCTCAGGATTGGCATCACGTTCTCTTCGGCGATGAGAGTCGCATATGTCTTCAACCAGACAATCACCGGAGACGTGTTTGGAGTCAACCCGATCATTCTGAACACCTTAGACATACTGTCCAGTGAGTGCAGCAAGGTGGAATTTCCCAGCTGTTTCGTGTTGGCATTATGTGGATCCGCCGTACGCTGCTGGTGGTCATGGAATGCGCCGTAACGGCTGTACGATACGTGAATGCCATCCTTCGACCGATAGTGCAACCATATCGGTAGCATGTTGGTGAGGCGTTCGCCTTCATGGACAACAATTCGCGCCTCCATCGTGCACATCTTGTGAGTGACTTCCTTCAGGATAACGACATCGCTCGAACAAAGTGGCCAGCATGTTCTTCAGACATGAACCCGATCGAACATGCCTGGGATAGCGTGAAAAGAGCTGTTTATGGACGTCGTGACCTACCAACTCCTCTCTTGAATCTACGCCGAATCACGGTTGAGGAGTGGGACAATCTGGACCAACAGTGCCCTTGATGAACTTATGGATAGTACGCCACGACGAATTCAGGGATGCATCAATGAAGAGGCCGAGCTGCTCGGTATTAGAGGTACCGGTGTGTACAGCAGTCTGGACCACCACCTCTACGGGTCTCGCTTTGTGGCGGTACAACATGCAATGTGTGGTTTTCATGAGATATAAAAAGCGCAGAAATGATGTTTATGTTGATCTCTATTCGAATTTTTACAGTTTCCGAAATTCTCGGAACAGAGGTGATGTAAACCTTTTTTTGATATGTGTATAAAAGGACGACAGGGCCCTCCTTTCTAACATTCTTGTAATCTACCACGCCTCCATACGACTGTGGTGCAAGCAGAGGGAACTTAGCGCTGCAGCACATCAGGGTTTTTTCCGTTGCAATTGCTTATAGAACACGGGAAGTCTGACTGGTTGAATGTTCCTCTGTGTATTGCAAGTATTAGTTTAAACTTGTAATGACGGTCCCTGCGGGAGCAATATGTAGGGGTTTGAATAATACAGGTTTTTCTCTTGATGCCGCTGGTTGAAACATTGTATGGAGGTTACCGCGGGATAATTGTAGTCTGCCTTCAAGCGTCCGGAAGTTCAGCTTTCCGTACAGTTCTGCGACTCAAACGACATGCGTTAAGCCCTGTTAGATTTCATTGGATAGAGCACAAATACTTCAACAATATTCTAAGTTAAGATGCACAAGTTATTTGTAAGCCATTCTGTTTTTAGATTTACGACATTGTCCCAGTGTCCCGACTGTGAAACGATGTTCCCATGCTGTCTTACCTTCAATGATCCGGTGTGATTATTTCATTTTATGCACCCACAAATTAATACTAACAGCTGTTTTGTAGGAGCTGACTACTGACTGGAATGATGACTTACTTAATCTCAGTCCGCATCTCGTGGTCGTGCGGTAGCGTTCTCGCTTCCCACGCCCGGGTTCCCGGGTTCGATTCCCGGCGGGGTCAGGGATTTTCTCTGCCTCGTGATGGCAGGGTGTTGTGTGCTGTCCTTAGGTTAGTTAGGTTTAAGTAGCTGTAAGTTCTAGGGGACTTATGACCACAGCAGTTGAGTCCCATAGTGCTGAGAGCCATTTGAACCATTTGAACTTAATCTCATGTCTGAAACTAATATTCTGCATGTCATCAAGTGCCCAGGTGTCCACCCCTTAGTACTGAAACTTAAGTGCAATATTTACGTCTCTATGAAATACAAGAAATTTCTGATTATGCAGCTTCTTTCAGACAGTACTTCGTTATAGACAACAGCACCACCTTCAAAAAACCTGCGGTTAATACTAACGTTCCCAGCGCGGTCAGTAATATTTAAGATGAACACTAGGGGTACCAACAACTTCCAATGGGGAACGCTGTCACTTGTAAGTAGGCTCTTTAGGTTTTTTTACTGGTAACGCCACGTAGCGCTCTGTATGAAAATCACTAGCTGTGCTTTGTGCGGTCTGTGGCTGGTTTGCATTGTTGGTTGCTATTGTAGCGTTGGGCAGCTGGATGTTAACAGCGCGTAGCGTTGCGCAGTTGGAGGTGAGCCGCCAGCAGTGGTGGATGTGGGGAGAGAGATGGCGGAATTTTGAGAGCGGACGATCTGGACGTGTCTCATTAAGAAAGAGTAAAATTGTAATACTGGACATCATGGACTGATATATATATTATGACTTTTGAACACTATTATGGTAAATACAATCCGTAGCCCGTGGCCTAGGGGTTGCCGACACGGTAGCTCAGCGTGTTCGGTCAGAGGGTTAGCTGCCCTCTGTAATAAAAAAAACTGAGTTCACCGATCAACAACGAACGAAAACGGGTGTCTTACGACGTCCGCCACGAGCAGATACAACGAACGAAAGAGAGCAAAATGAGAAAAAAAAGGGGGGGGTAGCGTCTTTGATTCATAATCAAAACGTCTTCGATCCCCGCCACTGCCTAAATTTTGATAAAAAATCAGCATTGGCGGCCGAAGACTTCCGGCATAAGAAGTCAGCCTCATTCTGCCAACGGCTTTGTCAAAGAGGTCGGAGGATCGGATAGAGGTTCAGGGCACTCTCTTGTCCTAGGGGTGGGAAATTGCCCCTAAAGGCGGAAGAATCAGCAATGATCAACGACATGAGGATGCAGAAGGCAATGGAAACCACTGCATTAAAGACACATAACGTGTATCCACAGGACATGTGGCCTGTAACTGAAGGAGTGTCATGATGATCTCTCCATTGGCAAAAGATTCCGGAATGGTCCCCCAGTCGGATCTCCGGGAGGGGACTGCCAAGGGGAGGTTACCATGAGAAAAAGATTGAATAATCAACGAAAGGATAGCGTTCTACGAGTCGGGGCGTGGAATGTCAGAAGCTTGAACGTGGTAGGGAAACTAGAAAATCTGAAAAGGGAAATGCAAAGGCTCAATCTAGATATAGTAGGGGTCGGTGAAGTGAAGTGGAAGGAAGACAAGAATTTCTGGTCAGATGAGTATCGGGTAATATCAACAGCAGCAGAAAATGGTATAACAGGTGTAGGATTCGTTATGAATAGGAAGCTAGGGCAGAGGGTGTGTTACTGTGAACAGTTCAGTGACTGGGTTGTTCTAATCAGAATCGACAGCAGATCAACACCGACAACGATAGTTCAGGTATACATGACGACGTCGCAAGCTGAAGATGAAGAGATAGAGAAAGTGTATGAGGATATTGAAAGGGTAATGCAGTATGTAAAGGGGGACGAAAATCTAATGTCATGGGCGACTGGAAAGCAGTTGTAGGGGAAGGAGTAGAAGAAAAGGTTACAGGAGAATATGGGCTTCGGACAAGGAATGAAAGAGGAGAAAGACTAATTGAGTTCTGTAACAAGTTTCAGCTAGTAATAGCGAATACCCTGTTGAAGAATCACGAGGAGGTATACTTGGAAAAGGCCAGGAGATACTGGAAGATTTCAATTAGATTACATCATGGTCAGACCGAGATTCCGAAATCAGATACTGGATTGTAAGGCGTACCCAGGAGCAGATATAGACTCAGATCACAATATAGTAGTGATGAACGTTTGAAGTTCTCTATCGCTATAGATACAGCAATAAGGAATAGCGCAGTAGGCAGTAAAGAGGAGTGGACATCTCTAAAAATGGCCATCAAAGAAGATGGGAAGGAAAACATAGGTACAAAGAAGGTAGCTGCGAAGAAACCATGGGTAGCAGAAGAAATACTTCAGTTGATTGATGAAAGGAGGAAGTACAAACATGTTCCGGGAAAATCAGGAATACAAAAATACAAGTCGCTGAGGAATGAAATAACTAGGAAGTGCACGGAAGCTAAGACGAAATGGCTGCAGGAAAAATGTGAAGACATCGAAAAAGATATGATTGTCGGAAGGACAGACTCAGCATACAGGAAAGTCAAAACAGCCTCTGGTGACATGAAAAGCAACGGTGGTAACATTAAGAGTGCAACGGGAATTCCACTGTTAAATGCAGAGGAGAGAGCAGATAGGTGGAAAGAATACATTGAAAGCCTCTATGAGGGTGAAGATTTGTCTGATGTGATAGAAGAAGAAACAGGAGTCGATTTAGAAGAGATAGGGGATCCAGTATTAGAATCGGAATTTAAAAGAGCTTTGGAGGGCTTACGGTAAAATAAGGCACAAGGGATAGATAACATTCCATCAGAATTTCTAAAATCATTGGGGGAAGTATCAACAAAACGACTATTTACGTTGGTGTGTAGAATATATGAGTCTGGCGATATACCATCTGACTTTCAGAAAAGCATCATCCACACAATTCCGAAGACGGCAAGAGCTGACAACTGCGAGAATTATCGCACAATCAGATTAACAGCTCATGCATCGAAGCTGCTTACAAGAATTATATCCAGAAGAATGGAAAAGAAAATTGAGAATGCGCTAGGTGACGATCAGTTTGGCTTTAGGAAAAGTAAAGGGACGAGAGTGGCAATTCTGACGTTACGGCTAATAATGGAAGCAAGGCTAAAGAAAAATCAAGACACTTTCATAGGATTTGTCGACCTCGAAAAAGCGTTCGACAATATAAAATGGTGCAAGCTGTTCGAGATTCTGAAAAAAGTAGGGGTAAGCTATAGGGAGAGACGGGTCATATACAATATGTACAACAACCAAGAGGGAATAATAAGAGTGGACGTTCAAGAACGAAGTGCCCATATTAAGAAGGGTGTAAGACAAGGTTGTAGCCTTTCGCCCCTACTCTTCAATCTGTACATCGAGGAAGCAGTGATGGAAATAAAAGAAAGGTTTCAGGAGTGGAATTAAAATACAAGGTGAAAGGATATCAATGATACGATTCGCTGATGACATTGCTATCCTGAGTGAAAGTGAAGAAGAATTAAATGATCTGCTGAACGGAATGAACAGTCTAATGAGTACACAGTATGGTTTGAGATTAAATCAAAGAAAGACGAAGGTAATGAGAAGTAGTAGAAATGAGAACAGCGAGAAACTTAACACCAGGATTGATGGTCACGAAGTCAATGAAGTTAAGGAATTCTGCTGCCTAGGCAGTAAAATAACCAATGACGGACGGAGCAAGGAGGACATCAAAAGCAGACTCGCTGTGGGAAAAAAGGTATTTCTGGCCAAGAGAAGTCTACTAGTATCTAATACCGGCCTTAATTTGAGGAAGAAATTTCTGAGGATGTACGTCTGGAGTACAGCATTGTATGATAGTGAAACATGGACTGTGGGAAAACCGGAACAGAAGAGAATCGAAGCATTTGAGATGTGGTGCTATAGACAAATGTTGAAATTCAGGTGGACTGATAGGGTAAGGAATGTGGAGGTTCTACGCAGAATCGGAGAGGAAAGGAATATGTGGAAAACACTGATAAGGAGAAGGGACAGGATGATAGGACATCTGCCAAGACATGAGGGAGTGACTTTCATGGTACTAGAGGGCGCTGTAGAGGGCAAAAACTGTAAAGGAAGACAGAGATTGGAATACGTCAAGCAAATAATTGAGGACGTAGGTTGCAAGTGCTACTCTGAGATGAAGAGGTTAGCACAGGAAAGGAATTTGTGGTGGGTCGCATCAAACCAGTCAGTAGACTGATGATCAAAAAAAAAAAGGTAAATACATTGTTTGTTCTCTATCAAAATCTTTCTTTTGCTCACTATGCCTATCAGTAGTTAGTGCCTTCAGTAGTTTGAATCTTTTATTTAGCTGGAAGTATTGGTGCTTGCTGTATTGCAGTAGTTTGAGTTACGAAGACTTTTGTGAGGTTAGTGATTTGTGAAACGTATAGGTTAATTTAGTCACGGCCATTCTCTTGCAGGGATTATTAAAAGTTAGATTTCCTTGCGCTAAAAAAATATTGTGGGTCAGTTTGAGCACAGTCACGTATAATTTTTCTAAGGGGACGTTTCATATGTCGACCCCTAGCCGAGGATACATCTCTGGAATCCTCTGATTTTTTCTTGTAGTTTATGTAATTAGTGTAGCTTTTGTTTATTTATAGCGCGTAATTGTAGAGAGAAACTCCTTTGTAGTAGCAGTCTTTCATTGTTGTACAGTAAAACAGTTGTGGCATGCATGTACATTTGCACCAAGTATTTCGCAGCTGCGTTTGCAATTAACTAGATATTATTTTCAGTGCTATGTTAATGTGTTCTCTTATTTTTGCTCTTCAAATTGTGCTTTCCTGTGTTATCGTGTGAAATATTGCGACAATAATGGCGTGTGAAAAACGTAACGCTAGGCTCCAAAGTAAACTGAGAAATAATTGTGACAACGAGCGTAGCTTATCAGCAGCACTGTGTAATCAATTAACAGATATTCATAGTAGTAATTTGGTGATTGTACATAGACAAATGGAGCGGGCGGCAAAAAAAGGTGTAGACAATGAAACAAGTAGTGAACAGGGAAGCATTAGCGATCAATCGGTCAGCAACAGTTCGCCTCAGGAATCCTAAATGACAGAACACAATATTGCAAATAGTGTAGACTCAGGTTTTGGGTCCTCACCGTTTTCTGAAATGAGTCAAGACACATTTTCTGCTTGTCAAAATGTGAATGTTGCCGGTGAAAGTGCACTGCCAAAAAGCATAGAGAAACAGATTCCAGACACTAATACATTATTATTGCAATTAATGCAACAGATGGAACAAAATCAGAGACAAACACAGTAAAAGCTTCAAAAGTTAGACACAATGGAACAAAATCAGAGACAAACACAGAAAAAGCTTCAAAAGTTAGACACAATGGAACAAAATCTTCGGAAGTTAGACATCACGCTTGAACAAACACGTGAAGATTTAACTACTGAGTTACATAACATTGAATCGAAATGTCAAAAAGTCTGTAATGACGTAAAAACACAAATTTGTCAGCATTTTCAACATATTTTTTCGTGGCATGAAAATGCATTACATAATCACGAAGCAGCCGTAAAAGAAGTGCAAACTATTGTTCATAAAAATCATGAGACCTTGCAAGCTAACATTGACTCAGTTGCATCTACCGATTCGGTTACGCAACTTGCAAAAACTCAGGAAAACTTAAAGGACACAGTAGATACTCTGAAAATTGGTTCAGAAAGACATATGGACGAAATTAGTTCATTATCAGAGAAAGAGGTTGAACTTTTGGATCAGCTAAATAATTTATCTACGAAGGTAGATGATAATCTGAATGACACGAAACTGGTAGTCTTTTATGACACAGAGGAGTGCGAACAAATTAGGAAATTCAAACAAAATCAGAATCAAATTAATATGCAACACCAAAGAGAAATCCGGGACGTACATGATCAGCTGACACAGGTAATACAAGAATTATGTATTTCAGAGGACACTCGCGCTCCAATACAGGAAGAGGGACATAGAAATACGGAACAGCCACAAAATAATAACACGGGGTACTTCGGAAATTATGAAAGAAATTGGCAAGGTACACCGAATTTTGAGATGGAACCGCCGAAACGAAGTATCAATGACCGATATGCGACTCGCCGACATGTTGATTTTGACCATAAGCTGTTTATTACTACACGAAAGTTCAAAACATTTAAGAATTCCGGCAACGACATTCATCCACAAGCGTGGCTTCATCAATTCTATCATTGTTTTCCTCCCAACTGGTTATTAGAGCACAGATTAGAATTTATGTGTGGCTATTTAGAGAATGAACTAGCTGTAAGAATGCGATCGGTCATTCACGATTGCCACAGTGAAGGAGAATTTTATCATGCCTTCCTCTCAGCATATTGGTATCAAGCTACACAAGACCGAACAAAACATAGCATCATAATGATGAAACATTTCGAACAATCTGAATTTTCGAGTCTTGTGAAAAATTTTGAAGACATGTTGCACAAGAATCAGTACCTGTCAAACCCATACAGCCCCTCAGAGCTCATCCGCATTTGCTTAATCAAATTACCTGAACATTTACGACATATTATTTTAGCAGGACGTTTCAAAGACGACATTGAAGCTTTTCAGGGAATCTTACAAGAATTACAAGTTGACACTGACAATCGTGGAACGCGAAAACAGGAACACAACAATTACAGGTCACATTCATCACAATTCCGTGATGAAAGAAATAATAACTGGACACGACAAGGATATTCTAACAACACAAATCGTGACCAAAACAGACACCACCCATATGACAACCGTTGGCAGAGTAGTAATAATTACAGGGAAAGATCGCACTTCCGTGGTAATGAATATGACAGAGATAACCATGGAAACAGACAATATGGGAACCAAAACAATTATTATCAAGGGAGACAGAATAACTACAGACGCAACAGTTCAGCGCGCAGTTACGATTCAGGGAGAAATTCTCCACCACATGACCGACAAACAAGAAACCATTTAAACTACCGACAAAACGACAGACCTGAATTCCATCAGAACTGGCGGGATTCAAACAGTGCAGGGCCCTCTTGGCAAGGTGATTTTGTGGAAGTTAGGTCTCGTAATCCCAATAACGACGCACGCCAACAAAGAGATAGCAGACAATGACTCGAATTGCAGGTAGCTACCTGTGCTGGCTGGCTCAGGGAAAAATAGCATACACGCTAACCTTGAGAAAAATTTTAGCATTCCTTACCGACGTATACAACATGATAATTGCTTTGAAGTTGAAAGTCTGTGCACTATAAAGGGTAAAAGATTGCACCACATTTCACATGTAAAACCGTTTATTGAAAGATAATCTGCTTTTTAACTTTGTCTTTGCCATAAAATTTTTCGCTTCACGTTACTAGTACGCTTTGTCAGACTTAGAAACTGTTAACATGCAACTATGTTTTAAAGTTAACTATCCAGTCTAGAACCTAGGGAACATATTTAGGCAGTAATTACGAATGCATTGATATAGTGAACAGACATCACAGTGTTATTGTGTGTGTAAATTCTTACTTGTTAGTTGCATGATTACGTAATGAATATAAGGCTAACATACTTAGAACATATACTGGTACCGCTAACGAGATTTTAATGCAACATTTTGGTTTACTTGAGAACACATTCTGGATTTAAAGTACTTTATGTGAGATTAAAGATGACTAAGCATTTGGTTTGTTTGACAGCTACACGATTATATTACGACGCTACTAATGTGTGACACAATTTACATTGTTGCTTTTGCGGGGCATCTGTTTTATATCTGCACAGTTTTTTTGTATTATTCTGGAAAGAAAAGCATGTTTTAGTAGTAACTTTTGTGGTATAGTTACAATGTGACAGCCTTTTCCATAGCACAACAATACGTTACAGCACAGTACTTTCTTCATCACGACAATAAGCATAATAACTAAGATAACTATAAGCAAAGCATTTCACTTTTGTTTACTATGAGGTAAGTACATTGACTTCAGCAGAACTTTGGTTGCAGAGCACGATAACTATAACACTTCCACAGAATTATCTTACACCAAGACGCACATTTAGCACTACAGGACACGCATTTGAGTGATTAATTTTGTACTTAAAACATTTATTTTTAAAGATTTTTGAATTACAATGATACAAAGGTTTTCCGTGATACATTTCATTCCATTGCTGTAATCTATAACACCTGAGGGTATAATTACATAAATCCTCATGGAGGTACACCCTTACTTTGTGTACCATGTGTTTGGCAAGCACAAGGAGCCCTAGCTAATATGGTATTTGCTTATACTACTTTACACATTGGTACCATATTTCTGTAACACAGAATTACACAGCTGTCTGATTACTTAACAGAGAAACAAAAATTTTTTTTACTATGTCACTGACACATGTTTATGCAATTACACAGTTGGATAATTTCACGCCTATGAAATTGTATTTTGTCTGCACTGTGTGAACTGTTCATATTTTTTCGGAACCATTGTGAACTATGAGAGCTTTGAATGTCGTATTTGGTATGGGATCACGATTTTTAAAGTACAATTGAGGTAGATGACACTATTGAAATGAGCAGAGAGTTTTTTCGGGTTTTGAAATTATTGCAAGAAGCTACGACGTTTTTGAGATTTGGCTGAGTTTTTATGATATTATTACGATGACAATGTGTATTATGTTGTTGAGGTATGTTTCTGTTCAATAAGCTGATGCTATATGAGGAATTTGATTATGCTATGTACTTTATTATGATGAAATATTGAAGTGTCGACGCAAGATTGACCTGTCGACGAATATGTATATGTGTAACAAGGTAAGGAGTAATGAATAGTGGTTAGGGACTCTGATATGTGAAAAAGGATGTTGGAAACCAAGAATCGTACTTTAAGAGTTATGAAATGTGTGTACATGTGTGAATGTATGACAATGCCGCCAAAAATTTTTTGCACACTGTTATATTCATAGGATTTTGTTTCTACACATTTGCAACGCAAATTCTCGACCTGTGAAAATTTTTATATGAGACTGTCACTGTAGCGGAGACCGCTGCCGTAAATGTTTCGTTAAGGAAGGTAAGTGACCGTCACGTAATGCGTAATGGGCGCCCAGCTGAGCGATAGTCGCCTAAAAAAAGAAAGACATTGGGTAAAAATAAAGGGAGGCCATTATCCTCGCTATTGACATTTCTTTGTAGAAAGAATCGCAAATACGACATGCTCGAACTTGAAAACATATGATTACACTGTGGAGCTCTTAATTTAAGATATTTACTAAAATGCCTAATGAAATGATGAGAAACCTTTTACATCTATTGTCTTTCTAGTTGAGAGTTTGCTCATTTTGTTTAATATCTAGTTTCTAGCTGCACTGCAACATTGGTTAAAATAAAATTTTATAGATGTACTAATATAGATATTTTATGCCTACAGATCCAGTAAATAATAACTTTATGATCTACTTCAAAAAAACGAAGGAGCATAAAAAGACATTTCCCTTCACAGGAATTGCATACATAATTTTTGTCAATGACTGGTAACTTTTTAGTAGTGTAAGTTAAGGTGATGCATCACTCTAGTGTTAAGATGTGACATAGGGTTTAGACATGGCCATCTCTACTGTACTATTTTTTCTGCTTGTGGGTTTGTCATGTTTAGGTATAAGTTATTGCATTTTCTGCTGCTGTTTGCCAGGCATAGTTCTACTGAATTTTACATTGTATTAAGCTAGATTATACTACTGATTTATTTTTCTTGTTGCTGCTCATTGCCTCATATTAGTTGTATTTGCTTTGCTAATTTCTATAATGCTGCTTGCTTTGCCCATTTGCATTTTTTGTCATTGCTGTTTGTGTTAATTGTTTTGTACTGCTGCATTGCCACATCCCTTAGTTTAGCATCTGAACTCCATAGATTTAAGTTAGCTTAAGATGGGGTAGGCTATATAAGAGAACGACTTGTGATGAATTGGAAGAAATGCATTAAGAAGTTATACGAAAAAAAAGTACAGAAAGCAGGTATAGATAGGACGTTTTGGAAATAATGAAGAACAAAGGGAGATCTCCGAGAAGTAAAGAAAGTTTTGTTTGCAAAATACTGCAGTAAAACAAACCCTGTCCTTTCCTTGTGTTATCCCACTATGTGTTTCTGTACCCCTGGGTATTGGTGTTCTTCCTATCTTTATGTGTTTATTTGATGAGAGTTACGTTGTAGAACTTTTCTGATAATATGTTATTTACTATGTAAAGATGTTTAGACATTATTTATTCTGTTTTGTTTTAATGCTCATGTGTGAAGTTGATGTTTCAAAAGTTATTCTGATCTTTTATGTATTTACTTATGTCATAATTCCTGTCCCACTGATGTATATGTTATTTCGATTCTTTTGTAAAGCCCATATTACTACAAATGTTATCTGTATTGTTATGTTCTTTAATGATGTATTTTGTACCTTTGTTACTGTATTCTCATGTTATAAAATTGAATTGACACCAGTTCATCAAACTAAGTAATTTGTAAGCATACATTTTACTGCAAACATTTCTGTTGATCATAGTACAGGGTGTTTCAAAAATGTCCGGTATATTTGAAACAGCAATAAAAACTAAACGAACAGCGATAGAAATACACCGTTTGTTGCAATATGCTTGGGACAACAGTACATTTTCAGGCAGACAAACTTTCGAAATTACAGTAGTTACAATTTTCAACAACAGATGGCGCTGCGGCCTGGGAAACTCTATAGTACGATATTTTCCACATATCCACCATGCGTAGCAATAATATGGCGTAGTCTCTGAATGAAATTACCCGAAACCTTTGACAACGTGTCTGGCGGAATGGCTTCACATGCAGATGAGATGTACTGCTTCAGCTGTTCAATTGTTTCTGGATTCTGGCGGTACACCTGGTCTTTCAAGTGTCCCCACAGAAAGAATTCACAGGGGTTCATGTCTGGCGAATAGGGAGGCCAATCCACGCCGCCTCCTGTATGTTTCGGATAGCCCAAAGCAATCACACGATCATCGAAATATTCATTCAGAAAATTAAAGACGTCGGCCTTGCGATGTGGCTGGGCACCATCTTGCATAAACCACGAGGTGTTCGCAGTGTCGTCTAAGGTAGTTTGTACCGCCACAAATTCACGAAGAATGTCCAGATAGCGTGATGCAGTAATCGTTTCGGATCTGAAAAATGGGCCAATGATTCCTTTGGAAGAAATGGCGGCCCAGACCAGTACTTTTTGAGGATGCAGGGACGATGGGACTGCAACATGGGGCTTTTCGGTTCCCCATATGCGCCAGTTCTGTTTATTGACGAAGCTGTCCAGGTAAAAATAAGCTTCGTCAGTAAACCAAATGCTGCCCACATGCATATCGCCGTCATCAATCCTGTGCACTATATCGTTAGCGAATGTCTCTCGTGCAGCAATGGTAGCGGCGCTGAGGGGTTGCCGCGTTTGAATTTTGTATGGATAGAGGTGTAAACTCTGGCGCATGAGACGATACGTGGACGTTGGCGTCATTTGGACCGCAGCTGCAACACGGCGAACGGAAACCCGAGGCCGCTGTTGGATCACCTGCGCGTTGCCCTCTGTGGTTGCCGTACGCAGTCGCCCTACCTTTCCAGCACGTTCATCCGTCACGTTCCCAGTCCGTTGAAATTTTTCAAACAGATCCTTTATTGTATCGCTTTTCGGTCCTTTGGTTACATTAAACCTTCGTTGAAAACTTCGTCTTGTTGCAACAACACTGTGTTCTAGGCGGTGGAATTCCAACACCAGAAAAATTCTCTGTTCTAAGGAATAAACCACGTTGTCTACAGCACACATGCACGTTGTGAACAGCACACACTTACAGCAGAAATACGACGTACAGAATGGCGCACCCACAGACTGCGTTGTCTTCTATATCTTTCACATCACTTGCAGCGCCATCTGTTGTTGAAAATTGTAACTACTGTAATTTCGAAAGTTTGTCCGCCTGAAAATGTACTGTTGTCCCAAGCATATTGCAACAAACGGTGTATTTCTATCACTGCTCGTTTAGTTTTTATTGCCGTTTCAAATATACCGGTCATTTTTGAAACACCCTGTATATGCACAATATGTGAGAAGTTGGGACTGTTAGTGTTTGCACATGTGTTGATAATTCAGCAAGGGACTGGTTAACAGCATTGCTGGTTCTAAGGACAATTCCGAAAACTTTGTGAGTGCACAAGTGGTGGTTTATGGACTTGCTACATTGTCCACAAGAGTCTTCGATGGTGATTGGGCACATGCACAGTCACCACAGATGGCTGCTGACCATCTCTACCAGGACTACAGTGGGCCTGCTCTGTGGTGACCTACCTACCAATGTTCTTCAAAACTTCGACTGACTGTTGTGGGTTTGCTCTGTTGTGGCCCATTACCTGTGTGCATGTCAAGAGTCAGCAGTGCCTTTCCGTTGGAAGGACAACACTACTTCTTCAAGACTCCATGGAAATCCACTACTTCTGTGTGCATTTTCTTTTACTACTCAGACTTTGAGGAAATCACTATAATTTTACTGTGATGAATGATCGGGTCTGTGTTTATGGACTGTGAGAAAATTTTAGCTTTTGACCTACATTGTATCAATAAGTGTGTGCATTTGATATCTTTGTTATGGTAATGATGAAAAATTTTATTAAATAATTATTGGCCACTGACCAAAAGCATTTGTAAAAATTTTTGTGGGGAGCATGGGGGCTATGTAAGTAGGCTGTTTAGGTTTTTTTATTGATAACGCCACGTAGTGCTCTATATGAAAATCACTGGCTGTGCTGTGTGCAGTCTGTGGCTGGTTTGCATTGTTGTTTGCTATTGTAGTGTTGGGCAGCTGGATGTTAACAGCACGTAGCGTTGCGCAGTTGGAGGTGAGCCGCCAGCAGTGGTGGATGTGGGGAGAGAGATGGCGAAATTTTGAGAGCGGACGATCTGGACGTGTCTCATTAAGAAAGAGTAAATTAGTAACACTGGATATCATGGACTGATATATATATTACGACTTTTGAACACTATTAAGGTAAATACATTGTTTGTTCTCTATCAAAATCTTTCTTTTGCTAACTATGCCTATCAGTAGTTAGTGCCTTCAGTAGTTTGAATCTTTTATTTAGCTTGCAGTATTGGCGCTCGCTGTATTGCAGTAGTTTGAGTAATGAAGATTTTTGTGAGGTAAGTGATTTGTGAAACGTATAGGTTAATTTAGTCAGGGCCATTCTCTTGTACGGATTATTGAAAGTCAGATTGCGTTGCGTTAAAAAAATATTGTGTGTCAGTTTAAGCACAGTCATGTATAATTTTTGTAAGGAGACGTTTCACACTTACATGAATTTGTGACAATGACTCATCATCCAGGGCAACCTGCTACGTCTTCTCCAGCAAAAAATTTTCATTTAGATCACAAAGTATGTTTAGTATCTTATATTATCCTCCTTTTGTTATTAAATATGTGGTTTGCTGACAAGTGAAGAAATAGTGCTTCCACCCCTCTTTCCTAATAATTTCTTTCATGGCGTTTTGTTAGAAAAGCGCTACTTGAGTTGTATACTATTGGTGTTCTTGGAAAACATTCATATTTCTTTTTCAGTTATGTGTAACGCCAATATATTCTCTTTTCTCATTACTTGTGCCGTACTACCTCCTCACGCTACTCTACCTCCGTTTCAATATTCTCTTCTTTCAACTCTTGTAATACGTATCTTGGTGTCATGACTCATTGTTTAAATCTGTCAGTCTGTATACTGTCTCCATTATTCTGCATTTTACAAATAAACATAAATCAAACTCTCCTGCTGTAGCTGCTCCTGTTTGTGAAGGCCAATATAAACGACCAAATAATATGTTGCCAATCACTAATATTGTCAAATATTTGATAGTAAGCGGCAGCTTGTTTCTTTTTTTTTAACGATCGTATACTTTAATAAAAGTGGCAGAGTCTCCGCAAGTCACATGTTAGTTACATGCGACTTGTCGCGGCTCGAAAATTTTAATTTCTAACGTACACGATGTTTGAGAGAAATTTTGAGTGACACATCGTGAGTTTCCATAGAGTGTAGAGTGGAAACTACGAAAAAAGGGTACATGGATAAAAACATAAGAACGTTGGCAATTACCAAAATGGTAGAGGTGTTGCGTCTTTGCCAACCATCTGTTAGACACAAGATGATGATCAATATTCTACGCGGAACATACAAACCGGAGTACAACAAGAAATATCGAAACTCTCATATTTTTTTACGGACGATATTCCACGATGTGTTATTTCAAGAACTTTCATTATACTTCATGGGAATATTTATCTTTCAATTTCAACCATTACCTGAGCCAGTGTCTTGCATGATTTTTCTTCTTTGTACACGGTTCTTATGTGAATGTAGAAAATGCTTTGTCTTCGTTGACGAGCGTTCGCACTAGGATCAAAATACTTTGCGTTAGCTGCTTCAAGAGCAACGTTAAATTGCACAACTTTGTTGCTACGTCGAGCCAACGGCTCTGCCGCAGTGGTAACACCGTTTCTCGTCAGATTACCGAAGTTGAGCACTGTACGGCTTGGGTAACACTTGGATGGGTCATTACCGTCCGGATCTGCCGGATCTGGAAAACGTGGTGCATTGATACCTTGTGAGCCAAATTGAGGAGCAACGTCACTGAGAAGTGGCGCCACAGGTCAAGAAAACTGACGACGTCTGGGAGAGCGGTGTGCTGACCACTGGCCACTTCTTATCCGCATCTGGCGACGCCTGAGGGCTGAGGATAGCACGGCGGCCGTTTGGTTCCGTTGGGCCTTCGAAATGTTTGTGTGTTGGTGTATATGCGAGCTTGTGGGACAAACACAAGGCTAGGAAATCATACCTGTAGCACTTAAGAACACTGTGCCTTCACCATTCTCTTTGATTAGCGTGGCCTAGACGGCAAGTACGACATTCTGGAACTTTCGGTAGGCCTTTTTTGAGGCGACGAGGGCACTGTCGAGTCGCGCCGAATTTTCCCTGTGGGTAACGAGGGGGCATGCGGGCAGGTCGTATTCTGGAGCTACAAGTGTCGGTCGGATCGTAAAAAGAGTCATCGGATGCTATAAACGCTAGAGACGTGGTTGACGGGAAGAACCGTGTTAAGAATTTGTGTGGTTATTAATTAATAATTATACACTGATAAGACAAAACATTGACAACTGCCCGCACTCAGGCTGGATGCCACCTGATGACATTTCAGGCTCATGATGTGCTATGAAAAAGTACGTAAGCACAGCAAAGACTGGTGAGGGTCATTCTAGCTAAGATATGGGTTGCAAATGGGAAAATCCACTGAGGTGGGCGACTTTGTCTAAGGAAAGATTATTACACTCCTGGAAATTGAAATAAGAACACCGTGAATTCATTGTCCCAGGAAGGGGAAACTTTATTGACACATTCCTGGGGTCAGACACATCACATGATCACACTGACAGAACCACAGGCACATAGACACAGGCAACAGAGCATGCACAATGTCGGCACTAGTACAGTGTATATCCACCTTTCGCAGCAATGCAGGCTGCTATTCTCCCATGGAGACGATCGTACAGATGCTGGATGTAGTCCTGTGGAACGGATTGCCATGCCATTTCCACCTGGCGCCTCAGTTGGACCAGCGTTCGTGCTGGACGTGCAGACCGCGTGAAACGACGCTTCATCCAGTCCCAAACATGCTCAATGGGGGACAGATCCGGAGATCTTGCTGGCCAGGGTAGTTGACTTACACCTTCTAGAGCACTTGGGTGGCACGGGATACATGCGGACGTGCATTGTCCTGTTGGAACAGCAAGTTCCCTTGCCGGTCTAGGAATGGTAGAACGATGGGTTCGATGACGGTTTGGATGTACCGTGCACTATCCAGTGTCCCCTCGACGATCACCAGTGGTGTACGGCCAGTGTAGGAGATCGCTCCCCACACCATGATGCCGGGTGTTGGCTCTGTGTGCCTCGGTCGTATGCAGTCCTGATTGTGGCGCTCACCTGCACGGCGCCAAACACGCATACGACCATCATTGGCACCAAGGCAGAAGCGACTCTCATCGCTGAAGACGACACGTCTCCATTCGTCCCTCCATTCACGCCTGTCGCGACACCACTGGAGGCGGGCTGCACGATGTTGGGGCGTGAGCGGAAGACGGCCTAACGGTGTGCGGGACCGTAGCCCAGCTTCATGGAGACGGTTGCGAATGGTCCTCGCCGATACCCCAGGAGCAACAGTGTCCCTAATTTGCTGGGAAGTGGCGGTGCGGTCCCCTACGGCACTGCGTAGGATCCTACGGTCTTGGCGTGCATCCGTGCGTCGCTGCGGTCCGGTCCCAGGTCGACGGGCACGTGCACCTTCCGCCGACCACTGGCGACAACATCGATGTACTTTGGAGACCTCACGCCCCACGTGTTGAGCAATTCGGCGGTACGTCCACCCGGCCTCCCGCATGCCCACTATACGCCCTCGCTCAAAGTCCGTCAACTGCACATACGGTTCACGTCCACGCTGTCGCGGCATGCTACCAGTGTTAAAGACTGCGATGGAGCTCCGTATGCCACGGCAAACTGGCTGACACTGACGGCGGCGGTGCACAAATGCTGCGCAGCTAGCGCCATTCGACGGCCAACACCGCGGTTCCTGGTGTGTCCGCTGTGCCGTGCGTGTGATCATTGCTTGTACAGCCCTCTCGCAGTGTCCGGAGCAAGTATGGTGGGTCTGACACACCGGTGTCAATGTGTTCTTTTTTCCATTTCCAGGAGTGTATTACACAAAGCGTGTGAACGAATATCTCGAAAACGGCAAAGCTGGTGTAATGTTCATGTGGTACTATCTTGAGCATCTACGGAAAGGGGTAGCATAGTGAAACTGCCGCTAGGCGCTAAATGGTGGCACGCTTACCACTCTTCACACAACGCGGGATTCGGAGGGTCGTCTGCACTGTAAAGTAGGATAGACGGTAATCTTTGGCATCTCTGCCAAAGAGGACAGGGCTGGTGCACGCACAAGTGTTTAGGAGAACACCGTTCATCGTACATTGCTGAACATGGAGCTCCGCAGCAGACCACCCCTATGTCTGCAGATGTTCACCCAACAACATCATTAATTACGGTTGCAGTGGGGACGGGACTATAGGGATTCAACTGTCGATCATTGGAAAGGTGATGACTTTTCGGGAGAGTAACGTTTTTACTACGCTTCGTCGCTGGCACCCACAAACGCCGTCATCGCGCTAAACATCGGCTCAAAACGTGTAGCGCGCCACAGACGCAAGCTGGTGGGGGCGGTATTATGCCAAGGGAGACGTTCTTCTGCGCTTGCGTGGGACATGTGGTAGTAATCAAAGACACGATGACAGCTGCGAACCACCTGCATCCCTTCCTGCTCGATTCCCCGATGGCGGTGTCATCTTTCAGCACTGCAAGTGTCTGTGTCTCGGAGACAGAAACCTGCTACAGTGGTTTAAGGAGCATTATAGTGAACTCACGTTGATGTCTCGGTGAACAAATTCACCTGATATAAATCATTCTGAACCCGTCTGGGTCGCTATTGGGTGCCATCTACATCTACATCTACATTTATACTCCGCAAGCCACCCAATGGTGTGTGGCGGAGGGCACTTTACGTGCCACTGTCATTATCTCCCTTTCCTGTTCCAGTCGCGTATGGTTCGCGGGAAGAACGACTGTCTGAAAGCCTCTGTGCGCGCTCTAATCTCTCTAATTTTACATTCGTGATCTCCTCGGGAGGTATAAGTACGGGGAAGCAATATATTCGATACCTCATCCAGAAACGCACCCTCTCGAAACCTGGCGAGCAAGCTACACCGCGATGCAGAGCGCCTCTCTTGCAGAGTCTGCCACTTGAGTTTGTTAAACATCTCCGTAACGCTATCACGGTTACCAAATAACCCTGTGACGAAACGCGCCGCTCTTCTTTGGATCTTCTCTATCTCCTCCGTCAACCCGATCTGGTACGGATCCCACACTGATGAGCAATACTCAAGTATAGGTCGAACGAGTGTTTTGTAAGCCACCTCCTTTGTTGATGGACTACATTTTCTAAGGACTCTCCCAATCAATCTCATCCTGGTACCCGCCTTACCAACAATTAATTTTATATGATCATTCCACTTCAAATCGTTCCGCACGCATACTCCCAGATATTTTACAGAAGTAACTGCTACCAGTGTTTGTTCCGCTATCATATAATCATACAGTAAAGGATCCTTCTTTCTATGTATTCGCAATACATTACATTTGTCTATGTTAAGGGTTAGTTGCCACTCCCTGCACCAAGTGCCTATCCGCTGCAGATCTTCCTGCATTTCGCTACAATTTTCTAATGCTGCAACTTCTTGTATACTACAGCATCATCCGCGAAAAGCCGCATGGAACTTCCGACACTATCTACTAGGTCATTTATATATATTGTGAAAAGCAATGGTCCCATAACACACCCTGGGGCACGCCAGAGGTTACTTTAATGTCTGTAGACGTCTCTCCGTTGATAACAACATGCTGTGTTCTGTTTGCTAAAAACTCTTCAATCCAGCCACACAGCTGGTCTGATATTCCGTAGGCTCTTACTTTGTTTATCAGGCGACAGTGCGGAACTGTATCGAACACCTTCCGGAAGTCAAGAAAAATAGCATCTACCTGGGAGCCTGTATCTAATATTTTCTGGGTCTCATGAACAAATAAAGCGAGTTGGGTTTCACACGATCGCTGTTTCCGGAATCCATGTTGATTCCTACATAGTAGATTCTGAGTTTCCAAAAACGACATGATACTCGAGCAAAAAACATGTTCTAAAATTCTACAACAGATCGACGTCAGAGATATAGGTCTATAGTTTTGCGCATCTGCTCGACGACCCTTCTTGAAGACTGGGACTACCTGTGCTCTTTTCCAATCATTTGGAACCTTCTGTTCCTCTAGAGACTTGCGGTACATGGCTGTTAGAAGGGGGGCAAGTTCTTTCGCGTACTCTGTGTAGAATCGAATTGGTATCCCGTCAGGTGCAGTGGACTTTCCTCTGTTGAGTGATTCCAGTTGCTTTTCTTTTCCTTGGACACTTATTTCGATGTCAGCCATTTTTTCGTTGGTGCGAGGATTTAGAGAAGGAACTTCAGTGCGGTCTTCCTCTGTGAAACAGCTTTGGAAAAAGGTGTTTAGTATTTCAGCTTTACGCTTGTCATCCTCTGTTTCAATGCCATCATCATCCCGGAGTGTCTGGACATGATGTTTCGAGCCACTTACTGATTTAACGTAAGACCAGAACTTCCTAGGATTTTCTGTCAAGTCGGTACCTAGTATTTTACTTTCGAATTCACTGAACGCTTCACGCATAGCCCTCCTTACGCTAACTTTGACATCGTTTAGCTTCTGTTTGTCTGAGAGGTTTTGGCTGCGTTTAAACTTGGAGTGAAGCTCTCTTTGCTTTCGCAGTAGTTTCCTAACTTTGTTGTTGTACCACGGTGGGTTTTTCCCGTCCCTCACAGTTTTACTCGGCACGTACCTGTCTAAAACGCATTTTACGATTGCCTTGAACTTTTTCCATAAACACTCAACATTGTCAGTGTCGGAACAGAAATGGTCGTTTTAATCTGTTAGGTAGTCTGAAATCTGCCTTCTATTACTCTTGCTAAACAGATAAACCTTCCTCCCTTTTTTTATATTCCTATTAACTTCCATATTCAGGGATGCTGCAACGGCCTTATGATCACTGATTCCCTGTTCTGCACTTACAGAGTCGAAAAGTTCGGGTCTGTTTGTTATCAGTAGGTCCAAGATGTTATCTCCACGAGTCGGTTCTCTGTTTAATTGCTCGAGGTAATTTTCGGATAGTGCACTCAGTATAATGTCACTCGATGCTCTGTCCCTACCACCCGTCCTAAACATCTGAGTGTCCCAGTCTATATCTGCCATCATAGCATGCGCAAATGACCGGCCTGTTATTTACGCTAAATACATTATTCACGCTAATTATATGACCTGTGCTTTGAGTTCTAATGCCTACCCACACAAACCTACCAACAAACCGTCGGATCCCTGACAAGCAGGATCAGTGATGTATTTCGTTCCTAAATCGGACAAACGAGCAATTAATGCGGTGATTATAATGTTTGGCTCATCAGTGTATATACGATATGTGTAAAAATAACAGAAAAATCAAGCGTTAACCGCTCTAGAGTAAGTGGAAATGGTGAATTTACGCGAATTTACTAATTATAAAAGACTACAGTCAAAGTTGAGGCAGGTGTCCATGGAAGAATCGAGATCAATTAAATGTTGACTATTACATCAGTGTGATCCAACAAACTAAATTTGTAAACAGCCTGGTGTCTTTTACAACAAATTCCGATCATATGTAACTAAAATCTCGTTGGGGACTAATTACAGACAAGTCATGAACTAAAAGTAGACGGTTTATTCATGTGTCAGTAGTGGTCTGTTATGCGTCGTCTCATTAAAATTCAGCGAGCGAGGTGGCGCAGTAGTTAGCACACTGGACTCCCATTCGGGAGGACGACGATTCAGTCCCGTCTCCGGCCATCCTGATTTAGGTTTTCCGTGATTTCCCTAAATCGCTTCAGGCAAATGCCGGGATGGTTCCTTTGAAAGGGCACGGCCGATTTCCTTCCCCATCGTTCCCTCACCCGAGCTTGCGCTCCGTCTCTAAAGATCTCGTTGTCGACGGGCCGTTAAACACTAATCTCCTCCTCCATTAAAATTCCGATCGCCAAACAACAAAAGCAATGGTATTTTATCTCAGTTTCAAAAGGCACAGTTTTTCATTATACACTCCTGGAAATGGAAAAAAGAACACATTGACACCGGTGTGTCAGACCCACCATACTTGCTCCGGACACTGCGAGAGGGCTGTACAAGCAATGATCACACGCACGGCACAGCGGACACACCAGGAACCGCGGTGTTGGCCGTCGAATGGCGCTAGCTGCGCAGCATTTGTGCACCGCCGCCGTCAGTGTCAGCCAGTTTGCCGTGGCATACGGAGCTCCATCGCAGTCTTTAACACTGGTAGCATGCCGCGACAGCGTGGACGTGAACCGTATGTGCAGTTGACGGACTTTGAGCGAGGGCGTATAGTGGGCATGCGGGAGGCCGGGTGGACGTACCGCCGAATTGCTCAACACGTGGGGCGTGAGGTCTCCACAGAACATCGATGTTGTCGCCAGTGGTCGGCGGAAGGTGCACGTGCCCATCGACCTGGGACCGGACCGCAGCGACACACGGATGCACGCCAAGACCGTAGGATCCTACGCAGTGCCGTAGGGGACCGCACCGCCACTTCCCAGCAAATTAGGGACACTGTTGCTCCTGGGGTATCGGCGAGGACCATTCGCATCCGTCTCCATGAAGCTGGGCTACGGTCCCGCACACCGTTAGGCCGTCTTCCGCTCACGCCCCAACATCGTGCAGCCCGCCTCCAGTGGTGTCGCGACAGGCGTGAATGGAGACGTGTCGTCTTCAGCGATGAGTGTCGCTTCTGCCTTGGTGCCAATGATGGTCGTATGCGTGTTTGGCGCCGTGCAGGTGAGCGCCACAATCAGGACTGCATACGACCGAGGCACACAGGGCCAACACCCGGCATCATGGTGTGGGGAGCGATCTCCTACACTGGCCGTACACCACTGGTGATCGTCGAGGGGACACTGAATAGTGCACGGTACATCCAAACCGTCATCGAACCCATCGTTCTACCATTCCTAGACCGGCAAGGGAACTTGCTGTTCCAACAGGACAATGCACGTCCGCATGTATCCCGTGCCACACAACGTGCTCTAGAAGGTGTAAGTCAACTACCCTGGCCAGCAAGATCTCCGGATCTGTCCCCCATTGAGCATGTTTGGGACTGGATGAAGCGTCGTCTCACGCGGTCTGCACGTCCAGCACGAACGCTGGCCCAAGTGGGGCGCCAGGTGGAAATGGAATGGCAAGCCGTTCCACAGGCCTACATCCAGCATCTCTACGATCGTATAGCAGCCTGCATTGCTGCGGAAGGTGGATATACACTGTACTAGTGCCGACATTGTGCATGCTCTGTTGCCTGTGTCTATGTGCCTGTGGTTCTGTCAGTGTGATCATGTGATGTATCTGACCCCAGGAATGTGTCAATAAAGTTTCCCCTTCCTAGGACAATGAATTCACGGTGTTCTTATTTCAATTTCCAGGAGTGTATATTTGACTACGTTTACCTTCTTCTGCTCTGCTTTACGCGTGTCGCATTTCCATCTAGCGAATTATTTTTGTCATCTGCGTTTTGAAGTACTGGATTATCTCCTAAAAACAAGACTTACTGTAACGCATGTGTTAAAATGAATTTAACGGCGTGCGATGGGTAATTTTTGGGTAGAATAACTTCAGTAAATCAGTAAAAACTTTTGAAAAATAATCAGTCTAATGGTTTTTGAACTGGACAAAGCTATCCTTCCTTATACGCTGGACTGGTTGTCAATGAAATAAAAATATTGATGATGTGTTCACTAAAAATATTTCCGCCAGAGGGTATGCCTTTATCAAAGTATACTTTTACTGACAGGTGAAAATTACTTTCACGCAAAACAGTAGTGCCCTTTCCTCATCGCGCAGCAAACATCAATGACGTGTTTAAGTAGAAGGGAAGTAATTAAGAAAATAAACGCCTGGATCCGTAATCGACTACATGGTGTAGCTTCTGAGAACCTATTTTTAAATGCTCTGTTTGCTGCGAAATTACAGCCAGATAGCGAGGTATTTACCAACGTTAATGAGGCTTTTTCCCTAATTACATTTACTCTAAAGATGTGGTCCTGGAATATGCGTCTTCACACGTTCCTCGTGGTGCTTCGAATTATTTTGTTTGGGACGTTTTTGTGGTAGATGTTACCCTGGGAAGACACTAGTTCCCTTCAAGCATTAAAGCAGACACCAGACCAAAAATTATTGTTAATTAGAACACCGCCTACATTCGACGTCATCTTGTCGTAACCGCTCACAGATGGCGGATATCTGCACTAGCACCGGGAGGTATATAAATCGTGTCGGAGAGACACATCAAACAGTGCAGTCGTTGCTGTAATCCGCAAATGGAACGATTTATCTGGCGTTCAGAAGGACATGATTATGGAATTTCGGGCCAAGGGTATAAGCATTTCCGAAATGTCAAAGTCTGTAAACTGATCGTGTGCCGCTATATTTAAGGTATACGTTAATGGCAAAATGGCAAGGTTGAAAATAGGTGTCGAGTCGATTGTGATGAACCACGAGTCATAAATGGCAGGTGTGAACGACGGATGCGTAATGGCGAATAGACAAGCAACTGTCGAGCAACTGAAAGCCCTGATGAACCAGGAGACCACCAAATGGGCCTCCTCAACGACTGGTCAGCAAACTTTGCTGCGCATTGGCCTCGAAGCAGATGCCGGACTGCCGTTTGTCGACGGAGAAGGCTGCAAATTGCACATCAGTAGCGCAACTTGGACGTCCTCTGAATTGCGATAGGTGGCCTAGTCAGAAGAGTCACGTTTTATGTTCCATCGGACAGATGGCCATTCGCGTGTGCGGCGTGAAACGTTTGAAAGCAAACACCTTGCCACACTCGCACACTGCCGGCCGCGGTGGTCTAGCGGTTCTAGGCGCTCAGTCCGGAGCCGCGCGACTGCTACGGTCGCAGGTTCGAATCCTGCCTCGGGCATGGATGTGTGTGATGTCCTTAGTTTAGTTAGGTTTAAGTAGTTCTAAGTTCTAGGGGACTGATGACCTCAGATGTTAAGTCCCATAGTGCTCAGAGCCATTTGAACCATTTTTGAACACTCGCACACTCCTCGGGAGAGATCAGGCTGGAGGGGGCAGCGTTATGGTCTGGCAGCAAAGTGCGGTAACCATTCAGATAGCCGAAGCACTATATATTATATTTATATTCTATAATTTTATTTGCATGTTATTATATATTAATTGTAATTATATCATCAGTTAATTAATAATCATGTTAATATTAAAATTCTAAGTAAACAGCAGGAACTCAGGGGATAGGCTCATTTCGATAACACTCACAGCTCACATTTTAAATTATAGGAAAAAATAAGACTGAAATCACAACTGGTTACAATTTAAATTGAAATAATAGCTACTGAAATAATTACATCTAATTTCAATTTATATTACTACAAGCAGTCTTTTACAAAAATTTTCTAGTTTCTGGCTTTAACTTCCACTCTGACTGCATGATAGGCCACCTCTGCAAGATCAACGGAATTGAAATTCTATTATTCTCTCCGGAGAAGCAAATTTGGTAACGACCTCTTTAAGGAAATTTCTTCCTTTCTGAGTTGCCTGAGTATGCGAGTTTTAAGTGAAAGACGAGATGAGACAGTCTCTCTTTTCCAGTAGTATTTCCAGAGCAGCCATTGATTCTGTTTAGAGTTGAGAGCGACGTTTTTATTGTGGACGTATTCACAGAAATTGTGTACAGTAATAACACTAAAGTATTAAACTGCTGAAATTTTTTTTTTTCGGCGCTCAGTTACTGGTCTGTAGTTTTGCAAGTTGACTGCTGGTTTTATTTCTAAACTCTTGAGTAAACTGCCGAGACCTCATTTTTCTATCGAATGGCGTCGAAGAACTTTCCATTTGTAACTAAGTGACTTTGGAAGGTGCTTTCTGAAAAGTGGTTACAGTATTGTCTACAGTTATCATGTGACAGTAAATTTTTAAATATTATTTTAAAATAATCTTGAAATTTTGAATCTAAGTGGGTATCAATGTTATCAAAAACTTCGCTATAGATACATTGATAGTTGATAGTTTTCCTCTTCGTAGGTTCTCCTACCTGAGACAGATTTGCTTAGAAAACTTGTTCACCATGAAGCAACGAGTTGATTGCATTTTTTTTCCACAGTACAAAATAACATTGGCTTGGTTCTTCAGGACGTTGCACCGCACATCACTGAAAAGAAATATTTTGTCAAAAGTGTCTAAGACAAAAACAAATTGGGAATCTTGTAAAAGTGCAAAATAGCCCTTGACTGGCGCTAAAATAGGTGAATCAATTTCTTGTGGATGTTCTGTTATTGCACTAAACACATTACAAAATTTATTTCTGTTTGTACACACAGTACTCACCAATCGTGGTGAGTAATTCCATTGCGTAGGGGAGACGTGTGGAAAACAACGTAGCAAAAACGTTTAGATTAGTTTTGGTCCCACGTACCAAATGAGGTTCTATAAATTAGCGTAACAGTGAAAAAATATGGTTTCAGGATGTATGGCCTTGATTAATGCTTGAGCCCCATTCAGATTTCCACCCATAGTCGCCGCCCGTCAGTTGTTTGTGTAATCAGTTTTTCAGTACATTACAATTCCGACAAGAAGCGCCGGATATGTTCTGCAATAGCCTTGTCACGTGTGTGACTACCTACATCACAACCCCAAGAATCTTTCATTCACATGAATAACGCAGGAGAATAAAAACAAAAACATACTTTATTTGCCACTTCTGAAGTTTCGGAAACCATGATGGCTAGAAAAGGGACATGTACAGTTTCCTGTTTTATAGCTGACAGAACGGTCGAATGTACGACATTCATTAGATACGGACTCACTAATTTCCAAATGCTTGTACCCAGTTTTTGTGCAACTTGCATTTCTGTCTATTCCAGACAGCAAACGCTACCAGGAAAACACACATTTAGGTCACCGCTACAGACTAGCTACTCACATTGGGTATAAACGTTACACTGAAAATATCTATTGTTATTTTTCTTTTTTTTTAACCCAAGTTCTGTTGTTCCGGTATTGGCAGTCCATTTTTATTTCTCTCTTTTTCTGAGAAAGAATGTGCACAAAGCGGCTTAGATAAAAACTCTTTGTTAATACACGTAGAGGTAGTCTATATTACATTGTTATTATACCCTTATTGACACATTGCGTTACTATGTATCATATCCACATCCGAAGCTAGCATCGCCTGTGGCCGAAAACCCCCACACAGCCCATCGACCAACAGAGATGCTCGCCCTGTTTTGTCGCTGCCAAGGCTATCTTCGGTTGTGGCAGAAAAAGCGCACACTTCGCATGAGCACAACACTCTCACTGCTTAGCTAAGCTACATGGACATTGCTTTGGCTCGGCTCAACTGCTCTACCAGTAATGTAGCGCAATGATCGTATTAATTCCAAGAAATGTAGGTGTTTTATCCAGGTATTGCTGTATAAACATGTGGTTACAGTTACGTAATGTATCGTTGCAATTACTGTTACAGAGGCAATGTTTCAGTTGCTTACCCTGAATGCCCACCACTGCGTCCAGTGAACATTTTCGTGGCATTCTCTGAGTGATTTTGTCAGTCTGAAAGCACAATGTGTCAATAAAATAGTCATCTAACCTTGGGGACCATATACACACCTACATGAATTTAGTTTCTTCTCGTCACAAAGGAATCGTGCAGCAGGACAGTTCAACATGTGACGGAGCTCTCGTGTAAGTGCGTGGTTAGACAAGCATCAGCAATAGTTTACTCTACGCCCCTGGCCATCAAACTCCCCGGATTAAAACTCAACCGAGAAATCACTGTTCGTACTTTCCAGAACCTAATCGACTCTCTCCCGCTCGTCTCGCAGCAGTCAGCGCTGCAAATGCTGGTAATTCAGGCTTTTAACAAATGATCACATTAACGTGGGAGGACGGTGTATTGGGAAATCTGTTTTTAATAATATTTGAAAAGCTTATTTGTCTTGAAAATAAATCAACTGTGTTTCTCAATGCCACAAAAATATTCATGCCACTGACGTCACGTACTTCCGCGACAATATAAGGAAATAAAAAAGCATAAGATTGGATTTGAAAACAGAGTGCGAAAATGTGAAACTATGCTTCTGTGTACCTTTTCCTTCCTCTCTTTCTGTCTCTTTTTTCCTTTTTATCCTTGATGTACTATTTTCGCTTCAACATCAATTAAAATTTGTATTTTCCTTGTAAGCTTCAAACAAGGAATTTAAAAACAAATGTAATTAAGATATAAATTATAAAAAAAGCCTTCTTGCAAGACAAATAAACGTCATCTTCTCAACTGGAAAATTCTGAAAATGTAAAATTAATAGAATTTCATCATTTCTTACTCTGCCTACATTGAGCTGCTGTTTATCTATATATGATGTAATATCTGAACTTCATTACTTACTTCCTTTTATTAATGACTTGTTTCCCTTCTTTCTGGCATTTGTCATGCATCCAGAGTAGCGATGGACAGAAAAATAGATAAATAAATAAATAAAAACACTGCTCTTATAACGGCGCACGAATGTTGACTTAAACTTTGTTACTAGCCTGATACACAATTGTTTTCATTTAAGAAATTAGAATAAGTCTCTTTATATTTTTCGGCTTGGGTGGTTTATGTTTCTGTGTGATAAGGTATGGCCAAAAATCTTCCTTGTGTTAGTGTCTGTGGTCAGGATGTAATGGATTGAATGTTTCATAAGCTAAATGATGACATTTCTATTCATGTTGGGGTATTTCGCCCCATCCAGATGCCATCATTATGCTTATGTGACATTGCTTGGTGCTGTCCTAGATACACAAGCTAACTCCCGCCTAATGGTTTCCCTGGTGTACTTTATAACATAAGTTACAAGAAGCATACAACGGTGACTCCCATAGGTGGATGGCATAAAGTTAGAGATTGATCGATGTATTTCTGCTCACGTTCAAAGATAAATTTAGTTGACTAACGTTTTTCGAAACCGTGCTCTACTCGGAATTTTGGCGTTTCTATACTGTTACGTTTATTTCCTTTCCTTCCCTGTTTTTGGTATATATCTTTCACTTTTTTCATATTTATAGTACGGAGTTTCATTTAGATGTAGCTAAATTCCATTAAAAGCTAGCTTAAATGATTAAATCCGTTTGGAATGTGCAGTTTCATTTAGATATCGCAAAGTTCAATTAAAAGCTAACTTAAATGATTAACTCCATTTGAAATGTGCTGCACATGTATGGGCAGGTTCGGATTCAAATGAATGATCTCCTTCAGTAAACGGACCGTTGAACTTCGTTTGTACCTTGAGGTGATTACAGTCGTATAAAGCTTAAGACATAATATTGACATGAGTCAGGTTTAATCCAGTAGTGTCTACCGGGAGCGAAAGACTGTAAAATTTCACTTTAAAACTTTTGCCACGGCTTAGATAATGTCCTAATGCTAATATTACATTCAGAGCTTCTCTCTTTGGTACTGATAAAAACTTGAGCCACATAGCTCATTTAGATGTTATGTTTGCCTTTGCAAGTCCTACTCTCTCAACCCCGTCGAGCTTCCTCATGCTCTGTGCTTGGAGTGCGTCACGTTTACTAGCTAATACACTACTGGCCATTAAAATTGCTACATCACGAAGATGACCTGCTACAGACGAGAAATTTAACCGACAGGAAGAAGATGCCGTGATATGCAAATGATTAGCTTTTCAGAGCATTCACACAAGGTTGGCGCCGGTAGCGACACCTACAACCTGCTGACATGAGGAAAGTTTCCAACCTATTTCTCATACACAAACAGTAGTTGACCGGCGTTGCCTGGTGAAACGTTGTTGTGATGCCTCGTGTAAGGAGGAGAAATGCGTACCATCACGTTTGCGACTATGATAAAGATCGGATTGTAGCCTATCGCGATTGCGGTTTATCGTATCGCGACATTGCTGCTCGCGTTGGTCGAGATCCAATGACTGTTAGTAGAATATGGAATCGGGGGGTTCAGGAGGGTAATACGGAACGCAGTACTGGATCCCAACGGCCTCGTATCACTAGCAGTCGAGATGACATGCATCTTATCCGCATGGCTGTAACGGATCGTACAGCCATGTCTCGATCCCTGGGCCAACAGATGGGGACTTTTGCAAGACAACAACCATCTGCACGAACAGTTCGACGACGTTTGCAGCAGCATGGACTACCAGCTCGGAGACCATGGCTGCGGTTACCATTGACGCTGATTCACAGACAGGAGTGCCTGCGATGGTGTACTCAACAACGAACCTCGGTGCACGAATGGCAAAACGTCATTTTTTCGGATGAATTCAGGTTCTGTTTACAGCATCCTGATGGTCGCATCCATGTTTGGTGACATCGCGGTGAACGCACATCGGAAGCGTGTATTTGTCATCGCCATACTGGCGTATCACCTGGCGTGATGGTACGAGCTGCCATTGGTTACCCGTCTCGGTCACCTCTTGTTCGCATTGACGGCACTTTGAACATTACATTTGAGATGTGTTACGACCAGTGGCTCTACCTTTCATTCGATCCCTGTGAATCCCTACATTTCAGCGGGATAATGCACGACCGCATGTTGCAGGTCCTGTACGGGCCTTTCTGCATACAGAAAAAGTTCGACTGCTGCCCTGGCCAGCACATTCTCCAGATCTCTCATCAATTGAAAACGTCTGGTCAATGGTGGCCGAGCAACTGGCTCGTCACAATACGCCAGTCACTACTCTTGATGAACTGTGGTATCGTGTTGAAGCTGCATGGGCAGCTGTACCTGTACACGCCATCCAAGCTCTGTTTCACTCATTGTCCAGGCGTATCAAGGCCGTTATTACGGCCAGAGGTGGTTGTTCTGGGTACTGATTTCTCAGGATCTGTGCACCCAATTTGCGTGATAATGTAATGACATGTCAGTTCTAGTACAATATGTTTGTCCAATGAATACCAGTTTATCAACTGCATTTCTTCTTGGTGTAGCAATTTTAATGGCCAGAAGTGTATTTTCTTCTACATCTACATACATACTGCGGCAGCTACCGTACGGTGCGTGGTGGAGGGTACCATGTACCACAACTAGTTGTTTCCTTTCCTGTTCCTCTCACAGATACAGCGAGGCAAGAATTACTGTCTATATGCCTCCGTATGAGCCCTAATTTCTCGGGCCTTATCTTCGTAGTCATTACAAGAAACGTTTTTCTTTTGGTCATCAGTCTACTGACTGGTTTGATGCGGCCCGCCACGAATTCCTTTCCTGTGCTAACCTCTTCATCTCAGAGTAGCACTTGCAACCTACGTCCTCAATTATTTGCTTGACGTATGCCAATCTCTGTCTTCCTCTACAGTTTTTGCCCTCTACAGCTCCCTCTAGTACCATGGAAGTCATTCCCTCATGTCTTAGCAGATGTCCTATCGTCCTGTCCCTTCTCCCTATCAGTGTTTTCCACAGATTCCTTTCCTCTCCGATTCTGCGTAGAACCTCCTCATTCCTTACCTTATCAGTCCACCTAATTTTCAACATTCGTCTATAGCACCACGTCTCAAATGCTTCGATTCTCTTCTGTTCCGGTTTTCCCACAGTCAATGTTTCACTACCATACAATGCTGTACTCCAGACGTACATCCCCAGGAATTTCTTCCTCAAATTAAGGCCGGTATTTGCTATTAGTAGACTTCTCTTGGCCAGAAATGCCTTTTTTACCATAGCGAGTCTGCTTTTGATGTCTTCCTTGCTCCGTCCGTCATTGGTTATTTTACTGCCTAGGTAGCAGAATTCCTTAACTTCATTGACTTCGTGACCATCAATCCAGATATCAAGTTTCTCGATGTTCTCATTTCTACTACTTCTCATTACCTTCGTCTTTCTCCGATTTACTCTCAAACCATACTGTCTACTCATTAGACTGTTCATTCCGTTCAGCAGATCATTTAATTCTTCTTCACTTTCACTCAGGATAGCAATGTCATCAGCGAATCGTATCATTGATATCCTTTCACCTTGTATTTTAATTCCACTCCTGAAACCTTTCTTTCATTTCCATCACTGCTTCCTCGATGTACAGATTGAAGTGTAGGGGCGAAAGGCTACAGCCTCGTCTTACACCCTTCTTAATACGGGCACTTCGTTCTTGATAGTCCACTCTTATTACTCCCTCTTGGTTGTTGTACATATTGTATATGACCCTTCTCTCCCTATAGCTTACCCCTACTTTTTTCAGAATCTCGAACAGCTTGCACCATTTTATATTGTCGAACGCTTTTTCGAGGTCGACAAATCCTATGAAAGTGTCTTGACTTTTCTTTACCATGCTTCCATTATTAGCCGTAACGTCAGAATTGCCTCTCTCGTCCCTTTACTTTTCCTAAAGCCAAACTTATCGTCACCTAGCGCATTCTCAATTTTCTTTTCCTTTCTTCTGTATTTTATTCTTGTAAGCAGCTTCGATGCATAAGCTGTTAAGCTGATTGTGCGATAATTCTCGCACTTGACAGCTCGTGCCGTCTTCGGAATTGTGTGGATGATGCTTTTCCGAAAGTCAGATGGTATATTGCCAGACTCATATATTCTACACACCAGACTCATAAATTCTACACACCAACGTGAATACTAGTTTTTTTGCCACTTCCGCCAATGACTTTAGAAACGTATGTTGACAAAAGTAGGACAGTTCTTCAGTCGGCATTAAATGTCGGTTTTCTCAGTAATGTTCTTCGAAGTGATTGTCTTCTTCCCTCCAGGGTTTCCCACTTGAACTCCCGAAGCACATCCGTATCACTTGTATAGTGTTCGAACCTACCGGTAACAATCCTAGAGGCTCACCTCTGAATTTCTTCGCTGTCTTCTTTCAATCCGACCTGGTGTGGATCCCAAACACTCGAGCGTTACTCAAGAATAGGTTGAACTAGAGTTCTATATGCTGTCTCCTTTACAGATGAACCACACTTTCCTAAAATTCTCCCAATAAACCGAAGTCGACCATTCACCTTCCCTACCACAATCATTACTTTCACGTTCCATTTTATATCGCTTTTCACCGTTACGCTCAGATATTTCAACGCTCTGTCAAGCAGGACACTATTAATGCTGTATCCGAACGTTACAGGTTTGTTTTTCCTACTCATTCGCATTAACTTACATTTTCCCACATGAAGTGCAAACTGCCATTTATTACCCCAACTACAAATTTTATCTAGAACATCTTGTATCAACCTACAGTCACTTATATTAGACACCTTTCTGTACACCAGAGCATCATCAGCGAACAACCACAGATGTCTGTCCACCCAGTTCACTAGATAATTTATGTATATAGAAAAAAGTAACACTCATTTCACACTTTATTGCAGCAATCTTGATGTTACCCCTGCCTCCGAGGACCACTCACCGTCGAGAATAACATACTGCGTTCTATTAGTTACGAAGTCTTCGAGCCAGTCAGAAATCTGGGAGCCTATTCCGTATGAACATACATTCGTTACCAGCCTGCAGTGGGGTATTATTTATAAATGCTAGTCGGAAATCTAAAAACATGAAATCAACCTGTTGCCTTTCATCCATATTTCGCAGTATTTCATGCGGGAAAAGAGAAAGCTGGGTTTCGTGCGACAGATGCCGTGCTGCCTCTCGGACATGATCTTTCAGGTGTCTAAGAAATTTATTACATTTAAGTAGGTATGTGCTGTATAATTCTGCTGCAGACTGATGTTAAGGACATGGTCTATAATTTTGCGGTCCCTCCTTTTCACCTTTCATACATGCAGCAGTCACCTGCTCTTTTTTACAGTTGCTTGGCACTTACATCTTGTAGCTGGTAACGGTGGTATGCTTTCTGTTACATCTATACTCGATGCCTAACGTTTACCTATGGGAGACCGCTTTTAATTATCAGGTTTTTCGGATGAGTAGTAATCGTCGTACGCCCATTATAAATAATTTCGTCATTTTTAGCTTTGCACCTGACTCCAGTTCGGATCGGTTTGTAATATACAGTGCAACCTATATGTCAGTTTTTTTTACAACAGGCCCTACATACGGAATTCAACGCTGCTCGTGCTGGACTTTGGTCTAGTAAGAGGTCTTCTGGTCGATGCATGTGTGCTTGGTGCTTGGCCTGTCCTGAGAGTGACTAACATTGCGAGTAGCTTAGACTGGCGATCATGTGGTGAAGTTCTCACTGTATCAACAGTGTGACTTCAAACATCTCGGACTAGTTTTTTGCCAAGGGCACACTTATTTGTTTTTGGTTTATCAGTCTTGACGTTTGGTATCCTTGTGCACTCTGTCACATAAGTGAGCGAAATTGGTCCTTGGTACGACCAGTAAATGGGTGTGCCACAAACTGTAATCTACTGTGATTTCAGGGCTCTGGTAGAGAGTAAATTGTGATCCATCTCCCTGATCGCTAAACTGTGAGATTTTTTGCATTCCTTTCAAGGCGGTGATCGATTCACACATGCCCCTCATGTCTCGCCTCCGCCGTACACATCTCGCCTGCTGCAAGTTACATCACCGCATGAAGCAAACAGGGTATCGCACTGGTGTTCCGGCTTTGTCAGAACGTACAGATCTCAGTCGTCACTTGCTCTCAGCTGCAGCTATATAAACTGAAGATTTGAACAATCAAAGTCTGCTCATCGTCAGATCAATTCAGCTTGCCTTATCCACATTTTTAGAGCCAGAGTACTTGAATTACTTCTGCCACCTACGATCCTTGACCATTCTGGTCTTAAGCCACCTGTTGTTTATGGTATTCAGACATGACTTGTTTAACATAATTTATATCTGTCCTTGTTTTGGGAAAATAAATATCGTCAGTAAACTAGATTTTGCATACATTCCAAATCATTTTTATATAGTCAGCCCTACAGGTTAAGTTTCGCACTGTTGTTGACTGGTTTTGTACAAATAATCCCACCTTCAATTTAAAAAAAAAAAAAATGACTAACATGTTTGGTTCTGTTCTGCACGTCTAGAGGTACTGCACCAGTGAGAAGTCTAACACGAGGTGAGGCAATAATAAATCGTTGGGAACTTCAAAATTCTTAGGTGACTATACTGATGAGAATTTAAACAGGAAAAATCACATTTTGGAAATCCAAAAAAAACTTAGTTCAGCCACATTTGAACTTGTAATGATTGTAAATATTGAGGATAGAGAAAGCCCTAAGTTGGCATATTTTGCATATTTTCATTCAATAATATATGGAATAAAGTCCTGCAGTGACTCATCTTTAAGAAACAGAGTGTTCATTGCTAAAAAAGTGCTGTAAGAATAATACCTGCTGTGCACCCAAGACATGTAGTAGGCATTGATTACGGAGTTGGATTTTCTAACTACTGCTTGACCATTCATTTATTCCTTCACGAAGTTTGTTGTAAATAATCCACTGTAGTTCAAACACAACACTTTTGTACACAATTACAATATCAGAAGGAAAACCGACCTTCTTTAGTCCACGTTAAAGTGGTCTTTAGCACAATAGGGGTGCACAATGCTGCAAAAATTTTTCATCAGTTATCTTCTGACATAAAATGTCTGGCGCACAACAATGTAAAATTTGAAAACAAGCTGAAAATACTGTGGAAGAATTTCTGTTATTGTTATGTGTAAAATGTTGTGAATTTGAATTACTCACTCACATCTGCAAATTAAAAAAAAAAAGTTACTTATAAAGGTTCAGCATGAAGCCATGCTTACAAATTAATTTGTGATGTGAACGTAAAAATGATTCTTTCCACATAATTACTATTTATCGTGCAAAGTGATCCAAACCAACCAATTAACAATGTCTACATTTTAAAACACCTCCACATGATTCTATTATTTAGACACAAAGTACTGCATTTGCCTGCTTAACGAAACAAACACTAACGATGATCGACATATGGATTCCAATAATGTCATCAAAACTGTTTCAAATTTTTTTCAAGCAACTCTTCAACCCTAAAGAAAATTGGTCTAACGTATACGTATCATAAAAAACGTTTTGCATTACCATGGTTTCACGAACTCCTGAAGATAGACGTTGACTGTGGATATTGTACGGTTCCGTTGAATTTTCAGAGATGCCACTAAATCTGCCCAAAGATGTATACAATGATGCATCAGCAGCGCCTCTTAGACGGAGGAGATGCGACAGCCGATCAGTTCCAGTCATTCTACTAGGAAGGAGGTACACGGCTCGTGTTGTCTGTAGTTCAGCCATGCCTAAACTGTCAATACCGCAGTTCGAACGTGTCCGCATTGTTTCTTTGTGCCACGAAGGGCTCTCAAAAAGGGAAGTGTCCAGGCATCTCGGAGTGAACCTAAGCGATGTTTTCTGACGTGGAGGAGATAGAGACCGGAACTGTCGATGACATGCCTCGCTCGGGCCACCCAAGGGCTATTACTGCAATGGATGACCGACACCTATGGTTTATGGCTCGAAGGAACCCTCACAGCAATGCCACCATACTGAATAATTCATTTCGTGCAGCCTCACGCAACAGCCCACATGATGTGAAGCATCACTCCCGACGTCCATTAGGAGATCCACCTTTGCAAACACGACACCATGCAGCGTGGTACTGATAGACCCAAAAACATGCCGAATGGACGTCTCAAGATCGGCATCACGTTCTCTTCACCGATGAGCGTCGTATATGTCTGGTTGAAGACTAGACAATCGTCGGAGACGTCTTTGGATCCAACCCGGTCAGGCTGAACGCCTGAGACACACTGCAAGCGAGTGCAGCAAGTTGGAGGATTCCTGATGTTTTGGGGTGGCATTATGTGGGGCCGACGTGTGCCGCTGGTGGTCATGGAAGGCGCCGTAACGGCTGTACGATACGAGAATGCCATCCTCCGACCGCTAGTGAACCATATCGGCAGCATATTGGTGAGGCATTCGTCTTCATGGACGACAATTCGCGCCCCCATCGTACACATATTGTGAATGATTTGCTTCAGGATAACGTCATCTCTCGACTAGAGTGGCCAGCATGTTTTCCAAACATGAACCCTATCGAACATGCCTGAAATAGATTGAAAAGGGCTTTTTATGGACGACGTGACCCACAAACCACTATGAGGGATCTACGCCGAATTGCCGTTAAGGACAATCTGTACCTACAGTGCCTTGATGAACTTATGGATTGTACGACACGTTGAATACAGGCATACACCAATGCAAGAAGACGTACTACTGCGTGTTAAAGTTACCGGTGTGTACAGCAATCTGAACCACCACCTCTAAAGATCTCACTATGTGGTGGTAAAACATGCAATGTGTGGTTTTCATGAGGAATAAAAAGGGTGGAAATGATGTTTAAGTTGATCTCAACTCGAAGTTTCTGTACGCCTTCCGGAATTCTTGGAACCGAGGTGAGGCAAAATTTATTTGATGTGTGTATATTTCGTCGAAAGTGAATTTGAAAGTGTCTTTTCTATCTGGTTGAGGCATCGCAGCATTGGCTACCATTCAAACGGGTCTGGACACAACATCTGCATGATGCAAAAAGCACATCACAGGCGGCTCCACACTACCGACGTCGCCAGAAGACTGTTACTGACTTACTTGTTTTAAAGTAACATGTGCTAACTGATGTAGCAGCGTATAAACATGGAGTCATTTTCTGAGAAACTATTGAGTGTTTGTACTTGAGACAAAGTAGTTTTCCCTTTGTTTTCACCGTTTGTGCACCAAGTGAAGTTTCGACTGCGTCAGAGAGCGACTTATGGGGAACTCCCCTCGTAAGATACAGTTTTGAAAATCAAGTTCTTGCATTATTGTCGAGCCATAAATATATCTCGACCAATCTCTACCGATCCAAAAAATCTGTCTCTAGGAACTGTCGACATTAATCACAAAGTGTTGTATCTCCCGGACTGCTGTAGTATTAGGCCCGTTAAAGTAAGGTCATATCGTGCTCAATCCGTGGAAACTTACGTTTCCTGTAATTTTTGGGCATCATCATGTCAATAATATCATCAGTGGTGACTTTACGATGAAATTGCAGGTTATGCTTCCCACGCCCGGGTTCCCGGGTTAGATTCCCGGCGGGGTCAGGGATTTTCTCTGCCTCGTGATGACTGGGTGTTGTGTGATGTGCGTAGGTTAGTTTGGTTTAAGTAGTTCTAAGTTCTAGGGGACTGATGACCATAGATGTTAAGTCCCATAGTGCTCAGAGCCATTCGAACAATTTTTGAACCAAATTGCAGGTTAGTAGTTGGGTGTTAGTCTTTGATGTCGCACATTCTTCAATGGAACCTGAAGTTACCAAAATGTTTAAAATGAATTGAAGATGTTTTCAGTGAGACGTATCTGGTGTTGTTATCTGCGTAGGAAAGATCTCCGTAAGGGAATATCTATGGAGGAAATGATTTAAAATTGAACTCAAAGCGTGTAATGTATTTGATCAACTTCATTGCATCTAAATTTGAAGGTGTACCAACGTTCGACCTTTTCAACTAAGTTCACGGTGATGGCAAGGGTAAGTTGTGCTTTGGTACTGCCCTGTTTACGTGACACTTAACTTATTACTTAAGCAAGATCAGATGAGCAGTTGTTTTAGATACCAACTGATATGCCTAGGAGCTATCTTAAAAGTATTATTAAGGCTATTAATACTGGCGTAAGAACTTGATAACGTCAGGGCAGCACAGCACGAGCACGTGCGCTAGTCGTTGGTCTCCACAAACCCCGTTCGAGTGTGTATCGGTAGCTTAGGAAGACTGCTCTGTAGTTTCGCTCGCATGCAAGATTTTTTTAGTTCACACACAGGGCCGGCGTGGTCCATCAAATATAGTGTATGAGTTTCCCTATTTTCAGGGCTGTATTGTCTACGTAGTGTTGTCTTTCGTTAGCGTTAAGCTGGAACTGTCTTCAACGAAAAATGACTCACCAACATTTCGCAGATTCGAGGTAATTTTCGTGCACAGCCATCCTGCACCCGGTAGCATTCTTGTATATCGTATCCCACAACAAAAACCAATATTATGAAGAATAGTTAAAATAATTATCGTTTACTCGTTACTATTGCAAGAAGATAAATTTTTCTGGAACCACCAGAAATAAAAAGCGCAGCTGAAATTTTTAGCATTGACCACTGATTAAGTTTTTACAGTGAGAAAAGAATTTAATAAATTATTAACTAACGTTAGACACAAGAAGTAGTTTCTATATCTCTTATAAACAGTCATTATTCCGGAGGAGTAATTATCTTGGAAAGAAACGCTTCACGGTTGTCGTAATCTATCACAACATTGTACATCTTTCGTTTTACGAGCCTGCAGAGCTCTCAGAAATGCTAACAAATTACTTTTCTCGATATTAGATGAACTTCTCCCGCTCCATCCTCTCGTTAATTCCCGAGGAGCTTACCACGAATTTTAATCCCCGATAATGTGTTACAATGGGCTACTAACGAGTCAGTCTCACCCTCCCTCTCTCATTAAACCTAGAGGAGATTAGTACGAATTTTAAACCTCCATAATATCGTACACGTGGGATAGTAGCGAGTGAATACTGTGAGCTGTAGTTGCCTCAACTCATACAAGATATAAAGAAGAGGTAGGAAAATTAACGAAGTTCTTAGGTGGATACTACCAGGAATAATATTATCACTAACTTCGCTGAACTAAATACATTAATTACGTAGTCATCTGTACCTAAGCAGGCTATTCTGAAAAATCTTCAAAAATCCACGATATATTAAGAGTTCGACTATGGCAGAATTACATTCCACACCACGAGTTCTCTACTACCAACCTGTTCCATAAATCTTGCCTTAAGTGAATGAATATTTTGGAGGTCTTAAATGTCATGGAGCTCTCATTCCGTTCTAAGTTTTCCAGTTTGTGTTTCGGTTTTTGTTGGTCGCAGAGGTTTCAAAGTGACAGCCACAGACCACGGTTACGTTGCAGGCCTTTTAGTGGACTGTGAGGTGGCTACCAAGGAAAGAGCTCTTGATACTTTCTGGCTCTTGACTGCATTTCGATAGCTGTAGACGCTATCCAATAGGTAACAAAATGTTATGACAATCCTTACCCCCACCACCCTATCCTTTTTCACTTACGGCTGTTACGCAGGAAGAAAGACTGTAGGTAAACTTCCCTATGAACTTCAATTGCTCTAATTTTCTCGTCGTGGGCATTTTGCAAGTGTCATGTGGAAGTAAGTAATATGTGACAACGTCTTCTTGAAACATACATTCTCGAAAACATTTCCTTGATCCAAAACTCCAATCTTGAAGCGCCTGTATTTTAGTTTATGTATCTCTGTATATTCTCGCTCTCAATAGGCGATCCCATGCTGAAACGTGCCGGTTATCGATGGAGCTTCCCTATGTCTTCTGTTAACGGCACTAGAATGAATAACAACACTGATGATTGAGTCAAATAAGTATTTTGTAAACCATTTCATTTATCTATAATTACAGTTTACCCCAATAAATTTCCGACTAATACCTTCTTATCCTACTGTTTTCTTGTTTCTGTCTGGTCGTTCCACTTTAGTCGCTCCAGATAGTTGCACCTGTTTTACCGTAGCCGCAGTTTCACTTAATTTGTCACAAATGGTACAATCGAACTGTTGTCCTGTTCATGCGTAATAGGCTGAATTATTTTACATTCGAGTGCAACTTCAAATCCTTGCACCAGTCGTTGATCCTCTTTAGGTACCTCTGCAGTTCGATGCCAGCTACTACTGTAACCTTTCTTCGGCCACAGAGCGAGGTGGCCCGGAGGTTATCACGTTCAGCTCTCATTCGGAAAGATGGTGATTCAAATCCTCTCCAGCCATCTCGATTCAGGTGTTCCGTGAATTCACTATACCTTTCTAGGCTAATGATTGCGTGGCCCCTTCCAAGAGGTCACCGCTGATTTCCTTCCCCATCGATTCGTACCCAAGCTTGTATTCCGTCTCTAATGAGCTGTTGACGTGATATTAAATTCTGGTGTTCTTGTACGATCAGTTTAGTTGAATTATTTTAGAATATTCAACGATGTGATAAGCAGTACAAAAACTATTTCACTTAATATATGATGTAAAAATCACTATCAACATCTTGTGGGTAAGGTATTCTTTTTTTTTTCAATTTAGCTGTGCTCTGACTTATTGAAACGTAAGCGCTATAATGAGGAACATTAGTGGATGAAAGTCTATTCCTAATTAACTTTTATGTGACCGTATGCTAGCTAAATGTTACACAGTATACAACTCATATTTTACGGAACAGTGGTGTAACAACCACATCAGGTTTATAGCGTTTCTAATACAAATACGCGTTGCAGATTGCTTCATCAAGTACGAAAAAGGCTGATATAATCTTTTCCTTTGCAAGAAACAGATAACGCTGCACTGTACAAGCCTCATTCTAGTTACAATGCTGCAGTGCTGATACTGACACGCACGTTGTGACAAAATTTCAGCCACTGTTGGCCACATCGTTTCGCTTGTCCAGGCCTAGTTCTGGAAGATGTTTTTATATTTTCGCGTGTTTAGAGGTACGTAACTCATCTAAATGTGGCAGTTCTGTCTGGGCAGTCAAAAGAGACGCTACCAGAGACATTCTAAATTTAAGGTGATCCGTAATAACTCTGTCTCAAGGCCTCATTTTCACGGAGGTGCTCTCAGTACAGACACTATAAGTTTTCAACTGAAATACTTACTGAGTGCAGTAATCTCTGAGATAACACTATTCAAATGAGAGTCCTCTGACTCAGAACATGTCGGATCTCCTAACAGACCTGCTTCTACAAAGCCAATGTGCACCAAAATTTTCCCATATAAATAGGACACAAACAGTTATCTAGAGAGCACACAATTATGTCCATCCAAGGCAAAAGCCGTGCAGTAAGCACCAACTGGCACAAATGTTTTAGTACAAAATTAATACAAAATTACAAGTGAATAGTATGAGGTAACGAATAATTGTCGATAGTACAACATTATATAATCACTTCCAACGAACGAAACCCATCGGAACGCAGAAAGAACTCAGATTAACGTAAATATGAACAACTGACCTGGCGACGGTCTGATGCTTTCATCTTGACAATACTCAGTTGCATGTTCTGCCATCTAAACATATTAGCATGTATTTATTTACACAAATACCCAAACCGTGCAATACTTCGCCTGGAGTATTCACATGGACGTAAATGATAATTCTTTTATGTAATTCACCGTCGTAAGACCTAGTTTTGTGAGGTAGTAGATCGTAAAACAAATTTCGAAAGTTACAGTGAGCAGCAGGATGGTTGTACTGAGCGAACATTGGACAAAACTTTTAACTGTATGCAGATAGATTTTCTCTTGCAATTCGTTTTGTTCTATTTATTTGTTAATTTATTTACGTGAATCATAGTCGATATATTCTGCGAACAAGTTTATGGGATGTGCAAAAGGTAAAAGCTATAGATGCTATTTAAATTTGATACAAGAATTTGATGTAACAGTTGTAAGAATCTATCCTGTTATAGATTCAGTATTTTACATTACAAACAAAAAGATTTAATTTAAATCACTTTGGACCTACTGTTCAGTTTAGTACAAGGTGGCATCTTAGTCCTCTCAAGAAAATTAATCTCTATGGGAAGCCGTTATTGAACTAGAATGACCTTTACACTTTTTTCCTATTTGAAAAGAAATAATGCAAGTAATCATAGCGATAAAATTTTCTACGGAAGTGTGGAGTGTTTTAAACATTACAATCAAAACCATACAGACGTTAGAGCGTCTTAATTTGAGTATTTGATTTAATGAATCAATAGTTGTAAAATCATAACTAATCACTGAGCGGGTCTGAATGAGTAATGCGTGCTAGACACTTCTTACTTCTGAGCTGCTTATGTTTCAGTTACTTAGATACATGTTCAGTAGTTCATTTGAACGACCTTTTTGTCGAAATTATGTTGAACGAGTCCGTTTACAGGATATGTGTTAACATTTACGAAAACACTCTTTTCCGTAACCCTGATCATGCATCTACACTTAAAAAGAGTTTTTGTACCGGTTACCAGTTTTTAAAGAGAAATTCGTCAATGGAATATAGGGAGTTATCCAAGAAAAATAATTTTAAGTGACATTTAAAAATTTATTTACTACTTGTGGGACGTTTTATGGCACTGGGCAAATGATCACAAATTTTTGTTGCAGCATATTAAACTCTTTTGTGAGACATTGACAGTTTCAGTAATGGGTAATGAAATCCATTTGTCCCTCTACTATTCTAGGTCTGGACATTACTGCTCTTCCCAAATGGTGATTGATAATTTATGACAAAGTTCATTAGAGAATATATGTATTATGACAGTGCATTAGGAAACCTAGCTCTTTTAAGAGGTACATACATGATGTCTGTGGGTGAACACCACATATTATTTTTAGTGCTCGCTTTTGTTCAATCAGTACTACCTATGTATGTGATGAGCTACTACAGAAAATTATTCTATATGATAATAATGAGTGAAAATTTGCACAATTATCAATTATTTAATTGTTTGAGAAGCTCTGTAATACACTTGTTCAAGTTTTCATCAGTATGTACACACAAAAATTTGGAGCGTTCTACCTTCAGAAACGGATATAGCCTATATTTTCCTAATTTTGGTACAGTTCATTTTCTGATAACCACTTTATAGATCTTTGGAAAACATAATTTACAATCTCTTCCATTGCTTTCTCTCTGATGGAATTTATTATAGCACTAGCATTATTTGAAAAAGTGCTCATTCCGCTTGTTGAATGTTATGCAGAAGTTGATTCACATATGTGAGGAACAGGACTGGATCCCGATTTGAATCCAATGGAACTCTCTTTGTCATTTCTCTCCTGTCACAAAACCTTTCTACCCTTTAAACATTGTCTGAATCTCTCTGCCATCTGGTATAATTTTTGTATTGGTGACACACAACCAGTTTCATGGCCTAAGCCATACTATCGACTGCTACAATATTAAAAGGTCGTGGGTGTGTCCTGAATATAAAGTACACTGTGATTGAATTATTCAGCACAATATTTTACATTCTGTTTGTTAAGTATGATTCAAACTAGGTGTGTGTAAAATGGTCAATTCTATAAAACTTGAGTTTTCCTAAGACAATAAAATGATCCACAAAATGAAACACCTTGGAAGATCACAAACAATATCCGCTGCCGATATTTTATTATTTAAAACTTGTGCTATTTGGAGAGTGAATGTATAAATAGCGTTATCAGTCGAGTTTTACTGCTGGGATGCAAACTGTGATATTCCAAGTAAATTGTTTCTGCTTAAGTCTGAGACTACTCTCGAGTACATTACCTCTTCGAATATTTTGGAAAAATTGTAGGTATAAAATTGGATGATAATTGTTTCTGTCTGCCTTCTTACCTTCTTATGACGAGGGTTAACAAATGCATATTTTCAACTGTCTCAAAAATTTCCTGTACCAGTGATGCACGGCCTATATCACTTATTTATTAAGTTGGGACTACTTTTCAGAATTCTGTTTCAAATTCCATTGATACTGCAAGATCTTTCGTTCTTTCTCTATTTCCATATTGACCGGATGTTGCTATGAATAGAGTTGAGGTGATGTAGAAACTCTATTAACTTATCTCCTCCATGAGGCCACACTATGAAAATATTACCCATATACCGCCAAAAAACTGTTGGTTTCAGGGCAGCTGATTCAAGCGGTCTCTGTTCAAAATCCTCCATAAAAAGGTTGGCCACCAAAGGAAAGATGGTTGTTTGCCTTTCTTGGATGTCCTGGTTCGAAGGGAGAAGGATGGTTCTCTAGGGCATTCAGTTTACCAGAATCCCACTCATACTGATTTGTACCTGCAAGCATCGAGTTGCTATCACCCATCGCAAACCATGAGTTTGCTTAAAACACTTGTTCATAGAGCATATACTGTCTCAGATCTAGATAGCTTACCTCAGGAACTCGCCCATCTAAAGACAGTATTCAGCGAAAATGGGTATCCCATCCGGCAGATTAACAGGGCACTAACAGTTAAAACTAAGAAGCTGGAAGTGAATAAAGAGGAGAGTATGCCGGAACAATCTTTAGCTTTTCTTTCTTTCGTTGGCAACACTTCGTTTAAAATAGCAAGAATCCTCCGAAAATTTCAGGTAAAAGTGGTTTTCCGGCCACCATCGAAGCTTGTGGACCTTATGGGATCAGTTAAGGACAATCAGTTACTACGAAAGGCCGGAATTTACAAGATACCGTGCCAATGTGGTATAGATTACATAGGTCAAACCACACGCACCGTGAAAGAACGCTACACCGAACATCAATGTTACACCCGCCTTTTGCAGCCATGATGTTCTGAACATTGTATTTCTACTGGACATTCAATGGAGTATGAGAAAACAATGATTTTGTCCACAGCAACGTCTTTCTGGGACTCCATTATTAAAGAATCCGCGCCCCCCGCCAATCTTTCCCCTCTCTTCCCCTCCCCCCGTCTCTTCTTCCGGTCTCCCTCATCTCCTTGCGCCTGGCAGATCCTCCGTTTTGATCGTCGTCAGTGTGCCACGTCAGTGTTGTGTTTAGTGCTGTTTCTCCTGTGCGTCAAGAGGTGTGTGCTGCCTTGAGGTTCACTGTCAGTGTTTGTTATGTGCTAGGCCAGCCGTCGATACTTTTATGCACCGGTCATACTGCGCCTTGTGTTCTTTTAATTGTCCCTGTGTGTGGTTTTTTTGTGTTCGCTACTTTTTTTACGGTTTTTATCTCCATTTTACAGTCGGCCCTTTTTTTCTATTGCCATCCATGATGTTCCCCCTTTTTTATATCTATGTTCACTATATTTTCTCCTTTGTAAATTCTTAAATGTCTTCTCTTCTTGTTCCATATCTTTCGGCTGAAGAGCAGTGCATATGCTGCTGCCAGCCCCCCCCCCCCCCCCCCAGATGGGGAATTGAAATACAATAAAGGAAAAAAAAAGTTTTCGCCAGTCTGCGACGGCTCACCTGGAGATGACTGGCAGGTGCCCAGTTGAAATATCGTGCGAAGTATTGAACGACGACCGGTTGCAAGCTCGAAATCTGTTTGAAGTGTCCTCATCTTGTCTTGATGCTACTTATTGAACCTAAAAAACTCCGCAGCTTTTGAAGAAATTCTTAAGAGGACATACAAAAGAACAAAATATCGCTTACACACTTAGTTACTTATGTGGATTGAATTGGGATTATCCCAAATGTGTACCAACGGCAATTTATCATTTCCTGTTTTTGTTACATTAGGATTTTTACAGCATACTACCTCTCTGTATCCTGTGTTACATTTTCACCTTGTTTACTTGTTCCAGTATATAGTGTGGATGTAAAATTTGTTTTATGTCAGAATCTATCCTTTGTCAAGCCAACGAAACTACGTACCAAGGTACGACTTAAACTAATGCATATTCTGGATTGTTGGAACATAATGAAGTATAACATTGCCAGTGCTGCGAAGGCTGTATGGATACGTTCCGATTGCTAGTAAATTTAAAAAAAAGGTTTTATATCAAAGAAGATGCGAAACAGTTGGTTACTCGAAGAAGCACAATATCTATAACCCAGTATTAAATATGTACCATCTGGAAAATTATGATGACCAATGCAATGTATCGAAAAAACGCCTGTAGCTCTGCAGTTCCCCCCTGTTAATGCTTGAGTTTCATTACAATCATATACCGCATCGACAATCGTGGCGCCGAATCAAAGGAAGTACTCAGTCGTCAGTGAACGTCCTTGATGGAGCACTGCTCGTTCTGCGATCTTGCAGACTTGTTATTAATGTAAGAGACGTACAATTATGAAAAAAATCTCAAAACCAAAAGAATAATTAATGTGGGGTAATGGAATTTCGGTAATACTTTGTCCGGCTAGCATATTTAAATGATTAACATTGCCAGATTCCAGGTTAACATAAGCGCGAGATAAGCCATTGTAAATGTAAATTCTGGTGCTTTAGTAACCAGTGTAGCCGCCAAAATGTTGAATGCAAGTATGCAGACATGCATGCACTGTGTTGTACAGGTATCTGACATCAGTTTGTGGGATGAAGTTCCCAGCTTGTTGCACTTGGTCGGGCAATACAGGTAACGGTTAACGCTGTTCGTGGATGATACCGGAGTTGTTGTGCGATGATATCCCATATGTCCTCGACTGGAGACAGAGCTAGTGATCGTGCAGGCCAAGGCAAAATGTCGACACTCTGTAGGGCAGATTGAGCTACAACAACGGTATGTGATCGAGCGTTATCCTGTTGAAAAACAGCCCCTGAAATGCTGTTCACGAATGGCAGTACACCGGGTAGAGCAACCTGAGCAACGCACAGCAGTGCAGTCAGGGTGCTGCTGCTGTCATGATGAATCGCACCCCAGACCATAGCTCTAGATGCAGATCCAGTGTGTCTAGCACGCCGATAGGTTGGTAGCAGGCCTCAAAATGACCTCCTTCTAACCAACACTTGGCTATCATTGGCAACGACCCAGAATCAGGGTTCATCGCACTACAGAAAACCTTCCAACAAGCTCTCACTTGACACCACTGAAGATACACATGGTAGGTTTTGGATCAGTGGAATGCACGCCGTCGGGCTTATGGCTCTGAACTGTCCTTGATGATGTTTGGTTTGTTTGTTTGGTTTGTAGCGCGCTCAAATGCGCGGTCATCAGCGACCATACAAAGTACCACTTTTAACACAGTCCAGTTTTGACACAACCAAGCCATTGTCACGAATGGTGATGAAGATGAAATTACGAGGACAACAAACCCAGTTACTGGGCAGAGAAAATCCCCAACCCGGCCGGGACTCGAACCCGGGACCCGTGATCCCGAGGAAGCAACTCTAGGCTGCGGACGGAACTGTCCTCGCAGTGACCGACTTGTAACAGTTCGTCGTGTGACTGTGGTGTCAGTTGCAGCTCCAATTGCTGCTGCAGATGCAGCACGATGCGCCAGGCCTCACTTCCTCTCGGTACCGCCAAGTGGCCGTTCGGCGCCCCGTCTTCTTGCGACCGTACATTCTCATGACGAGCGTTACCAACAATCATGATCGCTGGGTACATTCCTTCCAAGTCTTTCTGCAGTATCGCAGAAGAAACGTCCATCTCCTCGAAGCTCTATTACACGACCTCGTAAAAACTCAGTGAGGTGTTGATAATAGAGTCTTTGTCACCTTAAAGGCATTCTTGAGTGACAGCAACTCACCACGTCGAATGCCAACGGTAACCAGCGTTCGCGACAGTTACAGCGTGTACCTACATCAAGCCTCGCCACTCTTATGCGACTGGCGAGAAATCTGAATAGACATCATCTTTCATATGCAGAAATAAGCCAACCAATTTTAGTTTAAGTCGCCTAACTCCCTCTTCATGGTGCTATGATTTTCCATTAGTGTATTTTGCAAAGGGTTTCGTCTTAAAAACACTGAATTCCATTCGACCACACTGATGGAGATGATAGTAAAATATTTCTGTAAAATTAAAATAAACGTTCTCGCCACTGAGTGTTGTAGGGCGCTTCTTCCCTGGTGTTTCAGCAGATATCTGCGATTTATATACGCCAGGCATAAGGCGTTCTACTTATTAGCAAGTTCTTGACACCACTGACGCTAATCCATACTTGATGGTGTCTAATCTGATGGCTTCCTCTGTTTCCTTCACCTAATTGATTTATTCTTCACCCTCTTATTTTCCTCGTCATTCCACAGAAGCCCACCTTCAATAGCGGTTGCTGAAATTCTCAGTGTATATAACGCCCAGTTTACGTTTTTTAACCAGATATTGTATTTTTATCTGCTGCTTTCCCATTTCCTTTCTCCAAACAAGTACCTCCACTGCTTTAGTTCGGTCTCTTTGTTTTTCAGTGTCCTGCTTTCTCAACCGTACAGAGAAACATTCCATACGAATCATTTTCTCAACCTTTACTTTAACTCCAGGCCCGCTATGTTGTAAGAGTTCCTGTTTTTGTGGAAACGCTACTTTGTCATTGCAACTCTTGATCTTATTTCTTTTTCGCATTTTCGTGCGTTCAGTTATTAGCTGCAATGCTTCCCAAATATCTGTATTAAGCAAATTTTTCTGTTTAATCTCCTGTTTGTTTTCAGTTTCATGTACTCTTTGTCACGTACTATTTTTAATTTAAGTTTCTCTGCGTTAGTTTACATCCCATATTCTTGCAGTCCTTCTTCAGGTATGAATACTGTTCTTCGAAGAGAATATGTAATGCCGTATTGGGCTTTACGATGTATATTAGTAAGAACAACAAAATGTTATGAAAAAACTGAACTCCATACGTATCTTCATAGCATAGATGCATTACGTAACCAACAGATACTGTCACACGGGGCAGCAAACTGTATAAGAATCGGTGGAAGAACATCTCTGACAGTTGCAATGGGGTTGACGTGACTGGTTTGCACTTCTGTATCAACCGACCACGTAACGCGACTTTGTTTCTGTCTCTATTGCAACGCCTGGATATTATGAAACCTCTACAGATGACTGTAGTTTTCGCTGCCAGCCGTTTACGGTTCATTTCAAAGATGGCGCTGTCACGTGTCAGGGATATCCTCTCGCCGATTTTGCAAGAGACGGAACAAGTTGCATGGTGTTCAGTTGCTTATGAAAAAAAAAATGTTAATTTATGAGTTACGCAGTCCTTTTTAACTCACACCAGTAAACCGAACTCTATTGAACGTGCACATACCCGTAACGTTAGCACTTGGCGTTGCATGGATACTTAGTCGTACGGGCTCACTCTATCTAATACTAAAAAGGAATTCTGAAAAGTCAGTATTTACATATTAAGTTTAGTAGCGAACTGGAGGGCTACTCATCGGTTGACCATGTCAGAGGACAAAGTATGGATACTGAATGCAACCCTACCCATCATACCTGGTTGGCAGCCATCAGATTAGCTATACTGATATGGATATAGCCACTTATGATAGCGCTACTTTAAAGCTAACCACAACAGGTCACACTTGATTCCCGAAGAGCGTGCCCGAACCAAGACTTGTGTCCGGCTAAAGGACTGTAAAAAAGACTTTTTATAGGGATTTTTGAAAGTTCAAGGGATGCAGAATAATTAAGTTTCCTTATCTTATTAAAAAAAGACATTACTTACAATTTATCACGTTGAAATAATTTTGCAGACTAAGTTCAATAGCTCTGTTACTTTTCTTCACAGTCTCCATGTTTTTCGAAACATTTTTCTTGAGGTGATATAAGTTTTTCCAAGCCAGTGTTGTGCCAGCTGTTCAATGCTAATGTGACTTCGTCATCGGTGTGCTACCTCGCAGATGTCCGTTGAGCTTGGAGAACATGTAAAAGTCACTTGTAGCAGTATTTGGTGAATATGGAGGATATAGGAAAACATCAGTTGACTTTTCCCAGCTCCGCTGCGTCATTCGAGCAGTATGAGGCCGGTCATTGCCCTGAAGGAGAATAACTTGGCACGACGACAGTTCAGGACGTTTCCTCGCGATTCCTCGAGCACAGGACCCGACATGGTACAACACCGGTTTGGAAAACTTGTGACTCGTTACCAAAGTGCTTGTAAAAATGTGGTGATAACGTAGAAAAATAACAGAAGCATTGTTAGATGTTAGTAAAATTATTTCATTATGATTAAGTGTGTATATTTTTTGTTTTGTTTTATAAAGTAGGGAAACTCACCTGCTAGACGTCCCTCGTACGTACCGCCTTTCATTTTGAAAGTTGAATTCTGCGTGGAGTGATTTAGCTGCTCCTATCGATGTCGTTTTATGGAACCCACAACGTTATATCTGGTCTTCATATACCACACACGAGATTTTCGGGTTCTCTCGCTCGCTACGCGCAAACTATTAGTCATACGGAAAAATTTAAGAAGAGATTCTTGCGGGGCTACATCTATATTGAACCACTGCATCTCCTTTTTCAGCTTTGCTGTCTTTCCTACTATGATCAAATTACCGATATTCTACGCTGCAACACGTAAAAAATTATCCCGTCTTCAGTTAAAACTTTAAAAGCATTGGAGTGGTGCTGTTAATCTCCTGAACTCGTGTTTCAGTCTTCCTGATTAGCGGACTCTAAGTAAATTTTACGACAGCAAAGTAAACCCAAGAGGTTGTATTACATTCCCACAATAATCATTGACGTGAATTACATTATTTTGTTAATACAAGAGGCACTATTAGCCATCTATCTTTTGTCACTTCTTTTCTGGTTCTCTCTCTTGCAGCTGTTTAGCATGTAGGCGTCCTTGTAATTGCTCCTCCGAAGTTTGGTAACATTAATGGTAAACACCTTTTTTATCCAGGTTTTATTTGTAAATCATTGTTGCTTTCCTCTGTCACTACGGATTTGTAAAAGTTTGTCTATTTCAGTGTAACTGAAGGTGGAGGAAGACCAGTTCGGTGACGTGTTGATCTGGGCACCAACCACGCGGCATTATGTGCCGATTTACAGACTATAGAAAAGTCGAACCTCTACAATCTAAAAGTATTATACGGAGTCGGATTCATGTCATTCAGTGTAATGCAAAATTTTTTGTTACATTGTATTTAATATAAACTTATGTGCTAGACATCAACGATTCGGAACCTGACAACCAGTATGGCACGTAACCAAATTAATTATAAATGACCATTCCCAATTGAAATAGTAATACATCATTATTACTCGGTTCGATTATGATTGCAATATTTAATTCCTATGGTGGTCACTGCGACTCATCCTGTTTCTGAACTGTTAAGATCCAGACGCAGGCTACGTCAGCGGTTTTTTTAATTCTTCAAATAAATTTAGAAACATTTTAGAATTTCCATGTCTCTTATTATGGAGGAGTTACGAGACTTACAGGAAACACATTATGTCTCTGATCGTATTACCTCCATTTTAAACACATAAGACATAACTATAAACAATGGTATCATATGGAAATAGGATATTAGGAGTTCATCCTCCGAATAAAGAAACCAGCATATTGCCGTTGACTGACAATTTCTCTTTTAACAACTGAAGTTGGAATATGCGTGAAATAGTTGTACCGACATCAGTCCATGTTATGAAATGGTGACTTCATCGGGATATAACGGTCCCGATACAATAAGGAAAATAAAAAATTAATCTCAGTAGTTATTGCTATCAATCCATTATGACAGAAAAGGGAATAGTACGAACTGCAACTATTGACCATCCCATGTATCCTATTTGCTTGCGACCATGTCGACCTAAATGTATTATCTGAAATCGAACGGTAAGAAACTAATGTATCCGAACATAGTCTCGAAGAGCACCTTCGAGAGCAATGTTCCCTTTAACTATGTGAGTCCAGGTTGTACAGTTAGTTTATTTAAAGTACAGCATTCCTTCGTATTCTTGCGCCTGTTTGTATCGCGCATGTATTATTCTGTTCTGTACAGTGATAGAGATTAATTGGTTTCAAAAACTGGAGCATATATTTTAAGTTTTTGGAAACGGACGGGGAGGTGAGAGATGTGATATGGTATAGACCCTAGTAATAATTTTCCGTACATTGCCGGTACGGGGCACTCGTGAACGTCAATATTCATGCATCGTCGCGCGTGCCAAACCCGCGCCATAACTTACTTGTTAGTTCCATTTCCTCTCCCCAATCACCGGTTCCGCTATAAATCCCCCCCCCCCACTCCTATCCGCACTGACTCATCACAGGTTGCCAGATGGCAGCGTGCCAGTCGACTTTTTGCCAGCTAATTGGCGTGTCGCCGGGACATCGATTACTGCATTAACGAAAGTGCGGTAATCCGTCGCCGGTTTTAATCCACGCCACTAGTGTTGCCATGAAGCTGGGCAGCGTGGAGAGTTTCTGTAATTGAATCATCCCATCATCAATTCCACTTTGCTAAAATTGTTGGCTCTACGTAAGCCGTCGGTACAATTCGACATTTATCACAGTATGGCTATGAAGGTTTTCTTTTTGTTATTTACATATGCACTGATATTTAAAGTGTAGTGTGAAACTACGCAGGCAGTTTTTTCATGTGACAATACGATATACAGGGTGATCAAAAAGTCAGTATAAATTTGAAAATTTAATAAACAACGGAATAATGTAGATAGAGAGGTAAAAATTGACACACATGCTTGGAATGACATGGCGTTTTATTAGAACCAAACAAAAACAAAGCTCACAAAATGTCCGACAGATTGCGCGTGAATGATCTCTTGCGCCCGTCGTTTGGTGATGATCGTGTGCTTAGCCGCCACTTTCGTCATGCTTGACCTCCAAGGTCCCCAGACCTCAGTCCGTGCGATTATTGGCTTTGCGGTTACCTGAAGTCGCAAGTTTATCGTGATCGACCGGAATCTCTAGGGATGCTGAAAGACAACATCCGACGCCAATGTCTCACCATAACTCCGGACAAGCTTTACAGTGCTGTTCACAACATTATTCCTCGACTACAGTTATTGTTGAGGAATTATGGTGGACATCTTGAGCATTTCCTGTAAAGAATATCATCTTTGGGTTGTCTTACTTTGTTATACTAATTATTGCTATTCTGATCAGATGAAGCGCCATCTGTCGGACATTTTTTGAACTTCTGTAGTTTTTCGGTTCTAATAAAACCCCATGTCATTGCAAGCATGTGTGTCAATTTGTACCTCTCTATCTAAAGTATTCCGTGATTTATTCCGTTTTCAAATTTACACTGACTTTTTGATCACCCGGTACATTCACTGAAATACTAAATGAATTCATAATATTCAAAGTACCCAACTATATTTGTATCTATATCTGTACGAAACTGTTTATTTAGGAGAACTAAAACTGGCAAGACTTCTTTAAAGTGATAACGTGAACATTTTTTATGTATCGAGGCGATAGTGACGTAATAAATTATTACACTGTTATTATTGTTATACAGGCATACCAAGAATTAAATTTAATACAAGAGTCGAGGAACCGAAATTTAAGACTGCAATGTTTGTTATCATTTATTATTATTGTTATTATAATACAGTCATACTAAGATTTAAATTTAATAGAAGGGTCGATGAACGGAAAATTTTGAACTGCACGTTTGTTTTGCATTTAGTTGATTTTCGTTGATAATAAAACTAGTACGATAGTAATCTACAGTAGTATGACAATCAGAGGTAGTATGATCTGACTCTGATTTTATTTTTGAAAAGAAACCGAACTATTGCCTCCAATTACTGTAGCTGGTAAATGCTACAGCTTTCCCAATAAGTACGGCGTGTCCCATCTTCAGCTTTGTATATGTATCATGATCCTCCGCTCCACATACGTTTTACTTTCATATTATAAAAACCAAAGGAACAAAGTATACTACGAATTACTTTTATTACATTTATTGAAATCGAATAATAATCATGTTATAGTTGATTAAACATAATTGTGTTTTTAAATTATATTTCCCCCCATATGCTGGCCAAGCAAGATCATGCGTCCTCTACGAACCAAACAGTATCGCTTTTAGTATAAGACGCTTTAGCAGGTACGGTGGTCGATAATAGGTGCCCACAATGAACGCTAGACGCCGACGTATGTTATATTCCCAATAGGACAATGGATGAATTTGGCGCATGTTAATATTTTTATAAACGTTTAATTTGATAGGAATTTTGTATTTTTATCTCTGACTGCAAATCACTAGAGTCGACGCCGACTAACGCTCACAAAATCTGTCAAATATAATTGATACATGTTTGAATAAAGGAATATTCTTCATGAAGACTATGTCAATAGTGTTTGTATTTGATATGTGGTATCAGATTTTTTTTTTTTTTTTTGTAAAAAAGATGACAATACCGAAGCACCATAGGAATTTGAGAATAACCTCTGAGTACATACGAGGAATACATTTATTACGACGTTTCTAGGGTGTGATGCAGAGATTTGGACGCATGTCGCGGAGCGTGTGGTTGCACGGTGGATTGTCTACTCCACCAAGCAGCGACCTGCGGGTTGTCCGCAACAACTGCGCGCAGATAAAGCCGGGCAGTAGCGGCGTCATATATCCACCGTGCGAGAGATACTGCGCCGTGTCTCTGCCTGAGATTCTGTCGCTGGCTTGCCTTATATTAACCTCGCAGAGAGCGCAGCTGTCACTGCAGAGCTTCGCCGTCGGTCCCAGAATTCTCAAAATGAAACACGGAGAGGGACGTTCCTTCCTTGACCAAACTCACAACAGAGGAAACATATGACGTATGTAACGATTCCATCTAAAAAGTAGGTTTTCTAGCAACGCTGATGAGGAATCGTGGGACCACTAGTTGTACTGTATGTGATTTGTCGCTACGTCGCTACTGAAAAAAAAAAAAAAAAAAAAAAAAAAAAAAAAAAAAAAAAAAAAAAAAAAAAAAAGCGCGGCCGGCCGTAACTCCTAACATCACAGGAACTGCAGTATCGTTTATTCGCCGACACCGGGCAAGCGCCTTCTATTAAAATGTATCCCGCTTACACGTAATGACTGCAGGTTGTAGACACGTGGTTCAAGACACGTGTAAGTTTGTTTCTGGCCATGCAGCGTGCTGGTATAACCTGATGATAAGGTAACCGCTCGAGATAAGCGGGAAATCTGCTTTCGAGTCCCGGTCTCCAGCACAAATTTTCGCTGCCGTCACTCCGTTATACAACTGACGTTTATCCGTATTCGCAACTCCTAATACATTTCGTGTATTTCATAACGGCTGTAGTCGTCACCGTGCCTGTTCTTTCGGACACGCAAGCTTGTCCGAATTAAGATTCTATTGTTACTCTGAGCAACGCACGGTACTGCAGTATCGTAGTTACACACATATGCCAGTGATGGCCTCTGAACTTCGCCGACCTTCCTCGTCCTATGCCCTTGTACACTTACTCATATGCATGCGAGCATTTTTTTGCAGTTGGTAGTGATGATGTGCTTTGTGTTAGATTTGTATTCGGTAACTAATATTTTCATATGGGAGGCCACACTGAACTGCTGTGCATTTTTCATAGGCATTGCGCATCCGTATTCAAGATACACTCCTGGAAATTGAAATAAGAACACCGTGAATTCATTGTCCCAGGAAGGGGAAACTTTATTGACACATTCCTGGGGTCAGATACATCACATGATCACACAGACAGAACCACAGGCACATAGACACAGGCAACAGAGCATGCACAATGTCGGCACTAGTACAGTGTATATCCACCTTTCGCAGCAATGCAGGCTGCTATTCTCCCATGGAAACGATCGTAGAGATGCTGGATGTAGTCCTGTGGAACGGCTTGCCATGCCATTTCCACCTGGCGCCTCAGTTGGACCAGCGTTCGTGCTCGACGTGCAGACCGCGTGAGACGACGCTTCATCCAGTCCCAAACATGCTCAATGGGGGACAGATCCGGAGATCTTGCTGGCCAGGGTAGTTGACTTACACCTTCTAGAGCACGTTGGGTGGCACGGGATACATGCGGACGTGCATTGTCCTGTTGGAACAGCAAATTCCTTTGCCGGTCTAGGAATGGTAGAACGATGGGTTCGATGACGGTTTGGATGTACCGTCCACTATTCAATGTCCCCTCTACGATCACCAGTGGTGTACGGCCAGTGTAGGAAATCGCTCCCCACACCATGATGCCGGGTGTTGGCCCTGTGTGCCTCGGTCGTATGCAGTCCTGATTGTGGCGCTCACCTGCACGGCGCCAAACACGCATACGACCATCATTGGCACCAAGGCAGAAGCGACTCTCATCGCTGAAGACGACACGTCTCCATTCGTCCCTCCATTCACGCCTGTCGCGACACCACTGGAGGCGGGCTGCACGATGTTGGGGCGTGAGCGGAAGACGGCCTAACGGTGTGCGGGACTGTATCCCAGCTTCATGGAGACGGTTGCGAATGGTCCTCGCCGATACCCCAGGAGCAAATGTGTCCCTAATTTGCTGGGAAGTGGCGGTGCGGTCCCCTACGGCGCTGCGTAGGATCCTACGGTCTTGGCGTGCATCCGTGCGTCGCTGCGGTCCGGTCCCAGGTCGACGGGCACGTGCACCTTCCGCCGACCACTGGCGACAACATCGATGTACTGTGGAGACCTCACGCCCCACGTGTTGAGCAATTCGGCGGTACGTCCACCCGGCCTCCCGCATGCCCACTATACGCCCTCGCTCAAAGTCCGTCAACTGCACATATGGTTCACGTCCACGCTGTCGCGGCATGCTACCAGTGTTAAAGACTGCGATGGAGCTCCGTATGCCACGGCAAACTGGCTGACACTGACGGCGGCGGTGCACAAATGCTGCGCAGCTAGCGCCATTCGACGGCCAACACCGCGGTTCCTGGCGTGTCCGCTGTGCCGTGCGTGTGATCATTGCTGGTACAGCCCTCTCGCAGTGTCCGGAGCAAGTATGGTGGGTCTGACACACCGGTGTCAATGTGTCCTTTTTTCCATTTCCAGGAGTGTATTTGATTTCAATTTATCTAGCTTTGCTCCTGACACCAGTTTGTATTGGCCAATGATTCTTAGAGCCTTCGCTACATCATTGTCATTCGTAACCACCTGAATCCACGTCATCAGTGCATTCCCTACATACAATATTTTTAGCATTTATGTTTTGTCCTGCAAGCTGTTTTCCTCGTTAATTACGTTTCTGGATGAACTTCAGCTTAAATTGACAAAGCATTGTGGAATACCCATTGTCTTCATCGTTTCGCATAAGTAATGATGGTTTACTCTGTCAAAGGCTTTTCGAATGTCTACTGATATTAGAGTGCGTTTTAATTTGAGAAAATCTGCTATCGCTGTTACATCTCTATAATCTGTATATCTTTATAGTCGATCTACACTTTCTCACGCTAGTTTGGTAAGGACTGGTTACTGGACGCATTACAGTCTTTAGCCTTTGTGTTACTATATCTGCCTTCCTCTTATAGCCACTATTTAGCTGTTATGGGTCTAAGGTTTTCGGTGACTACATTGTGTTGGTTTTTGAACGCTCAACCAAGTCCATCCACAAAGACCTTCGGATTTCCAGCATCAGGCTTCATTAGTCTATTGTATTTATTTGCATATCAATCTACTGTTGGAAAATATGAAAAACATCTGCTGGTAATCGGTTAGGGTACGTCGATTTAGTTTTAGGACTGTGTTCCACTGCCGTTTCCTAACCTGTTTCGTCAATCTTGGACATGAGATTTTCTCAGTTAGTGTAGCTGAGTTTTCTTTGGAGATTTTTCCAGAGGGATTCTGTCTGTCAATCAGTCTACTGGACGTGAAATAAGCGAAATGATTGTAGATGCCCTCTTTTATTTAATTCTGTGCATTCATTCTGTATGGTAATTTCTGTCAGTATTTCCCTTCTGGCACTCTTACTTTCAGGTCTGACGTATGATGTACATTATCATCCTATAACACTTATTTGTTTAAGGATCATCCAAATATTTTGTAATTTCTTGCTTTAAAATTTTCGCATGTTGGTACTGTATTTTCTGTATATGTAAAGTAAAGTGTGCTACAATGGAGGTTGAAGTTCTTTGCAATGTATGTGAGTAATGTATGTAAAATACAATGTAAATTGTTTATTATACTGAATAATTTGCTGATGACATTTTGTATTTAAAAATATTAGTGTTTGTAAACTGTTCATGTTGATGTAAATTTGACTATTGTAAACAATGTTCACGCTTAGGAACAACGTTAGCAACAGGTGTTATGTAAAAGCAAGTGTGCTTTTATTTGAAACAAAAGTGGCTCTGGGGATTGGAAAAGGTGGCAAGGGCGAATCGGCGCTCTAATTAGATCACGCGCGGGAAATAAGTGATACAGTCTGTAGACAGCAGTGTTTAAGGTAAACACCCTTGTGGAGCAGGAGAAGTTTTGTCTGCAAATTTGCACAAAAATGCCTCCGGCGAAGATTACAAACTGCTTACTGCATATCTGCGAGTTGTTGGGCTACTGTATGTAAAATTTAACGACGCCAAGAAGAGAAATTGGAGCACATACGGAAGATACTTACCGGCCGTACTGCGAGTAGTGTATCCGCCATAGTAGGTTGCCTACTGAAGCCTACAGCCAGCAGATCAGACTTTCTTTTATTTTACTTTCGCACAGCGTGAATCTTAATTTAAACTGTATTTTATTAGTGAATAACATTCTTGAACTTTAAAGAAACTGGTTCAGCCTGTTATTTCATCATAATCATACACCTATATAGGCTTCCTTCCTGGTGTTTTATTAATCCGTGTATCCTGTTATACAGAATTATTAAGTGCAATGTTTGTTATTGTGTAAATAATGAGACATATGTGCGAGGGAATAAATACTGTAGTAATGAAATTACGTCTCAGTAGTGGAAGGGTGTAACTTAAACAGAGTGAATTTAAATATAATTTTGCATCATGAAGTTCAGGAGTTCATAAATATTATTCATCTTGAGCAATAGTTAAAGAAAAGTTGTCTTAGTTGTTTCACTGAAAGGCGCAATAATTATTTTAGTTAAAGTAATAACACGTCCATGCTTTAATACATTACAGAGAAATAAAGTCAAACTATTCTTGTTTTAAAAGTTTTCTTAACTATTTCAAAGTGTTAAAGTAAAAGTTTTCTTACGCAGAATTCAGTCGGAGTGAAGCAAACTTACTAGAATCTGTTAAATGACTATATACAGTTAGTTCAAAGAGTAATAGGTTTTGAAAGTATATTTTAGTAAGAATGGGTTTTTTAAGTGAAATGTTCAGAAAAAAGTGTGTGCTTTAGCATCTAAGTATTTTAGTACTTAAGTTTGTTGGTTATGGAAAGCGCTTTTCTAAAGGTCCCCTCTGGCCAAACTATTTTTATCTTCCTTGAAGTTATCTAGTGGGTTTTTTCTCTTTTAAAAATGTAATGTATAAGGGTGTAGTAGTAAAGAAAAAATTCCAGTGTCTGCACCAACATTGTTTACGTGGAATAATATTTATTTGAAGAAGCAACTTGAACAGTAGCAAGAAGGTAGGCAAAATCCATTCTCTGCTTTTCCAATGCTTCACTGTTTCATTGCTTGAATATGATGGCAACCACTAGTACACATTTTAAAGCACTGAATGAACTTGGAAGTTATTGTCGTAGCTTCAGTATAATACCATAAATACTGCGTTTCTTTCCAACCGCTGGGTAAGATCTTATGAAAAGAACTGAATAGTCTGATTAACTTATACATTAGACACAACACACGTTCAAATCCTATAAGAAGGGTAACTCTATTGATTAGCTTTTCCTATTAACAGGACTATCCTCCCATAGTTCAATGAGTAATAGGTTTTGAAAGTATATTTTAGTAAGAATGGGTTTTTTAAGTGAAATGTTCAGAAAAAAGTGTGTGCTTTAGCATCTAAGTATTTTAGTACTTAAGTTTGTTGGTTATGGAAAGCGCTTTTCTAAAGGTCCCCTCTGGCCAAACTATTTTTATCTTCCTTGAAGTTATCTAGTGGGTTTTTTCTCTTTTAAAAATGTAATGTATAAGGGTGTAGTAGTAAAGAAAAAATTCCAGTGTCTGCACCAACATTGTTTACGTGGAATAATATTTATTTGAAGAAGCAACTTGAACAGTAGCAAGAAGGTAGGCAAAATCCATTCTCTGCTTTTCCAATGCTTCACTGTTTCATTGCTTGAATATGATGGCAACCACTAGTACACATTTTAAAGCACTGAATGAACTTGGAAGTTATTGTCGTAGCTTCAGTATAATACCATAAATACTGCGTTTCTTTCCAACCGCTGGGTAAGATCTTATGAAAAGAACTGAATAGTCTGATTAACTTATACATTAGACACAACACACGTTCAAATCCTATAAGAAGGGTAACTCTATTGATTAGCTTTTCCTATTAACAGGACTATCCTCCCATAGTTCAATGAGTAATAGGTTTTGAAAGTATATTTTAGTAAGAATGGGTTTTTTAAGTGAAATGTTCAGAAAAAAGTGTGTGCTTTAGCATCTAAGTATTTTAGTACTTAAGTTTGTTGGTTATGGAAAGCGCTTTTCTAAAGGTCCCCTCTGGCCAAACTATTTTTATCTTCCTTGAAGTTATCTAGTGGGTTTTTTCTCTTTTAAAAATGTAATGTATAAGGGTGTAGTAGTAAAAAAAAAATTCCAGTGTCTGCACCAACATTGTTTACGTACTTTACTTGGAAAATCAACTAAATATAGTGAGAGGGTTCTACGTGGCAACACAGCGAAAGGATTTTCTATTATTTAGGTGAAATCATATTAAATTACATAAGTAAAAGTAGGGCTGTAATGCGTCGTCATCTGGACTTTGTATAAATGTAAATGTTTCCGCTTTACGGCCAAGTATTTAGTTTTACTTTTTGGATATTCACTTAGCTTCCTATAGCTGAGGTGTCTAGCCTATAAGATCACGAAGAGACTGGAAATAAAATTCACTCGTTGTCTTTTACCAGATACATTTTACTCGTGATTAATTCGATACACGTGTCGTATTTAGGGTTTGGCGCATTTGAGCCATCAAGTTCTTGCACAACCATATGACACTAATTTTCGTTCACTTTTTTCTCATATCTTGTTCAATCGTGCGCAGCATTGTCATCTTGTAAATATACGACATTCAATTTTCACATTTCTCTTACTCGATGGAGTACTTATTCTTCCATGCATAATGTACAGATATATGCTGCATAATACGTCAAACCGGTAAGCCACACTTCAATTGGTAATGCTGTGTTCTTTAAATTGTTAGAGACGTAAGTTCTATCTAGCCGACATGCGGAAGTGATTGTGATAAATGCAAAATTGGGCACATTTCAGTTCTTATTCTCCCATGCGTCAGTTAAACTCGTTCCCTTGATTCAGTAGGTGACGTGTTGAAGTTGGGGCTTAGCTAAAATCTCAGGCTAATCTTAAATTTTCTTGGTTCATTTCAATTGGAGGAAAGATCTTGTTTTGAAAAAAATTCGACTATGTTGGTCTTTTACTGCTTCCTGATAGTGCATAAATATAGATAACCTTGTTGTTGTGGATTGTGACAGCAATACCCTCGCGATTTTCAAAGTGTGTCGACTTGGTTGACAGTAATCCCCTTCTTAATCATTATCACGGCCCCAAAATCTCTTCCAGTAGCCTTATATCAACAGGTGTCTGCTAATTTAATATTCGCCACTTCCTGCCTAAAAAACTGTCAATGTCTGGAGCATATAAAAAGTATTTCAAACTCTGTAACTTTAAAGAACTACTAATACTCTTAATGTGTAGAGAATCGCTGTTCTGTATGATTGTAATCGATTTATAACCCGCCACTTCTATTATGTTCTAGGTTATTACATTTAATGTAAATTTCTTGAAGTTAATAAATGTTCGAGACGTATCCACTTTCTATCGCATATATATGGCAGGGCTGTGGTCCCGTCCATTTCATCAGTCCAGGTCTTTACAGCGGCGGTATCGGGACTGTCTCTTGCTACCTTACTTCAAATATCAGTTATGTCTGCTGTACTTCCTACATTCTTAACCGACGCTCAGTTTTGTGGAACAGAAACAGCCAACATGTTGCCACTTGCTGTTTGGCTTAACATATATGGGTTTTGAACTGAGTTTTTCAGTGTTCTCTCGGTTAAGTCAGTACTGACTTGTTTGGCCTTCTAGCGCGTTAAAGATGTCACCTGTTCAGTATCTATGAAAGCGACTTTGCGCATTTTACGTTTCTTAAGAGAAACTGTTTTCGTTACAGTACAGGGTTCCCATTCGTGGCTGTTTTCATCAGCAGACGGAGCCTCAGAGTTGTCCTTATTGCCTGGATTAGGTTCGATTGGAAGTTTGATGACTTAAGTCTTTCAGTTGCGACTTGCTCGTAATCACATTATATGCACTGAAGACCCAAAGAAACTGGTACACCTGCCTAATATCCTGTAGCGCTCCCGCGAGCACGCGGGAATGCCGGAACACAACGTGGCATGGACTCGACTAATGTCGGAAGTGAGACCATGAATCCTGCAGGGCTGTCCAGAAATCCGTAATAGACCGAGGGAGTGGAGATCTTCTCTGAACAGCACGTTGCAAGGCATCCCACATATGCTCAACACTGTTCATGCCTGGGGAGTTTGATGGGTAACGGAAGTATTTAAACTCAGAAAAGTGTTCGTGGAGCCACTCTGTAGCAATTCTGGACTTGTTGCGTGTCACATTGACCTGCTGCTTTGCTCAAGTCCGTCGGAATGTGCAATGGACATGAATGGATATAGCTGATCAGACATGATGCTTGGATACTTGTCACCTGTCACAGTCGTATCTAGACCTATCAGGGGTCCCTTGTCACTCCAGCTGCACACACCCATTACAGAGCCTCCAACAGCTTAAAGAGTCCCCTGCTAACGAGCAGAATCCATCGGCTCGATACAATGTGAAACGAGACTCATTCGACCAGGCGACATGTTTCCAGTCATCAACAATTCAGTGTCGGTGTTGACGGGCCCAGGCGTGGCATAAAGCGTTATGTCGTGCAGTCATCAACTGTACACGTGTGGAACTTCGGCTCCGAAAGCCCATATCGATGATGTTTAGTCGAATGGTTCGCACGCTGACACTTGTTGATGGTGCAGCATTGAAATCTGCAACAACTTGTGGAATGGATGCACTTCTGTCAGGTTGAACGACTCTCTTCAGTCGCCGTTGGTTCCGTTCTTGCAAGATCTTCTTCCGGCCTCAGTGATGCCGGAGATTTGATGTTTTACCGGAGGCCTGATATTCATGGTACACTCATGAAATGTTCTTATGGGAAAAGCCACACTTCATCGTTACCTCGGAGATGCTATGTCCCATTGCTAGTGCGCCGATTGTAACACCACGTTGAAACTCAGTGAAATCTTCATAAGCTACCGTTGTAATAGCAGTAAGCGATCTAGCAACGGCGCCAGATACTGGTTTTCTTATATAGGCGTTGCCGACCGCAGCGCCGTATTCTGTCTGTTTACATATCTCTGTATTTCAATACACAAGCCTATACCAGTTTCTTTGGCGCTTCAGTGTACATTACTTGCTTGAATTAAGAAATTCTGCCCTGTATTCTAACCCCTTGTTTATCGAGTGTCCATCTAATTGATGAGTTCAGCGAGTAAATGTTATTTTATCTTATGACTGGCTTTTGTCGTTGATAGCACCCACTATTGATTCAAACTGAGACATCTTTATTGAACAGATTTTCGTTAATCTGTCTTTGATAAAACTGAGTTACGCTCATTTATATCTTTGGGTCACGGTGCACAGGTGCTATTTTTTTCCTAATGTTTCATAATGTTTCAGTAGATACTGACATGTGAGAGAATTCATTTTCGCGCCATAGTACAATTTTGTGTTGATGGCCCCTCACTTCGTCACTGCCGTCTGCTGCGGTTTTCTTAAGCAAATGTTCATGTTGAAGGCTAACTAATACAGTGAAACAGTTGATATTAATTCAGCTATTTGCTATTTTTTCTTGTTGGATAATAATAATTTGGCATGTGGATGCTTCCATCAATAAGTAAAACGCAGCTAAGGAAATTGTGTCACTGTATATTTTAAAGGACTAACTTCATCATTTGCTTTTTTTGCCATGTTTTGAAATTTGGCGGGTCTGCTTTAAAATGTCGTGTGGTAGATTTTTTTTAAAGAATTATCTCCTTCCTCTTCAGAATTTTATGTGATAAGTTGCGAAGGTGGCTGTTTTTTAATCACCCCCTGGCCATTCTGGTAATCACTTGTGTGAACTTGCTCATGTGTTCTAGTAGCTGCTTAAACTTTGCTATGCTGTGCAGCTAAAGGTTGTAACAAATTCTGAAATGTATACTATTGTGTATCTTCTAACATCTACATTTTCGAAGTTGTGATTGATTAAATTGTGTTTTCATTTCGGTAAATGTTTCCGCAACAATTTGATTCTTACATATTGTGTAAAGCTGCGTTTTGCTTACCATTGTCCCCAGCTGCTCCCTACGGCTTCAGTTTGTTATCATTCAAATATATACGTAAAAATTTTTAAATTGCATTGGTTGCTATATCTTTATTTCCTTACAGTAAATCTCTTGATTCCTCTTTGTAGTGATTTCTCAGGAGTGCGTCATTAGCTTGGAATGGGTCATAGTTGTGCGCCCTCTACTTCACCGCTAAGAAGCCTTATGAAAGCTGGGCTGGCCGGACTCGTATACATTTGGCCAGAAGTTTGGCAACCCTAGCTGTGCACTCCACCCCTCTCAACCCACGGTGCAAGTGATCCCAGGAGTTGCTATTGTACCACTAACTCACCGAGCCATGAGATAATTGAATGAAATATGGGGACTTCTCTATGATTATGGTATTTTCCTTTTCTCTCATATCCCCATTAGACTATCATTGATTAATCAGTGTAACACTTTATGGAATGGTCCACGTGTGTAAGAAAGACCGAGTACAAAACTTCTGATTGACGGAATAGAGATTCTTCTGTTTGCAAACAAGTGCTGGAGAGAGTCGTGTGCGTGGTACTTGTGCAGAGGCACTTGATCCTGCTCAAACATATCTGACAATTTATGAGTCGGAAGGTAACTGTAATTCAGTGCAGCAGAGGAGAGTTACCTTTTCTTGCTAGCTTCATTGTCCTTTACATATTATGCTACATAAAGCAAATGAGAACTTGAGGTTACAATGACGCGTATTTACAGATAGCTAATGAGTCTTCAGATGCACTGCAGTTACAGTACAACATATAAGAGTCTTATCGATCATTCTGTGCACATGTGCAAGAAAATCCGATTGACAAATGCACTAAATTGCGCTGTGGAATTTTGAATGTGACGTGTAAGAGGTATATCACTGAAATACAAAAGTGATGAAGATGCAGCTGTGGTGGCCGAGCGGTTCTAGGCACTAAAGTCTGGAACCGCGCGACCGCTGCGGTTGCAGGTTCGAATACTGTCTCGGGCGTGGATGTGTGTGATGTCCTTAGGTTAGATAGATTTAAGTAGTTTTAAGTTCTAGGGGACTGATGACCTCAGAAATTAAGTCCCATTTGTGCTCAGAGCCATTTGAAACATTTTTGATCAAGATGCGTAAGACATTATTTGTGGTGAGACGTAATTTACTTGAGTTTCGTAAAGACAGTGTAATTTTTTCTGATTTATACCGGATGACCGCTGTGTTATGAGAACTGAAATACAGTGTGCCCTTGTGTTACTTTCATTGGTTATATCTTCTTCTGTTAGATAGAGCTTTGAATAAGGGCTACTGATATCACAGGACAAGTCTCAACGTGTCGTAGTTTCCATGATCCGCATCGCCAGGGGCACCGTACACAAGGAATTCACGTGTGGGAATACATCGCCTTCTGTAACGTGACAGACGGGACTAGAACAGTAATTACGTGTGAGTAACCGTCACATTAATTAGGGCTCCCAAATGTCGCGCAACTACGTGACTCAGTTACATACACACTGCCGCTTCGTTGGCCTTTGTGTTTACCTGGACACAGCTGTGGGAGAATTCAGTATTCAGCAAATTGCACCCGTATGCATCGTCGCTGAGAAATTATTAATACATCATCGTTATACGGATACCGCAAAGTTAATTTGCTTTGAAGGTTTGTAAAGTAGAAAGACAAATGATATAGAACAAGAATGTTATAATCATTTTTTCCTCGCGAAGATGAATTTGGTTAAGATATGCTTGAGATTGACATCCTTGTACGAGTGATTGTCTTAGGTTATGGAGAGCTTGTTGTAAATTGTAGCAAAGCGAAGATATTCCGCCAATTACTAATATGAGTTCCGTTTCCTTTCTTATATAGTTGGGGTATAAAAGCAGTTATTCAGTCAGAAATTTTCCGGTCCCAAAATATTTTGCACGACTAATTATGTTACAGATATTGAGTGAACTGACCTCAAAATGTTTTTAATAATTCAGTCAACAGTCATATTGTTTTTTAAGTAATTAGTTTTTAAGAAATTAATTTTTAGCACTTCAGTTACTAGAGAAGTCCTAAATTAGCGCTGGCTATGGCGCGCCGAACTCTATATGAATAAGTTGTTCGGGTGGTGGAGAGCGGGCGTATCTCGGCTTTGCTCGGTACTTGTCGGAAGCACTGGTAACAGCGCTACGCTTCTTTTACCACCGCAGTATGGCACATTTCGGTCGACGCAACTTTCTTCGGCTCAGTATAATCGTGATGTCCGCTGTTTACCCTTAGCTACCTGTTCGTGGACACAGAAAGTTCAAAATTCCAGTCTGCGCCGTATCGACTCGTGTCGATTGCGGTCTGTAGATCGTATTTCTGGGTCGTTTTCCCTCTGCTCTTGCACCGCGTCTTCCGGTTTGTCTGCGAGGCGGGAGGGTGTGGAACGGACAGTTACCAGAAACGAGAAGGAAAGAAGTCGGTTGGTTGGAGGAAACGTGTGTTGTCGCGCGCCAGTGGTCGGTGTCTCAACCAATTCGCTCTGAGGAAACGGTTGCAATGGGGAGAACTTTGGTTACGGAACCTGCTTCCGGTGCCCTCAAACGGCGCTTATTTCCTGTTTTGAAGTCGTGTTGTGTGATATAGCTTGGCGGCGTTAGTGCGCTGTGTTGTTGCTGCCCCGTCCTGTGTGATTCTTCCTTGAATCGTGAATTTTTGCTCTCCGGGAAATTGGATCCGCCATTAGTGTGGTCTGTGTCGCTTACAGAAATTGTTTGAGCCTGCCCACCTCACTGTTCGCTGATAGCCTGTGCTGCTTTCTGGAGATATAACTTTATTGTGATCTCTGGGTGTCACGAGTGTAGTGATAGATTTATTTTTGTTTTAATGTTTTTTAACCTTGCCAAAAGATACTTAACATCGTTACTGTTATCGTCTGTGGAAGTGGTGAGAAAGTGATGGCGGCCGCAAGTCCTACTGGCATTGTCACGAACATTTATGCCTAACCTGCTCTTAATTATGTCTTAGACTCTGATCTGGCCAGATCTATATGTACACCAGGTGCACTGCTAGAGTTCTGTGAAATTTGCTCTGCTGGTATCCTTGGTGTTGCAACGCCAGATTTCGTACTTAATTCTTGGACACTGATTGGGACTGAGGGCCGTCATGTACTGTTATCTGACCGTCATATTGTTAATGGAACCAGGATATAGACCTGGAAGGGAAGCTCAAAATTGTTGCTTAAAATCTGTTAAGCTATGTTTGTGGCTTGGTTATGTTAATATACTCGTACTTATGCTTGGTTCCCACAGGTGATAAAATTGTACTATTCTTTGAATTTTTAATTTAATATGTTAATCTCCTCATGCCGGCTATTATTGTATCTTATTCTGGATTGCCTGTTGAGGCAGCTTTTTCTGAAAGTGTCTTATTGTACAAACTGATCTCTTGGTGTTTCTAGGCATCTAATTCTTGCATGATGCTTATTTTACGAGAGCCTCGCTGTTGTCCCATGGGTCAGCTACTGTTTCTTCTGTACGTGTGAGCAGTTGGCGAGGGCAGCATTTGGGATCACCGCCGCCGTTACCTTGTGTGAAGCAGCTCTACAACACGGAACTGCTGCTTGAGTTAAGTTTTTTCTTCACTGTGTCGCGTAGGCCTAAATCTTTTCAGTGTTTGCGTATTTTTTGTCTTTTGGCTTGGATGTCTTTTGGCGCCATGGCCTTTCTGTATCACGCAGGGCCATACACTGGCCCTTGTATTGCTTAAATTTTTCGTTGGTTAAATATTTTAGCTTTCCCGAAATAGCGTTTTATATTTGATCTGTAATTTACAACCACTGTGTTACCTTTTATTTTTAAACTTTTTTGAACCTTTCACACATTAGAAAGGTTGCGCTTGTCATTGTTAAATCTGACTTTTAAAAATCTTGCTTTAAAATGTCAGGTCTCTTAATGGACCATATATAAATTTGGCCTGTAATTTAATATGATTCTGTTAACTACTGCATTCAAACATTTTACCAGTTACTAAATTTGTGCCAGTTGTTGTTACATTTGTGCTACAAAAATATTGCTTTAAATTTGTAAGGTCACTGAAAGGACCTTTTTAAAGCTTCAGTCTGTAATTTAAAACCATTTGTCTTTGCCTTGTATCATTTCGCAATCATTCTTAAATTGGTTAAACCACGGCATTCCTTTGTATTGAAAGCATTCCACTCATTGTTTAAAAAATGATGATTTCTAAAAGTTTATCATATTGTTTTACCAATGTTTTTTAGTTGTTTAATAAATATGAATAACTTGGCAAATAAAGAATGCTGTCATAACCTTCGGCCTAGCCCTTCCATGAATTCCTGTTAACCTGGTTTCCTGGAGCCCAGTTGGTAACAGAGTTTGGTTATTTCTTAATAACTATTTAAAATTGGAGCAGGTTCAGTATCAAGTCAAGCTATGGCTGCAGTAAATTGAAGGTTGCATTGTGGAATTGGCAGCAAGGTTACATGCATCGTTGGGCAGACCTGTTCATAACTCCCCTCACATCATTGGTGATGTGAGTGCTGGTATTTCTACTTGCTCATCTGCTCTGGGCAAATTGCATTGCAGTATTCTGTTTCTCTGTTTTATCGATGATAGTCAAGCTACCCATAAACACATATGTAGGGATCAGGCCCATCTTTTCCACTGAGACAAACGTCTCGCTGACTTGAAGCATCTTCAGCTTAATAGAAAAGAATAAGGTGCGGTTAATCAGTTGCTTAGTGAGGTGCAGGAGTTGCGAGTTGGTGCAAGCACATTAGGTTTAGGTGGGAAGGTGAGCAGTACAGAGAACTTTAGCCCGACTGCGAATCAGTTGGATCACGCTAGCAAGCATATAAATACTCAAGTTTTGAATAGGTCCGTCCCCTACCTGTTTGCTAAGTTACCAAATCCTATTACACATTTTCTCAGGATATTTAATATCTATCCATTGATCAGATGGCCCAGGTTGGTAAAATTCTGTCGTTGATTGTTGGTTTTAAACTCCGTGCCAACGCCTTACAAATTTCACATTCTGTTATGTTTCGTTTCCTTGACTCGAGGGTTGTTGAGCGTGTTTTCCGAAATACTTCCGAGCCAGGGCACCTTGAGTGACATAGGGGTCATATAATACATCTGAAGTTGTCACCCTGCTTTCGGAATGAACTAGAGCATGAACATTATTGGCGGATACAAGTACCTACCGAGACCTAAGTCGAGTATATAGAGCACGTACGCAAAACTGTCATGGAACCTAGTAGTTTTTTTTTTAAATATTTAGCAAGGAATAAGGCAAGAGGACGGTTCACGGATTACTTTCACGCGAACGCCCACCACCTTTCATGGTGTGAGCGAATTGGTTTCCTCTTTAAGACTTTTAGGTTCGCCAACAAGCAGCGCAACCAAGGCGAATGGCTAGAGTCCGTGCCTCAATTCCGAGTGAGTAAGACCTGTGATCTGCCCCTTCTCCCCCCTCCCCCCTCCGCCAAATTCCTTAGGTCCTCGCGTTTGCTTCTGATGGAGGGAATCATTTCGTCATTTCGTGCGTGAGTGCTCCATCAAGCGAGGTGCAAGAGCTAATAGATGACACCAAGGCGAGCGAACCAAGCCCATCCCCGGTAGGCCTCTAGGTAGTTGTGTTTGCGTTCACGCTCTTAATAATTCTTCGCTTTCGGTGCTTATGATTTCGGCTCAATCAAGATCCTGTTGTGAGCTTTTGGATTCGGGGAGTTCCGTTTCCTTATTGGACTATGTATTGTGTCTGTAATATGGGGTTTATGAGGAATGCCTCCCTAGCCCCCTGTTTTTGAAATATGTAGGTTGGTGAACGGGCCTATGTTAGGTGAGATGCGAGGGAAATTACATATTCGTAACTTTTCTTAGTCTATTAAATTAATCGTTAGAAAGAAATTGTCAGCTTCCTTCTCGATTGTGACTTTATTTAGCGTACCATTTTGGTGCTGTATTTTGCTAGCAAGACCTTATTTTTTGTCATTCAGAGAAGATACCCCTCTTTTCTTGCTAAACTTTTAGCACTGTCAACTCACTTAGCTCATTTTATTCCGAGTTTAATTGAGTCATCTCGGTGAGGTTGAGGCTAGGCGGCTACATTTGAACGAAATACACTGACGTCCTATCTAATCAGTTTGTAATAACGGACAAAATCCAGTACAAGATTAGTTTCACTGATAACGTCCCAGTGCGTCAAGCTCCATATGGTTTGTCCCCCGCCCCCTCCCCAAAGATGTGGATATTGCGATAGAAGGTCAGGTACACGCTTAGGAATGGGGTCATTAGGCCTAAACATCACCTTGCACTTTCCTCATAGTTCTGGTGCCTAACGGACAAGGCAAAGATTACATGCCAGTTGTTGATTACAAGGCCCTTAATCAAAAGGTCATTCTGGAATCTGTGCCACTTCCTAAGCTGCACAATTGTTTTACTTGGTTCTCTGTGGCTTGTCTATCGGGACCATTGTGCTGTCTCACTTGTTGGATCGTATTCAGTGCATCTATAACTACCTTCGCGATGTTCTTGTTTATAGCCGTTCATTTGACCAACATTTGTCTCATTTTGAGGAAGTGTTGTTACGGCTTTAGGCAGCTGCATTAACGTGAAACCCTTTGAGGTTACATTGGCTATGCGGAAAAACCTCTTTCTGGGGTCATGTTGTGTCGATCGAACGGATTAGAATTGACCAGGTACGTACCTTAGCCTTACGACCTTTTCCTTCCCCATGGAATAAGAAGGGGTAGTTAGATCTATCGGCATGGCCAATTTTCTTAAGAAGTCAGTTCCTGATTTTGCTCAGCTCGCTGCACATTTTAATAGAGACCTTTTGTTTGGGAGGAGATCTAGCGGCTGCTTTTGTGGCCATTACAGCCGCCTTGAGTAACCCGCAGTTTTGGTCATACCGGTTTCTAACAAAGACTTCATTGTCCCGACTGACGCTTCTAATGCTATCGTTGCAGCTGTGCTCTTCCAAGATTGTTCTCATCGTTTACGCCTTGAGGAGTGTAACTGACGCTGAATTAAAGTATTCAATTTAGGAGTGTCAGACCTTGGCCGTTTCCTTTCCCCCTGAGAAATTTAAATTCTTTCTCGAACACAGGGGGTTTGATTTAGAGAACGACAACCAAGACGTAAGCTGGGTCTTAGTACGACCTAGAAAGACCGGCAGAATCGCCAGATGGGCGGTACAGATATCCACATTGCGCTTCAGTGTTCGTGACATTAAGGGGTCCGACAATCATGTGGCAGACGTCGTTATTCGTATCTTCAAAGATCGCGCCAAGGGAGTAAGAGGGTGTCACTCTCCAATTTTTGGTGTTTGGCCAGAGCTTTTCACTGACCTTGTCTAAACAGGGCCAGGGAACCCTTTTGGGACGCATTAGAGAATATTTGCCGTCTAGGGAACTCACATCTGTTTATCCGTTGAAAAAGAACATAGTTTCTCGCGATGTCGGGAGATCCACTGATGCTAAGATTTGTTTGTCTGTATGCGAGTACTTAAATCATGATTTCTTACTTGGGGCGCATTTGGCGCCTCACAAAAGAAGTGCTATGGTGCGGCAGCACGTGATCTGGCTGTCATTATATGACGATACCGCCAACTAGTGAGCAAGTGTGAACTGTGTGAGTCGGGAAAAAGCCGGCCAGAGTGGCCGAGCGGTTAAAGGCGCTACAGTCTGGAGCCGCCCGACCACTACGGTCGCAGGTTCGAATCCTGCCTCGGGCATGGATGTGTGTGAAGTCCTTAGGTTAGTTAGGTTTAATTAGTTCTAAGTTCTAGGGGACTTATGACCACAGCAGTTGAGTCCCATAGTGCTCAGAGCCATTTGAACCATTTTTTTTTAGTCGGGAAAACCCAATCACAATTCATGCATGGGACTTTCGCAGTCGGAGAGAGAGCAACAGCCCCTTGCTTACTGGTGTACGGGACCTCCTCTCCGCATTATGAAGGCAATCGTTATATGAAGGTTGTGTCCCATTTCCTTTTGCTTGCTCTTAGTAAGGGGTTACGGCGGTAGTTGCCAAACAACAGTTCTCCAACATATTATCCATATATTGGGCCACCTAAAGCTCTGGTGAGTGAGAACACCCCGGCGTTTAGCGTATTTGCTTTGGTAACGCCATGTAGGCTGTCACTGCTATGCCCTGATATCCTCAGCCCACTTTCGCCGACAGGGTGAACAAAAAATTCAAGGCCCCTCTCTTCATCAACCATACCAGGAGTCGGACCAGGCGTGATGGCTCGCTTCCATGGACTACTTTCGTTTTTAATTCTGCTCAACACGGAGTTGTTTAGGCTGCGCCAGTCCTTGTAACTCTCCTGTAGCCAAACAGCAGAGCAACAAAGATCTCCTGCCTCAGAATGTAACTTCTGAGATCATCAAACGGAATTGAGTTTAGGCTAGGTGGAACGCAGAACTTACTCACCACTGCTAAATGAGGCATTACAGCCAGGGGATGCAGCGAATTTGATGTTAAAGCTAGAGACAAAATTTTTGTTCGTAACTTCAGTGGAGGTCACGACAGGGTTTCGAGTATTTCTAGGAAGGTCACTGTGTTTTGTGGGGCCTTGCTGAATACTTTTAAGCCCGGTTAATCTTTTGATGTGCAACTTTCGGCCGGTTGAGGGTGCACTTCAGGCGGGTAAAGGAAGTGAGGTAGCCGTCCTTGTCTTCCCTTACCCATCATGTTTTTAGAAATAAGAATGTGTGTGTGTGTGGGGGGGGGGAGGTGGTTTCAGTGAAGGAGGTTGAGCCATGTCAGCTCATACTGACTGCGTTCTGTATTTCATACCTCTAGTTCAACTTCCCTTTCGTCGTCAGGGGGCGTTTCTGCGCCACGTCTTCCAATTTTAAATGTTTGCAAGGTGGGCGGAAGCGAATCAGACGGTTACTGTGGACAAGAAGGAAGGAAGACAGTTGAAGGAAAGGTGTATTGTCATGAGCCGGTGGCTAGTGTCTGGCGCGATTCGCTCTAAAGGAAGCTTTACAACGGGAACGAGTTAGCTTGGGATTAACTGATTACGATGACCTGAAAGGACATCTCTTTCCTGTTGTCAGCCCGTGCTGTGTGATCTAGTGTGGCGGTGTTAGTGGGCTCTGTTGTTACTGCCCCGCCCTGTGTGGTTCTTACATGCCTTGTGACTCTGTGCTCTCCGGGAAACTTGAATCCATCATCTGTGCCGCTTACAGAAAATGTTTCGACCTTCCCATCTCAGTCTTCCCTTGGCTCCCTATGTTATTTTCTGAAAAGTAACTTCTTGAACTCTGCGTGTAACAATTGTGTTGATAGTTTTTTATTGTTTGGTTTTAATAGAATTTCTCGCTGCCAAATAGTGCCAAACAGTATCACTATCACTCTCTGCGCAAACGGTGGGATTGTGACAGCAGTCTATGTTGCTACTGGCGCTGTCATTAATATTAGGGATTAATTGTTCTTTTAATTGAGTTTTAGATTCTGATGTGGTCAAATCTACACTCCTGGAAATGGAAAAAAGAACACATTGACACCGGTGTGTCAGACCCACCATACTTGCTCCGGACACTGCGAGAGGGCTGTACAAGCAATGATCACACGCACGGCACAGCGGACACACCAGGGACCGCGGTGTTGGCCGTCGAATGGCGCTAGCTGCGCAGCATTTGTGCACCGCCGCCGTCAGTGTCAGCCAGTTTGCCGTGGCATACGGAGCTCCATCGCAGTCTTTAACACTGGTAGCATGCCGCGACAGCGTGGACGTGAACCGTATGTGCAGTTGACGGACTTTGAGCGAGGGCGTATAGTGGGCATGCGGGAGGCCGGGTGGACGTACCACCGAATTGCTCAACACGTGGGGCGTGAGGTCTCCACAGTACATCGATGTTGTCGCCAGTGGTCGGCGGAAGGTGCACGTGCCCGTCGACCTGGGACCGGACCGCAGCGACGCACGGATGCACGCCAAGACCGTAGGATCGTACGCAGTGCCGTAGGGGACCGCACCGCCACTTCCCAGCAGTGTCAGCCAGTTTGCCGTGGCATACGGAGCTCCATCGCAGTCTTTAACACTGGTAGCATGCCGCGACAGCGTGGACGTGAACCGTATGTGCAGTTGACGGACTTTGAGCGAGGGCGTATAGTGGGCATGCGGGAGGCCGGGTGGACGTACCACCGAATTGCTCAACACGTGGGGCGTGAGGTCTCCACAGTACATCGATGTTGTCGCCAGTGGTCGGCGGAAGGTGCACGTGCCCGTCGACCTGGGACCGGACCGCAGCGACGCACGGATGCACGCCAAGACCGTAGGATCGTACGCAGTGCCGTAGGGGACCGCACCGCCACTTCCCAGCAAATTAGGGACACTGTTGCTCCTGGGGTATCGGCGAGGACCATTCGCAACCGTCTCCATGAAGCTGGGCTACGGTCCCGCACACCGTTAGGCCGTCTTCCGCTCACGCCCCAACATCGTGCAGCCCGCCTCCAGTGGTGTCGCGACAGGCGTGAATGGAGGGACGAATGGAGACGTGTCGTCTTCAGCGATGAGAGTCGCTTCTGCCTTGGTGCCAATGATGGTCGTATGCGTGTTTGGCGCCGTGCAGGTGAGCGCCACAATCAGGACTGCATACGACCGAGGCACACAGGGCCAACACCCGGCATCATGGTGTGGGGAGCGATCTCCTACACTGGCCGTACACCACTGGTGATCGTCGAGGGGACACTGAATAGTGCACGGTACATCCAAACCGTCATCGAACCCATCGTTCTACCATTCCTAGACCGGCAAGGGAACTTGCTGTTCCAACAGGACAATGCACGTCCGCATGTATCCCGTGCCACCCAACGTGCTCTAGAAGGTGTAAGTCAACTACCCTGGCCAGCACGATCTCCGGATCTGTCCCCCCTTGAGCATGTTTGGGACTGGATGAAGCGTCGTCTCACGCGGTCTGCACGTCCAGCACGAACGCTGGTCCAACTGAGGCGCCAGGTGGAAATGGCATGGCAAGCCGTTCCACAGGACTACATCCAGCATCTCTACGATCGTCTCCATGGGAGAATAGCAGCCTGCATTGCTGCGAAAGGTGGATATACACTGTACTAGTGCCGACATTGTGCATGCTCTGTTGCCTGTGTCTATGTGCCTGTGGTTCTGTCAGTGTGATCATGTGATATATCTGCCCCCAGGAATGTGTCAATAAAGTTTCCCCTTCCTGGGTCAATGAATTCACGGTGTTCTTATTTCAATTTCCAGGAGTGTATTTGTATACCGGGTATACTGCTGAGAGCTGTGAAACTTTCAACTGAAACCCTTGGGTGCTGCAAGGCGATGTTCCTTACCTAATCCTTAGAGTCTGGTTCGGTCTGTCGGCCGTCTTGTACTGGGAGCTGACCGTTAAGTTATTAATAGAACAAGGATTTCTAACTGGAAGGGAGGTTCAAATTTGGTTTTTAACTTCTGTTAAACTTTGTTTGTAGCTTAGTTATGTTAATTTACTTATACCTGATTCTCGCCAGTGTTAAGTTTTACTATTCTTGAAATTCTCCGTATGCCGGCTATTGTTATGTCTTATTCCGAATCGCCTGTTCAGGCAGATATTTGCTGAAATTATGTTATCCTACTGAATGGTCTGTTGGTGTTTATAGGTATCCAATTTTCGCATGACGCTTATTTTACGTGCACCCCGCTGTTGCCTGATGGGTCAGCTACTGTTTCTAAATCTACGTGTGCAATTGGCCCGGCCTGATCAAGGTGTGTGTACCAACGGCACGATATTACTAGACTGCTGTTTGAGTTAAGTTTTTTTTCTTCACTGGTTCGCTTTTTACTTCCTGCTCGCTTCGTATTTCGTGGGTTATTTTGCTTTCTTAACTTCGTCTACAACGTGATATTCAGTTTGTATGTTAAGTTTGTCACTATCCACATTCCTGCTACATCTCATTACTTGCATCTTTCTCGGTTTACTCTCATGATGCGTTCTGTACTGATTAGACTGTTAGTTACATTCCACATATCCTGTACTCCATCGTCACTTTCACTGGGTATAGCAATGTAGCCAGTTCAAATTAGCATGGCTTTCCTTTCAGTCTGAGTATTAATCCCACTCTCGTACCTTCCTTTCAATGCTTCTTCGATGTACAGCTTTAACAGTGTGGGTGAAAGACTGCATTCCTTTCCTACCCCCTTTACAATCCGAGCACTTCGCTATTGGTCTTCCAATATTATTTCCCTCTTGATGCTCATACATTTTACATATCATCGGTTTATCCTTGTAGCTTACTCGTCTTTATCTCAGAATTTCGAACATCTTGCGCCATTTTATATTGCCGAACGCGTTTGCCAGGTCGACAAATCCCATGAACGGTTTTGATGTTCCTTTAGTCTTGCTTCCATTACCAACTGCAACGTCAGAAATGCCTCTCTGGCTCCTTTACCTATGCTAAGGGCAGGACTAATCGTTATCTAACAGCTCTTCGATTTTTTTCAATTTCTCTGTGTAAAATTCTTGTCAGCCACTTGGAAGCATAACCTATTAAGCTGATTGTGCGATAATTCTCGCATTTGTCGTCTCTTGCTACCTTCGTAACTGTATCGGTGATGTTCTACCGGAAGTCTGATGGTGTACCCCAGTCTCAGACACTCTACGCACCGAACTGGTGCCTCTCCTCTGCGTTTACATCTACACCCACATCTGTATCTGTATACGTACCCCGCATGACAACGTATGGTGCGTTGTGGAGGGTACCTTGTACCGCTTTTAGACATATCCTTTCATGTTCTCACCACAAACAGAGCGAGGGGAAAGCGGCAGTATATAAGCCTCGGTATAAGCCCTAAATTCTTGTATCTTACTTTCATGGTCCTTTCATGGAATGTATGTTGACGGCAGTAGGATCATTCTGCAGTCAGCTTCATATGCGGGTTCTGTAAATTTTCTAAGTAGTATTCCTCGAAACACTGGAATCCTGTTGTACTGTATACGTTGCTGCCTTTGTTCTTAATTTCACCGAAGGTTGTTTTGACTTTTCTGTTTGCTGTGTCAGTGCTTCCGACGATAATTTATTTCTCGATTCCTTCGCATTTTTCCTATAGTCATTTCACCCTGGTTTCGCTGCACTTCTTATCTATTTCATTGTTAAATGATTTACTGTACTGTATTCCTGTCTTTATTGGAATATTTTTGTACTTCTTCCTTTCGCCGAACAGTTGAAGTATTTCTTCTGGTACTCAATGTTAACTTGCAGTTACCTTCCTTGTTCGATAGACCAACATCTCTGATGGCCAATTTTAGAGACGAGCCGAGCTACTGGCGATAGTATTGCTTGTAGCAGCATCCACATACTCAGTGAACTTCAGACGCATCTTATCATTCCTTAGTACTTCAGCATTCCACTTCTTTCGCAGTTAATCTTCTGGAAGATTATATTCGTCTTTAGTCTATTCCTTTATCATTACTAAATTGCGACCTGAGTCAGTGCCCGCTCCTCGGTACACCCGTCAATCGATAACTAATTTTGGAGACTCTGTCTGACCTTGGTGTAATACATATTGAATCTTCCCGTGTCTCCGAGTCTGCTCCAAGCATACCTCCTCTTCTAGTGATTCTTGAACAGAGTATTCGTTAATGCCATCTGAAGTTTATTGCTACTCTCAATTAGTCTCTATCGTCTCTCATTAATCCTGCCGAGACCATATTCTCCCCCAGTCCTTTCTTATGTTTCTTCGTCTATAATCGCTTTCCAATTCCCCATATTTATTTGATTTTCTTCTCCTTTTACGTGTGGAATTACGTGGTCGATATTTTCATATACATTCCTATCTCTTCATCTCATGCTTGCGATTTCGGCACGTGTACCCCTGGTCAATTGTGCTCCGTGTTGGTTTGCTGCCGATTCTGACGAGGACAGCCCTATCACTGAACTGTTCGTTGTAAATCACTCTCTGACATACCTTCCTACTGATATTGAATCATAATCCCACTATACAGTTTTCTGCTACTGTTGATGTTACCCTACACTTACATGGCTGAAAATCCTTGTCCTCTTTCCATTTTATTTCTCTGGCCCCACTATATCTAGACAGAGCGTTTGCATTTTCCTTTTCAGTTTTTCTAGCTTCCCTATCCCGTTCAATCTTCCGACGTGCCACGCCCCAATTGGTAGAACGTTAGTCTTTCGTTGGTTCTTCAGTCTTTTTCTCGTGGGCCCCTCACCCTTGTCAGTCCTCTTCCTCAGATCCGAATGGGGGACTATACCGGAATCTTTTACCAACGGTGAGATCAGCACAGACTTTTCCAATTACGGGCCAAATGACCTGTATTACACATTATGTATCTTTAATGCACCCCTTTTCATTGCCTTCTGCAGTCTCAATCTGTCAATCATTCCTCACTCTTCCGCCTTTTAGGAGTAGCTTCTCACCCTAAGGGCAAGAGATTGCCTGAACTTTTGTACGATCCTCCGCCCTCTTTCTCACGGCCTTTGGCAGAGGCAAGTTGACTTCTTACGCCGACAGTTTTCGGCCACCATTGCTGATGAAAATGAAATGAAAACTTCGTGTGCTGAGGGTCTCCCGTCGGGAAAACCTGATCGCCTGGTGCAAGTGTTTTTACTTGACGCCACTTCGGCGACTTGCGTGTCGGACCATTGCTCATGATCTTTGCTCTAAACTGAAGGTGTGCCAGGGTTATAAACTGGGACCAATAACGTTGATCTCTAATCAAAGACGGAACCTATAAATCACTGATAAATTCCAGCATACAATTCAGTGTCCAATGTAGTTTCCAGTCATTTACGTTGAATACACGCACAAAGTAATCCACACTGAACGTAGTGTGTCGTACAATATTAATAAATTGCACGTTCTTGGTATGTAGGTCATATATAAACCAGCAAATAAATTGTTTACAAGAAATTCTGTACCACGACAATCTTTCTACATCAAAATTACATATAAAATTTTGTAATTAAAAATAACCGTGGTTTTTAACGTGTTACGGATTCTCTGGAACGCTGAGACATTACTATATAGCCTCAGACGCATAAAAGAAACTGAAAGCTATGCATTGTTTCGATACGTCGTCTAGCGGATTTTGTCAGGAACACTTCGTAAGAAATTACGTTCCATTCCATACAAAACAAAGATGTTAAAGAATGCATTGTTTCTCTTCTAGAAAGATAGATGACTTGAAAAAGATCAGTTTATGGAATGATACCCAACATAGGCTTTCCTGAGGAGAATACCAATCACTCAATCTATATGACATATGCAATCACTCAATCAGTCAACTATACAATAGCAAACCACTAATATTGTTGGACAAGGTAGGGGAGCTTGATGTGCCAGAGGATAGTGTACCTAGGAACCCATGACGTTTCCCGCTACTTGTTTCAATCTCAAGACAGAGTTTAAACAGAGTTTAAAATCACGACAAGAAGTGAACATTAGAAAACACCGTAAGCAATTTCCACCAGTTTCTACGTTTTATTTTTTCTATGTATTTTTTGTTTTGTGAGACATTAATTTATGTTTCGTGCTGCGTTCGTGAATATATAGAGTTCTACACATATATGTGATGTATAATGTACTCGCATTAATGTTATTTGAAAGATTTGTTAATTCTTCAGTTACAGAGATTTGTGAAGAGTACAATTCTGTATATTCTTAAAACTTATTACATAGTGTGGACAGTGAAGCCATTCTTCGTCGGCCGTCCACCATACTGTGTCTTGAAACGGAGGAATGTCTTCTACCTTGGAACATGTAACATACGGAAACGAACTGAATTTATTTAATATCTCAACAATTTTCCCAGTTTAGAAAATTGACGAATTTTTTAGTTACCAATAGGTTCTAATAATTTTAATGTGTGACTAATTCCTGATAATACTTGTTCAGAATTTAATTTTACTTTGCCATTATTGGTGTGTGATATAGTAACTATGTGACACATAGACTACGAAATACATAAATTACCAATTTTTTTTTCTATTGCATAAATCTGAATAGAATGTCTGTTACTAGGTACATGACCGTGTTACAGTTTGCAAAATGTTATTTCTACGATGTGATGCTTGTAAGTTCAAAACATGACTGCAAGTACATAAAGTGGACGATATCGGTTCAAAATGGAATAAGGAAGTATATTTAACTTCTATTACAGAGATCGCTAGGGGTTGAAAGTCTTAAAAACGTTCTGAGGTTCAACACTCTCCCCCAATTACTTGCATGTAAACTCTTCTTCAAGCGAATAGAAGAACTGTAGTTTCATTATTATGGCTGATAGCAGTTGATATGTGCTTGGAGCGCGATACAGATATCGTTGCACCGCTTGTAATAGTATTTCATTGTTGACAAATACAACAAACCATTAGAATTTTTTTGAGTCATCAGTCTTGTGACTGGTTTGATGCGACCCGCCACGAATTCCTCTCCAGCGCCAGTCTCTTCATCTCCGCGTGGCACCTACGTCTTCAATTTTCTGCTGGGTGTATTCCAGTCTCTGTCTTCCTCTACAGTTTTTGCCCTCTACAGCTCCCTCTAGTAACATGAACGTCATTCCCTGATGCCTTAACAGATATCCTGTCATCCTGTCCCTTTTCATTGTCAGTGTTTTTCACATACTTCTTTCCTCTCCGATTCCTTACAGAATCTCTTCATTCCTTACTTTACCGGTCCACCATATTTTCAACATTCGTTTGTAGCACCACGTGTGAAATGCTTCGATTCCCTTCTGTTACGGTTTTCCCAGATTCCATCTTACACTTCCACACAACGCTGTACTCCAAACGTATATTCTCAGAAACTTCTTCCGCATCAGAGTAGCCAGTGTAATCGCGTGTCTTTCTGAAAAATATGACACAGTTCAGACAGGATACGACTTCTGCGCAAAACTTTAAGTTTCATTCTTTCACCTCCCGGAATTAATGTGACTGCTGTTACGAATGTAGACCGGATTTTCATATCCCACATCAACCGCCTCGAATGTCTGTCCATATTCAGTCACATTCTGCCCCTGAGCTTCGACGAAAACCAGATCTTTTACGTGAGTTTAAACACAAATAAGGTAATCCGCAGCTTCTTATCCATAAATATGCTCTAATTCTAGTAAGAGAACGGTTTCATTTAAAAAATCCATGAAAACAGCCGTGGAATTGCATACATTTCGGTTCAGATTAACAGTCCCAAGGGAGCGAGACTGGACATTAGCTTGCCCTCCACATTGCCAGAACTTACCCTGAAAGTAGAAGAAACCCTCTGCCATTGACTCGTCGTGCTGAACACGGACAACCATGAATAGTACACACGTCAATCATGGCAGACGAGCAGACTCTCGTCATAGATGTTGTAAGGTTCCATCTCCAAAACGCGATTGTGCAGCAACCAGCCAAGCCGTACCCACACTGTTACAGAGAGCCCCCATAGAACATACTGCGGATGGCGATTATCTGATGACAGAGAACGACGCAACTAATCATATTAAAGATCTAAATCCCTGTTTGTAACTTAGATGTGATATTGTTTGTACTTTATTTAGTACTGCACTTCAGAAACAAAACGTAAATAAATACATTATTTGGGGAAATTATTATTAGAAGTATATGGTACATAGCTGCGTAATGTCCGTCAGAGATCTCGTTATGGGCGCTCGCTGAGGAATTGTGCTGGTCGTCCTGATCAGTGACTAGAATAACGAATACTGCACGAGTTAAGAGGCAATCTACACAGTGAAACCTGGCCCGTCTGCTCTACATTAAAAATAATTATTAATACAGGTAGGGATCTATCATTTACCAAACTAATTGCAATTACATTGCAAGAAGAATGTAATAATTCCAATTCCAAAGCAAATATCTGCTGACAGGTGTGAATATTAACAAACTAACAGTCTAATAAGTCTTGGTTGCAAAATACTAACAAGGATCCTTTGTTGGAGAATAGAGATATGGTTTGAAGTCGGCCTTGGGAGATATAACCTCTAATTTCGGGAAAATGTGCGAACACGAGAGGTGATATTGACCCTGCAACCTCTCTCGAAAAGAGGTCAAGGAAAGCCAAACTTACGTTTGTATCGTTAGTAAACTGAGAGAAAACTTATGACAGCATTGAACACTCGCTTTGAAACCTGAATGTAGTTGGGGTAAAATACAAGAAGCGAAAGACTGTTTACAACTAGAAATTTAAGCAGTTGTTGAGAAGGGAGTGAGGCAGTGTTCAGCCTGTCCCTGTTGTTATTGTATCTGTTTACTGAGCAACTGAGCAAGCGGTAAAGGGGACCAAAGAAATATTTGGAGTGGGAAGTCAAGTTCAGCAAGAAGACATAAAAACTTCCAGGTTTACCTATTACATTGTGATTCTGCCGAGACAGCAAAGGACACGGAAGAGCAGTGGAATGAAATAGCCAGCATCTTGAAAGGAGGATGTAAGATGAACACCAACAATGCGAAACAAGGCTATTGAAATGTAGTCGAATTAAAGCAGATGATCTCGGGGGGGGGGGGGGCATTAGAGTAGGAAACTAGACACTAAAACTTGTAGATGAGTTTTGCTATTTGGAGAGCAAATTAAATGATGACGACACAAGTAGGGAGGATATAAAATATAGACTGCCAATGGCAAGACAAGCGTTTCTGAAGAAGAGAAAGTTATTTATATCGAATATAGATTTAAGTGTTAGGAAGTTTTTCTGAAAGTATTTGTGTGGAGTGTTGATATGTATGGGAGGAAACACGGACGATAAACACTTCAGACAAACAGAGTATAGAAGCTTCTGTAATGTGATGCTACAGAAGAATGCGGACGATCTGATTGGTTGATCATGTGACTAATGAGGAGATGCTGAACTGAGTTGGGGAGACAAGAAATTTGTGGCACAGCTTGACGAAAAGAAGGGCTCAGTTAATAGGACACATTTTGAGGCATAAAGGGATCACCAATTTAGAATTGGAGTGAAGTGCACCGGGTAAAATGTGTACAGGAAGACCAAAAAGTGAATGTAATAATGAATATAACAAGCAAATTCTAAAGAATATAGGTTGCAGTAATTATTCGGAGACGAAGACGCTTCCACAGCATCGAGTAGCGTAAAGGGCTGCATAAAACTACTCATCGGACGGAAGATCACAACCACAGATATTTGAGACTTATGACCATGTCATGGCTTTGACACAAAGATTATTAATTCCGTCTGTAGTCGCTAAGCGGAAAAGTTACCAGCGTCAGCATCACTACTCCGTAACGCGACATGACGAAGACGTTATGGTGTTCGAACACAAACTTTTCTAAATGTTGTTTTGTTCGTTTTTCGGCCTCTTTTCCGCAGTGGAAGATATACAAGTTGTATAGGTCAGTGCCAGACTAATAACCCTAATAACTGTAATTCTACATTCCTACTTTGTACACATCTTTTCGCAATAAACAACTGCGTCACCAGTTGTTCTGCTTCCTATTCATTGGAATTCCTTCGTATAGAGAAACCAGTATCGAACTACTGAAAAATTTGGTACCGTAGTAGATGCAAAGTATTCTATTCCAGACGTAGCGCCGTTTGTTCAGAAATCGGAAGTAAACGTCGAATGCTACAATACGATTAACTGAAATTTCATGAGCCTGAAGCTTCCAGTACCTGCCCTTTGTTCAGTAGACAGGCCGTACGTCACGTCCGCTCCCGCGTAAGCTGTTTTACAGTGCAGTTCGATTCGGGCACTGTGCAGGTAGACGGCTAGGAGATATAATCTCCGAAATTGTGCTGTGGACGAAATAGAGCTGCACAATGAGGGCTCAGTAGGGAGCTTAATGCAAAAACGAAAATGAAGGATATTCTGTACGTGAATAGCAATCCTATCAGCAAAGTATAATTCGCCGGTGAAGGGATCAACTGATAGGATCGGCCATTCAGAAGCATATTCACCACCTTTCTGCAGATATTGGTCCCTGGCAGTATTATGGAGCTCGCAAAAGCCGGAAAGCTATCCTGCGTTCGCAAAGGCTGTCTTCTGGATAATACCTGAAGTTTTGTTCAATAGCTACAAGGTCTGCGAGGTTTGATCTGACGACTCCCGTGTCCTCGACGATTTAAGAGATGTTGAGCTTTCGTTTTACCTATATTTGTCGGTAATTTATAAAAATTTATGGGGATCTTCAATACCTCGGAATGCGCGGGTAATATTTAATCTTCCTTTCTTTAGCTTCTTTGCTGCAACTTACGGTACAGCTCTTTGATTTCAGGTTTGTGGTTTAGTCCCGTACGTAGTCTCCTGGTATACGAGGCTTATCAAAATCACATAAAGATGACAATCTAGTGAACCAAGTACGGTCATCGTTTACTGTTCTTTGTTACTTATTAGAAAGATGGCCAAATTGCATCAGTTAAGGAAAAACAAATTTTAAACCTAAGTTTGTTATCAGAAATTTCATAGCCCTTGTTGATAAAATTAGGGATGTTCAGTTCTCTCCCAGTTATAAAATAATTTGTTTGACGTCAGTAGCTCATTCACAAATGTTCCTGCTGATGATTGTAGAAACGTATTAACAGTAACAACATTCGTTTCATAATGGTGCTTGTACGCTCTCATGTAATTTGTTTGGACCGTAATAAGGACATTAGCACTAGCAGACTCGTATTTAGCATTTACAGAAAAACTACAGCTGTTGATACTCTAACCAGAGCAAGCACTTTGAAAAACACTAATATTCTTTTTTCCATTACAAGTCCCATGGCACCATATCAGTTAAATCATCGGAGTCTATATTTGAAATAGAATTGATGACTTTCAAACACATCGCTTCCATTAATGTCCAGAGCTCTGCCTAATTAATTACATTCAAGAAAAAAAGTAAGTGTGTGCAACTAGAACGCTTCGATACGCTGGCAAGCAGAAACGAGTTATTACTTCGTGAAATAGCTACACCGTATTTTCGTTAACTCTGAGATTACTTTGCAACTACAGAACTATATTTTACAATAAGAGCAGCGTATCAAAACTGTTAGTCAATGTTAAAGACAAACTGCGGTGGCACAAAATGTTGTGTACAAAATCACAAACAAGCTTTGTAGCGAATAATATGTTAATCACTTAGACAGGGCAGTTTCAGTCAGGTTATCAGAACATGAGGGAAACTGGAGGCTAGTAACGACAGATTCATCCTTTGCGTAACATATTTTAAGAAAACATATAAATTGTGAGGTTTAGCATACCGTTCAGAAACACAGAAATGTGATTCCAACAGAAATAATTTAAGCCAGTAAACATACGATGGAGAACACCCTGTAAGTATCAAACAACTAGATTCCGTTTTCTTTTATCCCTCTATCAAATTAAGTTTAAATTAGATTACAATTTGCATTCGATGTAATTTTTCACTTGTTAAAGGTAACGGTATCCAAATAAAAACTTCGTTTCCGGTTTTTAAGTTAAGTGTGACTATTTATGTGTATGAAAACGCTATACGTCCTCCCTTCAAAATTTCTATTACCTTCCATATTATCTTTCTAAGTTGCACGTCGCCTTATCTCTGTTTGCGATAGTCAGTTGTCAGTTGACGATGGCGTAAGAATTCCAATGCCGGTCGTAACCAGATAACTATTTTGTGGAACATTAGGAGAAAGAAGTTGTTTGGCAGGGGAAAAGAACGAAGAAAGAGGGAACCCTGAGTGGGGGGGGGGAGAGGAGGAGGGATTAGATATGGCAGGAGGGGTAGATGGAAGGCACAAGGACATCATCCGGGAGGGGGAGTTGGCAGAAGCCACCTTGAGTGAGGGTATGGAGTGTGTGGAGATGGAGACCAGGCAGGAGACTCTGGTGCACGCACGGCAGCGGGCTAGGGTGGGAGAGGATGGGGGAAACCAAAGGATGGGGGGACCAGTTTGCAGGAAACATATAGGATCCGTATTTGTTCTAGGAACAGGAGGAGATGGAGGTATGGAATCAGATAATAGAGGATCGGTGTGGGGGATGAGAGACAGATGCGATAAGCAAGGTGGAGTGCATGGCGCTCAAGGATTTGGAAGGATTTGTAGTAGGTGGGAGAGGGGAACAGAGATCCAAGGGGTTTGGGCATAATATAGGATGGGGCATATCAGGGATTTATAGGTATGTAGGATAGTGGAAGGGTCTAATGCCCATATTCGACCAGAGAGGAGTTTGAGGAGACGTAGACAGTTATGTGCATTGGCTTGGACTGTGAGGAGGTGGGAGGGGGGTCCAGGAAAGGCGGCGGTCGAGGGTGAAGCCAGTACACTTGAAGGGGGAGTGAGGGCAAAGGGGCGGCCATAGATTGTAAGGTAGAAATCTAGGAGGTGGAAGGAGGATGTGGTGTGTCGTATGATGATTGCCTGGGTCAAGGAAAAAAAAGTGGTTCAAATAGCTCTGAGCACTATGGGACTCAACTGCTGTGGTCATAAGTCCCCTAGAACTTAGAACTACTTAAACCTAACGAACCTAAGGACATCACACACATCCATGCCCGAGGCAGGATTCGAATCTGCGACCGTAGCGCCTGGGTCTAGGAGGGATTGATCTTAAGGAGCTATTGGTTGCACCATGCAGTGAACAGGTCAAGGTGGGACTGGAGGAGGCGCTGGGAACGTTGGAGTAGGGGGCAAGAGCAAGGAAGGCGGTGCCATCGGCATATTGCAGGAGATGGACGGTTGGTGGGGGCTGCGGCATGTCCACCGTGTATAAGAGGTAGAGGAGGGGGAAAGGACGGAGCCTTGGGGCACGACTACGGAGGGGCAGAAGGTGTAAGAGTTGGACGGGTGGTGAGAGAGGAAGGAGGCTATCTGGCGAACATAGTTGATGGAGAGGGCGTAAGAGTGGAGTCTGAAGAGAAGACTGGGATGCCATACACGGTCGGCAGACGAATGTAAAACAGGAAACATTATAAATCAATTGTACTACATTTTCATATCTGATTAGAAACGTCGTGTTACAAGTATCACGCCATTATGTGTGATGGTACTCTCAAGTGTGTAAAAACTTGATTCACGTTTCAGAAAAGGAAATGTAGAAGATAAATCGAAAATCTTTGAGTTTCGAAGTCATACAACAAATTTAATGGAAATGAGATACTACTCAAACAAACACTTATGTTGGAGGATTACAGAGTCTCTGTACACAATCGAAACAATTTAATTACAGAATGAATAACAGCTCACTATTATCAGATGTGGACAACGCGACACCCCCACTAGACGTGAGCTCGCAGTGAAACATAGGTACCACAGTAAAACTGGACAGCACACATCATCGATACAACAATCGTAATTATATATTATATCAACATCGGTATTATTAAGGAACACAGCCTAAAGAGATGTAATTACACATAAGCCGCATCAGGAATCCCAAGCCACTGCACTACATAACTGTTCATGGCATTTCAGATGTTTGCCTCGTAAATGAAACAAACGTTTAGTGGGCGGGCTACGCTGGTGGATTCCCCTCCCTAACCAAGAATGGAAAAAATGGGCCCACAGACAATAATGGGACGACCAAGAACGTCATTCCGGAGCAGTATTATCTATTCCTGTGACCATCGAAAATTTTTATTATGAAAGAAGTAAAACAATTTTGTGTACCAGTAGACAAAGAACTGAATATAATTAGCTGCCAGTGGATGTTGACATTACGTGCAATATTTTTGCAGAAGGCTATCTGTGTTAAGATACATACGGATAGAATAAATAGAAGGAAGAGGAGGGAAAGAGATAAAAACTTTCAAGTTTGATAAATGAAACCAAGCAGATTCATCCAAAGTACATACTGTGCTCCCCCACTCCTCGTTTTCCAGTCGGTCCGACAAATCTGGAACCTATACGTGGAAGAGCGATTTGCCAAAAACTGATATAATATTAAAACGTCGTAAGTTATAAGAGGCTCATCATACCATATCTACTCCTAAGACATATAGCACAATTAAAATTAATATTAATAATATTTTTAGTGCTTTTGCGTAGCACATTTTTTCTTTGTTGTATCTAGGCCTTTCTTTCCGCAGCTGCACATATATAAGTTGTATAGATTAATTGCCATCTTCAGAAACTGTAATTAAAAACTTATTAAGACTTTTATACAAGTTGTATAGGTTAATTGCCGTCTTCAACAACTGTAATTAAAGTCTTATTAAGACTTATTAAAGTTGCTAAAGACGGCAATTAACCTATACATTTTGTATGCTGCTTACGATATTCAGAATAACTGGACTGGAATTAGCGTAGTGGTCTAAGGTGCTGCAGTCGTGGACTGTGCGGCTGGTCCCGGCGGAGGTTCGAGTCCTCCCTCGAGCATGGGTGTTTGTGTTTGTCCTTAGGATACTTCAGGTTAAGTAGTGTGTAACCTTAGGGACTGATGACCTTAGCAGTTCAGTCCCATAAGATTTCACACACATTTTAAGAATAACTGAATTATTGAAATTTATATCAGCTCGTAGGCCTCTCTCTGCCAGTTCAGTGGCCATACGTGAGTTCACAAAAATTAATAATTTGATTGTAAATAAACGTTGTAACCTAAGACTGAAACTATAAGCAAATGTTTTCCTGGATCGCTGTACACTTTTTCGTCACTGTGTCACAAGTTGGAAATATTTTCTCTTGATTCACGAATGAATTTCTTTATTCTACATAATATAGATCGACGATATGGTCCCAGAGCATTGCAACACAATGTGAAAACGTCTGCATGAGATAATTACGAACACAGACTACACAGTCAACGCCTCTTAATTTCTTGGACACGTTTTCTAAACAAACGAAAAGCGCGAAGACCAGGTGAATGTTTAATATGCTTGGGGTGTAGGACATACTACCTATAGGAATCCGCAGTTTCCTGCAGCGAGAAGCGATCGCGACGGCCTCGCGATGCCCCGGGACGCCGTCGGTATCGATCTGGGCAGCGGACGCCGATAGCGGACAGGAAAACAAATGATTGCAGCAGGAATGACTCAGCCGCCCCCCTCTGGAACGGCAAATAGATTACGCCTCCCGGCAGTCAACAGGAAAGCGTCATCATGTACGAGATCTTCTTTTCAGTAGCAAGAAATGACAGAATTCCTCCTTCCGCAGTCTGAGGAAGATGGCGTATCTCCAAGTCCAAACAGGTTTTTCCTTAGATGTTTCACGTTTCCCCGACACTTTGAAATATTTCTGTCCACGCTTGAGAGCACACAAGTGCTGGTACACTGCTCCATCAATTGTCGTCGACTACCTGAGTTTGTTGATCTGTACATTGTCCATAAAAGTCACAAAAGAAATCTAGAAAGCAGTCTATACTACGTAATCAAACCATCCAACATTCGGAACGTGTTTTACATGGCAGTGACACGTAGAGTGCTTAGGGTATAAAGTAATTAGGCTTCCGTAAAATAATGACCAGATTCAGATGACAATAACAGCAAATTCTCTACACCATTTTGGCTTGGTTTTTGATGCAGCTTTTTGTCTAAGAGAGTACATTTTGGTCGTTAGCTCTTTATATATTCTGCAACAGCTAATATGACATAATAGGACGAATACAAAATATTATAAGATCACCTGTACATAAAGAAGGGTTCTGTGACACTTTGACGATATATACATACATATTCTTTATTGCCATTGGTAAGATAAAGTGGTTCTTAAATGTAAATTTGTACTTTGTTGTCAGACAGAAAGAAAAGTAAGGTCAATGTTTAAAGTCCCATAGACGAATGTTTCAGACACAGAATCAATATCGCATCATGCATAGCTGTTTGGGGAATGGTCTTTGCACTGAACTTAACAATTTAAGGATCATAGTTATCTGTGCTAGTGCTTAACATAAAATTACGGGTATACAAAAACTACGTCTTGGAATGTCAATTATTTATTCCTGAAGACAAATCAAATGGCTCCAAGCACTATGGGACTTAAGATCTGAGGTCATCAGTCCCCTAGACTACTTAAACCTAACTAACCTAAGAACATCACACACATTCATGAGCGAGGCAGGATTCGAACCTGCTACAGTAGCAGCAGCGCGGTTCCAGACTGAAGCGCCTAGAGCCGTTCGGCTACAGTGACCGGCTTCCTGAACACAATTTAGCCTTTGACGTGTAAATGTTTATTTTAGTCACGATTATATTATTAAATCTGTCCTTGTATATGTGTATTACGAGCGACTGGAGTTGCTATGTACAAACGTATGTACAAACATTGCATCTGTAGGTGTCTTTCGTGGCCAGCGGTGCCACCACTTTAGAGGCAAATGGCGGAAGATTATTCCAATATATTTCTCTGTTGTTACTCATTTACAGCATCCTCACTGGCAGCTCTGGATATACTTAAGCTAAGTATTTATTCCTCAGTATTGTCCTACGGAGCCGTGTAATTACATTTCAATCTGATAAATATTTCCTGAAATCAAGCGCTTCCTTATGCGATCAAAAACATTTTTATGTTAGAAGTTATCGAAATGGAGTATTGCCGTGCGGTGTGGGATCCGCATAGGATGGGATTGACGGAGCTCCTTTTGTATTATTGAAAAATCGGGAAGATAGTGCCACAGATATGATACGTGAATTGGAGTGGCAATCATTAAAACAAAAACGTTTTTCGTTGCGACGAGACCATCAGGTGAAATTTCAATCACCAGTTTCCTTCTCAGATTGCGAAAACATTCTGTTGGCACCCACCTACATAGGGATAAATGATCATCACGATAAAATAAATCATTGCTCGTACAGAAAAATTGTAGTGCTCGTTTTTCTCGTGCGCCGTTCGAGATTGGAACGATAGTGAGAATGCTTGAAGATGGTTCATTGAACCCTCTGTCATGCACTATCTCGTGAATAGCAGAGTAATCACGTAGATGTAGATGAAGATGTAGATGAAGTTGCTGAATCAGAAGGAAGAGGTGTAGAGGAAAGCAATTCATGTCCCATCTGTGTGTCCTCTTTGTGACAGTTCCTATGTTTACCGCAACAACAGCCTAGATGTCGAGAACTTCGTTAGAGCCAGTTGACATGTGACCTACTAAAGCGGTGTAAGAGGACCAGCTTTCCATTCAAGATTCCTACTAGTATGCAAGACTGCATAGAGGAAAAGTAAATATTTGACAGTCACATTTTCATCATCCACCCCCTTTAAAAATCTCTGTCCAATGTTTCGATTGTTACCTTGTCTCCAGGAAAATAACTGTTGACTAAAGATCAACCCACAGTCACAAATATTCAATAAATGTTATTCAACATGCATCAAAATACAACGACATTCTTCACTGTATTTACCATCTGTATCAGTTTTCGAAAGGCAGTGGGAAATCTTGGTCCATTTTTCTTTTCGGTTACTTACAATATTAGGTATCACATTAAAATTTATTTAGCGATTTGCAGTTACCACGTCGTCATAGTGTTAGACTGGTTTCGCACGTTGCGACGCTAAACGCATGGCCGGAAGGTGCTTAAACTTCTGTGCTGCTTCTTCTTCCTCGACTTCTCCATCTTCAAGTTTCGCGTCGAAATACTTTCATTCAAAAATAAGAAAAGGTCTAGCGTAGAATCCGCAAGAATTTATCGATATGATATCTGCCAAATTTTATAAAAGGAAAATCTTTACTGAGAATACAAAACTCGCCTCACTCCATTTTACACCAAACGTCCCAATAACCACTACGGATGTCAGACAACGACTGAACCTGTAAGATCCACATAAATAAAGAAAAGTACATATTTGATGCTTTCTTTCACGAACGTAATGTGTCCACCGTTTCGATATGCCTGACCGCATGAAAGTTATTAGGAATATCGGATGTCATACTGATATTTATAGAGAGAGCTCAAAGTAAATGTAACCACGAAAGGGGTAGCTTAATATACTGTCTTCCAGCTGGTTCTTGAATACTTGTAATCTGTAAGAAACCCTATCAAGACAGTAATAATGGAAGAGATTGAGAAAATCAAAAGAATAGCTTGTTTCGTAATCATTTCATTTACTAACAAGGAAACATCACCACCTTCACCTCATATTTTAAGGACGAAATAGAATACTTGTCGTGGTAATCGATCTGGCGAAAAAGTTTGAGAGGTAATTCGGATAGTAGGTACTTATGATCTTTTAATGTGTAATTTTTAAACTTTCGTGCCCACCGTTTGTCACTCACTGCGCCCCACTACAGCCGAGAGCGAAGTACCGTACAGTGGAGTAGGACCAGAGCTGAAGAAGAGGGAAGAGGCGATGGGAGGTGGACACAACTGCCCAGTGTGTTCGGAAATCTCACTAAGCAAGTGATACGTGTACGTAATGTGTCAACCTTATGCATTCATACTCTCAAATTCAGTACTTTTTAACAATATTCTAATTTGCTATTCTGAAGTTATACATATGTCTTAATATCAAAATGACTAAACCTATGCATCTGAAGAGAATGTGAAATGAACCTAATGATTTTTGATTTAGAATTTAATCATGCCACTCATGCTGAATAAGAGCTTATCTCCTTCACTTTAACAATGCTAGCTTTATAATCCAAAGAAATAACCCACTATAGCGATGACAGCGAATAAATAGCGCTAAGCGACTTCTTTAACGACATACTAATTTGCTTTATTCATTTACACTGTATTTGTGAATGACAACACAAAACTGTTCAACCCAAGAAGATCACTGACACCAGCCACAGATTAGAAAAAGCGCACATTGATACAATGAACAAAGTACGTTACCAGTGTGAAAACAGTAATTCACAAACCTCTTAGTCACTCAGCTGTGTAGTACTTAACGTTCGAGCATTAGCAAGATGCAGTGTGGAGGAGAAAGTGACCAACAACTCGTGCGTGTGGAAGTTTGAAAGCTGTACTTGCAGAAGTTAGTAACTGCGTACTATCAGAATTATGGCCCTAATTTTTTAGCAAGACCGATCGCTGGGTCTGCTGTCGTCCAAGCGTGCTTTTTCACCTTAAAATATGAAGTGAAGTTGGTGATATTTCCTTGTAAGAGTGAGATCGTCACATATATTCAGAGTACTGCGTGAGAAGTTCCAAGACAGACGTTGAGCATTACGGAGAGATTCATTTTTAAAATTACAAGAATATAATTTTCAAGAAAAGTTAAGCTACATATTATTTCCTCCAACATATTTCTGCAAAATGATTGTATCGGAAAAACCAGATATTTTAGAACTCATACGTAAGCTCACCAGAAATGGCTCCTTCCTCAAACCATTCACCAATGAAACAGGCAAATGGAGAAATGTCGAACAAATTGCTTTCATTTCTACCAATGCCCAAAAAACTTTTCGTCCTTTGTCCAAGACGATATTGTAATCAATACGTGTTACTTATATCATGCATATGAAAAATATTTATTACTTTTTGCTTACACTGTCTAGGCTAAACATTATTGCAGAATCAAGTTACTCAGAAAACAAGCTAACATTTGAGATGGATTACAACTGCATTCTAGTAAATTTTTCGCTTAACAATATTCCGTAAATTTAGGATTTCTACGTTTTTAGTACTCAAGTGAGCATGTCAGTCATTTTAGACATATGAATCGCATATAGAAAGCCATCTAAGAATGATTCCCACAATACTACGAATGAATAACCTACGGTAAATTGTCATTGAGCCTTCACATTCTTTACATTGCATTATCCCTGTTCCATGGATTCCTAGGAAAGTGGTCTCTGGGATTTGCAAACATGTCGAAACTTTGAGATAGAGTAAAATGACATCGTTAATAAACGTTATTGTATTTGAGTGATAATGTAACGCACAATAAAACCTGGAACATTAATTTTAACGGTTATGTGAAGATATTCTATAGTGAAGATGAGTTGAGCACAACCGAGTTCCTTAATTTATATATATCCACCACAATTCGTATATGGAGTTTAGTATATTCTGTCAAATTGTTGGTACTTATGTACCCGTGTATCTTGTCTTTTGTACTAATGCTGAGGCCATGAAATTTTTATAGTAGTTGTTAGTGTACTCACCATCCAGTAAGTATCATGGAAATTTTCTATCCTATTAACGTGCTACTCGCTTGGCACTCTGTGTCCGTGAAACAGTTGGCCTACTTCTGTCTGTGTCTATGTTGTTATGACCAACATGTTGTGTTTCGTACGCCCCCCCCCCGCCCCCCCCCCCCCGGGTTGGTTTTGAAGCAGCGAAGAAACAACTTACTTGTGTAAAAGATATTAACTTTAAAAGTACTAAACACGATGCACTCTACTAACATTTGTGAATCCAATCCGTAGCATACTAACCTGTTTGTGAAATGGTAGTGACTAAACAAACGACAGTAGACCACAAGCGCAATGGAAGACAAACGGTAACAATAGAAAGTCGTTCCCGAAAGAAGAAAGAAGAGGCAAATTCATAGTACCTCATGGCCGGAAACTAATTGAGAGACGTACACGTAATATAACATTAAATTACACCAGACTATAGTATTAGAACTGCGAAAGTGTTCCAAGTCGCTAATATGCGCTGGAGTTGGTCATGACCGACGTTGACACGTTCGAAAGTAAGTGTCTTCCTTCTATTTCTTCTATCCATGTGTATCTTAATACTGATAGCCTTCTGCAAAAATATTGCACGTAATGTCAACATCCGCTGGCAGCTAATTACATTCAGTTCTTTGTCTACTGGTACACAAAATTGTTTTACTTCTTTCATAATAAAAATTTTCAATGGTCACAGGAATAGATAATACTGCTCCGGAATGACGTTCTTGGTCGTCCCATTATTGTCTGTGGGACCATTTTTTCCATTCTTCGTTAGAAAGGGGAATCCACCAGCGTAGCCTGCCCACTAAAAGTTTGTTTCATTTACGAGGCAAACATCTGAAATGCCATGAACAGTTATGTAGTGCAGTGGCTTGGGATTCCTGATGCGGCATATGTGTAATTACATTTCTTTAGGCTGTGTTCCTTAATATATAATTATGATTGTTGTATCGATGATGTGTGCCGTCCAGTTTACCGTTGTACCCATGTTTCACTGCGAGCTCACGTCTAGTGGGGGTGTCTCGTTGTCCACATCTGATAATAGTGAGCTGTTATTCTTTCTGTAATTGAATTGTTTCGATTGTGTACAGAGACTCTGTAATCCTCCAACATAAGTGTTTGTTTCAGTAGTGTCTCTTTTCCATTAAATTTGTTGTATGACTTCGAAACACAAAGATTTTCGATTTATCTTCTACATTTCCTTTTCTGAAATGTGAATCAAGTTTTTACACACTTGGGAGTAAGGAACGTATTTCTTTGAAATCAAGTAAACTGACGTGTAGTGGCGACATCTGGTTGAACTGGATGGATGCACGTTTCTTGCCGCTGCACGTTCGTGAAACTGAGTCGCTCTTCGGGAGCAGTATGTGCATTTCAGTGGTGCTCCTTACATACCACAAATGTATTTGATCGACGAATTCTTAATGGCTAATAATATTGACTGTACCATCACACGTAATGGCGTGATACTTGTAACACAACGTTTCTACTCAGATATGAAAATGTAGTACAATTGATTTATAATGTTTCCTGTTTTACATTCGTCTGCCGACAGTGTATGGCATCCCAGTCTTCTCTTCAGACTCCACCCTTACGCCCTCTCCATCAACTATGTTCGCCAGATAGCCTCCTTCCTCTCTCACCACCCCTCCAACTCTTACACCTTCTGCCCCTCCATAGTCGTGCCCCAAGGCTCCGTCCTTTCCCCTCTCCTCTACCTCTTACACACGGTGGACATGCCGCAGCCCCCACCACCCGTCCATCTCCTGCAATATGCCGATGGCACCTCCTTTCTTGCTCTTGCCCCCTACTCCAACGTTCCCAGCGCCTCCTCCAGTCCCACCTTGACCTGTTCACTGCATGGTGCAAGCAATAGCTCCTTAAGATCAATCCCTCCTAGACCCAGGCAATCGTCATACGCCACACCACATCCTCCTTCCACCTCCTAGATTTCTAACTTACCATCAATGACCGCCCCATTGCCCTCACTCCCACCTTCAAGTGTATTGGCTTCACCCTCGACCGCCGCCTTTTCTGGACCTCCCTCCCACCTCCTCACAGTCCAAGCCAATGCATATAAATGTCTACATCTCCTCAAACTCTTCTCTAGTCGAACATGGGGATTAGACCCCTCCACTATCCTACATACCTATAAATCCCTGATATGCCCCACATATATTATGCCCAAACCCCATGGATCTCTGTCCCCCCCCCCCCACCTACTACATATCCTTCCAAATCCTTGAGCGCCATGCACTCCACCTTGCTTATCGCATCAGTCTCCCATCCCCCACACCGATCCTCTATTATCTGATTCCATACCTCTATCTCCTCCTGTTCCTAGAACAAATACGGATCCTATATGTTTCCTGCAAACTGGGTCCCCCATCCTTTGGTTTCCCCCATCCTCTCCCACCCTAGCCCGCTGCCGTGCGTGTACCATAGTCTCCTGCCTGGTCTCCATCTCCACACACTCCATACCTTCACTCAAGGTGGCTTCTGCCAACTCCCCCTCCCTTGTGCCTTCCATCTACCCTTCCTGCCAGATCTAATCCCTCGTCCTTCCCCACCCCCCCACCCTCCTCAGGGTTCCCTCTTTCCCTCTTTCTCCCTCTTACTTTCTTCATTCTTTTCCCCTGCCAAACACCATCTTTCTCCTTTTCAACACCCTGGGCTTTGAGCTCCTTTCCTTCTCCCCTCCTCTGCCCCCTCCTACCCCCCCCAACTAATTATCCCTACCGTCGCTCACTCCTCCATTTCCTTCCCCCCTCCTCCCTTCGCCCAGTGGTAGGTCCCCTTCAGCGCTGTAATTTTTAACATTTTCGTTGTCATAACAGTGTTACTCTAGTGCCTTGTGCAGTGCTACGTTCCTCTAGCACCGACAGTGTCACCAGCATAACTCGTTTGTGTTCCCATTAGTGTTTCTTTATTTTTCATGTCGACTCACAGTGTCCATTCCTCTTGTGTGTGTGTGTGTGGCTCTCGTCTATGTTCCTTTTAAATCTACAGTTTATACTCGTCTATTTTTGTTCTTGTTTTTTTTTCCTCACTTTATACCCATCTCTGTTGTGTTCTTTCTGATTTTTTTCTGTAACTCTCTTGGCTCAAGAGTGGCATATTGTGCCGCTGCCAGCCCGCCCCATTTTGGAGAGTGTGTAAGTAGACTGTTTAGGTTTTTATGTTGGTAACGCCACGTAGTGCTCTGTATGAAAATCACTAACTGTGCTGTGTGCAGTCTGTGGCTGATTTGCATGGTTGGAAAATTTGCTTTTGTACTGTTGGGCAGTTGGATGTGAAGAGCACATAGCGTTGCGCAGTTGGAGGAGGGCCGGAAACAGTGGTGGATGTGGGGAGAGAAATGGCAGAATTTTGAGAGCGGATGATATGACGTGTGTCCGTCAGAAAAAGGAAATTTCTGAGTTCTGAGACTGGATGTCATGAACTGATATATATATATATATATATATATATATATATATATATATATGATGACTTTTGAACATTATTAAGGTAAATACATTGTTTGTTCTCTATTAAAATCTTTCAGTTATAGTCAATCTCAGCTCACGCCATATGACTTCCAGCTTTCTGCGGCGACTGGGAAACCTCCAGTAACATCCCCCGTACATCCTTTCATTTGCACCAAGTGGTTACTTCATGAACCGCCTCTTTAAGCTTTGCAGAGCAGCGTACATGTTGAAAACAAGAGAGACTTTTGGCCCATTTCAAAATTTTAAAGTGAGTGACGCGTTTTCTAAGCATGTTCTGATAACATAGAGAGTAACATCACATCAATAACCGATTTTTCAATGAAACATGCATAGACTAGATTCACTACAAGAGATAGGGCAGTAATCAGCGGATAAATCTGTCCCTCGTGATTTAAAAAGTGATGAATAGACCTGTATGTGGATGCCCGCAAGCGTACCATCAAATACAATAATGATGTATGAACATTGCGCTAATCTGTTGGTGCTTGAAAGGTGTGCATCGGTTTCAAATTGTACCCTTAGCCAATAAGAGAAACATGTAATGTCCTTTCAGTAAGTCATAACTGTTGAAACTGGCCAAGAGCTGTAAACAAAAAGCTACAGATTTTAACGGACGACGACTATATTAAAATCGAAAAGGCTATTTCAAAACGTGTTTTACCCTTATCGTTACAATGAATTCAAAGCGTCATAAATAAACAACGGTAAAAGCTGTTTGGTGAATTATCTTTGCCGTTCTATATGACAATAACATGCAAAGTATTAACAATACATTTCCTCTGGAACCAACGGTGCGTATTATAAAAATATAGTTACGTGTGTCAGAACTAGGACTGTTCTAGCGCATTGTGAAGAAAGTAATGTCCCAGTCCCTAGCTACGACATTCACCTATTCGTTTTCTTAAAATTATAACAAAGCTTTTAACAAACTCTTACGCTCTCTGAAGTCAAATCCCATCACACAAACGACACAATGCTATAGATGTAGCCCACTGGCTTTCCATCGCAAGGCCTCTATCTGATCGAAAGACTGTCTGCCCCACAGAAATACGACTTCAAGTTAAGCTTAACCATTCTGGCAGTTGTGATAGGTCTGAATTGGGAGAGAAAAGTGATATAGCCTTCATGGGTGTTGTGGATTTGCAAGAGAGCCAACCCGGTATGAGAGGAAGCCGAAAGGCACGCGTTTTAGCTCACGCAGGCTGGCGTGAGGTCTGGAACAGGTCAAGGAAATTAGACTAGCAAAAAGGGACGTAGCTGTGGAATACTTAACTTTAATCCATAATTGGTGAACATCGCTCTTGACGGTACGTGTTTTACAGTATCAATAGTAACTGGTAATGGCGCCTTGTTAGGTCGTAGCAAATGACGTAGCTGAAGGCTATGCTAACTACCGTCTCGGCAAATGAAGCGTATTTTGTCAGTGAACCATCGCTAGAAAAGTCGGTTGAACAACTGGGGCGAGTGCTAGGTAGTCTCTCTAGACCTGCCGTGTGGCGGCGCTCGGTCTGCAATCACTGATAGTGGCGACACGCGGGTCCGACGTATACTAACGGACCGCGGCCGATTTAAAGGCTACCACCTAGCAAGTGTGGTGTCTGGCTGTGACACCACAATGGGAATTAGCGTACGGAAGGATATCGTATCAAATCTGGCCGTTACACTGCCTTCTCCAAAACACAATTGCTTCGGGTGACGAAACTGTCCATATTGTTGACATGACGCACACAGTCTGCCGCATCTGTAATAAGAAGATTAGGCAAATCGTTAGTCAGGCTGCAGCTGCTCGTGGTAGATCAGCAGAGCGGTAAGTTACACATATAGCATCTTCTGTGTTTTCTTGGTGGCATATTTCTTAAATTACGCGCGTTTTTTACTACTTATGAGGTGTAATCTCGTCTTTTTGCAACTCTGAAGTGTTAAGTTCGTCATCTGAAACACAGTTGTCATTTCTTCTGAACTAGCTGAACAGCTCATTAAGGCACCAGGCTCCACTGGTTATATTTCAGGAAGGTAGGAAGTTGCATACCTAGGTTTCTGTCTGTGCTTTTACAGTTTACTCTTCGCTTACCCTGCAAGGATGTGTAGGATGTGTGAGTGATGTGTGCGGATACAGGAGGAGTTTCCCACAATCCGTGAACAGCAGATCACGATAAGGATACATTTAGCGTCCGGGAGGAGGTGGAGAATATGTAGCATCGCATGAGACATCTCAGGTATCGCTTGTTTCTCCCATGGTCGTTTCTGTCGAAACACCTTCCACTGTACCCGACGCGGAGGATCCGGATTCACTGCAGGGTGACACGTTGGTGTCACTCGAGGAAGAGCACCCATGTGGATGCTGGCCATCTGGCCTCGCCTGTCGACCCTGTGAGTGGCCAGATAGCCAGTCCTTCAGCAGGGTCCGCTCGGACACACAGGGGCAGCGGTTTGCTAGTTAAAAGTAAGCCCTAAGTCAGGACTGTTATGTAGCCCCCTTACGAAAACAGCGTTCAGGATTGTAAAGAAAGCCGATGTGCACTCGGTATGTTTGCCGGGGAAGGGGGTGGTGGGGCCTCACCGAGAGAGCCAAGTGCAGTCGTTAGCAAGTTGTGACTCACTTCGGCACCAACGACGACTCTCGGTTGGCATCTGAAGCTGTCCTCAGGTGGCCGGTGGAACTGGTGAAGGCTGCTGCAATTGTGCGCAGGATTCAAGCAGAGCTCGCAGATTGCAGCATCGTTCCCAGATTTGATCGGGGTCCTATGGTTTGGAGCCGAGTGGAGGGTCTCAACAAGGCTTCGTCGAGTGTGTGACTGTCTTGGCTACAGATTTCTGGACCTGCGTTATCGAGTTTGGAATTGTAAGACGCCATTTGATAGGTCGGGAGTGCACTACACAAAGGAAGCAGCTACGTGGGGCAGCAGAGTACTTGTGGAGTGCATATGGGGGTTGTTTGTGTTGGGAAGTAGTTTGAGGTACTCTGATGAACACTCGTCAGATGACACGCAGATAGCGAAATCAAACCGTGTTCCGAGTAAAGACACTTTGGCTGCCTAAATTGTAACAGTTAATTGTGAAATTATTTATAAGAAAGTTCCGAAATGAACTTCCATCCAGGAAATTTCTTGCTCTCAAATTATTCTCGAGAATGACGGCTGGCAGAAGCCCAAAGTATAAAATTCTGAGTAATTTAGCGATTCATAGAATACATATCGAGAAGACAGATCAGATGGCATACGTAGGGCAGCCTTTATTGCAGTTGACAAAAATATTAGCCATACTGAAATCGAATTACAGTGTGACAGTGAAGTTAGGTCGTCGCGTAAAGGGGTTTGTGTGATATAAAGTAACTTGTTGGGTGTTTTTACCGGCCACCAGATTCAAGAGTCGTTCAAACGCAGCCTTCAGTCAATAGTGCGGAAATATTTAGATCAAGCAATATTTGTTGGAGGCGATCTTTAACCTACCGTGTTTTAGTATCTACCGTGTATAGACTCGAAAGTATCGGGGTTCTTTTCTGGGGGTACAGACTGACATTCCTGAGAAGAACTTCTGAACTTGTTTCGCGAAAACTGTCTTGAGCAGCTAGTTTTACAGCCCACAGGCAATGGAAATATTTTGCACCTTGTAGTTAGAAACAGGCCCGACATTATGGACGGTGTCATTATGGATAGAGGGATTTATGACCATGAAGACATCATAGCCAATATAGTTACTAAAAGTCATAAATCAGTCAAGAAGGCATCCCGCAAGCAAAGGTTGTCGCACTCTCGGTTCGAAACAGAACGTGCAAATGACGACAGGCTAAGGTTAGGTGAAATTCGTGCGTCTGTGGAAAAGATGGTTGTGCGCAGCATACGGCATCAGTTCACGACGTACCTTATCAAAATATCTTGCCGAGAACACAAGCAATTTCTGGTCCTACGTAAAAATCGCTAACCGGGTTTAAGGCTACTATCCAGTCATTTGTTAACTAGTCTGGTGTGGCAGTAGGGGGTATCAAATGGGAAGCCTAAGTTTCATTTTCGCTTTTGAGAAATCGTTCAAGCTGGAGAGTCGCATAACGTACTGACATTTCACAATTGCACAGACTCCCGTATGGAGGGCGTAGTAGTAGGCATCGCTTGCGTGGAGAGGCTCTGAATGATTTGAAAAGAAATAAGTTGCAAGGTACGGATGGAATCCCAATCCGGTTTTATCAAGGACTGTTCTATGGCATGCGTTTATCGCAAATCTGTCGCCCAGCTCAAAGTCCCAAGCGACTGAAAAAAATGCGCAGGTAACTCCTGTATATAACAAGGGCAAAGAACGGACCTTAAAACTTACAGACCAATATCTTTCCTTTAACATCAATTAGCTGCAAAGTTCTCGAGCACATTCCTTGAGATCGAAAAGGTTCTGGCGACGAGTCAGCAGAATTTTAGAAACCAGTGCTCTTGCGAAACTCATCTTGCCCTTTTCTCACATGATATCCTATGCACCACGGATGAAAGGCAACAGAAAGATTCCAAAATCCAAGATTTTCGAAAATCGTTTTGTGCCCCACAGCAGACCGCCAACACAGTTATGAGCATGTGGGATGGGTTCCCAGGCCTCGGAGGAGCTCGAAGACTTCGTAAGCTTCAGAACGCACTACATTGTCTCAGCGGCGAGTGTTCATCAGAGACAATGGTATCTTCAGGAGTGCTCCAGTGAAGTATGACCGGAACTCTGTTATTTGCTACACACACATTTTCTGGTGAACACAGTGACCAGCAATCTGCTGGTATTTGCTCATGATGCTGTGTTGTCATCGTTGACTGATTCTTTTGTGGGATCGCGTCTCAAACGCTTCTGTTCGGTTCTGTTAAGCTTTTCCCACAGTCCGCGATTCACTACCATAAAACGCTGTATTACAAACGTGCATTCTCAAACCTTTCTTCCTCAATTAAGGCCTAAGTTTTATACTAGTAGACTTCTTTCCGCCTTTTTTACGGCCATGAATGCCCTCTTTACCTGTTATAATCTGCTTTTTATGTTGCCCTTGTTTCGGCAGCCAAAGCTTATTTTGCTTTCAAGGCGTCAAAATTCCTGGACTTCATCTACTTTGTGATCACCTATTTCGATATTAAGCTTGCTGCTATTGTCATTTCTGATACTTATAATTACATTTGCATTTCTTTGGCTTACTTTGAATCCATATCACGTGCTCATTAGATTGTTCATTCCATTCAACAGGCCATACGATTCTTCTTCAGTTACACTGAGGATAGCAAGGCCATCAGCGAATCTTATTATTAATAAAGTTCCACTCTGAATTTTAATCATAACACCTCAGTCTTTGTTCTATTAACATCATTGCCTCTTAAACCTATAGATTCAACAATAGATGTGAGATATTGTATTCCTGTCTTCCACACTTTTTAATCTCAACAAAATTTGTTCCGTATAGCATGATCTATCACCCCTAGAACTTTAGTGCGGCGAGTTTAAAACACCATATATGAGTATGTAGCTTTCAATGTGAATAGGAAATTAAATATACCTAAAGATCAGATTAAAATGTGCAATTATCGTCTTGCGATTGTGGTTGCTATAACGATTTTTGAATGGGACGATTGCGTATGTGACATTGATGTTCATGTGTAATACGGTTCTTTTCGTAGTGTTGCTGGTTTGAGTTAGTACGCTGCATGTCGGCAACTATTAGGTGACACAGTGAGATACTAAGGAAAAATATTTTGTGTCGCGATAGGGTTTGTGCAGTATGCGAGATTTCAAATATGGAATTGCAGGTGTCTCAGTATCTCTAGAGTAAGACATACTGAAAAATTTGAGAGATATATGGTGGATAATTAATGAAGTTTACTGAGTAATGGCGCTCTAAAGCATTTTTGTCAGGATATCTGTGACAAATCGATTATTGCCGGCGGCAAGAGAAGCAGGACGAAAGGTGTTGCTGATGTAAGAAGAAGATACAAGAAAACGCAGACATTGTCGGGTAATGAAAGGGGTCGAGATGGTTTCCTTCTGTAGTGGTGTCTGTTCTTTAATGGAAAGGAGTCGTACGAGAGTGTCAGTTGCAGCCCACTGCTCCGTGTGAACGTTCCAGGAGCCACGTCTCCTGCGCCATATGGCGCTGGAACTTCGGCACGGAGGGCGGAGGCTCAGAAGTGGCGCACAGTGGGAGGCGTCGCTTTGTGCTGCTATCTGCAGCTGCCGCTTGTCGCCGCCGCGGCCGCATTGTGCGCCAGCGCCGGCGCCTGTGTCGCTTTATCTCGCCTAGTAAACAGCTTAGTGGAAGTTTCCTCGGGGCACCTAGCGCTGCAGATAAACAAAGCGAGAAAGGCGCCGGGCCGCGTCTGTCCACTGGACAAGTGCTGCAACTCTGGCTCCGTGAAATAGTCGGGCCTCCGAAACTGAGTAGTGCACGAGGACATTTACCAGCGGACGGTCAGCGAGACTGATACGTACTTACTCGGAAGGTACACTATTGTGTGATACAAGCAGAGGCAAAAGTCACTCAAATAACTAACCTGGTTCATCCTTTAACTGTCTGAAACACAGTCCTCACAGGAGCAAAATTAAGACGAATATACACTGAGGTGATAACAAACGTAGGATAGCGATACGCACATACAGGGTAAAAAGTATTTAAACCGACAAACTCAGGGAGGTTGTAGGGGACATCAAAACAAATATTTTTCCCTGATGTCATTTTTTCCTATGAGGAGTATTTAAACCGGTAAAGGAAGATTTCTCTGGTCGCAAATTAATTAAACCAACAAACACTTTTCCATTTCTTTATGACCAAGAGACAACACATTAACACAACCGAATTTCAATTACAGTAAAGTTTTTCAAAGATGCCTCCATTGACACGTAAACAAACGTTACACCGTCGGATCATGTTCTGTCTGACACGGGCAAAATCCCCAGGAGTATCCTGAATTGTTCCTGCTGCTGCTACTATCCGGGCAACCGGATCCTCTTCTCATGCAATAGGAGTTGCGTAAACAGGATTGTGCATCTAGCCCCGCACAAAAAAGTCCAGACGAGACATACCTGGGGGATCGAGCAGGTCACGGTACAGGACCACGTCTGCCAATCTACGTTTCTGGGAACCGTGGGTCCAGGGATCGACGCACACGACGACCGAAATGTGCCGGCGCCCCGTCATGTTGGAACCACATGCGTTGTCTTGTAGGGAGCGGGACGTCTTCCAGCAATTCTGGCAATGCTCTGGCGAGGAAATTGTAATAGTGCCTGCCATTTAATCGCCTACGTAGCAGATACGGCCCAATCAAACAGCCCCCACAACACCGACCCACACATTAACGAAGAACCGCACTGATTGAAGGATCCCGCTCCACATGCTGCAAGACAGCTTCCTCAAATTGCAGCGTTCTTAGCGTGCGACGGTGTCCCTGTAGAGGTAATCTGCTAAACGATACGGTCTCACGTAGATGTTGGTACACAGCAGCAAAGGTCGTATGATGCGGGATACGGCGATTAGGATACTGTTGTTGATGAACCCGCTGTGCAGCTCGTCCGTTGTGGTGCGCTGCGTAGTACACACCAACCATATCAGTGTACTCACTCCAGGTGTACCGCTCCATTAGTAAACAGAGACAATGCACTACTACACTGGTGGACAGCAGTTGCCTACAACACAAGAGCGTAATACGCCCTCTAACAACTGAAGATCGTAATACGGCCTCTAACAACTGACGAGCGTAATACGGCCGCCACCGGTTTAAATAATCCTCATAGGAAAAAATGACATTGGGGAAAAATATTTGTTTTGATGTCCCCTACAACCACCCAGAGTTTGTCGGTTTAAATACTTTTCACCCTGTATACAGAGGGCGGTAGGATCGCGTACAGAAGGTATAACAAGGCTGTGCATTGACGGGGGTCTGATTATGACTAAGATGATTCATATTAAAAGGTTTCCCACGTGACTATAGAAACACGACGGGAAATAACAGACTTTACCGTGGAGTGGTAGTCGGAGCTGGACGCATGGGGTATTCCATTTCAGAAATCGTTAGGTAATTCAATACTCAAGATCCACTGTAACAAGAGTGTGCCGAGAAACCACATTTCAGGTATTACCTTTCACCATCAACATCGCAGTGACTGACAGCCTTCACTGGACGACCGAGAACAGCGGGCATATGCCTAGAATTCTCAGTGGTAATAGACAAGCAGCACTACGTGAGCCGGCCGCTGTGGGTGAGCGGTTCTAGGCCCTTCAGCCCGGAGCCGCGCTGCTGCTACGGCTTGGATGTGTTTACGTATTTCTAAGTCCGGGGGACTGATGACCTTAGTTGTTAAGTCCCATGGTGGGTAGAGCCATTTCAACCATTTGAACACTACGTGAAATAAGTGCAGAAATCAATATAGGACGCACGAGGAACGTTTCCGCTAGAACAGTGCGGTGACAATTGGTATGGCAGCGAGTGCCTTTGTTAACCGCACGACATCGCCTGCAGCGTCTCTTCTGGCCAATGACCCTACCGGTTGGAGCCCAGACGACTGAAAAACGTTAGCCTGGTCAAATGAGTCCATATCTCAGTTGGCAAGAGCCGATGGTACAGTTAGAGTGTGGCACCAACGGGACTAAGCGATGGACGCAGGTTGTCAACAAGGCACTACGCAAGTTAGTGGTGGCTCCACAATGGTTTGGGCAGTATTTACAATGAATGGACTGCGTTCTCTGCTCCAATTGAACCAATTAATAACTGTAAATGTTAACGTTCGACTACTTGGACACTCTTTGCAGTCATTTATGGACTTCATATTACCAAACAAGGATGGATTTCTTATGACAATGTGCCATGTCTCCTTGCCACACTTATTTGCGATTGATTTGAAGAACGCTATAAAAATATTCGAGGGTATTATCTGACCAATCCCATCGGACATTTGCGGGATATAACCGAGAGATCTGTTCGGCACAAAATCGTGTACTGGCAACTCTTTCGCAATTATGTACGGCTGTTGTGACAGTATGGCTCATTAATTCTGCTGGGGACATCCCACGACTTGCTGAGTCCATGACAAGTCGAGCTGATGTTCTGCGCAGGGTAGGAGGAAGTTGAGCAAGACACTAGGAGGTAGGCGATGACTTTTGTTTCCTCACCTCAGTGTACATTTGTGAATCCAATCCGTAGCATACTAATCTATTTGTGAAATGGTAGTGACTAAACAAACGACAGTAGACCACAAGCGCTATGTAAGACAAAAGGTAACAATAGAAAGTCGTTCCCGAAAGAAGTAAGAACAGGCAAGTTCATAGCACCTCGTGGCCGGGAACTAATTGAGAGACGTACACGTAATATAACATTAAATTACACCAGACTATATAGAATTAGAATTGTGAAAGTGTTCCAAGTAGCTAATATGCGCTGGAGTTGGTCATGATCGACGCTGACACGTTCGAAAGTAAGCGTCTGCCCGCAAAATGCCGGCCGCGGTGGCTGTGCGGCTCCAGGCGCTCCAGTCCGGAGCCGCGCTGCTGCTACGGTCGCAGGTTCGAATCCTGCTTCGGGCATGGGCGTGTGTGATGTCCTTAGGATAGTTAGGTTTAAGTAGTTCTAAGTTCTAGGGGACTGATGACCACAGCAGTTGAGTCCCATAGTGCTCAGAGCCGTTTGAACCATTTGAACCCGCAAAAAGCTATAGGGCTCCTGACCGTTTGCCCGTGACAAACTGTGGCGTCTCTCACGATCTTGATCTGGTGATTTTAGTGACATCTCCGGCTTGCAGATTATATACTTACTCTAATACTGCCAGTTTCAGCGTGAAAGCGTGAAAGCAACACGATGAAAGGTAGAAAATTTCCGAGTACCCTGTGGTATCAGTTTGGTGTACGACTACAATCTTGATCACAAGTTTCAGATGACGAAAATAATGTCTGGAACTTGCGACACAGGTCTTCCAACGACCGCGTGTTAGTTAAGTAATGTATTTGGATTTTTGTCCACATTTTCATAGCGAATGGAAGACAGGGAAATGGAGAAATGGGGTATCAAATTAACGAGCATTGTAAGATCCAGTTTTGAAAAATAAAATTTCAGAAGGAATTGGGAAGTAGACAATTTGAACGATATGACGTCTAGTTTTGAAAATAAATATTTATTCATAGAAAGTAATGAGAGTACTTTTTGAAAATATGTAATCTGTGTTTTGAAGGAAAATTACGCAAGGCGCGAATTATCGTGGCCAGAGGAAGAATGGGAAATGGACAAAAGTGGTATCAATCCGACCAGCATTTCGTCTGCTTTTGCAAAAATAAGACGTTTTTTTACTTGCAAGGAATCGTGGTGCTTATAATAAAGCTATTGAATTATTTGAGAAAGAATATTTGTCAGAATTTTCATAGCCAAAGAAATTGTCGGAAATAGAGAAACAGACATTTTTAGTAAACGAGCGACAGGTCTAGTTTGGCAAAACAACAACTTTTTTGAAAAGTAAATTTGTAAATAAAAAAATTAAAAAAAGCAGTAAAACATTTTCGGAAGTAATTTCTCTGAAAGTATGAAAGATAATAGATTAGATTAATATTGGACACACGTTTAAAATGATGCTCAGTATCATTTACAGCAAACGATGAGCCGATTAATAATTTAAATTTCAATCTTTCATTCTGAATCCTTCCATTTTAAAGGCAGCTAGTGGATATTTATGTGGTCGATTTCGTTGGCCATGCAATCTGATGTTGTGTAACCTTGACACATTTCTATCAACTGTGCCAGAAGAAGTAGTAATCCCTAAGCGCGCCACACATCTCAAGAGGAGAGAGTCCTGGAACGTCTGTTAACTGGGTTAGTTTCCTGAGCATATTGTATGTTTCAGCCTCTATACACAACAAGAAACATCACTTTCTCTGAAGTGTATGTACTACCCGATGCGCAGAAAAATTCTACTACAAATGCTGCACATTCCAGTCCCAGTCCATCTTTGCTTCTTCGATTGTTAAAGAAGCTGTTGGCCCAGGTCGGTCTGGTGACCATTGTACTGGGGATATTATGACGCTATTGAATTTAGTTATGAACTGACTAAGCATGTTCAACTGCTGTTTAGTCCACCATCGCAGTGTGCCATCAGCTTTTGCTGCCGTGCACACTTTCCTCGCTGCGGTTTCATTAACAGTAACGATACAGATTTCGGTATTTCCTTGACATCCACGACAATGGAAAAGAAACCACACCATCAGTATGGAATCCAATACTTATATTGTGACAGTATCTCACAAGGACGAACACACACAGGTTGTCAAAACACGTACTAAACAAATCATACTACTTTTGTCCACTGCTGACAGTATTGTCAGTATGGCGGTATTACATTGGTAAAAATGGTAAGAAAACAGTTATGTTCGTACATACATTGTGATTTTACTTCAATGGAAGATGTCTTTCTACCATTGCGTGCCTATCTTCAGCATCTTGACTTCAGTTTACTTCGTTGTTTGGTAACAGGTCACCACAGACTGTGGTACATAGGCTCTGGTACATAGGCTCTGTTACATAGGAAAATACAAGATGGGCTTCAGTCACAAAGGTTGCAGTCAGAACACAGGAAGAATATAGATACAGGAACCATTGGTATAACCGTTGTAAATTGTCGTAGCTGTGTTGGGAAAGTACCAGAGCTCCAAGCGCTAATAGAAAGTACTGATGCTCAAATCTTTATAGGCACTGAAAGTCGGATATAAGCTCAGCCGAAATTTTTGCGAAGAACCTAACGGTGTTCCGAAAAGATAGGCTAAACACGGTTGACCGTGGCGTGTTTGTTGCTCTTACAAGCAGTTTAACTTGTCGCGAAATTGATGTAAATACTTCCTGTGAGATAGTATGGGCAGAGGTGATGGTTGGCAACCGGAATAAAATAGTAAATGGATCCTCCCAGTTCAGATGATACAGTTACAGAAAGATTCTAAGAAAGCTTGAGTTTGATTTCCAACACGTACCCGACTCATACAATAATAGTTGGTGGTGACTTTAATTTACCCTCGATATGTTGGCGAAAATACATGTTTAATTACAGAGGTACGCACAAAATATCATCCGAAATTGTGCTAAACACATTCTCTGAAAATTATTTCGAGCAGTTAGTTCATGAGCCCACGCGAATAGTATTCGTTTGTGAAAACACACTTGACTTAGCAAAAAATAATCCTGAGTTAATAACCAGCATGAAAACCGATGTAGGGATTAGCGGACACAGGGTTGTCGTAGCGAGATTGAATATTGTAATCCCCAAATCCTCGAAAAATAAGCGAAAAATATAGCTATTCAAAAAAGCAGATAAGAATTCACTTAACGCGTTCCTGAGAGGCGATTTCCACTCATTCCAAATTAATAATATAAGTGTAGACCAGATGTGGCCTACCTTCAAAGAAATAGTATCGGCAGCAATAGAGAGGTATGCACAAAATAAACTAACAAACGACGGAGCTGATCCTCCTTGGTACACAATACGGGTTAGAACACTGTTGCAGAAACAACGAAACAAACATGCTAAATTTAAACAGACGCAAAATCCCCTTGATTCGCGATCTTTTACAGATGCTCGAAATTTAGCGTGGAGTTCAATGCGAGACGCCTATACCAGTTTCCACAACGAAACTTTGTCTCGAAACCTGGGAGAAAATCCAAAGAGATTCTGGTCGTATATGAAGTATGTTAGCGGCAAGAAACAATCAATACCTTCTCTGCGCGATAACAATGGAGATACTATGGAAGACAGTGCTGCCAAAGCAGATTTACTAAACGCAACCCTCCGAAAATTCCTTCACAAAAGAAGACGAAGTAAATATTCCAGAATTCGAATCGAGAACAGCTGCCAACATGAGTAACGTAGAAGTAAATATCCTCGGAGTAGTGAAGCAACTCAAATCACTTAATAAAAGCAAGTCTTCTGGCCCAGACTGTATACGAATTAGGTTCCTTTCGGAGTATGCTGATACATTAGCTCCATACTTAACAATCATATACAACCGTACGCACGACGAAAGATCCGTGCCCAAAGACTGGAAAGTTGCACAGGTCACACCAATATTCAAGAAAGGTAGTAGGAGTAATCCACTAAATTACAGGCCCATATCATTAACGTCGATATGCAGCAGGACTTTAGAACATATATTGTGTTCGAACATTATGAATTAGCTCAAAGGAAAAGGTATATTGACACACAGTCAACATGGGTTTAGAAAACATCGTTCCTGTGGAACACAACTAGCTCTTTATTCACATGAAGTGCGGAGTGCTATTGACAAGGCATTTCAGATCTATCCGCTTCCCTGGATTTCCGGAAGGCTTTTGACCCTGTACCACACAAGCGGCTCGTAGTAAAATTGCGTGCTTACGGAATATCGTATAAGTTATGTGACTGGATTTGGGATTTACTGTCAGAGACGTCACAGTTCGTAGTAACTGACGGAAAGTCATCGAGTAAAACAGAAGTGATTTCAGGCGTTCCCCAAGGTATTGTTATAGGCCCTTTGTTGTTGCTGATCTATATAAACGATTGGGGAGACAATCTGAGCAGCCGTCTTCGGTTGTTTGCAGATGACGCTGTCGTTTTTTGACTAGTAAAGTCATCAGAAGATCAAAACAAACTGCAAAACGATTTATAAATAATATCTCAATGGTGTGTAATGTGGCATGTGACCCCAAATAACGAAAAGTGTGAGGTCATCCACGGGAGTGCGAAAAGGAACTCGTTACACTTCGGTTACACGATGGATCAGTCTAATCTAAAAGCCGTAAATTGAAATAAATACCTAGGTATTACAATTACGAACAACTTAAATTGGAAAAAAACACATAGAAAATGTTGTGGAGAAGGCTAACCAACGGCTGCGTTTTATTAGCAGGACGCTCAGAAAATGTGACAGACCTACTAAGGAGACTGCCTACATTACACTTGTCCGTCCTCTTTTAGAATACTGCTATGCGATGTGGGATCCTTACCAGGTAGCACTGACGGAGTACATCAAGAAGTTCACAGAAAGGCAGCACGTTTTGTATTATCGCGAAATATGTGAGAGAATGTCACAGAAATGATACAGGATTTGGGCTAGAAATCATTAAAAGAAAGGCGTTTTTCGTTGCGACGGAATCTTCTTACGAAATTCCAATTCATTCATTCATTCATTTATTTATTGGTCCATTTGATTCATTACATACTTAAACAGTACATCATTGAATATAGGACAAGTCAAAATTGCGAAAGGAGCAGAAACACACACAGAGAGAGAGAGAGAGAGAGAGAGAGATAGCACGACAAAATTAATTACCGATAACAATCATAAATTACAAGTGACAAATATAGCAATTTGAATTTAATATTAAATAATCATTGTTTACAATGCTATTTTTTGTAATTCAAAAATTCTATTACAGAGTAAAAACACTGTTATATAGCTGAACTGTTGTGTGTGATACACTTTCTTGGTGCCGTGCTGTTCTACACTGTGATATGTGGATATTATTTGTGTTTCTTGTGTTGTGACTGTGTATATGCTTATTTTGTTGAAGATGTCCAGTTTGGTTTAAAAGATACTCATTTGCGAACAGCATACACTCATATATGTAAAGGCCTGGTAGGCTCATTATTGTCATCTGGATGAAATGTGGTCTACATGTTCCCAGTTTTCTTAGGTTGCAGATAGCCCTGATTGCTCTTCTCTGCGTCCTAACGATCTTTATGCTGGTGGCTGAACTTCCCCAGAAGATTAGCCCATATCGAAGTAGTGCATGGAAGTATGCATTATACACCTGAATAACTGTTGACTTGCTTGCACTTTTATTTAACACACGCAGAGCATAACAAGCTTTTGAAAGTTTTTCTCAAGTTCTTTTATATGACAGTCCCATTTTAATTTATCTAGTACCCATAGGCCTAGAGCCTTAGTGTCCATAAACGAGTTCAGTAACGTAATTTCAAGGTATGGTATTGTAACAAAGTTTTGCACATGTGGAGAAGAGTGGAAATTCATAGACAGTTTTTTCTTTATTTATTATTATTTTATTTTTCTGAAACCAGCTAGTAATTTGGGACATTACAGTATCTATTGCTACCTCCAATGAGATTTTTGTCAGCAGCTGTTATTAATATGCTGGTGTCATCGGCAAATAAGATTAGTTTCCCCAATTTAATAAAGTCATTTATATCATCAATATAAACAAGGAACAGTAGAGGCCATAGTATAGAGCCTTGTGGCACTCCGCACTTTATTGTTGATTTACTGGGGACATGTGTTGTGATAATATTTCCTTGTACTGAGTTGTCATCATGCCTTAAAACCACTACTTGCTGCCTGTTTTCTAGGGAAGAACTTATCCACAGATTTGGGATTCCTCAGACACCTTTTTGATCTAATTTGTAAATGAGGAAGTGATGGTCAGTTATGTCGAAAGCTTTTGAAAGGTACACAAAAATACCAGAAGCATCTTTTCTGTCATCCAGTGCTTTGAGCACAGTTTCTGTGTACTCATACATTGCTGTTGTTGTAGACTTTGATTTACGGAATTCATGTTGATTTTCTGAGAGTAATGAAGGTTTTGAAATGTAGCTTAGTTGTCTATTGTAGAAAATTTTCTCAAATATTTTGGAGAAAACACTGAGTTGGGATACTGGACGATAATTATTTACATTTTCAGAGACCCCTTTTTTTAACAGTGGAGCAACTTTAGCTGTTTTTAGGCTATTAGGAAGCATTCCAGTTGATAAGGAGTTGTTTAATATATATATTAGAGGTTTTAATACACTATCAGATGACTTTTTAAAGACACATTCTGGCATACCATCCAGTTCACATGAATATTTGTTTTTGAGTGACCTTATTATTTCTTTCACCTCTTTTTCCATGACTGTTTGAAGGAACATAGACTTGACACTAGGATTTAAATAATTTGGTAGGCGTGTAGGTCCATTGTCATACTGATTTTCGATTAACTGCTTTAGTATATTTGTAAAGTACATGTTACACCTTTCAGCTACCTCTTTTGGATCTGAGTGTCTGCAATTTTCAATTTGAAGAGAGATATTTTGTGAAGTTGACTGTTCTGTACCAGTTTCTGCTCTAATAACCTTCCATACAGCTTTCACTTGGAGTAGTATTTCTGTGCTTAATAAGAAAGTGAAGAATTTTTATCTTTCTAATGCAAGTTAGCAAACATTTATTTTTTACTATCTTAATCTTCTTTTTTCGTTGGAAATGCTATATGAAAGTAGTGAAGCTATACATTGTGGAAACTGTTGCTATTTACTTCAGTTTTACTAAAGCCATCGTCCCATGTTTCCCTTGACAGCATAAAATTAAACACAATAATGTTGTCATCACTAAAGTCTCTTTGTTCAACTATTTTAGCTTTTGATCCATACTTAATTTCTGATTTCAGTTCAACAGACAGGGCTGAGTTTCATGGTCACTGTAACCCATATTAATAACATTGGTGCTATAATTTAGGTCACATAGTCTTACATAAACTTGATCAACTGCAGTTTTACTAGTTGGGAATTGACTGTGTGTTTAAAACCAAAACTATTGACTATATTTAACATTTCATTTCTATGATTTGAATCTTGTAAAAAAATCTACATTTACATCTCCACAACTAACAACTTTCTTTCTCTCACACATTATAAAATTTAGCAGCCTTTCAAAATTTTTAATGAAAATTTCCCAGTCCCCAAACCTATATAGTGCTACAATCAAAATATTAACATCTGTCAAATCAACAACACACAGCTCAAAGGCTATATCTCTTGCCAAGCTTTGATAATTTTCTACTGCAGTAATTTTTAAATAATCTTTTATGAAAATAGCTGCTCCACCACATTTACTATTGCTTCTACATTAATAACTGGCATGCTTGTAACCCGGAATCACAGTTGACATAATCTGTTCTTTGTCGAACCAGTGTTCAGTTACACATAGAATATCAATTTTTAGTTAAAGATTTACTCATTCGAACTGAAACAACTTATTTTCTAGAGATTGAACATTGTGGTGTAAGAGTTTTAACACATTACTTTACTTGTTAGCAGATGTATTTACCTATGATTTTCTGTTTATCTTGCAATTTCCATTGTTCACTGTTTTTTGTGGGATATTTGAGTCCTTGTCATTTGATATGAGTGCAGGTAACTCGAACACTGATCACCAACTTTCCCCTCCGAATGCGAAAATATTTTGCTGACACCGACCTACACAGGGCGGAACGATCACCACGATAAAATAAGAGAAATCAGAACACGTACTGAAAGATATAGGTGCTCATTCTTTCCATGTGCTATACTAGATTGGAATAATAGAGAATTGTGAAGGTGGTTCGGTGAACCCTCTGCCAGGCACTTAAATGTGATTTGCAGAGTATCCATGTAGATGTAGATATTGCAAAGTGAAATTTGGTGTTGTTTAGCAGCTACAACGCTGTCTAACATAGTTGGAAGTGCTGAACTTCCAGGTATGGGCGGAAGCTAATTGCATCCCGCAATTCCATCGATTGTAACGACCATCGTGGAACAGTAAACATAATGGATGTAGTGCGAATTAACTATTATTGCAGCCACATTGCAGTGCTTACACAGGTTTTAGATGCAGTGTGCATGGTATTTACATGTTTACAAATGCTTTTGTTTCGAAAAGTAGTTCGCCATTACCCTTGGGCACAGCATGTTAGGACTAGGTATTGTGAAGTTATTGAAATTATTTTGTCTTGTGTTCTTGGTATAGACAGCGAGGCATCTGGGTTGAGTGCTTCAGCACTTCAGAGGTGTGAACGTGTAGGTCCGTGGCCCATTCTTCCTTTACAGTGCATTAATTGGAAAGGGGTAATTATATGAAACAGTGTAAAGTTGAAGAGACAAAACGGTATGGAATCTCATTGTAAAGATAATAGATTTTTAAACAGTTTTGTGACTGTCACTAGGTTCGTGTCTGACGCGATCTTAGGGGCTAAAGTTTCTTAAAACCACGAAGCAGTGATGGACTTGTGTCGTGGTGTCGTGGTGGAGTGATGTTTAAGTGTAATGAATCTATGGTGAAGTTGAGCTTGTAACACAAGAGTGTTCAAGCTGTTTTCATTAATTTCTCACCATGTGTGTGTTATTACTTGGGTTGGAGCGTGTTGTATGAGGGGTTAGTGCTAGTGCTAGTGCAACTCTATTATTGCACTGACAACGATGTGTTTGCACCTTACAGGAAATATGGAATGAGATTCATTGTGTTAAGGAAGCAGATGAATTAGTGAAAGGAAATTAGATTGGTGTTAATCTTTGGCGTCTCTAAATGCCCTTGAACCATCATCAGTGTCTTTTTTGTTGTCTTGTTACGATTAAGGAGAAAGGTCTTTGTTAGTAGTTTTATCTTGTCAAGATCCTTTCTTCTACTGATTTATGATCAAGCTAATAGCAACCGTACTGCAACCTTCATGCCAAAAATTCACAGCATTCTGACGTTACTGCCTTTACTACCGATCTCACAATTTACCCTTCAGGATTGACATCAGTAGATTTGAGAAAGTGATGAACCACATATGTTAATGACACATTGATTGCAAAAGAGAATCAGAAAGAGAAAAATTAAGTTTTGGAAATATTACTGTGTATTTTCCAGAATGCAAATGTAAATTTATATGAGTCAGAGTTCATCTAGGCATTAGGTGACATCTCTTGGACTGTGGCTGCTTTGGACCTTATCCAGAGAAGACTGAGGTAATTAGAAGATCCTGTTCCTAATTTGAGAAAACAAATTTGATCATTCCTGGATTCAATTAATTTTTATAAGAGATATATGAATATGAATATTTTAGATAGACCATGATTGTGTGCACTGATCAGGAAGAAAAGTCCTTGGTATTGGCATGTACAAGCACACACGGAAAATGAGAGTGCAAAATTGATTCTTTTGGATGCACTTGTTCTGTCACATCCAGACTGAAATAAAGATTGTAGTCTAACCTCAGACAGTTTAGCTTTTCAAAGTATTTCGTCTAACTGGAGTAAGGGAGAAGGAGTAACGACGTAATTCGAGCTATCGCTTTTGCGAGCTGAGTGCTCATTAATTGTGAATGTAACCATTCAGTCCGTAAGCTTGAAGATCTAGCTGATTTTTGTGTTTTATTAAGTTCGAGTGTTGCTTAGTTGTTTGAGTGACAAGATCTTTACAGATCATAGTGCACTGGAACTTTTGATGAGTGCAACGTTGACTCATATTTGTTTAGCCAAGTGGGTACTGTATCTACAAAAGTTGAACTTAATATTTGTGTAAAGACCTGCTAAGGCAATGTTGTTGCTTACACACTTTCGAAATCTCATCTAGGATTGAATCACCGGACCAAGGATAACAATGATGGAAAAAATTTCAGTATAATGCATTTACAGTATGTAGCTTCTTTACAGTTTCATTAAGAATTCACTTCAGGATATTACTGAGGACTGAGATGAATATCCATCATAGAAAGAGATCAAGGAAGTGAGAAATAGTGACAATCTGGCAATTAGACAATTTAATTAGATGAAGGGCAGATACTTTACAGTGGGCTGTTTGAATTACTGGCCGGCCAGTGTGGCCGTGCGGTTAAAGGCACTTCAGTCTGGAACCGCGTGACCGCTACGGTCGCAGGTTCGAATCCTGCCTCGGGCATGGATGTGTGTGATGTCCTTAGGTTAGTTAGGTTTAATTAGTTCTAAGTTCTAGGCGACTGATGACCTCAGAAGTTAAGTTGCATAGTGCTCAGAGCCATTTGAACCATTTGAATTACTGACAAATATATCAAGAAATGGAACCTGGAAACTCACTTGAGTTAGGCACCCTCTGAAGCAAGGAAATACTTTTACAACCTTTCAGACACTTGTTATTTCCTGAACATGAAGAGGTACATTCAGATGCTTTTGGCTTCCAGCAAACATTATTAAAGGGAAAAATTGACAACGATGTCACTTCATATAGCCTTATTACCAATTATTCCACCTAGCTTGAGTGAAGTTGATGCAGTTGATCAGTTAGGTTGTTTTCCAAGAACCATTTGAGATCCTTCTCATGTTTTTGTTTGTTTTAAGTTTACTCTCAAGTTTGTTTCACTCACACCAGAATTACTAGCTGGTCTGTTATGCAAGACTGCTCATGTTACAAAGTAATATCACACAACAATACACAGTCTGGGTAAGTTGCTTGGACATGTGCTCTCTTCAGTAAAAGGACTCAGACATTTACATTTAGTCATAGCATACTGCGATTAATTCCCTTTAATGTGTGGTCAAGGAGCTTGGAAACGTGTGTAGGCTGTATTACCAATAATGTCATAGACCCTGGGATTGATATCTACTCTTATCTGAAAGGGTCATAAATGATTTTCTGAGAGATCAAATAATTTCTCTGCTGACTCTGGTTTTGAATAACCAGCAGAGAATCAGGAGAATATACCCTTCCTGTCTTGCAGTAGGTTGAGGCAGAGTGAAGTGATGAGATTGGCATTCACAAACATTGGGAAGGATGTGGAGAGGTAGCAGAGAAATAGCAGGTGCAAGAGTCACTAAAACTTTATCGAATAAGGCAGACAGTACTTGGGACGATGCATAAGCAGCCCTGTAAGTGACACAGAAATGTTTCTCTATTTAAGTTGGTCAATTCTAGGTGCAGCTCGAGCACACTTGAATGTGGTAGAAGTGGAAATTCTAGGCACCAAAAGTAAAAAGGGTTACACCATATTTAAGCGTAATGCTAATTTGCGACTAGTCATGTTGGTATGGTTAACGCAAATTTTGACAATAACATGATAAGAAAATATTATGTGATTATGGTTTGAATATTTTCATGATTCTTGTGGATGGACTCATTAAAAACAAGAAAACAGCTTATTATAGAAATGGGATGTTAAGTATATGAATTCTTGCATACTCAAAACTGTCAGGAGTCATAAATAAGAATATGTCACAATAGGCCTATTAATCGTCCTATCGCTTGTGAAGTAATGAATTAGTAATAACGTTTCTAGCTGGAAGTCATTGAAAGTATTTTTTCTACTACTTTAAAAGAAAATAATGCTGGGATAGTTATTAATGTTAAATTCACTTTGCTTTTTTGCATTGCTATCCATTATGTTACAATTTTTATGTCTTATTGTGCAGTATGTTAAACTGAATGACTAACTTTAGGCAGTATGGATACCGTGCAGAATGGGATACATCAGAGGCTGCAGCATTATAGGGGACATGGCTTCAAGTAATTACATGGCTTTTATTGGCATATGCTAACCATCAATTTTGAATCTATATTATAGATATATTGTCAGGAGATGGAAAGTGGATTTCACATAAAATTATTTCACTTTTCCTTACAGGAGAAGTGTGATTTATTCCCCTTGTTCATAAAGTCATAAAGAGGTGTAATTCATGGATACCTCTCTCCCAGCATGAAAATGTATTTTCATTAGGTATTAATATTTTACAGCTTTAAGAAAAATTCATTAATTTCATTGTCTCTTTGTCATTAGTTTCGTCAGCAATTTCATTGGGGTGGACCGATGTTCTTACACAGATAAGATTTTGTGTTCGAAAATAGACAACTAGCAGATCAGTTGATTCTTATTGGCCCCGACACTGGCTGTTGGTTTCGTATGGCGTGTGTTATATTAGCAGATACAGCAAATGAATTGGCAATTGCGAATGAGAGCTAGCATCAGCGATAGAATGAAATGACGACAATGAAAATTTGTGGCGGACCATGACTCGAACCCCGATTTCCCACTTATCGTGAAGAGTCGCCTTACCATTTGTCTACCTGTGCACGACCTACTCCATGGCCCAGACTTCCATATGCCGTCAAACATGCGTCTGTGATCTGTACTCTCAGGCAAGGTTGGCGACATATGGCTGTCTGGGTCCGGCCATGAGTCGAGCACGGATAGCCAAATGTAATGGCGAGCGATCGCGACAGTAGGGAAATCCGGGTTAGAGTCCCTGTCTGGTAGAAATTTTCATTGTTGTCATTCCACGCTATGGCTGATAGTTGTTCTCATTCGCAATTGCGAATTCAGTTTTATATATTTCATATCGACTGTATTAGCCTCAGAGTAAGTTTCTTTGGACAGTAGTGGGCACTGCATATCACTTGTTTTCTCATTACACTTTTAAAGCACAATGTAAGACAGAGGAACGACACACCACGAAGGGATTATCCGAATAGGATGAAAATTTGTACACTTAATTTTTGTGTACAGACAGACAAATGATTACAGTTTCAGAAAAGCTGGATAATTTAATCAACAGATAGAACTTCACAAATTGTGAAGGCAGTGACATGTTGGTCCAACTCCGGCCCTTATGCGAGCAGTTACCAGGTTTGCATTGGTTGACAGAGTTGTTAGATGCCATCCCACGAATATTGTCCCAAATTCTATCCAGCTGGCATATTAGATCATCAAAACCCAAGATGGTTGAAGGTCGCTGTCCATAACGCTCCGAACGTTCTCAACTAGGTAGTGATGCGACGACGTTGCTTACCAAGGTAGGTTTGGGAAAGACTAAGACAAGCAGCAGAAACTATCGCCACTTGTGGGTGAGCATTGTCTTTCTGAAATGTACGCACAGGATGAGTTGATGAGAAGAACAACACAGTGTGTAGAATACCATCGACATATCACTCTGCTGTAAGCCATGCAGCGGGTGACAATCAAGAGGTCGTGGTATGAAGTAAGATGGCACTCCTGTCTGTCAGGCTTTACGATGGGCGACAGTCAGTATCCCTCCACTGTCCAGGGCTTCTCCAGAGACGTCTTTGGCACAGAATTTCATTGACTCAAGTAGAGCTGTCGTCAGTGATGACTCAGTCCGAATGACCTGTGAAGACATGTCTGGAGACGCCCCAGAGACTGGTGAAATGCGAACCTGATTGTCACCCGCCATACTGTCTGTCAACCAGGAGTGACAGTCTCGAATAATATTCCTTTTTATAAAATGACCTCTTAGATTGTCATCTGCGGCACTCTTACAGTACAGTGGCATATCGACGATATTCTACGCCCACTTTTGTTTCCGTTCTCTGCAAGCCAATCTTGCCTTACATTTCAGCAAGATAATATCCGCCCATACATGGCAAGAATTTTTACTACTCGTCTTCGTGCTTTCCAAATCCTACCTTGACCAGCAAGGACGCCAATTGGACATAATTTCCTTAGGAGGACATCCAACAACTCCATCAACCTCTCCTCAATTGAGAACTTTTGGAGCATTACAGGCAGGGTCCTCCAAACAACATTGGATTATGACGATTTAACGCACCAATTGGACATAATTTCCTTAGGAGGACATCCTACAACTCCATCAACCATGCTAACCCTAAAGGCATAAGTACCAGAGGTAAGCCAATGCATTATTGATTTGCTGAATTTTTAAGGCTCATTTTCATGAATAAATCATACAATTTTTCTAAATTTGTAGTTATATTTTTGTCTGTACTCGTACATCACATCTATCGATTTGCATCCCATTTGGGTATCAAGTTCTTTTGTGTTAGAGTGTATTTTGTTGTCACTATGCTTTTTTCTTGCAAGTATTAAGATAGTTGTCTTTGGAAACGATTTTGTAACTAATTAACAGTATAATTTGATTTTATTGATCAATACTATGATTGTTCAGACAGGTAGGTCTTTTATATGTGAATTAGTTAGATATGCTTCAAGAATGGCAATTATTTTCAAATGTGAGTGAACCTATGGAAATCAATAATAATTATATACTTTCTTTATTACTGGGAATAAAAGGAAGTGAGAGGACAGGTGCAAATGGAATGGGCACTAGAATGAAAGACCTAGAAATAGCAAGACTTATGGATTTTCCATTAGAGCTGCACTGACCAAGACTGTACACAGAGGCCAAATCAGTCTTGGCCTGACAATAACAACACTCAGATTTCTTCAAAGATATGTGACCTGATGCATGAATATAGCTATCAAGAAGAACACGTGCATGACTCAGGAGTGTCGTTTGTAGCCAGACCATAAGGAACCTCATTGTCATCTAGACAATACTGATGCCAAGTCATTCCAAATACCACCAGATGGACGCCCACATGGCTTAAACTGGTGACTTGTGGGATTCACTGAATGTATTGATCAAATTATTCTTCACTATCTCCAAGAACTTCTACAAATTCCATGATTCAACAAATTCGATCCTCTCCTCAGTTGATCCCTACTGACAAATGCTAATGTGTTGTCTATAGTAGTCAACCATCCCATTTCAAAACATAAATTGTGTTTGTTTATGTGATTGTATCTGCTCCAATTTGCCCTCACCTTTCGTGGGTGCTGAATCTAAAGAAAAATAACCCAATATTCTCACTGATTACAAAATTTAATAATAAATATATTTTGTTTAGAAATATTTATTTTGCGAAAGTTGATGAAAGAATTTCATTTAACAACTCTCTTAAAACTACAAAATTTAATCTTAAATATATTTTGTTTAGAAATATTTATTTTGTGCAAGTTGATGAAAGAACTCCATTTAACAACTCTCTTAATATTTAAGTTAATTCCAGTATTTCAGTCGTGTTAATTACCTCTTCAAATACATTTATTTTGCAAAGCAGCATACTACTTTCCACACTGTACTCTTTAAAATTAGCCAGTAAGTATATCGTTTAAGTAATAAGCTGTTTACAGTACGAAAAGTTGATCAAGTTCAATTTTAAATATCATTCGTTTTTGTGTGCCAGTTAAGACAAAAAGTGTACATTATTTCATAAGGAGATGTTTCATGGTGTGGTGAAACGTCTTACATGTTTGCTATTATGTTGTTTACTAATTTCTTCAAGCAGAAAATAGGAAATCATGGAGCAGCATTGTGTCGAATAAGTCTTGGGTGCTACCATCAATAACCCTGTTCCTTCAACGCTTAGGAATCATCATTTTCATTAATGGTATTATCTAATAATTTTGTTCGCTTAGTGATATATTATGATGCCATGTGCCGACTTGGGATGTCCTCTGGCGATCTTTTGTAGAGCAGATTTCAAATCTACTCAGTTTATTAAGAAGGAGGTGATGAAAACTGCTTGTTTACTCAACAAATTCATTTCCTCACAATATAAATTACTTGTAGGGGGTTGCATTGCTTAATTTGCCATAATCTATGACAAATTTCTGCAACCAATTAGATCAATCGATAGATGCTCATTAGAAAGCTCTTACTATAACGGATTTAAATCACTGGTGAGTTGCTTTTTCTGTAAATAAACGTTATTTATTTGCAGGCATGCGACATATGGTCCTCCTCATTTGACAGAAATTTTCCATTACTCTTGGACATTCCTTTTTCTGGCCTGGTATGGCGAATTCGAAGACCCACTTTATGCTATGTTCTCATACTGAGAAAGAAGCTGCCTTTGTCTCTTTGATGCCCACAATGTTGAGCAGACGTTACAAAGCATAAGGAATTGGCTGAAACTAAATTAGCTTATTTGCTGTTAAGAAGTTTAGTTCTATTTGGTGATGTTAGTTAGCAAAGATTTTCTTGTGTACTTCAAAGTATGTAACCTATCTCTTGTTTCCGTGCAGTGTAATGGCTGTTGATAGGTTGCTATTACGGAATGTTTGGAAGCTGGTTCTTTCACCACATATTCTATACTTTGCTCCATGCTATTATGATTTTAAAGATGTTAACATTTCCTAAATTCTAAGATTAAATCTTCACAGTATAATTATAACGTTTTTCAAACGACGTTGACAACGCGAGATTAAATCTATTATTTACATTTCATTTTCTATTACCAGTTATTATTTTAGCTATGGCAGCAATCCTCTTATTCTTTCTTCATCAAACAGGTACTCTGCTGAGTGCCCACTGTACTAATGAGGTGGCACTGACAATTATGAATTGTAGTAACTGGAATTTCTCTGAATGCTAATTAGGCTTCAGGTGCAAATAAACATAGGTCACTGTGTGCTAGGATGTTAACTGATGCTATCAAACATTGTATTGTCAGCTTACAAAACTGTTACAGTATTATGCATAAGGGTAAGCTCTTAGTTTACGGTGGTCATTCTCATTATATTCTCCGCATTTCGTTTTTATGTCCACACAAACGGGTACAGTGTCCCACTGCACAGCTGGATACTAGGTGTGGGAGGTTAACACGTGCTTAAAGTAATCTAAGCCAATTACGAAGTAACACATTAGAGTTGCACATGTAATGTATAAGTATGCTGCCCCTCATTTCTTTATTTTGCGCTAAACTGATTTTCAATTCACTTAACGAGTTAGATCTCATTTTAAGTTTGTTGTCCTTGGCATTAGAAACATATGTTCTGCATACATCCAGAGTATCAGGGCTATTTGAATGATCTATGTTTCTTACACGTTGCTACGATTTCACAGTTACGAATTTTAACAACAAGAAGTCATATTTCAAATCATCACAAAAAGTTTCATTTAGCAAACAAAATTGTTTTTGTAGACTAAATGTAACGTTTATAGGTTTTCCCATACATTACAGCATCTGTAAACGTAAAACCGTAAGATTGAAAAATCTATATAAGGTAAAAACAAACTTATGAGAAACTTGGAGAGGCTGTACTCACTTTAAAGGCAATTTTTCCTGTGTTCTGGTGTTTCCAATTGTTCTAACAGAACAAGCTGTCTACATTTATTTTCTATGTGTTGAAAAATTAGGTAGCTGTACATGTTCTCAACATGTTTAAGCCGACCAATCAAGTGCTAAAAATATTCAAATATGCCTAAGCCGAAAGTTCCAATGTACACTCTCTCATTGTCAAAATGGGGCATGGAAGGAGTTAAGCAATTGCTGATCCCTATAAAAACTCATGCATTCCAGACCGGGGTTCTCGCTTCCAGAGGGTATCAGTGGCTATTTCCAGCCACTACTATTATAGAAGGCGCCGGATGCGAATTTAGCTGCTGTGTGGTGGTAATTTTCCCGTTGTGGCGTCACAGTTTAAAACATTACTCAACTGATATAGGAGTTCTGAACGCTGACTGCTATGCCATTTCACTCCGAAGTTCAGTTCAAAGGTAAAACTCAATAAATGCAGTTCAATGTAGAACTACCGGCCACCTGTACAAAATATACATCAGTGAACGAGCTGCCGAAGTTGTCAGTGAAGATTCTAAGAACATTAGACGCACTAATATCACATTCAGCACGTCACAGTATCAAAGCAATATAGTTTCGCTCCAGCACTGCGAAATGGCGGCAAAGATAGGTTCATTTAGAATGACTTGCCGCTGCTGATATGGGACTGACAGATAATGTAAGAAGTGGTGTCTATAGTAAACGGAGAAAGTAAGTATCTTTCATAAAATATTTGGTCATAATCCTCGTTTAGGAACCAATTTTTCAGGAAAGCAATAAACTAATGTTATGCTTGATGACTTTCTGTATATATCATTAGTTCGTTAAATATCCACAGTCGAAAAGAAGTGGGATCATTAATGAATGTCAGTCGAACTCTAGACTATCTCAGGTACTAGGCTGGATAATACAATCGGAAAACACCCCTTTTACTTTCATCGAAACTTCTGGTGTTCTGGTTTCTCTGTACTTGGAAACAAAATAAAAATCATAGCTACTTGATTTGTTGCTCATTGGTACCACGATTGTTCTTTCCCACCTATCCATTGTAGCCAGAGGTGTCTCTGGCTTCTCATAAAGGGGCCCTTTGCCATTTGAGTGGTTACAAGACGTACGCTGTCTAAACCTGGCTGAGAAAAAGCAGCAGCATATTTTATGCGGTTCCTGAGAAATGGGAAAAAGGTTAGAGATAAAACTCTACGGTCTAGCAATTCCATGCCAACAAGGGATTTAGTAGTTCGAATCGATAACATTCCTCTATGCTTACCACAGATGTTTTGACACGCTTATTATACTTTAGCCTAAGGGTTTCATGTGGTTTTTCAACTGAATCTGTTCTCATGCTGAACGTTCGACCTGCAGCAATCGGATTCACTGGTGGAGTTATAGGCAGGTCTACGAACGATTCGATCACATAAACAAACCTTTGGACTGAGTAAAATGATGCAAGATTTTCTAAATTCTCATGGAAATAGGTGTAAGCTATAGGGAAAGACAGGTAGTACACAATCTTTACAAGAACAAAGAGGGAAAAATTAGTAAAAGACTAAAAACTAAGTGCTACGATCAAAATGTGTTGGTCTCTACTGTTCTAGCTCTACATTGAAGGCATAATCGCATAAATAAAACAAAGGATCAGAGTTGTAATAAAAATTCTGGTTGAAAGGATATCGGTCATAAGCATCACTGATGACATACCTATCATTAATGAAAGCGGGAATGTACTGAATGGAATGACCAATGTAATGAGCGCACGTCAACTATTAGGAACAAACTGAAGAAAGACGATAGTAATGAGAAGTAGCAGAAATAAGGTTAGCGATAAACACAACATCAACATTAGAGACCACGAAGCAGCTGTAGCTAAGGAATTCTGATACATAGGAAGCAAAATGGCGGATGATGCACTAAGAAAGAGAAACATAAAGGCCACATTGGAAGAAGCGAAGAAGGCATTGCTGCGTAAGAAGTCTACTGTTATCAAATTCAGTCCTTGATTTATGGAAGACATTTCTGAGAAAATATTCTTGTGACTCGGTATTGCGAAACATGGATTGTAGGACAATGGGAAATGAAGAGAATCGAAGCCTTTGCGATGTGGTGTTTTAGATATTGAACGTTATGTAGAGTGATAATTGGGGGGATTTTCTGCTGCATATGCGAGGAAAGAAATACGTGGAAAAAATAACAATAATAAGAGACAAATTCATAGAATTTTTTTTTAAGTCGCCAGGGTAAAAATTCTAGGGGAAGACTGAGATTCGATGATACTCAACAAGAAATTGAATACGTTGGTTGTAAGTGTTCCTCTGAGACGAAGAAGTGATGTGGGATACGAAGTTGTGGCGAGTCGCATCAAACGAGCCAGATGACTGATGACAAAGACAAAGGTTCTCAGCGTTTGTCACACACACCAATCAAAGCCGAAAGTGAAAGGAGCGCTTCCTCAAAGAAAGAATTACAGAAAAAACTAGAGCCAACTACGTACATTGGTCATCTGACCCTTATTCGCTGAGCCACAAATTTGTTGTCACGTGACTTATCCAAGTCTATGACATGTGGTGCTACAGGTAAACCTTTAGAACAACTGAACTTTTCATGGGAAACAAAATAAAGTAAATACTTTTGGGAAAAATTAAAATACATAATGTAATATATTACTCTTCTGATAAGCTCGGAAACCTTCACAAGCAATCGCTTTCAGGAAAGGCTAAATAATTTTCAAGGAGGGTTTTTATTTCCGTTAAAATGCGGGGGCGTTGGTTAGTGACAATATTTTGAACACATGGAACAAAAGATATAAGAGCGAATGTCAACAAATAAATATCTACTATTGTCATATGTGTTAACCCATAAACGGCGACCCTGAACACTAAATTCCCGTAAATAATGGTTCAGAGAAACATAAACAGAATTGAATATACGTGGCTATTGTTCATAACTTGATCAAGAACGAACAAGAAACAAAATTAATTACAAAATGTGAAGATGTCGACATAGATATTTAAAATGAATGTTCGCACCCCATCATTGCTAGTACAGTGGCACAAATGAGTTGCGAGTACTCGACGCTCCTCTCGGCAGATGCCAGCGGCGGAAACCAAACATGTACTTCATTTTATTGGATAATAGGACAGTGAATGTATGCCAACTACCTGTGTGTCAGAACACTTCGGTAGTTCAATTCCATCTACTCTGGGCCATATGACATTTGTAACTGTCAAGTCGTATATAAAGTTTCGAACCTATGGACCTGCTTTGTTAAGAGTTATGCATGAAGAGTTGTAGAAGTCACAACCATGAAATTGCATTCTGTGGTGGATTCTACAAAAGAATATCGCTGTTAGGAGTGGATGTCGTAAAAATTGCCGGCGTAGTTGACAGCGTAAAATTTTTGTATCAATTTGTTTGTCAATTCACTTCATGCTTTCAAACACTATCAATGAAAACTGTCGAAGAATACTTTGTTAAAAAGAAGATATTCAACATATTCCTCGTAAGGGGAAAAACAGGAAAATATTACATGGTAGTCATCGACACTATTAACGGTCTATAACACAATATTCCTTTGTATTGTGTTAAGCGCAGTTTACTATATATGACGACAGATACCCTTCACCAATTGTTTTATACGGACAGAACCCAAGCCAAGGGACTGCATCTTTAATAAACGTGTATCCCACTTGACGTAGATGATGGATGATAACCGTTTGCTCTTGCCTCAGCTAAATTTTTCTTTCACCCTCCATCCACTGGTCGCTTCATTAACTCACCGGAAATGCGTCGTTAATCAAAGTCAAACTTGACGTACAGAATCTTTATCCGCACACCGAGACAAATTTACCTCCTAAAAAACGACACAGCCTTCTCCGTGTGACTTTATTATATTCTTTCATAGGGCCAGTAATTCACCCCTTGTACATGAGAACAATTTTAATCAAATTAAACTAGAAATTTTCTGTTTTAATTCGCGATGCTTCTTATAAAATCTAGAGCACAATAATGAAATCTACAGGAAAATAATTAATGGGAGCATTCGAAACATCTCTGATTAAATTGTATTAGTAAAGCAGGTAGGCTTCAGTAAAGGAAGATCTTGTGTCAATAATGTTTTCACTCTGAGACAGATTATACAAAAAGGTTGAGAATTCAATGTTGGGACATACCTAGCATTTATTTTCTTGGAGAAGGCATTTGACTGCATCCACAAAACACGCTGCAGTTAATAATGTAGAAAAGAAGTTTCCCCAGACAGCTGGTAAATATATGACAAGGTTTACAGAAAGACACCAAAATGAAACTGAATCCTGGAAAAAGCTAACAACAGTAGTGGACATAAGCCACGGAGTAAGTCAAGGCTGTCCTATGTCATTACCACGGTCTAACATTCACGTAGGGACCAGGTCAAGATACGGATGATGGACAGAATACCTCAAGGTATAAGAAGTGGCCCAGGCAAATATCTTAATACAATGCTTTTTGCCGACGACCAGTAACCATTTGAAGAGAAATTACAAATAGCGTTACACAGGTTAAACAATATAAGTCTAAATCAGAATTTGAAGATATCAACTGTAAAAGCAGAGCATAGAGTTTTTGGCAAAATACGTTATAATACCTAAGCCATCAATATCATAATAACAGAACAGGGTATATTTCTGGTAGCTACGATGTGGGCAGTGCGAGAATTATCGCACAATTGGCTTAACAGCTCATGCATCCAAGTTGCTGACAAGAATAATATACAGAAGCATGGAAAAGGAAACTGAGGCAGTGCTAGATGACGATCAGTTTGGCTTTAGAAAAGGTAAAGGCACGAAAGAGGCAATTCTGACGTTGCTGTTGATAATGGAAGCAAGACTAAAGAAATATCAAGACACGTTTATAGGATTTGTCGACCTGGAAAAGCGTTCGACAATGTAAAATGGTGTCGGATGTTCGAAGCTCTGGAAAAATATGGGTAAGCTATAGGGCGAGACGGGTATAATACAATATGTACAAGAGCCAAGAGGTATTAATAAGAGTGGACGACCACGAACGAAGTGCTCGGATTAAAAAGGGTGTAAAACAGGGACGTAGCCTTTCGCCCCTATTTCTCAATTTGTACATCGAAGAAGCAATGATTAAACTAAAAGAAAGGTGAAAGGATAACAAATACGATTTGCCGATGACATTGCTATCCTGAGTGGAAGTGAAGAAGAATTACATGATATGCTGAACGGAATGAACAATTCAATGAGTACAGAATATAGACTGAGAGTAAATCGAAGAACGACGAAACTAATGGGAAGTAGCAGTAATGAGAACAGCGGAAACTTAACAACAGGATTGATGACCACGAAGGAATTCCGCTATCTAGGAAGTGAAGTAACCAAAGACGAACAGAGTAAGGAGTACATCAAAAGCAAACTAGCAATGGCAAAAAGGGCATTCCTCATCAAGAGAGGTCTGTTAGTATCAAACATAGGCCTTAATCTCAGGAAGAAATTTCTGAGAATGTACACCTGGAGTACAGCATTGTAAGGTAGCGAAACATTAATTCTGGGAAAACCGAAATAAGTAGAAGAGAATCGAAGCGTTGGAGATGTAATGCTCCAGACTAGTGTTGAAAATTAGGTGGACTAATAAGTTAAGGAATGAGGATCTCCTGCGCAGAATCGCTGAGGAAAAGACTACGTGGAAAAACACTAATAAGGAGAAAGGACAGGATGACAGGACATCTGTTAAGACGTAAGGGAATGACTTATGTGGTATCAGAGGGAGCTGTAGAGCGCAAAACTGTAGATGAAGACAGACGTTGGAATATATCCAGAAAATAAATGAGGACGTAGGTTGCAAGTGCTACTCTGAGATGAAGAAGTTGGCACAGGAGAGGAATTCGTGGCGGGTTGCATCAAACCAGTCAGAAAACTGATAACCCAAAAAAAAGGACATGACATAACTTTTGAAGTACAGAAAGACACAAATAAGAAAATTAACAATTATCAACACACGTGTGGCATAATGAGAGGAACATTGAAGGATATAAGCAGAAGCTACAGCCAAATGAAATTCTCCGAAGTTGCAGCACTAACTGGAGCATAAAGGCGGCAAGCTAGAAATGTCAGAAATGAAGTTCGCTAGACCAGTGAAAGGCTGCAGAAGAGAGGGCAGAAGAAGAAATGAACAAATAAGAAAACAACTTCCAGTACAGTTTTTAACTGAAAAAGTAATGAAACGAAAGCAGCACTCGAAAGAGGATGTATTGCTCACCTGAGTGAATCCCTCTATGAGAAAAGTAATGCAATCTTATTGGAAGGAGGAGAGTGGGAAGACCGAGGTAAAGATGATGACGCCGGAATAGGCCTTAAGACCTAATCCTGGATGTGGAGAAGAAGAAGAATTCGTGATGCATCAGTTCTGTTACTATTTCGGGTCATTTATCATTCAACACATTTACCTTTCAATAGGAAAGTCAGTCAAGAGAAGTAGGAAGAGCTGTATGCAATTTGTCCACCTGTTACTGCATGACCTGCTAGTCAGGTTCTGTGTGAATACTTACATTGTGTAGCATTCACTAAACTAGAGGCCATATTTGACGGATTGGCGGCTTAAGTGCTCATACGTGCATCAGTAGATTCCCTTGATTATCGGCATATACGTGATCTTCATTTCGCAACATTTATGATATCACTGAACTCACAAATGACAGGAATTCGATTCTCATCTGACTACCTAGATTTAGGTTACAATTCTTTCCCATCTACCATTTCAGTTGAAGGTATGGACGTCACCTTTCAAAACATCGTTTATAGTTTCCTAAGACAGCTTTGTCTACTCCGTTTCTAATAACCTCGATGTCGACCTAATGTTGTAACTTTCATTCCCATCTTTCCTCCTTTACTCACTGGATGTATTGAAACTTTTAAATTGTTATTAGTGTTAGCACAACATTTAGCTTGTGGACAGAATTTATTTTCAACACTTACCAGGCGACGGAAAGCAATTGTAAATACAATCACCTCGCACTTCACGAGGAACGGAGTTGAAATTTCTGTCCGCCATCCTGATTTGGATTTCCTGCAGTTACTTTAAATCGATGAGTTTGATCCCTTGTGAATATTGCAGCCAATTAACCTCCTCACCCTCGTTCTCTCCGATCTAGTGCTCCGATTCTAATGACGTCGTCGTCGAGTGTACATTGAACGAAAGTCATCATCGTTCACCACTCTCTCTGTTTAGATTGCAACCAGTTATTTGTTACCCCCATGACGTCAGTCCTTATTGTTTTATATATTAATGTGTTTTACCATTCATGAAATAAAAAGCTTTGTATATGGAACAGAACGTACTATCATGTCAGGAGCAGTGCAACCTAATTGGTGAAGTTGAGGTGTTCAGTGCGAAGACTGGTCTGTTGTACCTCTCTCCACTGGTCTTTCCGGTGAACGCGTCTTCATCTCAGCATAACTACTACAACCTCCACCCATTTGAGCCAGCTTAATGCATCCGAGTCTTTGTCTTCTTCTACAGTTTCTACCTACACATACAGCACTACTCTCCATTATGAAATTTACGATTCCACACAATTTGTCCAATAAATTGTCACGTCCTTTTAGTAATGGTGTGCCACGGTTTTATTTTTTACCCAATTCGGTTCTATTTACTCGTCTAATCCTCAGCACTATTCTATAGCACAACATTTCAAAATTTTCTATTCTCGTCTTGTCTGAATTGTTTATTGCAACATTTCTTTTGTGTAGAAGCCGTACACCAGGTATAGAAAAGACTCTAACGCTTAAATTTGTATTCGGCCATTACAAATATCTCTTAGTACTTCTGTAGAGAGAAGGTACATATCATTGCTCGCTAATTATAGCTTCTACACTAGAAAGGTATGATTTGCCACACACCTGCTATAGTCCCCCAATACTCCTATTTCATCACAAACTGATGACCACGATAATACACTAGCAGATGTGGCTTTTGCTGAAGGGAAATACTTACATTATGTTTTATCATATAGAGCATAAAAGTTTTCGTGCTTTTCACCTGAAGAACTTTACACATGACCGTATACTAGAAATACATGCGCTCTCAAAGAATGGCAGCCATCAGACACGAGATATACAAGCTGAGCACAATACCTGTAACCACAAAAAAGGTATCAGGTAGAGTTAATCAACAACGTAGCACAAGAAATGGTTACAGCAAAGGATAGTGTACTAACTAAGTGTCGCCATTCAATGAAAATACATACGGAACACAGCATAATTCTAAACAGTTAAGATATGCCAAAACGTAGCAATAACACACAATACACACTTCTACAAGAAAACTCATCCCTACACACTTTTAGCATACCATTACATGCCACAATCAACTCATGCACCTCATTGATAGGATCTGCAAAAAATATAATTAATATAGCTTTCAATACAAAAGAAACTAAAGGCTCTGATGGAGGGAAAAAGATAATTACAGCTCTTGAAACATATCTGAATTAACGTGAAATACCTTCAAATTCTAAGAATATTGGGATGACTGCAATAAATTTAAGCATCGGGTGCAAAGAACTCATAAGAGCATTAAAGAGTGAACGTACCCACTCCACTCATGCAAAACATCTATTAAAAGAAAATCACAGTCACACTGGGATAAAAACAGACATGCCAGTCATATGCCCTAGCAAGAGAATAAAAAATATGCAGATTCTACAAGAAGAATATTTCACTCAGAAAGCCATAAAAAATGAAAATATTCTCAAATTCCAATACAGCAATAGTCAAAAACGAATCTTCAATCAGATTCAGAGTTTACCACAAAATAAAATAAAGAAGTACACACAGTGACTCTCTATCCGCCCTTCCTCCATCCCTACCTCAACAACCCATCTGCATCTCGTTTTCTATAGCCCCCATGATGCCTCATTTAGCTCTGAAGCATGTGAAGTGTGCTACAGTATAGGTTATGTACAAAGAAATGTTTATTGGAAGGAACCTGCACTATGTAAATTTAGTACATATACAGTCAGAACTGTACACTAAACGTATTCAGTATAAGATATTAACTGAGTTGCAAAAAGAATTTTTATTATATATACATGGCAAAATGCAATTGCTGTCAGCAACTGAGAAAAATGACTCCAAATTTTATCAACATAAGAAGTACTTAAATTGACCCTTGATGCAATAAGACATGAAAAGTCTACTGATTGCACAATGCAATGTTACCTAACGCTGGAACCAACAATATGCGATAAAATGTAGTGATATGACACATGTTGTGAAACCAGTGTTCGACTATCATGCTGATTTACAGTAAACAGTACAACAACATTCCATTCATGTGGTACACTGAATTACTCCATTCCTGGTGATGACAGAATTTCCCTCTTCCCCACATAACAAATACTCTATTTTTACTGGCCATGACTACATAATGTGGCAGTTACAGCTAACAGCTAACTGAAATGAATTGGAAAATGCTGGCCACAACAGCTAACGATTGCTGAGATGTGCAAAATAGTTTCCTTATAAGGGTTGATGTCACCATACATGCATTGAAATTTTGTGTCTTAACCCTGTGTTGTGTTCTCATAGGTAGGCCAATATACAATAAGATCCCTATCTCATCCTGTGATGAGCTGACCTGTTTGTTTAGTTGATGGGAAGGCTATCTCTACAAGTTTTCTTCAAACAATAATTTAGTTGCTCTTCCATGTATATTACACATAGAACATTGTGTGAAGGTATCACTCTTGATAGCAAATAGGTTCAGCCCAATCAACAACAACAATGACAATGCGTATTATAGTGCAAGAAATTTTGACATTGCTTAACCTTCTTTCTGTAAGACACCAACAAGGATTATAGTATTTCGAAGGTCATATTTGCTGTTAAATGAACTGTGTACATTCTAGCGGAACTTTTGTACATGCATTCCATAGCGCAGTTGCTTCTCTGTGCTCGCTGCATCACGCTGCCAACACAATTCTTAACATCCATCGCAGACTGACAATGATTGTTTGCTGATGAGAATTTCTTGGAGGTGGTGAAGAAGAGACAGTAACTGTATTCTGCCAGCATATTAAACTGAGCTCTACCAGCATGCACCTAGTAATTATGTTCCTATGTTGATATGATACCTGCCTCCCCCGACACCCCACTGGCAACTATAAAGACATGAAATTGAAAGTTTTGGTTGTAGACTGAATGGAAGAAGAAGGTGGTGTGATGCATGCCAAGTATGCATTTGAGTGGCTGTTTATAACACAAATAATATGGAAGGATTGTTGTTTGTGTACATATTATAAAATTCCCTTTAGGTTTGTTGGGATTGTCTTATTGTTTTCTAGTGTTACAAACTAATATTGTAAAATACTCATAAGTCATGTGGTTTTAAGGAAAGACTTTATTTATGTGTATATTACTCAACCTTAATTTGGCATCAGTGTCCAAAAGCAGTTCACTTGTATCATCTTGGTGAAATTACTTTTGGACCAAGGTGATCATTCTGATAAGCCTTATGATTAATTCATTATTCTTCATATTTGCACATTTTACTTCTAATGCACTTATTGCAAGGTGCACAAAGAATAATTTAACAGAATCAGAAGCATTTTCAAATTACACTATGCTGTAATCTTCAAGCAAAGATAAACTGTGCAGTATTTCATTATTCACAGAACATACAAGGGAAGGACTATTCTGAAGTGATCAACTAAACCGACTGAACACAAATAACCAAGTGACAGCTTTGCCTTAAATTTCACCATTCATTAAAATTGTGATTCCGTCTAGAAACGTCTATACTGTGGTGGTAGTCAAACTAACTAAAATGTGATTTCCACTTTTAAGAATGAAGTCAGATTAAAATAAACTTATGCCATTTATGAATGAAAAAGCTACTACAAATGTAAAAGAAACAAAAGGAATTAATGTGAAACGAAAATAAGGTCACTACTATTCCAAATGCACACAGAAAATACAAATAAAGAAGTCAATGTGAAATGAAAGTGAAATAACTGCTTTTCCAAAATACGATGTAACAAGAGTTACACAAATTAAGTTTGGAAATTAATTGTTATAAGTGGCATCTCTTATGGACGAGACTACATCAATTCCATGATGCAAAAGTGAATCAGTTCCTTGTTTTTTCCTATAAAATATATAGGAAAAGCAATTTTTGAAGCACAACACAGACACATGAAAAATTACCATTACGCACTGGACCAATTTTGAATAATACTAAACTTCGCTAGAACACTAATAGATTGTATAACAATGGAGAAAGAGGAATTAGACACTTTATGTAGAAAAATTGGAATAACAGTAGCTAAAAGTAAAGTGGTATCAAAAGTTTCTGCAATCTGAAGAAGTTACCATAAATCACAGTTTGTTGCAATATCCACACACACAATGTTGGACACAGAATATGGATGGGAGTGCGACTCTTTTGGAACATGTGCTTTTACGAAAATTAGTCATCCTTGAAAAAAAGCTATCTCTCATAAAATTTAGTTAATAATTAAACGTTGAGAATCATTTCTGTTAACATGAAATAAGTGAAAACTGTGCTTTTTGAATAAATGTATCATATCATGCTTTCAGACATATTTATGGTACAATAACAGTAAAAACAGATATAAATAAGTTTGTTGTATTTAGGCCTACATACAAAATCAAGTTTGGTATGGCTGCCTTTCACAAATAGGAAATTTAAAAAATGTAAAAATACATTTAAGGCAATCAACACCATACATTTTAAGTAAAAGACGTCAATATATCACTACAAACATTTGTATCATTGCACAAAGAAAATATCAGTGTTACAGTTATGAGGTATGTTCTTTTGTTATGTATAATAAAATTGTCCTTTTTGTATCGAGGATAGATCATTTGCCCTCATATAATAAAACAGATGAAATTATAAATCACTTAGTGGTGTCCCTCGTGAATTTAAGGCAGAACAGTTGTCTATATATAGTAACGCAAATGAAATTATTCGTTATTTTCAGTCTGCAAACATGTAAGGTAATCAAAAAGTGATTCACAAAATTGTGTCCCTGGCAGATTGTGCATAGAATAATTGTCCATGTGTCATAATACAGATGATAATCTTTGTCACAAAGTTATATTTGATTTACATTTTGGACAGAAGCATCGTATGTTTGCAGTAACACAAATAGAAATATTATTCAGAAAGTTGTACTTTACTTATCATTAGTGACAAATTCTATTTTTCATAAGGTTATACCCTTTTCAAATTTTGAATAGAACAATCATTATCAGCTTTCCGTAGCTATTTTAATAATTATTTCAGATACGAAAATATTTCAATATTTCTATTAGGTTGGAGGACTGGCATATATATTGTCATGTCCTTTAAAAATAACTTTGTGATTTTACTGCGTGATGTGTTACTGAGCAGATGGTGTGCTTAATCAGATTACTGTAATCCAAAGAAAAATTTAACAGCCTAGTCTGGAAAACCAGTAAGTAATGCCTAGAATGAAATCAATACATCTCAAATTTACTCAGTCTCATGAGCACAAAGTTCTATGACCCTGTGCAATAAATGGTAAAATTCCTTATGCAAATAAACAATGAAATACATTTTCATTATCTCTTGAGTCGCAATGGATGTAAACTTGGTATTCTGTTCTCTCAACAGTAGGCATACAAAATATTCAATCTTGGCTCAGCAAAGTGAATTGGCAGCCATAAAGTAGCTTCATACAAAGCATGTTACATGACATGGTAGAGGATGAGGTACTGATAACAGGATATTCTAAAGCCGGCCACGGTGGTCTAGCGGTTCTAGGCATGCAGTCCGGAACTGCCCAACTGCTACGGTCGCAGGTTCAAATCCTGCCTCGGGCATGGATGTGTGTGATGTCCTTAGGTTAGGTAGGTTTAAGTAGTTCTAAGTTCTAGGGGACTTATGACTGCAGATGTTAAGTCCCATAGTGCTCAGAGCCATTTGAACCATTTTTTGATATTCTAAGACTGACAACTTAAGTCCGAAACGTTTATTCAAAACAAAGTTTCTTCTTCACAAAATGTAATATGAAACATTGTACATTAACTTCAAAATCAGTGAACTTGTCAACTGTTCTACAATTCCTGCTTACTTATGTAGTTAACGATACTTGGATTGTTACATGGAAAATGGTCTAACATTGTTTGACAAAATAGATTAAAAAATTCAGTTTGTCTCTATCAGGTTTACAAAACACATAAAATATTACAAATTGGGTATACCTAATCAACATATACATTAAAGCTGAGGGAAGATACTTGACTCCTACATTCAAGGGACAGTACTGTTAGAATTAGGAAAATTACTGCATACTTAAAACTAAAGGTTCAGATGGTACCTGGCACCAAATTTACCAACACCCAACGTTGGTTGTTCTCAGTATATCAGTACTGTGATGATGATCATCATCACTACATTTGAAACTGAAGATTCTTCATCGATCCATATTGTGCATAGCCACACTGAATATGAATGCTGATATCCAATAGCTCCAATTCCTTTATCAGAGGGAGGAAATTGGATGATGGAAGGTGGTAAGCAATAAAACTGGCAAGGTAGTGGAACATATCCTAATAAATGTAGAAAAATTTCCACATTCATTAGGATTTTCCTTCTCACTGGACATCAAAAGTCTGACATCATTTGGCAAAACAGACTGCAAAATACAATTACCTTATATGAGGTATACAAAATACACAAAATATCACAAATCGTGTTTACCTAATCAATTTATACATTAAATCTGATGGAAGATACTTGGTTACTACATTCAAGGGATGATACCGTTAGAATTTGCAATATCGACTTTGCATTGCTGCATACTGAAAACTAAATATACAAAATTTCATTGCTTTACAAAACTGTATTATGTTTCGTCCATAGTTCAACAGCTAAATTCTCAGATTTGGCCACTAGCTTAAAGTCTTAAAACCTACTTTTAACAGAGTGCAAGCCATTGCTACTGCACTCATTGCACCCCTACTGACAATCGATTCTGTCACTCCGGCAACATCTTTGGTTCACTGGCGTCAAAGATACAATCTCTTTTACATGTGTTAACCATTACATGTCATTTTCTATGAAATGTAATACAAAATAGGGTTCCACAGACAAGTGAACCTCACACAATATATATATAATTGTAATAACCTCTTTAATTTCTTGTGTGTTAAGGAATGTGGTTCCTCACAATATTTAAAGCGATAAATTATTTAAAAACAAATGCCTTAACAACTAACAAAGTAGGGAATTATTTCATTGGTAAACAGTGAGAACCTGACATTGACTTGTAGACAGGGTGTACATAAAGTCCGGGAACACTTTCTATTATTTATTGCACAAGAACTAAACATTGCATAAATGTCATACATATTGCATTTTGAAGAGAAACTCCGAAATGTTTTTTTTTCCAAACACTCGCTATGTGATCCACGAGTGACCTGGCAGACATCAGTCCGGTAGTCAAATTCTTGCCATACACATCCCAGCATGGCATCGTCGACTGTAGCAGTCGCTTCCTGTCTTATCTCCCAGAGCTCTGCTACATCACGTGGGGTAGAGGTGGTACGTACACCAGATCTGTAATGTGTCCCCACAGAAAAATAATCACATGAAGTGAGATCTGGTGATCGAGGAGGCCATTTCATGAAACAGCTGTCCTCTTCTGTAGCATGGACAATCCATCGATGCTCCATGTTTAGGTACCCAAGAACTTCAGGATGAAAATGGGGTGGAGCCCCAGCCTGCTGAAAGATGAATGGAGAGGCCGATTGCATTTGAGGCAGCATCCATTGATGCAATTTCTCCAAGTAGGAATATCCGGTGACAGGTTTCTCAGCGAAGAAGAATGGTCCATACAGTTTTTGACGTGATAAGGCACAAAAAATATTTATCTTTGGAATCACGTTCAAATTCAATCATTTGTGAGGATACTTTGTACCCCAGATTCGACAAATATGCCTGTTCACTTTCCCATTCGTGTGAAGAGTCGCTTCGTTGCTAAGAATTAAGCAATCAACAATGTCATTCCCATCCTCATTCAGTTGATGCAACCACGAACAAAACTCAAAACGCTTGTCTCAGTCGTCGTCATTGAACTTCTGCACCAGCTCCAGTTTGAATGGTTTCATAGACAGCTTCTGTCGCAGGACTTTCCATACTAACATTGGAGCCATTTCGAGTTCACGGGATGCACGACGAACCAATTTCTGTGGACTCCTTATGAATGTCTTTCGCTTGTGCTGCACATTCACTTCACTCACACTGGGACGTCCGCTTCCCCTTGATGGGCACAAGCAATTCGTCGTAACGAATTTGTTGTGCCCATGGTGAATGGCCTTTCTTGTTGTGGGCTTCTTACCGTACTTTTACTAAACGTGCGTTGAACAGCTGTAGCGCACTTGTCTTTGCCGAACTCCAACACACAAAAAGTTCACTCCACACCTGAACTCGCCATGTTTGCGACAAACGCTGACTATAAGCAAATTATCAAACTACGCTGTGGTGGTGTGTATGAAAAATACTTTCAGTGTTTCTCTTCAAAATGACACATTTATGATATCTGTATAATGTTTGGTTCTTGAGCAATAAATAATTGAAAGTGTTCCCATACTTTATGTACAAACTGTATAGATAAGACATACAGAACGCGATTTTTCTCATAAGAACACATTTGCACACGTAGACAAGAGTGGTCTAATATGCCCAACTCATAGATATTTGAGTAAGGTATAGTTCAAAATTTTTTAAATTTCTTTTTTTCTGAGCTGTGAAACAAGTCAATGCATTTCAAAAATGTAATAGACAACGTGAATACAATCTCTATTTCTTCATGTCTCAACAACAACGATGAAATTCTTTTACTTTATCTTATGTGAAAAAATCAAATAAATGAAGTAATCAGAATTTCATAAAATGTTGGGGTGTAATATTTGGCACTAACTTTCCGTCAGTTAAACATAGAAACTTACAATTAACCTAAAATTTTCATAGTAATTTACTTCTTCAGCCAGCTTATACAAAATCAGTATAGTGTACAAAGCAATATGGCAATTGGCATAAAATATTCCTACTTCACTATTAATACAAAATTCTTCAAATAATCTCACCATACTATTAGACGTCTAATATGAAGAATCTAGGCTCACTGCTTTTATTTCAATTACATTGTAACCATGAACTGTTTTAGATTTTTTTCCAACAGTAACAATCCTCCATTCAATACCCCATTTCTACTTATGTTCACTTATAGATTTAATATGTGAAACAGATTCAAAGTTTGTCATCATGTGCTATATTTTTATTGTCAGTTACTACATTATATTCAGTGCTTCACACACATTATCCTAATTACTTACTCGTATCAAAAATATGTCATCATAACAAAATTGTCAAGTACCACTAATAGATCAGACTCATCGAAAGCATCTCATGAAAATCATCAAGGTATTGACATTTTGACTATTCAAAATATTGCTTCAACAGGTGGTGTAAAGCCACATGTTGTCCTTTTCCAGACTCATAAAATGTTACTGTCACAAATAAGCGTAAAAAATATCACAAATTTGAACACCTGTAAACCCCACCTCATCATAGCCTTTACATCATCATAATCATCATGAATGTTTCAGAATTCATCATAAAAACTTCAGCATCTCGGATAAACTTCGAAAATCATATCGTAGTACGATCAATAATGCAAAATACATCGCCACAGCTCCTATATAATGCCTTCATTGTCATCATAATATCGTTACTGTAAAGATGGTTTGCACGTAATTCACATACCTCACCTATCAGAACACATACTTTGAAGCAAGAAACATATTACGCAACTACAGATCCTTCAAACATCTCACAGTGTTCATTTACTTGCTTTAATGATCTGATAAACTCCTTCTCATCTGAACTTACCTCTCACAATGACATAATTATAGACACAGAGCTACTTATATCGCCAAAAATATAACCTCAATATTTTTCTCTAATGCTTCAGATGTTTTCATGTTACTAATAACAGCTGACTATAGTCAGAAGGAAACACGAAAAGAAGTTTGAAATCAGATTTCCCATTATGCGTAAAACCAAATTTCTTTTCCAAATTGTACCAAGTCCTCTAAAACAGCAATAATTTATATCCATTTACTTTTAGGTATTTCAGCACAGCAGCAATACAACATACTACACCTTTGTTTAAATAATCTCGATCAGATGTAACTAGTGTTAGAAAATAGACATGTAACCTCCCAGTAGCAGCTTTTGTTCATATAGAGTTCATTAACTTGAGACAGAGTAAAAATTCAAAATTCTACAAATTTTATTTTATCTTCATAAAATTTTCTACATACAATAAAAACATTTACTTCCAGTAACCAAGTAACTATTCAGTTTCAGAATATGCAATTTCAAAGCTGACACTGTGAGATTATTTGTATTTTATGATATGTAAACAGCTATAAAATAATTGCTATACAGAAAGAAGAAGGCAGAATGATAAGAGAGGATATTTGTGAACTGACGGTCTCTTCACTAAAGTTCATCAGCTACTACCCAGTAATCGTCTGCCTCAAAGAATGTCGTTATTTCACAATCAAACCTCAGTTTTACTTCTCACTGATCAATAACTTCACCACATCTTGGCAGAAGCAACACCTAAACTTCTTTTTGCTCTAACTGGGTTTTCTTTAAATCTGTACCTAAACTTATTACTAGCAATGTTAACAGAATACCCATCTGCCAGCAGGTGTGGCCGTGCGGTTCTAGGTGCATCAGTCTGGAACCGCATGACCGCTACGGCCGCAGGTTCGAATCCTGCCTCGGGCATGGATGTGTGTGATGTCCTTAGGTTAGTTAGGTTTACGTAGTTCTAAGTTCTAGGGGACTGATGACCACAGATGTTAAGTCCCATAGTGCTCAGAGCCATTTGAACCATACCCATCTAAACTATCCTCCTTTCAATACCGCATTTCTACTTATGTTCAGTTATAAATTTAATATGTCAGACAGATTCAAAGTTTAGCATCATGTGATATATCTTGTCACATTCCAACTTGTAAGTTTATCGAGTTATCTTGAACCTCAAATTCTTACAAAAATCGAACACAGGCAAAGTCTCATTATTGTGAATATCAGCCATCAGAAAAGTAAAGTTGTAATTAGTTTTACAGATACTCTCAATATATAGCTCTACTTTTACTTCATATTTAGTTTGATAAGTTTTCTGGCAACAATTTTATAAGTGTGCTATGAAGTTTCACTGTTATGTGCCATATGTACCTTTACTATTGATAAAGTTTTGTCTCCACAAGTTTCCTTCACAGTAACAATACTACAAGTTGCGTCATCTGAGTTTTTCTCTTCAATAACACGACTGATATTACTGTCGGTGTCATATACCTTGCTATCTGAAAAGAATTTTACTTCTGTGAATTGGTTATTTACTTTAGGTTTTAGTCCATATTTTAAAATATCGCTTTGGGACATCATTGTAGATTTTATTTCCCTTAACTGGTCTAAAATCGCTCTCAACGAATCGTCTTGGTTAGATTTTCCTCCATTTTCCCAATTCTCTATATTCTGACGCACATCTGGCACGACACACTCTGCTTCAATCACAGATCTTTCGGTTTACATCATATCTGATACTTTCAAAAAACAATAAGACGAAAAACACGAATTTTAAAATTTCTTTTGTACTTATCTTGTCTCTCCTTTCGAAGCCCAGATAGACGATCTTCTGTCTGTACTTACACGTTCATTTACCCGTAGCATTTCATAGACATTTCAGTCGTTTGAATCCGTGTCTAGCAAAGTATTTTCTTTCGTAGTTCCAGTGAAAAATAATTTTTCCATAATAATATGATTCTAAGAAATGAAACTGGTATTAATGCTTCAGTCAAAAACCTTCACGCCTGTCTAGATTTCCACTTATATGAAATAAGACTTAGATGTGTTGTTACAGTCTTACTGCATTCTAGTATCACACGCTAATGAGCGGGGACGCTGCAGTTCGATTTACCTTTGCTTGAATATCCTCTTTGAGTCATATATTAGCGGTCAGCTCTTTGCTTCCAACCAGAGGGTATGATGGAGGGGAGCGGGTGCTCAGTAGCGATTGCTTAGTGAGCGACCCGAAGAAAACACAAATTTCGATGGCGTTCGTTCAGAAGGTTTGACTTCTGGAGCGCTCCTATCGGTAACTGCACACTTGCTACGTACTTAAGTGGCAAACGTATGGAGTAAGTCTGTATTTCAGAGAGGGCTCGCTGGGCTGGGTCATAGCGAACGGAAACTTCTAATGCACTCTTTGCGAGTAGCTACAGCTGTGGTAATATGATAGTGCGATGGTGACCTGTCACGTGATCTCGTGGATCTGGATTAATTTGTCTGCTCGTAGCGTAGACTTCCTTTGTTTAATGGTGAACTCTGATAGATTTTCTTGTGAAATTGTTATTTTTATAGGGAAACGTACCAGCCTCTCGTTGTCTGCCACCATGAGGGATTTTTTACAAACTTTTATTTTTAATTATTTTTGAAAAAGCATGAAGTTATTCCGGAAACGTGTTGAGAATATTTATCTGGGCTCTCATGAAATTTGTCTTGATACTTGTGGAGTAATTAAATAGTGCTGAGTGCAGGAAAATTTCATGACTGAGATTGTCACAGTTGTTAAATAATTACTTAGTATTGTAACACACTTATTGGAGCAGGTGAAAGATTTAAATGGATATTTTGAGTTAGTGCCTTAATCAGCACGTTAGTTGCTAAAATCCAAGTGGTTCCTTTAAACTGAGTGTATACATTTGTCCTGAGCCTAAGCTCATATTTCTTTCATGTATTTCTGGTAGCACAATAATTGTTTTTGTAAATCATACACGTTATAGAGATGGCTGACGAGAACTATGTATTTAATGGATTAGTGGTTCCTTGTTATCAACTACACGTAATTATTCCGTTCCCTGATGTCAGTAGCTAGATCCACTGGTTGTGGGTGTGATGCTTGAATCAGTAATTACTATAATTCTTGAGACAACGTGCAGCCTTACTGATGTGTGAGACTTAATTGACTCAGAACGCAGTTCATCTAATAAAATGCTGTGTAAGCTGTCGACTGTATTTTAACATTGTGGGTGTCATGCAAATACAGTTTGATTACTAGCATATGTTGTCATGGTAAGAACTAATAGGACTGTAGCTTCAGCAGTTTACTGGAGCTTAAAGGTAACAGCGTTTCAAGCTTTGCATGAAAGTTGTGACTGAGTTTCCTTCTGTATTGCTTTTTCCTTTCAGTCCATTCTGGACCTGCTCAATAAAGATTCCGTTTACTCACTGGGCAATTTTATCTTTGATACTTGTGATTAAAGTATTATACATTTCTCAATCCATCGCCTCATGGCTCCATCTCCTAGTTCCTGGCTACTGCCCCTTTTCAGTGGTAACAGTTGGCGTGGTTTTGAGAGGTGCTGACTTGTGCTAAGGTAGAAAACTGTTAATACTGTGGATACTGTTCTGATTACAATATTTCAGACTATACATGGAGACCATAATGGCTCAGAGGCGAGCATTGGGTATGTATTACTTAAATAAGTGGATAAATACTGTGGATACTGTTCTGATTATAATATTTCAGACTATACATGGAGACCATAATGGCTCAGAGGCGAGCATTGGGGATTTATTAGTTAAATAAGTCGCAGTTGCAATAAGATTGGGCAATTAGAAGCTTGCTTCCAGACGGAAGGGTGGCTGAATTTGGCCAAAGGTTGCGTAGCGAAGTCTATCAACCATTGAAAGAAACAACAGCTACTGTTTACCAGATGAGTGAAGCTTGCTCTGCTTATGAGAGTTAGCCCTCTGGTGAGAGTGCGAGTGTGGAATTGTTGCAATACGGCGTTCTCACTCGGGCGCAAGTTCTTCGAATCCAAACTCAAGTGTCTCATCGAGTTTACCATAAACAAGATTTATAAAAATTTGATACGCATTCTAATTTAAAGCATCATGAGGAAAAACGGCGAGAGTATAGTATTCAATTACAGCTGCATACGAATTTACTGCTAAATACTAACACGGATTCTTTACAGACGAATGGAAAAACTAGTAGAAACCGACCTCGGGGAAGATCACTTTGGACTCCGTAGAAATATAGGAACACGTGAGGCTATTTACAATTTGTACAGAAACCAGATGACAGTTATAAGAGTCGAGGGACACGAAAGGGAAGCAGTTGTTGGGAATGGAGTGAGGCAGGGTTGTAGCCTCTCCCCGATGTTATTCAATCTGTACATTGAGCAAGCAGTGAAGGAAACAAAAGAAAAATTTGGAGTAGGTATTAAAATCCATAGAGAAGAAATAAAAACTTTGAGGTTCGCCGATGTCATTGTAATTCTGTCAGAGACAGCAAAGGACTTGGAAGAACAGTTGAAGGAATGGATAGTGTCTGAAAGGAGGATATGAGATGAACATCAACAAAATCAAAACGAGGATAATGGAATGTAGTCGAATGATATCGGGTGACGCTGAGGGAATTAGATTAGGAAGTGAGACTCTTAAAGTTGTAAAGGAGGTTTACTATTTGGGAGGCAAAATAACTGATGATGGTCGAAGTAGAGAGGATATAAAACGTGGACTGGCAATGGCAAGGAAAGCGTTTCTGAGGAAGAGAAATTTGTTAACATCGAGTGTAGATTTAAGTGTCAGGAAGTCGTTTCTGAAAGCATTTGTATGGAGTGTAGCCATCTATGGAAGTGAAACTTGGACGATAAATAGTTTGGACAAGACGATAATTGAAGCTTTTGTAATGTGATGCTACAGAAGAATGCTGAAGATTAGGTGGATAGATAACATAACTAATGAGGAGGTATTGAATAGGATTGGGGAGAAGAGAAGTTTGTGGCACAACTTGACTAGAAGAAGGGATCGGATGGTAGGACATGTTCTGAGGCATCAAGGGATCACCAATTTAGTATTGGAGGGCAGCGTGGAGGGTAATAATCGTAGAGGGAGACCAAGAGAGGAATACACTAAGCAGATTCAGAAGGAAGTAGGTTGCAGTAGTTATTGTGAGATGAAGAAGGTTGCACAGGATAGAGTAGCATGGAGAGCTGCATCAAACCAGTCTCAGGACTGAAGACCACAACAACAACAACTTCAGACTCTTTTTACTGTTACTGAAATTCTTTTATGTTGTTGTAATTATTCTGAATGTTCAACTTGGAATCAAGATTGGTGCAAGCTTGAATTACTGGGTAGCTTATTGGTTACCATCTTTAATATTTGCAGTTATGGTTCATTGAAAATTAAGTAACTAGCAAAACTGTGAATTTGTGTATAGAGATTGTAGTACTTAAACTACCTAAATGTCGGTAGGTGATTATTTTTTCACCAACAGATTGAAATATGAAGATGTTCCAGTATTCTGGCAGCTCTTTGTAACCAAACCCAGCGACTCCTAATGCGACCAGAAAATTTCACAGGGGCACAAATTGATTTGAAACTATCCTTTTCTAGCAAAATTAACGTTACTTGAACTTCTGACGATGTTACATTGTTCTGATATTCTCAAAATGACGTGATCCTTTGACCTTAAAAAGTGAAGCAGTAGGGAACAAGAGGAGAGAGTGGTAATGTGCTGGGTCAGAAAATCTGAATTAAGTGTAACAAAATTTATTTACAGAAACTCATAACGCAGCGTTACACAAGACATAAATATCAAATTTTTGTCGAAACTTTTACCAGAATGACAATGCACTTTAATCGACTAAAACTCTGCCGATCAAGACTTGCAAGGTATGCACAACTGTTTCAACCTATTCAGAATTTGTTATATCTGCCAATTGCCCAACAAACAGGAAATTTCAAGGAATTACTAGACTGCATGAGTAAGATTAGACAAGTGATTACCATAACAGCCAGGGGCCCATTGAGAAAACACAAAGCTCAACTGATCACATAAAACGTTCAAGTTAATCAAATTAATTCTTGTTTAAAAAAATAATCCGCCACATTAAATTCTAAAGTAGATCGGTAAAGTTGTTGGTGGAATAATTATTCAATCAAGTGACGACATAAATTTTCAAATATAGCCAAAAAATGCATTGAACTATACAGACACTGTCTCATGCAGATACTGCACTAATTTATTTCATGCCGAAGACAACACAATCAGTAGAGAAAAATAAATAAATCCCTCTATAAGTGCGAATGACATAACTGAGCAAATGTGTTGGGCAGCAGACAGTGGGACACACGAATATTTGGGTCGGTCTAGAAAGCATGCCCGGACAGGCGAATAGTTAAGTTGACCGTTTCGCGACATGTGAGAAATCCGCTTTCGAGTCTCTGTCTGGCACAAATTTTCATATGTTTCCAATAAATTTTATACCTATGGTGGTATTGTATTTGAAATTTACGAATACATTTCGTGATTAATAATGTTACCGATCTACAGTAGTTCCTGTTCTTTCAGTCGTGTATGCATATCAGAAGGAACAATACATCTAACTATACAGACATTGTAAAATATAGCACTGAACTACCATATTAGTTTGATGCATAAGTTTGTAGAGTTTTCCGTAATTGCAATAAACAAAACGGATACAAATAACAGACTTTAGTCATCAACAATATAGTCTCGTTAACTAGTCTGCCAACGCTGGGCTAACTTTTCGATTCCGCGACTTTAAAATTCATGGAACTGGAGCGTAGAGCTTGTCAAACCTTGCTAAGAGCCCAATTTCATCTGGAAAAGAAATTTTTGGGAGGTTTTTCGACAGAGAACGGAAAACATGATATTCTGAAGGCGCAAGATCAGGCGAATAACGTGAGTGCGGAATGACTTCCCAAACAAAGTCCTGTACAGTAATTTTTGTCAGTCTAGCAGAATGCAGGAGGGTCTTATCGTGGAGTAGCATCACTTCTCGCAGTCTTCCTAGTCGTTGTTCTTGGACTGCGTCTGCAAGACGTCTCACTTTTTAAGAATGTCAGTTACGATGGTTACACCTCGGCGAAACAAGTCATAGTACATCACACCTCGCTGTTCCACCATATGCATAACATTATGGGAGTTCCAGTATCGTTTGGGCTCAAGCACAACTTTCTTTTCCTTAGAATAAACATCTGATTTATCGTCACCAGTAACGATACAGGACAGGAATGGTCGATGTTTTTCACGAGCCAGTTGACGCGGAGATGCTCATATGACCACCCTCTGATTTTTGTGACTCTTGCTTACAGCATACGGTACCCACACATCGATTTCTGAACCTTCCCTATTGCGTGCAGATGTCGCACGTTGGTGGAATGATCACAGTTCATCACACTGGCCAGTTTTCGAGTACAGTGACGTGGATCGTTGTGGATTAATGCGTTTAAACAATGTTCATCAAGCTTCGAAGATCCTCCTCGCAATGGATAGTCACGAATGTCGAAACGATCCTCCTTATTAAGAGAAAACCATTTTTTTGCCATTCTCTGTCCTATTCCATCATCACCTTTCACAGCGCAAATGTTTCTGGTTACCTCCGCGGCTGTCACAACCCAACCGAACTGAAACATAAGAATATATCGGAAATGATACAATTTCCTAAATTGGAACACCAGTTTCTAACATCCACGATTCCACCAACTATCTCCAGATAATAAAATGGCAATATAGAATCTCGAAGGAAGGAATTTACGGGGGCTCAGCGCCGAGGTTATCAGCGAATATGTAAACTCAGATAACAAAAAATTGGAAAATGATCATCGATAAATAAACCCATAACAACAGCAATACGAACACGCAAAAGATAAACGGGACTGACTTTTGTAACAACCACATACGGTGTAGTGCACTGCAAAATTAGTTGAAATGGGGCGGTAGCCAGAAACGAGAGGGCGGAGAGGCGAGGGCCTAGATTAGCAAATAAACGTACAATAGTTTAAAACGCATTTATTACCGATAAAATTTCCCAGAGAATAAGCAGAATCTTTATCATAACTTTAACTGATCACGTCCCCAATGGACTTAAATAAACATTACAGAAGGAAGCTTAATCTTAATTTCTCCTTTAAACCATTTCAATTAACTGAGAACTCTAGTAAATTGCTGGGGCTACAACCCAAACGCTTCTTACTGTGACAAAATTTACTAGCAATCAAAGTACATTTGCAAGACACCAACAAAGTTTTAAAAAAAACTGTTAAAGTTTACTTAGCACTCCATTACATGACCTACATTCTGAGTCACTTAACTGTCACATCAGTAACGCTGCACGTTGTCTGAAGAATTACAGTAAAGATAAACTCAGGCCAAACCAGCGGGCGTAGCTACTGGAATCAGGTGACGCAATAACTACTCGCAGCGATAACAATGGAACACTGAGCCATGACATACATAATTCCCATCAGCCCTCAGTACAAGCTCTAGGATTTACAAACACAGTTATTGAGCTACTTGAAACACGTGAAAGAACTAGAAAAACAAATAAACACACACACACACACACACTCACACAGAGTAAAGGAACCTATTCATATTTCCATAAATGAACAAAATATATCTAGTGGGACTTATTTAACGCTTAGTGGCCATCGTGCTGATTGAGGAACCGACGCACAATTTCAACTTAAATGTTTCAACAGTACCTGCCAGGAGCTTACACAACTAGGTAATTATTTAACCACTGTGAAAAACTAGTCACCAGACTTGCCCAAGCTCAGCACACTTTACTTACTTCAGAAGTATCAGGACAAATTTTATCAGAGGCCAATACACTCAACTTGTTTCCGGAATCTCTTCCTTTTAATAAACCTCATGGTAATGGACCCGGAGAGTGCGATAAGGCTAGTAGGTTTCACAAGAAAAATAATTTCGCAAAGAAATTTGTCAGAGCTCGTCATTAAGCAAAGGAAGTCTCCATAACAAGCGCAAAAATTCAGCCTGATACACAGGGTGTTCATGGTTCAGGTGAAAAGTCGTCGTGGCACTACCGTATCGCAACAGCCGTAGCTCCTCCAAAGGCGTAAAGTAGAAGTTTTCGTCAGCTATGCTTCAGGCCAGCGAGCGAGCCCTCCTTGACAAACTTCAAAACACGGCATGAAGACAGGCGTGCTCCAGCCGTTCACATCAGAGCTGAAGCAGCCTCAATGAACATCATTACGCCATTTTACATCGGTTTTCGCTCCTCATCAGTCACCAAGCGAGCTCTACTGAGCATCCTCTCCCTTACGTCAGAGAAAAGGCAAATCAAATTGCAGTGCCACTATACTCCTCCCCTTAAAGAAAACCAACGGGGTAAGAACGAAGATTCAATTCCCCCACCGGCCTCCCATCAGCCTGATTTCCCGGCACCTTGCGCTCGCTCAAGTGAACTCGTATTTGCTTATTAGTACTACGCACTTACACTGAAACGCCAAAGAAAGTGATATAGGCATGTGTACTTAAATATAGAGATATGTAAACATGCAGAATATGGCGCTGCCGTCGGCAACGCCTATATAAGAAAAGTGCCCGGCGCGTTGTTAGTTAGGATACTGCTGCTACAATGGCAAGTTATCAAAACTGAAGTGAGTTTGAAAGTGAGGCGCACGAGCGATGGGACACAGCATCTGCGAGGTAGCGATGAAGTGGGGATGATCTCTTAAGAACATTTCACAAGAGTATCGTGAACATCAGTAATCCGGTAAAACATCAAACATCCGACATCGCTGCGGCCTGAGAAACATCCTGCAAGAATAATACCAACGACGGCTGAAGATAATCTGCAGAAGTGCAACCCTTCCGCTGCCAATTTCAATGCAGGGCCATTAACAAGTGTCAGCGTGAGAACCATTCAACGAAGCATCATCGATATGAACTTTCGGAGCCAAAGGGCCACTCGTGTACCTTATTTGGCTGCACGACGCAAAGCTTTACACCTCGCCTGGGCCCGTCAACACCGACTTTGGACCGTCGATGGCTGGAAACATGTTGCCTGGTGCGACGAGTCTCAATTCAAATTCTATTGACGTGAACGGGTATGAAGAAGACATCCTCATGAATTCGTGGACCCTGCATGTTAGCAGGAGACTGTTGAAGCTGATGGATGCTCTGTAATGGTGTGGGGTGTGTGTAGTTGGAGTGGTACGGGACCCGAGATACGTCTAGATACGACTTTGACAGGTGACAGGTAAGTAAGCATCCTGTCTAATCACCTGCATCCGTTCATATCCATTGTGCATTACGACGGACTTGGGCAATTCCGGTAGGACAATACAAGACCCCCCCCCCTCCCCCGCCCGTAGTTGCTACAGAGTGACTCCAGGAACTCTCATCTGACTTTAAACACTTCCACTGACCACCAAACTCCCTAGACATAAACATTATTGAGCGTATCTGGGATATCTTGCAACGTGCTGTTGGAAAGAAATCTCCGCCTCTTCATACTCTAACGGATTTTTGGACAGCCCTGAAGAATTCATGGTGTCGGTTCCCTCCGGCACTACTTCACACATTAGTCGAGTCCATTCCACGTTGTATTGCGGCACTTCTGTGTCCTTGAGGGGGGCATACACGATATTAGGCAGGTGTGCCAGTTTTTTTGCCTCTTCAATGTAGATCAAATATCTAACTGGAGATAACTGTTTAATCGCCTCATGAACCCAGGAACTGTTGTAACATTTTAATGGTTAACTTTTGTGGCCCTTTACTTGGGGCCCAAAACTTTATCATATACGCCTCCTCGCCTATCTTCTAGACAACTAGACTCCTGCCCTTATCTTATCGCTCTGTCTCCCTCCGGTGCACCATACGAAATTTTTCCTCTCGGCTTCCCAACTTCTTGGCATGGCATCGGGATTATTAGCCTCTGATAACAGAGAATTTACTGACCGCAAAATGGATAGAGGGGAACTGAAAGGAAAGGTGAACATCAATTTACTAGCTGTTGTGTCTTTGCTCTCATGTTCTGCCACTCTGAACACGTGGTGAATCGAGTCACGAATTCCCATCTGTTGGCAAGTTTCCATTATACATAATCAAAGTCCGCAGCTCGTGGTCGTGCGATAGCGTTCTCGCTTCCCACGCCCGGGTTCCCGGGTTCGATTCCCGGCGGGGTCAGGGATTTTCTCTGCCTCGTGATGACTGGGTGTTGTGTGATGTCCTTAGGTTAATTAGGTTTAAGTAATTCTAAGTTCTAGGGGACTGATGGCCATAGATGTTAAGTCCCATAGTGTTCAGAGCCATTTGAACCATAATCAAAGCTTAATGTCTCATTCAGCCTTTCAGCAAACGACGGCTGTGGCTGATACGGTATGGCGGTAATATGTGAGATTACCCTCCCGAAACAAAATCTTTCATCTCTCTGGATACAAATGCTCGCGCGTTATCACCAACAAGAGTTTTGGAATCTCCGAAGGAAGCGAATATCAATTTTCGTGGTTACAGCAGCCATTGTACACTTTGTCGCAGCCAATGAAATAAACCTCATGAAGACAACGACAACCATCGCATAGCGAATTCCTAGCCTGAACAAGGCAGAGGGTCAAATAGTTAATGAAAATTTCATCTAGAGGGTTTTCGGTCCCATTCGAACTAAGCTGACCGCTGCGAGAATTTGGATTTAACTTCGCCACCTTGGACTCTCGGCACATACTGACCAACTTTCTGGCATCACAATACAAGGTTATGGACCAAGTTAGGTGTTTTATTTTGCTTAAGGTCATATGTGTTCGCAATTATGAAAATACCTTAACACTGGAAGTGTAGGATCCGTTGGCAAATACCCGTTACTTTTGTCATCCAGGTGTGTTCTCTAACACAACAGCCTCTTCCTAAGTGAGTAGTCTGCTACCTCCCTTCCTTGTGTAATCTGTCGCCTAATTTAACCAAGGCTGCCATAAATTTTCTTGCAAATCTCCAAAAACCTTCGAAATTTCTCCCAAAATCATCGAGACATACTTAATCTTCTACCACCTGCAGGACACTCAACATTTCAGGTTCTTCGTTTCCCTCCTTCAATAATTAGAACATACGACTAAGTGAATCATGGTAGTATTTTCCGTGTCTTTAGTACGCTCCACCTGAAAACTAAACACCGATATTTTCACGGCCCATCTGGCGAGCCTCCTTATTTTTGTGGGAAGAGCTAATATCAAGGTAGGCGCCTGATTATCTAAATTCAACTCTTTCTGTTCCAAGTAAAACCTGAATATTTTCAGAGCGACAAGAGCCTTGAGCTCATGTACAAATTACTTCTTTTAGACTGATGACAGTTCTCTCGCCTTCCTTTTCCTGCAACAATACGGCCACCACCCCTGAATTTGAGACATCGGTCTGTAACATAAATCCTCTTTCGAACTCGGGAACCACCAAAGGTGATGCACTGGCTAGGACGCTTTTCAGTGCTTCAAACTCACCCTGCTAACTCTCCGTCCATTTAAATAATACTCTTTTTCGAGAAATTAGATATGAATTTTCAAAGAAATGTTACCATAGCGATGACCCTTGCTATTGCCTTTTTATCCATAGGTGACCGAAAAGACCGGATTAAGCGGGTACACTCGGAGTCTACCCTGATACATTCAACTGACAAAATGTGCCCCAGGAAGGATATCTCCCTACGAGCCAACTCAACTTTCGCGGGCTTCTCAATGAAGCCTGCATTACCAAAGAACCTCAATACTTGGTGAATATGATACAGATGCTCGTCAAAGAAGGACGGTAAATAACAATGTCCTTCAAATAATTATAAACACAACTTTCAACTCACCCAGGACAGACTCCAACTATCTTGGCAGTAATAGAGCACCCCTTGCTAATCTCAAAGGTTCTAATCCGCATTAAAGGTTGTTATAGCCTTCTATTTTTCCGCCAAAGGCTCCTGATGATACCCCTCATTGAGGTCTAGGATGATAAAATATTTAGCGCCACCGAACCAAGAGAAACAATTACGTCGATCGAACGGATTCCATTCCGAACTTTTTATTTAGGAAATTGTAATTTACAGCAGGTCGATAACCCCTAACCCCAGACTTCTTAACTAAGAAAATTGGGGTCCTCTAAGGGAATACAGACGGCCTTCGGCCAATTACTGATGATTATACACTCATGGAAATTGAAATAAGAACACCGTGAATTCATTGTCCCAGGAAGAGGAAACTTTATTGACACATTCCTGGGGTCAGATACATCACATGATCACACTGACAGAACCACAGGCACATAGACACAGGCAACAGAGCATGCACAATGTCGGCACTAGTACAGTGTATATCCACCTTTCGCAGCAATGCAGGCTGCTATTCTCCCATGGAGACGATCGTAGACATGCTGGATGTAGTCCTGTGGAACGGCTTGCCATGCCATTTCCACCTGGCGCCTCAGTTGGACCAGCGTTCGTGCTGGACGTGCAGACCGCGTGAGACGACGCCTCATCCAGTCCCAAACAGGGACAGATCCGGAGATCTTGCTGGCCAGGGTAGTTGACTTACACCTTCTAGAGCACGTTGGGTGGCACGGGATACATGCGGACGTGCATTGTCCTGTTGGAACAGCAAGTTCCCTTGCCGGTCTAGGAATGGTAGAACGATGGGTTCGATGACGGTTTGGATGTACCGTGCACTATTCAGTGTCCCCTCGACGATCACCAGTGGTGTACGGCCAGTGTAGGAGATCGCTCCCCACACCATGATGCCGGGTGTTGGCCCTGTGTGCCTCGGTCGTATGCAGTCCTGATTGTGGCCCTCACCTGCACGGCGCCAACACGCATACGACCATCATTGGCACCAAGGCAGAAGCGACTCTCATCGCTGAAGACGACACGTCTCCATTCGTCCCTCCATTCACGCCTGTCGCGACACCACTGGAGGCGGGCTGCACGATGTTGGGGCGTGAGCGGAAGACGGCCTAACGGTGTGCGGGACCGTAGCCCAGCTTCATGGAGACGGTTGCGAATGGTCCTCGCCGATACCCCAGGAGCAACAGTGTCCCTAATTTGCTGGGAAGTGGCGGTGCGGTCCCCTACGGCACTGCGTAGGATCCTACGGTCTTGGCGTGCATCCGTGCGTCGCTGCGGTCCGGTCCCAGGTCGACGGGCACGTGCACCTTCCGCCGACCACTGGCGACAACATCGATGTACTGTGGAGACCTCACGCCCCACGTATTGAGCAATTCGGCGGTACGTCCACCCAGTCTCCCGCATGCCCACTATACGCCCTCGCTCAAAGTCCGTCAACTGCACATACGGTTCACGTCCACGCTGTCGCGGCATGCTACCAGTGTTAAAGACTGCGATGGAGCTCCGTATGCCACGGCAAACTGGCTGACACTGACGGCGGCGGTGCACAAATGCTGCGCAGCTAGCGCCATTCGACGGCCAACACCGCGGTTCCTGGTGTGTCCGCTGTGCCGTGCGTGTGATCATTGCTTGTACAGCCCTCTCGCAGTGTCCGGAGCAAGTATGGTGGGTCTGACACACCGGTGTCAATGTGTTCTTTTTTCCATTTCCAGCTGTTTATTTCTGATTTCCCGCATTTTGAGCGGAAAATTATCAGTAAATTTGATCTTAAATTTCGAATTATTATTTATTCCCAAGTTGTCCGTCAGAAACTCAGACAAACAGCTCACCTTCAACAAAGACTACTCCCGCTGCCTCTTGAAGTGCCCAAACTTGAACAAGGACTTCTCCCTTCACACTATTTATTTGTGCATCTGACCCATGATTACACAATCTAAATCTTTTCATGGGCTGAAACCTACACGACAAACTGTGATCCTTCTGATTAAGAATGCATCCTGTCTTGTGCAAAAAATCGCACCCCAACAAGCCCAGCGTATAAGACGTCTTCACACAGAAAGAAGTGATTAGCATTTAACGTCTCGTTGGCAATGAGGGCATTAGAGACGGAGCACGATCTCGGATTAGGTAAGGATGGAGAAGGAAAGCAGCCGTACTTTAGAAAGAAGCATCCCGGTATTTGCGTTATGTGATTTAGGATGGCCGGACTCTGGTCTGAACCGTCGTACTTCCAGATGGGAGTCCAGTGTCTAACCACAGCGCCACCCCACTCGGTCCCTTGAAGGACATTTAAATCATAGGATATGTAATCCGCTGGATGCAAAGCATAATTCTCAGTTTGCCAGCGACGGGCAACATTTCACCACTTACAGATCTGCGAAGCACAGTATCGTAAACTGAGTGGGTCAATTTACACACATAATGCAACCTCTTACACCATACAAAATCTCCTAGTGACACATTGCTCCCTGAATCAATTAACAGACAAACTAGTTCATAATTAAGACAACCACACTTGAATTGTGGAAACACGTGGTATACTGCTTTAACCTTATTGGCTTCCTTCTATAACCACGCACATTACTTGCCTGAGCTCCATAATTTTGGCGTCAGCTTTGCCGATCCCTTTCTCTTCGCTCCCTACAACCTCGCACTTAATGACCAGACCTGTTACACCTATAGTATAGTCTTTGTTCAATTCCTCCCCTCCTTTTTATCCCCGGTTGTGGAACTTGAACGCCGTTCAGTGACCTGCCCGTACACGGGCTATCGATATGTTACTTGTCACTAATTCTAATGGTTTCAATCTTCAACACCATTTTACCTAGATAAGTTCCATGTTTGTTAACAAACAATACGAGATCGATCTCCCAAGCGCATTCCTACTAGAATGTGCCTCACTACTGCTGACTCCGTCCGTTCTAAACACAGCGCCAAACCGCTGTTCCAATATCCTCAGTATAGTGCGCAAGTATTCCATTCGCATTTCGCCGTCTACATTAATACTGACTAGCCAATTCATCTCTTACCATACTTGACAAACCTTGCAACACAATTTTACGGAATTCACACAATGATTCCTGCTTATTTAAAACTTCACTAATTGCTCTTCTTAATTTCCCCTGAGCTAATGGATTCATAACTTGAAAAACTATACAGTCGGCGATGCTGAAGGCCTTGGCCTGTTCTTCTAATCGCAAGGGGAACCGCAAAACTTGCACTATTAGATCAATAATATCAATGGCTAAATTTCCAATCGTTTGTACCATTGAATACAATTGACTTGTGAGTTCCCTGGACATTTTCCACCTCTCATCACAAGTCATATCAAAACGATTCCTCCTTCACATTGACGGTCGTGCACAGAAACTGAACCCACTATCTGTTCTATACTGCCTCTAATCTAAGTAAATTCGTTGTTATTGTGGTCTCCAGTCCAGAGATTGGTTTGATGCAGCTCTACACGCTATTCTATCCCGTGCAATCTCAGATGAACTAATGCAACCTACATCCTTCTGAATATGCTTAGTGTATTCATCTCTTGGTCTCCCTCTACGATTTTTACCATCCGCGCTACCCTCCAATATTAAACTGGTGGTCCCTTGACGCCTCAGAACATGTCCTACTAACAAACCCTTCTACTCAAGTTGTGCCACCAATTCCTCTTCTCCCCAATTCTATTCAGCACCTCCTGATTAGTTACGTGAACCACCCATCTACTCTTCTGCAATCTTCTGTAGCACCAAATTTCGAAAACTTCTATTCTCTTCTTGTCTAAACTATTTATCGTCGATGTTTCACTTCCATGCATGGTTACACTCCATACATTCAGAAAAGACTTCCTGATACTTAAATCAATACGAGATGTTGACAAATTTCTCTTCTTCAGAAATGCTTTCCTTGGCATTGCAAGTCTTCATTTTATATCCTCATTAGTTCGATCATCATTAGTTAATTTGCTTCCCAAATAGCTAAACTCATTTACTACTTTAAGTGTCTCATTTCCTAGTCTAATTCCCTCAGCACCACCTGATTTAATTTTACTGTATTCCATTATTCTCATTTTGATTTTGTTGACGTTCATCTTATATCCTGGTTTCAAGACACTATCCCTTCCGTTCAACTGCTCTTCCAGGTCGTTTGCTGTCCCGACAGAATTACAATGCCATCGGCAAAACTCAAAGTTTTTATTTCTTCTCTATGGATTGTAATTCCTACTCCAAATTTTTCTTTTGTTTTCTTTACTGCTTGCTCAATATACAGATTGAATAACATCGGGGATAGGCTGCAACCCTGTCTCACTCCTTTCCCAATTACGTCTTGCCTTTCATGCCCCTCGATTTTTATAACCGCCATCTGGTTTCTGCTCAAATTGTAAATAGACTTAGCATTCCTGTATTTTACCCCTGCCACCTTCAGAATTTGAAAGAGAATATTCCAGTCAACATTGTCAAAAGTTTTCTCTAAGTCTACAAATGATAGAAACGTAGGTTTGCCTTTTCTTAATCTATCTTCTAAGATAATTCGTAGGGTCAGTATTGCCTCACGTGTTCCAACATTGCCACCCTCCAGGTCGGCTTCTACCAGTTTTTCCATTCGTCTGTAAATTCCCACCTTTTTTTCAGTTTCTTCAGTTTTAATGTACAGTTCATAACCAATAGATTTTGGTCAGAGTCCACATCTTCCCCTGGAAATGTCTGAAGTGTTAAAGCTAAATTACTCCTTCAGAGCTGGTGACCGAAAACTTGCGTAGAGTTATTATCTTTCACAGACGGAATGTTAAGATTACACCAGTCTACAGTTTATTCGCTGCTGTGCGGAGGATAAAGCCATCAGGTAGGCAGTACGGTCAACTGTCAGTAAAATATCGTTAGTAGAGTGCCGACATTATTGCAAATCGAGCCGCGTCACCCTCGTAGCCCTTTGGAGAAAGGTCCTTGAAAAAACATATTTCCCTAGGTCAGACATGGTTAAAAGTTAAATAAACATCTGTAGAGTGTGCAGAACAGTAATAGTTTTAAAGGTTAGAATAAATACCAGAGTTCAACTGAGCGACAGAAGCCGTCCGTTTTTCTGGGAGGAGACCGGGTGTCGAGTGGGACGATTTTTTTTACGCAAGGCAGCGGTCGCGCTGCACGCAATTCGACTGCGGCAAAAGGCCTGTTTTTACGTATCATAGAGCCGTCAAAACATTGGCTTTCCAGTAACTAAAAATCGTACTCTGAACGAAATTTAATATTTTTGAAACACAGTTAATATATTAGTTAATAATTACTATTTTTATATTTAAAAAGAAGTTATTGTTTATTCAGAAAACATTAAAAAGATAGATAACATGTGTACACCAAATTTTGAACAAATCGATTAAATGAGGAATCGGCAGGTTTGGTTACACGGAGCTGTAAGAATACTGTAACATCTTTATTTTGCAATCTGTTGGTGAAAATAGGTCTGCTACTGTCATTTCAGTAGTGTAAGTAGTGCTATGTCTATATATAAAAGGCATTATTCTGACTGAATGACTGCCTAACTCATCAATCCCCAGCCCAAACCGCTAAAGATAGAAACCTACAATTTGGAGAAGATGGGGATCTCTTATTGTAGGCGTCATTTAGCAAGAGATTTTTCGAAATTCTAACCCTAAGTGGATGAAATAGGAAATGAAAATTAGTTTTTGAAAAATGTTGCTATCAATGCATTTTGTGTTGGGTTTTTCGGTCAGAAGTAAAGAAATACGTGTGTCAACATGTTGGGAAAATTAACCCAATGGCTTGTAGTAGTGGGTGAAAGCCGTTTTAGAAAATGTATCCTTATTTAAGAAATACTAAAGTATCTTTAAACCTAGATCTATGAACGTAGGTATTTGACATCTCGGTTATAAGTAAAAAAAAAAAAAACACGTGTTTCGGTGTTTTTGGAAATCAGGCCCCTAATTGTGTGAAATAGGGGACGAGATTTTTTATGAAAGTATTTTATTATTAAAGTATTTTTAAAGGGAAATCTATGAAAATTTAAATTTGGAATTTCAATAAGATATAAAAAAATACTTGTTTCACGGCTTTCGGGAATTCAATCCTATCGGCGCAAGAACTATTGAAGCTAAGTCTATGAGAATTTGTAATTGGTTTCTTTGTTAGAAATGAAACACATACATATCACTGTTTTTGAAAATAGGGGGTAAAACGCTTTATGACTTTATTTCACTACGAAAGCATTTTTAAAGCTAAATCTTTGGAAACTGAAGTTTAGCGTCATGGTTAGGGATGAAAAAGTACATGTTACACTATTTTTAGAATTTCAGCCCTCTTGGGGATGAAATAAGGGTCAGACTGATTCACTGACTCATCATCGTCCAGCCCAAACTGCAGACAATAGCAACTCTAGCAACTTGAAGCGGGAGATGATGTGGTTTCTATACTGTAGGTATCGTTTAAGAAGGGATTATCCGAAAGTCCCTTCCTCCCCCCCACCCACCCCGTCTCCAAAAGCGGTAAAATATGAGATGAATGCATTTTAGAAAGTATGTTGCTGTTAATGGAATTTTTAAGCTGGAACTACGAAAACTATTATTTGGTTCTCAATCAGAAAACAAAAATCACGTGTGTCAGCAATTTTTGGAAATTCAGCTACAAAAAGGAAAAATCGTGGGCAATTTTTTTAAAATAAGTAATTACTAGGGAACTACTAAAAGATTTGTAAGACTATATCTATGGCAGTTGATATCCGACTTCTTAGTTAGAAATAAAAAAAAAAAATTACGTGTTTCGGCAGTTCCTTAAATTCACCCCTGAGTAAGTGCAACCGTGGATGAAAATTTTTAAGACAATACTTGGTTACATTAAAGAATTTTAAAGCTAAATTTATGAAAATTCGTATTTCACTTGTCAGTTGGATATAAGGAAATATTTCTTAGGGGCTCAAAGTTGCTATCGAAATATCTCCACAAGAACGCAAAATGCACGTTTATAAAAAATTTGGACTCCAGGTACCAGAATCGCTTTTTGGTCAGAAGTACATTCTGAAAGGAACGTGCTTATACGGTCTTCATTCGCCTGAAAGGCAAGGTCGTGCTATTTGCGAACAACTGAAAAATTCAATTGAATAAAAACAAAAAAATGTCTCTGAAGGCCTTAACAGTCTACGCGAGCGAACCAGTGGGCTCTAATCTAAGGTACTATTACTATAAATTGTGGGGCGGCCGTCTAGGAAGCGTCCTAAAATCGATGTTGATAGTACAGAATTCTTTTGTGTGTTTTCAGCTGTTAAAAGTCTAATATGTGCTGTTGTAAAAAAGCCAGTCATATCCAAACATAATGTACCGTTGTTTTAAGATTAGATTTTGACATGCATCTTCAGTAAACACCAGCGATTTACTCTTAAACAGAAGAGTTTCACACCCTTTGCTCTGTGCAATACGCATACTGATTCAGTCTCGAGTGTATAGCCACAACCCAGATTTCTCTCTCTTTTTTTTTCTTTCAATATTTCTCAGAGAAACTTGTAACGTGAGTAGAGAAGGGATGTGCGGTAACTCTCCTGCATGTATCAGGATGTGTCAGGCTGGAGGAGTGGCTAAACTGCATTTAATACCACGCAGTGCTTTCCTCCTGAAGGACACTGACATCAGCTTTCTGGTGAAATAGAAAGTGAGCCTGGCTGGCTTCGAACATTGACACTTCTTCGTGACTTAGAAATAACTAATAGCCCGCATCTCGTGGTCGTGCGGTAGCGTTCTCGCTTCCCACGCCCGGGTTCCCGGGTTCGATTCCCGGCGGGTCAGAGATTTTCTCTGCCTCGTGATGGCTGGGTGTTGTGTGCTGTCCTTAGGTTAGTTAGGTTTAAGTAGTTCTAAGTTCGAAGGGACTGATGACCGTAGCAGTTAAGTCCCATAGTGCTCAGAGCCATTTGAGCCAAATAACTAATAGAGTACACCTAATATAGCGAGTCCACACTTCTGTATGTCATTCCTCAAAAAATCCTTAGATTTCTCGGGATGCGGTAGTAATACCACTAGCGTTGGACACTATACGGCATCTAATTACTCGAGTGACAGATCCTATATAGGACATCCACGGCGTTGCATTATGCATGAGAAGCAGAAACTATAATCCCGCATGGTTAGCCAAAATATGCCACTGTATTTATACAAGATGCATCACACGGAGAGGGTAATATACCATGCAGATAGCCACGGGGTTATTTTATCGGATACAGATGGACATTCGCGCAATATGTAGGCGTCGCAAAGACATGAAAACGGACGTCTTTGCGGTTGATCTGAGGTTTAAGAAATGATTCACACATCTGTAGAGAGATGTGACGGGATACAATCACGTACGTCATCATTATATGGAAACTTGCTTTACGCAAGGAACGTAAATTGCCGTATCAATGAATGTATTCAGACGAAAATACACTCCAGGAAATTGAAATAAGAACACCGTGAATTCATTGTCCCAGGAAGGGGAAACTTTATTGACACATTCCTGGGGTCAGATACATCACATGATCACACTGACAGAACCACAGGCACATAGACACAGGCAACAGAGCATGCACAATGTCGGCGATAGTACAGTGTATATCCAACTTTCGCAGCAATGGAGGCTGCTATTCTCCCATGGAGACGATCGTAGAGATGCTGGATGTAGTCCTGTGGAACGGCTTGCCATGCCATTTCTACCTGGCGCCTCAGCTGGACCAGCGTTCGTGCTGGACGTGCAGACCGCGTGAGACGACGCTTCATCCAGTCCCAAACATGCTCAATGGGGGACAGATCCGGAGATCTTGCTGGTCAGGGTAGTTGACTTACACCTTCTAGAGCACGTTGGGTGGCACGGGATACATGCCGACGTGCATTGTCCTGTTGGAACAGCAAGTTCCCTTGCCGGTCTAGGAATGGTAGAACGATGGGTTCGATGACGGTTTGGATGTACCGTGCACTATTCAGTGTCCCCTCGACGATCACCAGTGGTGTACGGCCAGTGTAGGAGATCGCTCCCCACACCATGATGCCGGGTGTTGGCCCTGTGTGCCTCGGTCGTATGCAGTCCTGATTGTGGTGCTCACCTGCACGGCGCCAAACACGCATACGACCATCATTGGCACCAAGGCAGAAGCGACTCTCATCGCTGAAGACGACACGTCTCCATTCGTCCCTCCATTCACGCCTGTCGCGACACCACTGGAGGCGGGCTGCACGATGTTGGGGCGTGAGCGGAAGACGGCCTAACGGTGTGCGGGACCGTAGCCCAGCTTCATGGAGACGGTTGCGAATGGTCCTCGCCGATACCCCAGGAGCAACAGTGTCCCTAATTTGCTGGGAAGTGGCGGTGCGGTCCCCTACGGCACTGCGTAGGATCCTACGGTCTTGGCGTGCATCCGTGCGTCGCTGCGCTCCGGTCCCAGGTCGACGGGCACGTGCACCTTCCGCCGACCACTGGCGACAACATCGATGTACTGTGGAGACCTCACGCCCCACGTGTTGAGCAATTCGGTGGTACGTCCACCCGGCCTCCCGCATGCCCACTATACGCCCTCGCTCAAAGTCCGTCAACTGCACATACGGTTCACGTCCACGCTGTCGCGGCATGCTACCAGTGTTAAAGACTGCGATGGAGCTCCATATGCCACGGCAAACTGGCTGACACTGACAGCGGCGGTGCACAAATGCTGCGCAGCTAGCGCCATTCGACGGCCAACACCGCGGTTCCTGGTGTGTCCGCTGTGCCGTGCGTGTGATCATTGGTTGTACAGCCCTCTCGCAGTGTCCGGAGCAAGTATGGTGGGTCTGACACACCGGTGTCAATGTGTTCTTTTTTCCATTTCCAGGAGTGTATATTGTTAGAGATATTTCCAAGTAAATTTTGGAAATTTGTGGTAAGTTCCAATGGGACCAAACTGCTGAGGTCATCGGTCCCTAGGCTTACAAACTACTTAATATAACATAAACTAACTTACACCAAGGGCTACACACTCACTCATGCCCGATGGAGGACTCGAACCATTGACGGGGGCAGCCGCGCGAACCGTGGGAAGATGCCCTAGATCACGCGACTACCCCGTGCGGCCGCTTTCCATGTCACAAATACCTGTTATATATATATATATGAATGGGAATTGGGAATTTGAATTCAGGAGCAAGATGTATTACTATAGTCGCTGCTACGGTAGTCAGTGGTTAGCGCGTTTGCCTAGTGAGCAGGAAACCTGTGTTGTAATACCCGCCCTGGTGCAGATTTTCAGTTTTCGCTTCAATCTGTATATATATTCAACATATTGTTGGAAATGGTTCTTTATGCATTGAGTGATCATTACGGTACCTGTGATGAGGAATGCAGTTGATGTGAGTGCAGTTACCGTTTTTACGGTGCTTGTAGTGTGCATGTTCCAACTTTGCATGTACGATTTCCACTGCGAGTTCCCTCAATACACGTAAAAAAAACGGTTATTTTATGTGGTTACAGTTTCATGTACCAGAACATTCTTCGATCAATGTTAAGTTATGAGCTATCTCAGAGATTTAACTCATGAGGATTCAGATCCGAAGTCCGATAAGGTATTTTACCAGCAAATAAAAATCTTACTGGAATTATGAAGTATGAGACATCCAGCTGCCTGCTGCAGAGTACGTGCGATTACGCTCTCAGATAAACTTTACTGACTGTACGCAAGTGTAACACGAAGACAGAGTAAGAGGTTACGGCTTATTACTGCAAGCTGTTTGAAATTGTAAGACTATTTTGAGTGTTTGGTTGTTAAGAATAGATATCGAAGGGCACGAAGATTTATTCAGTTCAGCTTCGTGCTGTAAAAATAGCGGAGCAACTAAAAGTAGGTCTTTCATGTCTCCACAAGCAATTCACTTGTGACAGCAAGGGTCCTACCACAGTCCCATTATTCATTACGCTTCCAATAGAAAGAATCAGGCAGAGTAAGAAACAAGACAGTTATTTTAGTATGGAGCACACCGCGCACTTGTGATAGTGATGATTATTAAGTATATTGTATTTGTCCTAGATGTGTGCATATGGATGTGTGTGTGTGTATGCATTTGTATGTATCCGATCCCATGTTAGTGATCCCGTAACATAGGACTGAGCCTGTAACGTAGCAAATTATTACGAGTTGTAACCTTGCAGTGGAAACGTAGCTTGCCGTGGAACCGGGAGGAGAGGAGATGTCCGTTCTCACGGTCGCTACAGCTGACGCTGGCTACGGGGTTGGCACACTTGTGAGGAGCGACAGTTGTGAGGAGCGACGTTTGTGACGAGACCCGGCCGAACAGGTAGCGGGCGGTCTACAGGGACACCAACAAGTAGCGCATCGCAGTTCAGTACTGCTGCTCTAAAGATGGAATTCACCACGACAACGAAAGGGAAGCCTCTACTGATTTATAACTATTACCAATATATAGTGTAATATACCAACAATGAAGGTATAAGTTATTGGCGGTGCGTAAACGTAAACAAGAAATGTAAAGGGAGACTATCTAACAGAAACAACTTAGCTTTGGGCGAAGGTAGCCATACATGTATTCCGGACGACGCGGCTAATGAAGTGCGAAAACACGCGGCAAACGCCAAAGGCGAGCAAAAGAAACGGACACTTCAAATTCTTCTGTTTACGCTGAAGAAGTAGGGCCGCTGTTCAATCAAGGATACGACATCGTCACATCACTGCCGTCACACAGGAGTGTGAAACGATCGTTGCAACGCATGAGGCAAAAAAGCGAGGGATCTACACAAGATCCGACCGATGCTGCAGGAATATATCTGCAAGAACATCGTTTGCTAATGAATAATGGGACGTAATTTTTACTATCATATAACAACAGAGGACCAAATGATAGGATATTGGTGTTCGCCAGCGAAAGGGGAAAATTCTGTTTAACAGACTGCAACTCGTTCTTTGTCGATGGAATGTTCAAAAGCTCCAGCAAGCAGTTTGGACAGTTATTTATCGTTCATACCGATATTTCTAGTTCTGAGGAGGAAACAAACACAGTTCGAACAATGTACGCCTTGATACCCAACAAAAAGCGAGATTTTTCTCAGCTTTTAAGAGCAACGTACCTGGATGAAATTCTATAGCTATCATGATGGATTTTGAAGCTGCAGTCATCGAATTAGTAACACATTTGTTTCCTGATGCAAAGATTATTCGCTGCAACTTCCATTTCAATCAGTGCTTATGGAGGCAAGTGCAGAATTGCGGCCTTTTTGCTGCCTACAAGGAAAACGAAATTCGTTTTCACATAAGATTGAGTTCCTCTTTGGCTCATATTCTCCTGGACATGTTAGATGATGGGTGGCTATGCATTCAGGAGAGCTCGCCAGATAATGAAAAACTGCAGGATTTTTACGACTATTTTGTTGAACAATGGTTGGATAATGAAGACATGCCAAGGGATATATGGGACTGCGCAGGAAGGAGTCACCTCATCAACAATGTTTCAGAAGTATGGAACTGGAAGATAAATACATAAATTTCGAAGGTTCATCCAAATTTTTACTTCTTAGTAAAAATTCTCAGAGAGGATTCAGAATATCATGGGCTCCAATTTGACCGACTAGTTTTCAATCTATGTGGGAAAAGAAGAAAGAAGTTCACAATTAAGTTAGTTTCTACAGCCCTTACAAGACTCCAAGTTGAAGGCAATATAAAATCATTTGTTTTTCGGGTGGCCTATGCACAGAAATTACAATGAAAACGAAATGGTTGAAGCTACAGCAACACTTGTAAATATTGAAAAGGGGTTCAGTTCACGACGATCGCCCTACTGTAAAAACTGAAAATAAATTATCATCCTGTAAATATTGTAAATAAATATAATGGGGGACGAAGAGAGACTACCTCCTCGTGGTGTTCCATGGAAACGACACAGTCGGCTATATGTCTCTTGCAGATTGTAAAAGATTCACTAATGAAGTCTGAAAAGTCATAGCTTATCTAACAATCACAATCAGCATTTTTGTGTAGAGAATTTTAGAAACAATGTCTGCTTAAGTGGACGATGAATACATCTTGTTTCAATACATAAATTGCATTCCTTAACGCTAATTGCTAGCAGGACTCGCATTAGACCTCAGTACACTCCCTGCGTGGTACGGGAAAACTGAGGTTTATTTCGAAATAATTAAGAAAAAAGTTTCTACTGAGAACCAAATTCTTTAGTTGGCTCCTCTTAATATATGGGAAAAGGTTGCCACTCCTATCGTATCGAATTTTGGGTGAAGAGTTGAAAGATGGAAAACATTTCGGTTTCTATAGTTTCTGTAAAATACATCATTAAGTATGAGGCTGAGCGAAACTTATGCCCTATGTAATATTAAGCAGAACAAAAATTAAATTGAGAAAGGTCTTACGCATAACTGTGCTGCAACTAATGGTTGACATGACATCGTGGGGGCAAAATCAGCTCCAGTTTCTAATTTGACTAAGGCCACTTTTCATTCCCCAAAAACATTCTGAAATAATGTAGCCTGGCTGTACTGGAGGGGTGTTAATGTCCCTCGGCAGCTGCCCGTGCCGGCACAAGCCGTGCGCTCAGTTACACCAAGCAGCAGCAGATAGTGGCCGAGCAGGTAGTGGCGCACCCCTGTGCCGGTCCCTTAGTATCCTGGATTTCTCTCAAGTGTCGCCACATTCCAGTTTCTCACAAGTGTGGCTTCTCACAAGTGTCTGCAACTCGCTGGCTACTGGACCGGGCGAGCTGTGTACTTGTCTAATGCAGCGTGCGCATACTCCCTACGACTCTGAAGAACTAATATTAAATACTTGTCCATCTTTTTCATCTTTTGTATGCCAAATTCTATGGACACCTCAAACACACTGCTAGAATATCAAATCAATAAGTAAAATACCTCCGGTGATATAAATTTTTAACTAAAACATATAATAACTATGCTGGCATTGTGAAACCTAGTTGGGGACTGTAATGTTATCAACCATAGTACCAACTGAAACTGCAACAAACAGGATCGGTCCAAATAATCTAATTTTCTAAATTTCCCTTAATTTCATTACCACATATTTCTGACGTAATAAAAAGTAGTTTGGAAACTCACTGTTTTATCGTGTTTTGGTTGTTTGAGTGTTCTTGAGAGACTGAGAGTGAATGGAGGACATACGTAAAGTGAGAATATCATATTTTATTAAAACTTCGTAAATGTAAGAGCAAATAATTACAAACAAACCTGCTGGAAGGATATCCGCAACTGAGCGTTGTAGCAGAGGTTGAAAATACCGCTTCAGTTGTAAATTACTTTATTTTCACACTGTCGGTTTCGGACTGTTATAAGCCCATCGTCAGGTGTCATAGCTGTGCTGTGGTCCCCGAGCGCCGCCTGTACCAGGCGTGGTGTGCTGCCTACGACCGCCTGGTACATGGGACGCGCTTGGGGACCACAGCACAACTACGGCACCTGAGCATGGGCTTATAAAAGTCCGAAACCGGCAGTGTAAAAATAAAGTAATTTACAACTGAAGCGGCATTTTCAACCTCTGTAGTAAAAAAGTACTTGTTTAATAGGGGAATTAGTGACGTACGTCCGAGTGACTTGATTTTAGTAAAATGTAGCCAGAAGTGAGTTGAGTATAATTATTAATTCGTTTTATGGAAAGAGTTCGTATTTTGTTTTAATTAAATTTTGTTTAGTTTTGGTATTACAAAATTTGTAGTCTAAATTACTTGTAATAATTTGATTGGGTGACATTAAAAATACCGCGATTATAGAAGTGGTCGAGATGAGGTGATTGGCTGCTTTTCTTACTAGCCAATAGGAATTCATCGTTACCTATCGTCAGAGCTTCAGATCTATAATTCAAGAGAGACAATCGGTAGCCGTGTTCTGGTAAACACAAATGTTAAATCACGCTTATCAGATCTGTACGAAAATGGAGAAATTCGCGTGTTTGATCGGTTCTCGTGTAGTCGATGAAAAGCGACTAGAGAGTTGAGTATTTTGAGAGACTTTGACCTTTGCGAGTGACTTATTTTAGGAAATCTTGCGTGTGGACATTTCAAGTCGTACGTAAATTCAGCGTGGTGTGTTTCGCGCAAATTACGAGACATCACTTCTATACAGGAAGCCTACTGAACGACTGAATATGTTACCTCGCAAGTAGTCATTGATCAGTGACTGTTTATGACGTTTAAAATATCGGGTCGGACTTAATAGCTTCCGGGTGCTACTGGGTGTGAACTTGTTACAGAAACACTCATTAATATTACATAATTAGTGTCGGAAAATTAAATAAGGACTTGGTAGCCATACTCTGTCTGAAAGACAATTAAACCAGCTTGTAGAATACATTTCACATTTTTCAAACGAGTCATTGAAGATTCCCGAACGCCCAATAATTTAACTAACATTCTGGTGCTGCCCGTGGACTAGAATTTGTGGCCTTTGCGTGGTAGGTATTTAGCTGACTTTTCGTCAACGCTGCATTTATCTGCTAAGCCAGTATCTACCATCGTAAAGAGAAGGAGCAGACAACCTGAAACCTATCCAGGTAGGTGGACTGATGGTTTAAAGGATAGTGAGAAACCGAACCACTCCGCCACAATCCCTCCATTAATTTTAATACGTAGTAATTTGCTACATTATATATGTAAGAATCACGTTTATTTTAGGAATGCTACTTCTCAGTTTAATTATTAAATTTTATTACGCAAAATATATGCTGTCCATACCTTAAAGGCTGCGAGGTAAGTAGCCACATCAAAATGTTGATACAGCCTTTCTCAGAGCAGTGCCATGAGAAACATACATTTTGGTTAAAGGCAATGCATCGATTTTGCTTATAATCAAAGTACAAAATTCCATTGTTTTAGATATGTGTGCACACAATTCAAATATATTTGCATATTAACAAATGTGCATATGCCAGTGAACTACATAAAAAAGTTGTGCACACATGCCACAGAGACAGAGAAGTGATGTCATATTAATAAAAAAGGGTGACGCTTTATAATTGCAGAACCACATACATGATTACTTCAGGAAATTAAGCCACCAAGCTGTTCTCCAGCTATAAGAAAGGTAATAATAAAAATGAAATATAATATATTTTGATTCATATTAAACCACTTATCAAATAAGTTAACACTGCAACTGTTAACTGGAAAGATATTTCTACAAATATAAAACATGTGTACATGGCTAATTTAGCTCTGATATTATCAGCATAACATCAATTTCACACACAAATAGACTGAAGATGGAAAAAGTCAAATTATTGTTAGTTATATCGTTCTTCTTTATCTAAGAATTTGCTTCCTTTCCGTATCCAGGCCACATGACATAAACCAGATCTCCTCATCTTCTTGGAACTTCCCGCACGAGAAACAGTGTGCTGTCCTCTGTCATTCTTCGGCGAAGAAAGCGCCTGCAATTACAAGTCCCAGATTAATTTTGTACGACGAACCTGCTGCATCTTAAGTATTTCTGACGTCGGGTTAGGTATGTAAACTTTCTCGAAATGATGTTTAACGCCGCTGATTTGAACACAGTCACTGACAAAAATTTTTTCATTTGTTAAAAGTCATTGTAATTCCTTTCTCTACAATTTGTAGCAGAGAGTTATCCTTACCATCACATGTGAACATCTATATCTTTTTGTGAATATGAGCGCTATGTGTGTGTGTGTTTGTGTGTGTGTGTGTGTATGTATGTATGTGTGAGTGAAATAAGTGAGGTGGTACATCAATCCATGTGAGTGAAAAACGAAGACTAAATAGTTTCTACTAAATTCTTGGCTGTGCGAATCAAGTGTTCCGTTTCATACTTCGTGATATACTTAAGGAGAATGCTGATTAATATCATTAGGTTTCATATTCATATAATGTAAAGAGTTATATACGGCGGTCAGAATCTGTCAGAAACAGCTTATATGGGCGTTGCATTGAGGATTGTGTTGCGAAATAATTGCTAAGATAAAATTCCGCCATTTCAAAGTTGATTAGCATTGAAGTTAGCCAATCAGGCCGCTGCGCAAGCGTCATACTGACACATAGTCTTGGTCGATCGGTCTTCAGTTTGAGGGTCTGTAGAAGATTACATTTTCTTACTCGTACCTACCATTTCAGTTCTCACGGCTTACATCGAATCTCATTTCGTGCTTGTGTGATTTCTGGCGTATTCGATATACCAGACATGATGAGCTTTAGATAACTGCCATGCATCCTTACATAAGGTATGCCTCAATCTCATCAATCAATGATGGTAGCGGCAATTATCCCAATGCCTGCTCTTACCAAGGCCGAGAAATTTATGTTCCGAACTCCTCCAACAAAATGAATATACCTCACTGTAAGGATGACATGATAAGCAATCGGCTCATGCAAAAGAAACCTCAGTATTTCCACTGTTTGACGCAATGAATTTCATCTAAAATAAGTAAGTTTTTTTTGGGGCGGAGGGGGAGGGGGGGCGGGTGGGCTACATTTGATGGTATTACAGATATCCTACAACAACGTAACTCCTGAATTGGCTCGGGAACTGTCTCTAAAATACCACACTTAGGCTACTGTAAAGTTTTTAAATACAAATATTCATTCTCAAACTGCAGACCCTCTTGATGCATTAAAGAAGTCAACACAAAAATTGTCTTCCCACTAGTTGAAGGTACAACGAATATATCACGTATTGAGCAAGGCAGCAACGGATCATTATTCTCTGTATATGTGTTCCCAAACCTCGTCTTTTCTACAAGCTGAATTTCCCAATGAGAATTTCCCACGCTGTTTCACAGTCTGCATACGGTGCCAGCATTCTTTAAGTTACCCCCTAGATATGCAGAAGGTTAAAGTATAGATTATTTTACTGATAACGTCCCTTCACATAAGCAGCCACACAAGAGCGGCAAACGACCTCAGTGGTATGATCTTGAGGCGTCAAATCAATTTCTGAGCTTTGCGTATTTCATATAACCACCTAGTTTCCCGGCAGCTCATGTTAGACTGCAAGTTTCTAAACAAGCACTATGCCAACGTCTGAAATTTATTGAATGTATTCCTTACATGGCACTTAACGTATTCACTCAATTCTTCAGGAAGCATCATAGTGTACAACATACAAGGAAAGGTGGCTGGTACCAAATAATTACGACTAATGGTAGCGGGGCTCTGACCCCGTTTCTTGAATAATTTCCTCCTCGAATTAAATTTACATTGGAGCTATGTAATCCGAGAACTAACCTACAGAATTAGTTAAACCTCCGGCATACAGATACAAACCATTAGGACACAAAAGCATGAAATGCTTCATTGCCTACTGGAAGTAGTGTATCATTAACTGTCGACATACAGCAGTCGACTTCTAGAAACTAAAGCCTGGGAGATCGTGAAGTCTAAGAAGACAAGACCAGGAGAGAATGCAGCAGTATTCCTCATGAATAAAATTACAAAAAAAAAGAAGCTATAAATAGGCACAGGAGGAAAAATACTCCAGACGCAAGACAGTACACTCAGCTGCTAACAAAAGCACGCAAAATTGATGTTATCAGAGCTCTCTCAGTGCAAGCTAACGTGCTGTAGGTCAGAGGAACTAAAAACTTGAATTACCTCGCATTAATTGTATTAATCCAGTGCTAAAGTCATGGGTTTATTACGTTTAATCCTCAATTTGCAGGCTTATCTGCCAATGGTTTATTTGTTGGTGAGCTGCAGCTGTTGTGATACCAGTTCAAACTATAGCAATAAGAGACGACGCTTATAAGAACAATTCATCATTGGTAGAGATTTGTACCTATAGTAATAACTTTCAGTAACAGTCTAAAGGCGGAAAGGATAGTAGCACTTACAAATGGATATTTTATAAAAAATGTTAATAGATAAATTTACTAACATTTTGATAGCGTGTTCATGCTAAATAAGCTACCATGCAAGATTTGGTGAACAAAAGACGATTGTGGTATAGATAAACTTAGTATTTTACATTACTTGGGACGGACTGTGTATCAAACAGAGGCAAGGATATAACGAGAGCTATGCACTACATTGCTGGATTCGGAGAAGTCAGACCACGTACTATTTTTCAGGAGATCATATGCTCCATAGATTGAAGTATTATCAAAATTTCAACGCATTTATCTTCCAGACACTTAACGTCTGTTATATCTGCCATCCCGCGGCCACAATGTAAGATGAAGATGTTTTCTTTACATTGGTAACACGTTAGCTGCTGTATGTGCAGGATCTCATATACATCTTTTTTCTATTTGGATTAACCTCCATGCTAAGATATACTAATTTCCTTACAATAGAGCTAAACAATGATTAATATGTTACAGCACTGCTGGCTTTCATACAGATAAATCTTTCCGAAAGATCGAAACCACAACCCATGTCTTTTATAAACGTGCAAAAGCTCACATAGTAAAGGAAATGAAAACTCAAGTAGCCGTACAATATCGATTATGTTAATACTTACATTAATTATTTCGGTTACAAGACTATTGTCGGTTATCATGCTTAATTGTTTCACCAAATGTGTTCTAATTCGCTACTACACAATTACGCTCAAATCTAAAATAAAGACACCCGTTGCCAATTATTTTACAGGTGAAAATTCAGTATATTTTCCGCAACAGTTTCCTTTAAAAGTACATGAATCAGATTTATCTGTCCAGATGTCTTACTTTTTTTTTTTTTGTTAAAAGTATGTGACTAAAATATATTAGTCACCTACGCGTATATGAAATACAAGTTATTACGCACTCTTCCAGACCTCTTTCCTAGTATACTTCTTGGTTACAGAGTAACAGTAGTTCCTTTTTAATTAATATACTTGCCTGTAACGGTCAGAGCTGATGATAATTTTTATTTGAATGTCCATTGCTGTGAATAGCAACTAATTGTACTTAAGATGGACAGCAGCTGAATTTCGCAGGCAAAATTGTAATTCTAAGAGCTCACTTGTAGAAAGAATCGCGCGAATCCACAATAAGACACCATCCTCCATTAAATCGTGCATTAATTCACCGCAAAAAACTGAAACTGTTAACGTCAGCAAAAATCGAATTTCTTGGATTACTAGGATAATGGTGACTATAGTACACTCGATGACCAAAACTGTATTTGATGAAGCAATTACACGCTGCAAAAACTTCTCACAGTAGCCCTAGGCACCGACCGAGAACGAAAACAGCGAATTCCGTGAAGGTACACATTTCAACCAGTTTTGTTTACCTCCAAGGAAACTTGTGAAGGGAACAGGAAGAGCAGTCCTTACTTACAACGCATTTACGTTTTTATTCCAGGAGCCATGTTATAACCTTAATGGAGAGGATATTAGTACAACCACAAATGCTGGTATTACAAACACGTTTAAACATTAAGCCCGGTACTGATTTTGAAACAAGAGCGTTAGAGAATGGTAGCTGGATGGAAGAATTTCGACAAGTCTTGATGGAAGTTTTAGCGTACATGTACCACTGAAACTGCTTTTAGGGTGCTTTGATGATTTTAGTGTTTGTTATAACCCATGCAGGAATTAACGTTGCTGGCCGCGGTGGCCGAACGGTTCTAGGCGCTTCAGTCCGGAACCACGCGACTGCTACGGTCGCAGGTTCCAATCCTGCCTCGGGCATGGATGTGTGTAATGCCCTTAGGTTAGTTAGGTTTAAGCAGTTCTAAGTTCTAGGGGACTGATGACCTCAGATGTTAAGTTCCATAGCGCTCAGAGCCATTTGAACCGTGTGAATTGACGTTAGAAAGTGCTAAATTCGATTATAAATCAAACATCCATCGGAAGGAGGGGACTTAAACTACAATGCGCAACAGCATTAATGAACCACTTTTCGAGACCCCGTAATTCCCACCCACTGCGAGGCGTGAAATATCGCGATGGTGCAAAAGTCTGGCGCCCTGAGACGTCACACTCGATCTCGGCACCGCTTCAAACCACTGTGCTGTGTGCAGTCTGAGGCTGGTCGGCATTGTTGCAATAGTTGCTATTGTAGTTTTGGGCTGTTGGCTGTTAACAGCGCGCAGCGTTGCGCAGTTGGAGGTGAGCCGCCAGCAGTGGTGGATGTGGGGAGAGAGATGGCGGAATTTTGAGAGCGGACGGTCTGGACGTATGTCCATCAGAAATAGTAAATTTGTAATATTGGATATCATGGACTTATATACAGGGTGTCCCAGCTATCTTGTCCACCCAAAATATCTCTGGAACAATAACAGCTATTGGAAAACGACTTTCATGGGCTGGGGCCCATGAATGTACATATTTGGGAACATTCTAAAACGAAAGCATATGTGTTTTTTAACACAAACTTATGTTTTTTTTTTAATGGACCACCTATATTTTTTCTTCAGCAATCCACAGCATGACAAAGCACATACACAATGGCGTTGATTGCATCGCAATATTCCCATTACATCCCGAGATATTGAGACGCGAAGTTGACGCTTGAAACACCCGACATGCGCTGCTAGCGCACGTCCTCAGGCTCAGGCGTGAACCCCATGCTGCCCGTAATCGCGATGTGATTGACATGTGTAATCACACCTCCATACTTATCAAGAGGGTCACTTACTTGTCAATCACATCGCGATTACGGGCAGCATGGGGTTCACGCCTGAGCCTCAGGACGTGCGCTAGCAGCGCATGTCGGGTGTTTCAAGAGTCAACCTCGCGTCTCAATATCTCGGGATGTAATGGGAATATTGCGATGCAATCAACGCCATTGTGTATGTGCTTTGTCATGCTATGGATTGCTGAAGAAAAAATATAAGTGGTCCATTTAAAAAAAAACATAAGTTTGTGTTCAAAAACGCATATGCTTTCGCTTTAGAATGTTTCCAAATATGTACATTCATGGGCCCCAGCCCTACATTGATACCGGTGAAAGTCGTTTTCCAATAGCTTTTATTGTTCCAGAGATATTTTGGGTGGACAAGATAGCTGGGACACGCTATATATATATATATATATATATATATATATATATATATATATATCACTTTTGAACAGTATTAAGGTAAATACATTGTTTGTCCTCTATCAAAATCTTTCATTTTGCTAACTTTGCCTACCAGTAGTTAGTGCCTTCAGTAGTTAGAATCCTTTATTTAGCCGGCAGTATTGGCGCTCGCTGTATTGCAGTAGTTTGAGTAACGAAGATTTTTGTGAGGTAAGTGATTTGTGAAACGTATAGGTTAACTTAGGGATAGGGATTATTGAAGGTCAGATTGCGTTGCTTTAAAAAAATATTGTGTGTCAATTTAAGCGCATTCATGTATAATTCTTCTAAGGGGACGTTTCAAATGATATCACTCTGGCGCTAAATTTCACCGCAGCTGTGCCCAGTGCCACAGGGGACGTGTCAAACGATCGGAAGGTCGTCACCTAACAACTCCTTTCATTTAATTTCCCCCCTTCTTTTGACGCATTTGCGTTGGAGGTCACAACGACGACGTTCAGCAACACTGAGTTTTCTTATGAGTGACCGAGGGAAATATTCCGTATACACCGCCACTTGCAATCCGAGCGAGAAGGCCGGAGAGAAGGATAAGGGGCGTCAGTGAAATTATTTTCCCTGGGTCGGTGATTTCCAGACTTTTGCGGTCGAAAGCGATAGTTCGCTGTTAAATGAGCAATAGGAAGACTTTATTCACAACCTTTGGCATCGATAACACACTCAAGCATTTCAACTCTTCGCTAAGGACATTTTAAGGTTGCTTCCCCATCGCACTCGTTTGAAGTGCATCGTGACCGGCGGAAGACCAGCAGCGTACCCTGCCTGAAGGCGCCTTGGAGTCTTGTCACGGGTTCTGTCTACACGGTATGTTAAAATTCTCAGTAAAGGTGGACAGGTGCCGAAGTGGGGGCGCTTAGACGGCCCCCAGTCGTTTTATTCACGCAGGTATCAATGTTACATCCCCCCTCCCGTGATCACGCCGCAGGAGGACACAAAACAGGACCGCTGAAGAGAGGTAGGTATAGACTAATGCTTCGGATCACTTCCATATTTCGTCGAATGTTTTTGAACTGTCCCTACTGGTTCCAGACTGTACACGAGAGAAAAAAATTGCACTCGCGCTTCTCAGTACACGGGTGCGATAACGTTCCTTGGGGATGCAGCCCCACGAAGGACTGAAGTGTCCGAGGGTTCAGCAGGATCAAAGGTTGTGAACAACGTCGTCCTATTGCTCATCGCACAGCGAACTGATGATTTCGATCGCTAAACTGTGGGTATCAACGTACCAAGGAAAGGGAGGGGACACTGACACCCTTTATGCAACCCCCTGTGGCCTTCGTGCCGATTCTGGATGGCGGTCAGTCTCGAATTGCTCCCTTGGCCTATCATAAGAAAACCTCGTGATTTCAACGCTGGGCATCGCTGTTCTGACCTTCATAGCTGAGGCGTTATAAGAAGCAGGTGAAATGTGAGTGAGAGGGGGTGTAATGAACATCAGATCGTGTATAACGTCCACGGTGGCATTCAGAAAAAGTATGGTGAAATTTGGCGCATCCGTATCTTACACGTCACACGAACTTTTGTGCTGCTTTCTTTTCCGCTGGCTTTTTGTAGCATTGTCGAGCCCGAGTGTGCCGTCGCAGAGCGCCACGCTTTTGCACCATTATAGAGGAGTATCGTACGCACCTCAGTCTAATTTCGAACTTAAGCATTGCAATGAGTGGGACTTACGGGGTTCCGAAAAAAGTGATACGCTAATTCTGTTGTGGGGTGTAGCCAGTAAACTGTGCTGGATGTGTGTCACATTTCACTGTCATACACTGAACGACTGAATGAGCGTCAGGTGGTCCAAAGAGCGAGACTGTTACTTGTCAGTCGCAATATCCAGGAAATATATGAGTGTCCACAGCTGCCAACAGCATTTAAACGCGTTTGGATGTACGATGGCTTACTGAAAGGTAATGCTCCAAAATGTTTTATGAAAAAGCTCTTAAGTTATTAACATGCTCCATTTGCAGCCCTCCGCTGCTACAGGGCTTCGAACAGTAGCGTGTAAGAGGATGGTGTGTTGCGTAACTGTTTCGTTGTGTGACAGACAGCGTTATACCGTTCTTTCGTTGTCAACTTTTGTAACAGTTAGATATATTACTTTCCATTCTTGGGTTATATGGTGCACATAAAGTTAACAATAGTGCCAGTGGATAAAAGCTTCTTTACATTGCCTGTGCCTTTAGCAGACCGTATTTTTTATAACGTAACCTATTTCAACGTTCGTCTGAGTGCGTGCCAGCTGAAAAAAGTACGTATACCATTAGCAGCAAATGTTGCTTGCCATTAGCACTGTACGGGATCCTCTTCTGTCGTCACAGTGTGCAATAAAACTGTTGAAGATACTCCGTTCAGCTGAAAGCGTCTCGTCGTGATTGCCAGAATATCTGCCAAGAGCTCCCTACGATGGAGCGCAGAAAGCTAAGAACTCCTTTATGCAAACAAGTCTGCCGCTGCGACTGGCTGTGGTCGATAGCCGCTGCTCGCCCTATGTAAAGCACACCGTCTTCCTCTCAAAGCGAGCGCCGAGCGGGTGGAACGTTGCGAATGCGAGGAAGCTGGCTGCGAGGAAAAACACGCAAATCCATCCCACAGAGCAGAAGAGGAAAGAGGTTTCCAGACTCCTCCTAATATCGAAGCAATATCTTGGCACGGATTTGTCTTCGGATTTTGCCGCTACTTTGAGTCTACGTCACTTACACTACAGTGTAAGATGCAGACATCTCATCTGTGACTCTAGGAACAACCAATGATTAGCCGTCAGTTTTTCAATAATTACACTGGCGAAAATGTTAAAGTTTAATAGAACTGAAAAACCTCTAAAATGGGAAACTGCAACTCACTTCCCAAAGAACGTCATCATTTCATACAATCAGTCAATACGACAAAAAATGTTGTTTGGGATATAAACTCCCTTAATTTTGCGTAATTCGTACAACTGTCTCATTATTTTAAGTGAAAAACTTTCTGAGTGTTTCTAACAGAAAAAATCGAGAGGTGTCCAGTAAGTACTGCAACAAATTTTTTCTCTAAAACCGGTTAGGTTTATTCACGATTCGAAACACCATATTATTCTCCACGACTTTGGCAGGATGAACCTCAGTTCCAACATAGTTTCCATTACCGCAACGGCTTTATTTTACTTTATTTTTCAGGTCCCTCTTGATCACACAAACATTTACACTTCACTATTACCGGTTTCCGCTGCTGCCATCTTCAGATATGTTACTAACAAAAACAGTGTGTAACCAAGTAAGTTCAGTTTGCTCATGCTAAATCTATAAAAATACTTGTACTACATAAGAAAGATAAAAAGTGTTAACAGCCTTGTATACCAGCCATACATACCATAAAATATTCTGATGTAGTATCGACGTCAGACTGAACATGTAGGTACATAATAAGTGCTGGTGATGGTCAGAATGCGTCTGGTATTTATACATGGGAACTGAGACCAGCAGAGGGAACTGTAGCCAGGGAGCTAGGGTACATGATTCACCAGTATCGCAAATGTAATGGCTAAAATGTGGTATGCGTAGTCATTAATTAAAATTAATTCTCATGGCAAAACGAGCGTCTGACAACAAAACATGTACTGACGTACTACACGTGAAATTGGATTCATACTTGATATACACAAATAAAGTGCAAATACTAATAACTGTATAAATTCCAGTATAAAATTAAAAATATCTATAAAATTAAATCTTTCAGCCTGACAGATCAATTTCCGTAAACGTAATTGTAAGGTAATTAACGAAGCAATGACGGTTAATCTTCTTCTTCTTGCTGTTCTTCCGTCATTCATTAGGCTTTCTCTCAGCCTGTTGCAGCTGCACATGGTCCTTCCATCATTTTGCAGGTCTTCCAATGCATCCTTTACCTTGCGGAGAATATCGCCAAAATTGTGTTGGTAATCTTGATTTGTCCATTCATAACAGATCGGATATCCATTTTTTCGCTATTCGTCAACCTTACTGTTTACATCTGTATTTCTTTTTAGTCTAACTTGCTGTATCCTGCTATGTACCTGAGAAATTTCGTTTAATGGGCTTCTAATCTTATTTTATATTTCTTTCTCATTACTCAAGATTCACTTCTATATAGTAATGTTGGTACTGACATAACTTTATAAAATATTAGGTATGTTTCTGTTCTTACTTCACATTGGAAAGCTCTTCTGATAATGACATTTAAGTAGTTCAATTTCTCAAATTTCTCTTTTTGAGCTAGGTCTCCCCCGCACGACAGCATGGTTTCTAGAAATTCGAATCTATCTACTTGCACTATAATCTTGTTGTCTGTAATTATTTTTGTTCTTGCTGGAGTTTTTCCACAGAAAGCCAAGGCTTTTGTTTTTTGTATTGATATTGACATATTATACATCTGGCATGTTTGGTGTAGTTCGTAGGCAGCTCTCTGCAGTCCACCTTCATTATTCCAAATTAACACTTGGTCATCTGTGGATAACAAAGTCATAATGTAATCTTTTTGTTTGATGTTATATGTATAGTTCTTCAGTCTGATTCTTCATTGCCATATAACGTCGTCAATGTTTATATTGAAAAGCAGTGGAGAGAGGCTGAAACCCTGTGGAACTTCTAAATTAACAACTTTGTGGTTTCTTCATTATCCCCACTTATTTGTATTCTCGTATTAGCATAGAGCTTTTGAACTACTTGTACAATGTGTACTGGTATATCCCTTCTTATTAAAATTTTCCGCAATAGCTGTCTACTTACTTTATCATTTGCCCATTACATAATCTATGAAATGGATGTGTGTTTCTTTAATGAATTCCTTATGTTTTTTCTATAATTTGCTGTAGCATAAATATGTTGCTGTACAGCTTCTCTCCTGTCTGAATCCATTTTGTTCTTCTGACAGCAGGCACTCCATTATGGGTTTTAGTCTCTCGGTTATTATTCTAGCACATATCTTATACACTGTATTTAACAGTGATTTTCCTCTGCAATTTTTTCCCTTTTGATCTACTCCTTTTTTTAAATATTGGTTTTGCAAATGAGATCTTCCTCTCTTTCGGTATTTCCTTTGTTATCCAGCAAACATTCAAAAGTCTGAGGAACCTTTTTCTAAATGCTTCTGAAGAATATTTTGTTAGTTCGCTGTTAATGCCATCACTTCCTAATGCCTTTCGTTTCTTCGTATATCTGAGAGCATGTTCTAATTCTTGGAATTCTAGATGATCTGGATTTGTGTCAAGATCTTCATCATTTTTTATGTTCATTTCATCAGTCCACATTCCCTTGTAATAATGCAGCAGGTCTTCGTTCTTTATTACATTGATGTGTGCCGCATCAAAATGGTTCAAATGGCTCTGAGCACTATGGGACTTAACATCTGTGGTCATCAGTCCCCTAGAACTTAGAACTACTTAAACCTAACTAACCTAAAGACATCACACACATCCATGCCCGAGGCAGGATTCGAACCTGAGACCGTAGTAGTCGTGCGGTTCCGGACTGAGCGCCTGAACCACTAGACCACCGCGGCCGGCTGTGCCGCATCCTTTTCACTATTATTCAAGTGTCTTTCCATTTTATATGTAAGTGTTTGTCTCCCAGGGACATCGTTTTCGATCCTGGCAACGAAGCTATCCCCACCTTCTTGATGGAACTTCCAGCTTAGTTTTTTCAGTTCTGCTGTCTGCTTCTCGTATGCTTCATTATTCTCCTGAGTTGGGTGTCGTAGATTTTTTTAATATAGTTTTCTCTTTATTTCAACAGCCTCCTAAATTTCTTTTGTACAAGTCACGTAGCCTTTTTTCTTCTTCCTGTGTTTCGTTTTACCTAAAGCTTCACTGGCTGCAGTTCTTAATGTGTTCTTAATCTGTTCCCACTCACTTTCAGTACTCTCTGATACTGGAACTGTGCCCATTATTGAGTCTAAGCGTCTTTGATAAAGATTCTTGGATGACTCCTGTTCTAGTAAGTAGACTTTATATACCTTCCTTGGTTGTTCTGGGAATTTTTTACGTGTTTTATGCCATCTCTGCTTTAGGGAAACTTTTGCTTGTAGCAGAAAGTGGTCTGTGGTAAATGTCGTACCCTCTATATACTTTGTGGCGTAGCCTACAACCAACTGTCCTTTTCGTTTGAAAGCCAATTTTTAATTTCTTTTTTTGTAATTTTCGGATCTCAGGTTACCTAAAAGGGATGGAAGGCGTACGATTAGCATATTTAGGAAGATGACGGCCACTGTCACCATTATAAATGCGAAATCCTCTCACCCAAAGAAGCATAAATTGGCATACTTTAGAGCTATGATCAACAGGATATTAAGCTGCCACTCACCCTTAACAACGAGGTGGAAGAATTAAGTGTGATTAGACAAGTAGCCAAGGCAAACAGATATAAGGAGTATGATATAATGAAACTTTACAATAAACTAAAATGAAAAATATGTGACAAGAAGGAGACAATAGAACCAGAGGGCAAGAAGTTAGTTGCTATGTAGTACAATGGTGCGGTTTCCAACACAGTTACGCGGACTTTCAGAAAAACGAAAACAATAATTGGATTTCAAACGAAAAGTGCATTTGGTTGTAGGCTAGGCCACGAAGTTGGCAACATCAGCAACAAACATTTGGAATCTGGTGTCTATAAGACCAGCTGCCAAGACTGTGACAAATTTTATATCGGTCAGACAAGGAGGAATTTCAAGACTCAGTTTAGAGAGCATACGTATAACCAAAATAAGAGTGCTTTCGGTACACATTTAGACACATTGGAAACGTAGAGAGTAATATGAAAGTGTTGCATAGGGCGCCAAAGGGACAGTTATCGAACCTACTCGACGAAATGGAGATTTATGTGCACAGAAAACGGCAACCTGAATTACTGCTGAAGGAACAGAATGAGTTTAGCATAAATGCTTATTTTGACGTTTTCAGAAACCTACTAGTCTGAGCACCGTCGAGCGCCCCAGCGGATTGGTGTGCGTTGGTGCTCACCGGAGGCCGGTGACTAGGAGAGTGGGCCTTCCTCCGCAAATTCCGACGCAGGAAAACAAGATCGTCATACAGAGAAACCACGACGTGCCTCCATTGAGAACCCATTCCGAATGTATTGTATCGATTGTCGATTTTTAACTTATAATTAATAGTCACTGCTTCGTTAATTACCTTACAATTAAGTATACGGTAACTGATCTGTCACGTGGGAAGATTTTATTTTATAGATGTTTTTAATTTAATACTTTTTATACTGGCTTTTGTACAGTTGTGTCTTTCACGTTGCCGGGCTAGGAGCTTCACATTATTAGTATTTGCACCTTTTATGTGGATTTTAAGTATGGATCCAATTACATGTATTGTATGTCAGTACATGTTTTATTCTGAGACGCTCATTTTGCCATGAGAAGTAGTTTTAATTAATGAACACGCATACCGCATTCTAATCATTACATTTCCGACACTAGTGAATCATGTACCGCCGGCCGAAGTGGCCGTGCGGTTAAAGGCGCTGCAGTCTGGAACCGCGAGACCGCTACGGTCGCAGGTTCGAATCCTGCCTCGGGCATGGATGTTTGTGATGCCCTTAGGTTAGTTAGGTTTAACTAGTTCTAAGTTCTAGGGGACTAATGACCTCAGAAGTTGAGTCCCATAGTGCTCAGAGCCATTTGAACCATTTTTGAATCATGTACCCTAGTGCCCTCTGCTGACCTCAGTTTCCTTGTATAAATACCAGACGCATTCTGATCATCACCAGCACTTATTATGTACCTACATGTTTAGTTTGACGTCGATACTATATCAGAATATTTTATTGTGTGTATAGCTGTTATACATAGCTGTTAATCAGGTTAACATTTTTTTATCTTCCTTATGTAGCACTAGGACTTTCAAAGATTTAACATAAGCAAACTGAAGTCAGTTGGTTACACACTGTTTTTGTTGGTAGCAGGTCTGTAGATGGCGGCGGCGGAAACCGGTATTAGTGAAGTGTAAATGTTTGTATGGTCAAGACGGACCTGTAAACTAAAGTGCCAAAAATATGATCACGGACTCATTTTCTAACTTTGTCTTCAATTGATAATGGCTTATTTCACCTTATGCTCGCATGGTACTACTCGACTGGTGGACGTCGTAGCCAACGGCTTGTTGCATCAATAACCTCGGTAACATCAACTTACTGCTTCCCTCTGAGTTTATTCTTCATTGGATCAAACAGGTGCCAGTCGGAATGTGCGATATCAGGACTGTATACTGGATGAGGGAGAACGGTCAAATAAAATTTTGTGAGGTCCTCTGGTGCACAGACTTCTGTGACGACTTGCATTTCTATGGCGGTGAACATGCCGAAGTCATTCCGTCAGTATCCTGAGAGTAACTCAGTACACCTTAGAGTTGATCGTTGCACCTTGATGGAGGACATTAAACATAGTAACACCTTCAGAGTCGAAGCAGACCGTCGCCGAGACTACCGCCTTTGGGTGCGGATTTGAACTTTGTATTCGGAGGAAAGTTGTTGCGGTGCCACTCCATAGATTTCTGTGTGTTCGAGAAAAATTGTCACGATCAGCAAGCAATTCCGTACAAATGGTCCTTCGTCTCTCTTTATGCTCTTCTGTTATGTGGAGAGAACCTCACCTTTGACTGCCCTGACTGGTTGATGTGCGTGTCGGCTCTACCAGCAGAGACATCCCGTTGAGCAACGACGTGTGTGACTACGAACCGTCATTCGCCTCGAATGAGAGTGTCCGCAAGTTCAGACATTGCAGGACTCACAGCTGCGTGCGGCCGGCTGGCGCGTGTGAGACCTGGCCGGTTTGCGTGACCTTGTTGCGATAGTAAGAGACGCCTCACTCAACGATTTTCCGTGATTTTGTTCATTACCAGGACTCCGCAGACATTCTACAAGCACCTGTGAGTATCTGTCATTGTCTGCCTCCTACCGGAACTCCAGGAAAGTGTAGAGGCCGAAGCGGGAATAGGCATCCCACGATGTTCCACAACAAATTCCGTATTTTTCCAACCCGAAACTGGCCGAGAAATCACCTCGTAGTTTCTTTTCCCATCGACTTTTGTTTTGACTGTCTTTACGGTCAGTGTGGTCAGTTGCCTGATCTGTTCGCTTGTTTCCCAGTCTTTACTAAGAATAGTAATTCTCAATATGCAATTCTCCATTAGTGGTTTTGCAAGCTGAACGATTCTCGAATTCGAAATCCTCTCACTGTCTTAAGTTGCAATTGGTAAACACAATGGCTGTGAATATTTACTTTCAGCCAAATCACGAGCTTTGTTGTGTAAACGTGATGTGCTTAACCAAACGAACTTCAAAACATCTTTTCACTGCGGTTCATTTACTTCGTTGTCCACCCAGTTGTTGTCATCATCTACCCGAAATAAGTATCTCATGTAACGGTTCTGCTACTTCACTTTTCATTAATATTTTCTGTCCATTGAGTTGATTAGATGTTATTATAGTGTAGTTATAATTGATAGTCAATTCTACTTTCATACTTGTTTTAAAAAGATGTTCCGTAGTCCTTTGACGTCACCGAATAGCACAATACATCAATAAGTATTGTTCTCAGTTAAAAAATTGTACAATATTGAATTTAAAATCCCTGACTGCAGATGCCTCTGTACTGCTGCAAATTTACATTTACTACGGTCCTCTTCAGTAACCAAAAAGGGATTGGCCGATTGCAAGGTTTAGAAGAGTAATTATGACCCCACTAAGGGCCACTCGGTAATGTTCCTAGCAAATCTTAAATACTTTAGTTGATCTCGTTCGATTGGTCAACGTACACTCAATTTGAAAGAAAGCAGTCGCACCTCGGCAGTGGCGATTGTGCTCTGTTATGCAGGTTGTTTGTGTGACACAACATCAGAAACTGTCACAAGATGCCATACAGAGCAGAGGTGGCCAGAAACTCGGCACGCAGGAGGCCTTTTGTAACGCGGGTCGGCTCTCTCTCGTCCCATTGCACGGTTTGACAAGCACGCGGCTGTGCTGTCTGAGAGGAAACAGTGGGGGAACTGCAAGCGTTCCATTTAGACGACAGAGCAATCTAGCATGAAACACCGACCAACTTGAATGCAGCTTGGTTTCTAATCATGCTATACTAGGAAATTGAAAAACTTAAGCTGTGCATCATGAGCAGGGCATTGTATTTACACTGACTGTTGGTACAAGAGCGTACACCTTTTAAAATAAAACCTTAAAATACAGCTGTATTACGTGCGGGCGACATTTTTCCACGTAAAATTCGTAGGACATTTCAGGAGAAATAGAGATAAAGAAGCAAAAACAAATAATGTATATAACATTCTGTTACTAAACGACCACGGTATTATTACTCTTGGCCTCCCGTGACCGTCTTTAGAAACAAGTACAGCTAGTTAGAGTAAACAAGTAAAGTGGCGAATAATGAAATTGCATCCCCCTGTGAATGATGACGGTTGTGAACATACTGTCATGTGGGTCAACATGTCCCCGGGAAAAATCACTATCAAAACTTATGATAAGCCGACTGGAGAGCTGACACTCCCAAGTTTGGTAGCCTAATAGGCATATAATAACGTGAAAAGAAAAACAAAATGTTATCTAGCACTTCTTTACCGACAGAGCAGTGGAAAAAATTCTGAAAAAAATACACTCTAAAAAGAAAAAAATGACGCAATACGAAGAAATTATCCGAACGGGACCGAAATTGATAGATATGATTTATATGTAGAGACAAACAAATGATTACAATGTAAGAAAAATTTGTTGCATGATTTTTTTCAAGAGAAAAAGATTCACAACTAGAGCAAATGAGTAAAGCGTTCCTCCACCTTTGGCCGCTATATTAACAGTTATTCGGCTTGGCCTTCATTTATGGAGTTATTAGATGTGCCTCTTGAGAAATATCGAGCCAAATTCTGCCCATTTGGCGCCTTAGATAATCATAATTCCGAGATTGTCCCTGCCCAAAAGTCCCAAATGTTCTCAATTAAGGGGTGAGATCCGGCGACCTTGTTGGCAAAGATGAGCGTTAGCAAGCAAAGTGAGAAGCAGTAAAAATTGTCGGCTTTTGCCAAAATGTCCTGAAATGGCTTGCCATCGATGGCCACAATTCGAGGCGCAGAATACCGTCCACGTGCCGCTTTGCTAACACCGTAGACGACAGCAGAAGGGGTCCTAATATGAAAAGAAATGGCACCCGTGCCTTTCGGGGGGGGGGGGGAGGGGGGGGGCGACTGTCATGTTGGTGTCCCACTATGGTCCGGGGTACCTCCATACACGTCTACGCTGGTCGTTGGCCTTAATTTGACGTGGGACTCGACACCGGGGACAGATCTACTCCCGTCAACGAGGGTCCCCGCCTAAGACGTCTCTGGAGACTCTCCAGACTGCGCAGGGATACCAATTTGACCGTCGCCCGCCTTACAGCCCGACATCCCGGATTGATGGTCTGGGCTTCCATTTTCTTTCATAGCAGGTCCCCTTCGATTGTCATCCGCGGCACGCTTAACGCACAGCGGAACGTCGACTATATTTTACGCCCCGTTTCTTGCTCTTCGTGGCAAGCCATCCTATTCTTACGTTTCAGCAAGATAATGCCCGCCTGCATACGACGAAAATTTCTTGTGTTTGTCCTCTGGCTTGCCAAGCTCTAGCCAGCGAGAATGCCGGATCTCTCCCCACCTTAGAACGTTTGGAGCATTATAAGCAAAGCCCTCCAATCATCTGGAGATTTTGGCTATCTACAGCACCAGTTGTATAGAATCTGCATGATGCCTATCAAGAAGACATCAAAAAACTCTCTCAATCAATACCAAGTCCATTAACCGCTTGCATAAAGGCCACAGGTGGATCAGCACGTTATTGACTTGCTCAGTTTGTGAAGCTCGTTCTCTTGAATAAATCATCCATTTTTTTCTTAAATTATAATTATTTGTTTGTCTGCATGTGTTGATCACATCTATCGATTTCCATCCGATTTGGATAACTCGTTTGTATTGCATATTTTTGTGTCTTAGATGGGATCACAAGCAAAACTACATTTTCGTCATTATTTAATTACTTTTGGCTCACTGGAGACCTACTAAAATGGATGTCAGGTACAATATGTCGACACACTGACTTCTCTCTGTAATTCTCATTTATAGTTAAATAGTCGTGACATGACGTCACTAGATTGCCCGTTTGTGAATATCTGTTCCATTGCAAGAATCATGTTCTTTTAAACATTCATTAAACCACAAAGAAACAGCGGGGAATAGACAGGTCTGACACTGCGACAAGTAGCGTACAATATGCCGCAAGAAACTGTGCCGCATCGCACTACTACATGAAATGTCGCACCGTACTCCTTGGTTCAGAGAAGGGCCGAGGAAGCCGAGACCACAGAGTCTGTCTTTGCCATATTCAACACCGTAATGGAAATAAGTCTCTCAGTGTTGCACATGACGCACGTGAAAACGGCACGTGTAGAGTTTTGTTAGTTGACTAATCTTGTTGACTCAATGAATCGGCAAGGCAAACATTTGTGAATTTGGGAAGCTGACAACTGCGCCTTGTACGATTGTCCTGCCGTTATAGTTTTCCGCTCAAGAAATCCAAGGAATTCTTATGACTCGACATTAGCTGACAATCATTGGACAGGTGCCTCATGCTGACTAGATTGTAACACTACTGCTAATTTCAGAACAGATGAACTTCAGCCAGGCAGGTCGGTTATGGCAACACAAAGACGACGTGTTAACTTTTGTGTCGAAGGTGTGTATTTTTTATTACGGACGTCGTGGTAATTACAGTTATAGAAAAGCCACAAGCTATTAGGGATCGTTCTCTGGAAGATGAATACTGTAGAAGCAATGGCCTCAGATACCAGACCGAGGAATATCAAAATGTACAGACATCCCCTCCAGAGAAATTATAAACATGATTACTTCTTAAACGTTTTAATGTCTTTATTTTTAGCCTCCAATAATTAAAATTATCTTAGTGACGTTGTATCCATACAAACCGATATAATGGGCACCGCACTTTAGGCACACCTCAATATGCAGCTCAGTCGTACTGATATTTTTCATATGCATTCGTTTTAAAGGCCTTTACCTCCCCAATTGGAACAACACGGCACAAGAATTCCCAAAAAACATTCAAAGTTATAGGACATATTCAACCAAAACATAGTATTTCGTTAATATTCAGTCTTAATGTGATTTTACGAGAGAAAGCTATACCGATGCACATATATTTTCTTGTCCTATAACAACTTACAAGCGCTTGTCCTAACGAAGGTAGCCGCCTTACATGACTTTACTCTGTGAATAGGTTTGTTTTATCACTACACTGACTATAGTTTTATTGTTTGTCACCTAGACTCTGAGCACTGTATCGTATCCTTCCACAGCATTAACTGAAATCCTACGTTGTATTTAGGTTCCATAACAGATAGAAGCCGTATCAGATTGTTTTATACTGGAACAATAAGGCCAACCGCTGTAAGTACCTGTCTCTAGATACGTCCACAAAAAAATTTACTCTATGCTGGACAGTGCATACATATTTTACCATAGTGTTGATGATAATTTTGTGGTTTCGTCATAACATTGGATGTAGACATTTATTGGACGCAGTGGTTCTGTACCAGCCATTCTTCTCACTTGTAATTCCTTATATCTTCATGTACTTAATATGTTTATTTCCCTATACAGCCAGCAAATGTCATGATATCTATCTGTAAATTATTACACTATCTCATCTCGATAATCACACTGTTCAGTTGTTACCTAGTCATCGAGTGACATCGTCGTCATCGATGAACAAAATTTTACAGACTGGAAATTGTCGTCAATTATTTCCGTGCCCTAGAGCTGATGTTATTATCACTGCATAAGAAAATGTATTTGAGCGCAGTTACTGATAAATATGTAGCTCTCCACCTTGAGTCAGAAACCCAGATGTCCGGTTATGGCATGCCGCTCTGATATGTAGACATACATTATTGTAAAATTGCAAGATGTAACCACTTTTATGCAATGTTTTGTGTATCGATATATACATTACTATTAACAAGTATATAAAACGTCGCTATAATTGGAAATTTCATATGACGTGTACTGTGAAACGAAAAGTATAATACATGAAACTGCAGTTTTGTATAAATGACATTCTTCCGTAGCTCTATAAAGTGAACGATTCTCATACTGTTATCTACATTTTGTCCCACAACACGTCTTCCATTCAGCCTTTAACAAATGTTTGATGTCAACTGCCTTGCTGGACATAATTTTCCAATCTAAAAAAAATGACGAAATATGTCTATTGGATTTTCCATTTTATGTGACAGAATGTACTATTTTCTATTTTAAATGTTTTACATTGTACTCTTTCATACACTGTTACATATATGCACATATTGTTAGAGAAAGGCTAGAAATACCCGTTATTACTCATGAGACTGTTCCCATGTGATGATACTCCTCGATCTTACTCCATCAGCCCAACTGGCTCCCAGCAGGTTGTAGTCTTAGAGTGTTGTTCTTCTGTATGAGACCCTTACCAGTTGGATCTGATTCAAGGGACTGAGAAGGTCCAAAGAAGAGCGGCAAGATTCGGGACTGGTACATTTAGCCATCGCGAGAGAGTTACAAATCTCATAGAAAGTTTGAAGTGGGACACACTTGCAGATAGACGACGCGCTAAACAGAAGGGGCTGCTCACTAAATTGCAAAATCTGATCTTTGCTGAGGATGTAGAGCATATATTATTACTACCAATATTCAAATCGCGCAATGATCAGCATCAAAATTAAGGGAAATTAGAGCTTCTAATGAGGCGTTCAGACAGACGGTTTTCCTTCGCGTGATCCGTGAGTGGAATAGAGGGGATGGAGTGTGGGGGGTGGGGGGGATGTGACTTTGGCGCGAATATGCCCCCAGCCACACACCGCTTGGTCGCTAGCGGAGAATATATGTAGATATAGATGCGGCGCTTCTTGTCCTACCATAACCACGTGACTCTGTGTTGCCATGAAGAAACAATTACATTTTTTTATGTTTTCTCTTTTTTCACCGTAGGGTAAATGTTATCTTAGGCATTTATTGGAATTTTTATGTTTAACGAAATGCCTTATGTAAAGATATTTTATTCTTTATTTCAAATTCACAGTGCGTTGGATTGGTACAAAAACAAACGTTTGCTTTATTTCACAGCATGATTTCATAAGTTGTACATTCTTAAGGAATGTCAAAAGTAACTTACGTAAACTAGTTAATTTACGATTACAGCTACAGCAGTGTAAAATTTTTGTAAATTTTGTAACCTTGCTGACTTGAAGATGGCAGCTTATCTCCGCCGAAACTAGTAAGTAGTCTTGCGTAGCTACGTGCGAGTAGAGCAATAGAAACTTCATATTTGAAAGTTTCTTTACATCGAATGTAAGTCATCAACGATCCGTGAAACTGTGATTATACGTTATCCCGAGTGATTTAAAACGGTCGGATATAAATAAATATTATGTAGTCCACCGGTGCGTTTTACTGTCTGTGTATGAAGGCTAACCCCCGGAAATACAACAGGCATCTTAATATGGTTTTCATTGATAGACAGACTGATTTATGAGGTGGTTTGTGTCTATTATTTATGATTATAGTATTGAGGAGTGTGTAATATATGTACTGTTATCTGTTACAGATTTAGTTGCTTTTTGGCACTGATGAGAACTACGATTTGGTCAGCTCCAGATGAAGCGGTGTCTGTCGGGAAGACCAGTAAAGTGAACAGCCACTGCAAGTCCAGAGAGCAGTGCAGTCTGCCAAAATTCTATACGTATCGATACATGTAATAATTAAAGTCGCCGATCTCAGGAAGTACCATATGGATTTTTCGTACCATTTACACTAATAAATAGACTGAACTGATCCACGAGGAAAATATTTGGATACTGATTCACCAAAAAAAGTCCACAAACTGACATGGGGAAAATCGGATATACAACAAGGATCAGTACTCACATAGAAACCCGGGGCCGCAAAGGCCATCCGGTGCTATTAAAAGGCGTTGCAGTTATTTAGTCACATGCTACAAATGGACGTCCACTACAGGAGATGCTTAAAGTTTTGTCCAGAAGTGACACGCCTGATATCGACGGTGCATAGAATGGCGCGTTCGCTCAAAGATACCTGGAGTATCTCAAGGGCGTACTGCTGGCGCAATACTCCTTCCCACTAGGTCCTCCGGCGGTGTGACAGGTGTTTCATACAGAAAGCCCTTCTAATACCCCTATCAGAAAAATTCGATTGGGGGTAATTGGGGTGCTCGTGATGATGATGAGGCTTGTCCACCTCGACTAATCCAGCGGCCAGGAAAGGTTGCCAGCAAATACGCCGTCACTTGTCTCCTGAAACGTGCGGGGGCCCCTTCGTGTTGAAATCGAATGGGGCGACGAACAGGCATGGGATCATCTTTCAGCACCAACCCACAGGTTAAGAGAGAATTTATTTTGCGAGGCATGGGTACGTGTAGCATTTGGGTTCACATCCTACCACGTATGCAGGTTGTGAAAGTTAATAACAAGCTCGAGTGAAAACACAACCTCATCGGTTAAGAGGACACTCACTTTGAAGCTTCGGTTTGCAGCGGAATCCTGCAGAAACCGCCGCGAAAATCCCATGTCCTTGTTTCAGTCCCCCGGTTGCAATGCTTGGACGCGTTGCAAATGAAACAGGTGCAGTCTTCTTCCGCCGTGTACAATGTATCAGATGAAGGATCGGGGATATTAATGGCATGGGATACAGCTCATGTAACTGTTGACGGTGTACGCTTCCGAGAACGCTTTTTTCCGCCACAAGTGTCCGCGTTGGGTGGCGACCAGCTTCCGGCTTGTGCGCGTGGAACGAGCCGGTTTCACACAATCGGCGATGCGGGTGGCTAATAATGTGTGGGACGACACCTTTCTATCGGGATATTTTGCACGATGCATTTGCGCGGCGTCTCGTCCATTGCAGGTGGCCGCGCCGTAAACCAAATGCATGTGAGGCACTTCACGGTACGTATAGCTAGCCATGTTACTCACAACGCTTTGACGGAGTGAATGACGACGGTCTCCTTGCGCTCCAACCGCGTCTGTATAGCAGTGCCCTCTTATGACCGTAGCGCCCTCTCGTGGCGTTTGCAACCCCCTGTTCGTGTGTGATTACTGATTCTTGTTGTATCCCCAATGTGCCACGTCATTTGTAAACGTTTTTCTAAGTTATCCTGTATGATTTGTTACTGCTACGCCAGGCAGTTTGTCTGGCCCTAGATAGCTAAGTCTACCTGTGCAAAACCAGAGCGTGTTGCTACTCATATAGTAGAGTGTCGCTGCTGAGAGTCGTCAGGTTCATTTTCTCCGGTGTTTTGCAGAATATTTACAATTTCGTAGCATTTGCAATATACAGCTGGTGTCAGCCCAAACAAATACTGCTCGTCACTTCTTTCACGGGATATCCATTTGTTTCTCCGTGTGAAGTTATATATATATATATATATATATATATATATATATATATATATATATATATATATATATATATATGCCTCTGGCTAGTCGTACTGATCCATCAGGTTCGCTAACTGGCAGTATTGGGCTGCAACATGCTGAAAATGATGGCTGTATGATTCCCCATTCGCACAGTCTACTGATTTCCTGCTTAATTGCTTCACGCTTTGCCCACGAATTACTCCTGGATTCTTATTAAAACACTTGCATATTTTAAGAAGTAAGTCAGAAAGCTCTTGTCGTTGTGTAGTATCTAGAATATTTGTTTCGTTCAATTTTTGTTCTACTAATTCCTGGCTAACTTCAGTGTCGGTCTCGTATTCGTTATCATATTTGTTCACAAAATACACGGTGGGACATGAATACTGTACAGTGACATGGGGCTCTCGGTTTACTTTGTTATAAATCTCGGCTGTGGTAATCAGGCTGATAGAAAATTTTTGGTCCTTCACAAAGAAATGCCACTTACCATTACCTATGTCTATTTGAGTTGTGTAGGTACTAAACGTGTCCATACCTATTAAGCAGTTGACTGTAAGTTTTTCTACTGTTAAAAAATTACACTGCACAGAGAATTGTTCAATGTTCACGGTGATGAGAGCTTGCTGCTTTAATAATTTGGTTTTGCCGCCTGTAGCGGTTGGTACTTTGCAGTTTTGCACTGGCAGAACAGGAAATGTATTCCGTCTTTTTAATTCAGTGAAAAATGCTTCTGACATTAAAACAGTCGTGGACCCTGTCTCAAGTATTAACTGTGTGTTTATACCACAAATTTTCACTCTGATTACTGCTTGCACTTGTTCTTCTAGTGTATTTTTCGCCAATTTTAGTTCATATTGGTATAGATCGTCCTTTATATCTCCTTGTTCATCGAATCGTACGAAACATGTTTGCAAATCTGGTTTGCCCCCATCACTTATAAGGTCTATACCATGGGGCTGAACTACAACCGATTCGGGTTTTCCTGCGTGTAGTCTGATCTACTTCGATACACGGGACAACTTCTGTCTGTTGTACTGTGTGATTGTTTCTCCAGTGTGTACCATTTCCAGTTCGCAACATGCTTTCTCGTGTGTTCATATGGCTGTTGTGAAACGATGCCGTATTGTGATTTTGCTGCGCAAAGGTTGGTTGCGGTACGGCGTGTTGTATGTTGTTGTTCCCGCTCACCGGACACCGATGCGGCTGACTGTTTTCATTTACACGCGGTGTATAATTTTGAGAGGAGGGATTGAAATTAGCTTGTGGATGGTAAGAGTTCCTGTTATACTGAAAGTTTGGTTGAAATCTCTTGTTCCTACAATTTCCATTCCCGTATCCATTACCACAGTTAATGTATCCCAGCGGTTGCATGTACCAGCTTTGCTGTGTGTCGTGTCTTGCTTTTTGTATTGACCATTCATGTTATGTTGTTGTGCTGTTTGGCAGTCTGACGTCCTATTATGTTACTACTTTCTGTTCATATATTAGGTCGATTGAATCTAAAATGAATAGAAAATATTCTGTGTCGCGCTCGGGTGTAGTAATTAATTTTTCGCGAATGTGTGATGGCAAACGACTTTACAAAATATTTAAAACATCCACATGAGAAATAGGATTCGTCCAATAACGTGTTTTGTTGAGACACTTCTCAAAATATCTACGCAAGCTACCATGTTTGCCATTAAAAGGGATGGGGTTAAAAACCTCTCGCCTAAGTCTCTCCTGTACCGCTTCTGACCAGTATTTGTCAAGAAATGCCCGTTCAAACTGTAAATATGTGGTACAGCGCTCAGCTCTCTCGGTCGCCCACAGAAGTACGCCTTGCTTGTACCCTACAACAAACCTGATCTCTTGTGCTTCCGTCCATTTTCCAGGAAACATGTCGAAAAGCACTAATAAATACAACAGGATCCATCTTCTTACCTTCACTCGTAAATGTTGGAAGTTGACGCTGTCTTAATAGACCTTCGTCGGTAAAGGGTTAGCAATGATCTGTGTGCATACATTACCTTTGTTTGCTGTGGCTGGCACTTTGTTTATGTGGACAACTGGTGTGTCTGTATCAGTTTCACATAAGTAGTTGCGAATCCTGTGCTCTGTAGCTTGAAAATTGGTGTTCACTTTGTCGATAATGTCATTTTCCTTTTGCTGAGTAACCTTTTCAACTACATCAATGATTAATTTACATTCCTTCACTACTTTTCCGCTGTGGAACTGATTCTGTCTAAAGTACCTGCTTCAGCTTGTGGAATTACGTCAGATAAATTATCACTAATTTTCTCTTTCCCTTTTGGCACAGACTGATTCGATTTCAAGCGATGCTACTTTCAAACTGAGTTCATCAACAGCTATTGGTATATTTTCGGTATCTTTGTGCAGTTTGTTCACTACCGTAGAGATATTCTTTATTGTGGAAGTTAACGGTCTTTGTGTCGCTTCCAAGTTTGTGTGTATGTATTTAATCCCTTTTATTTGTCCCTCTGATTTTATCATTAATCTCGTTAAGAGTGTCTAATTTCTATTTATGTCAGTAATGTCATAGTTCACTTCGGAAAGTAAGTTCTACGTTCGTTCTGGAATACTTTGAAGACCTACGCTCCTGGAAATGGAAAAAAGAACACATTGACACCGGTGTGTCAGACCCACCATACTTGCTCCGGACACTGCGAGAGGGCTGTACAAGCAATGATCACACGCACGGCACAGCGGACACACCAGGAACCGCGGTGTTGGCCGTCGAATGGCGCTAGCTGCGCAGCATTTGTGCACCGCCGCCGTCAGTGTCAGCCAGTTTGCCGTGGCATACGGAGCTCCATCGCAGTCTTTAACACTGGTAGCATGCCGCGACAGCGTGGACGTGAACCGTATGTGCAGTTGACGGACTTTGAGCGAGGGCGTATAGTGGGCATGCGGGAGGCCGGGTGGACGTACCGCCGAATTGCTCAACACGTGGGGCGTGAGGTCTCCACAGTACATCGATGTTGTCGCCAGTGGTCGGCGGAAGGTGCACGTGCCCGTCGACCTGGGACCGGACCGCAGCGACGCACGGATGCACGCCAAGACCGTAGGATCCTACGCAGTGCCGTAGGGGACCGCACCGCCACTTCCCAGCAAATTAGGGACACTGTTGCTCCTGGGGTACCGGCGAGGACCATTCGCAACCGTCTCCATGAAGCTGGGCTACGGTCCCGCACACCGTTAGGCCGTCATCCGCTCACGCCCCAACATCGTGCAGCCCGCCTCCAGTGGTGTCGCGACAGGCGTGAATGGTGGGACGAATGGAGACGTGTCGTCTTCAGCGATGAGAGTCGCTCCTGCCTTGGTGCCAATGATGGTCGTATGCGTGTTTGGCGCCGTGCAGGTGAGGGCCACAATCAGGACTGCATACGACCGAGGCACACAGGGCCAACACCCGGCATCATGGTGTGGGGAGCGATCTTCTACACTGGCCGTACACCACTGGTGATCGTCGAGGGGACACTGAATAGTGCACGGTACATCCAAACCGTCATCGAACCCATCGTTCTACCATTCCTAGACCGGCAAGGGAACTTGCTGTTCCAACAGGACAATGCACGTCCGCATGTATCCCGTGCCACCCAACGTGCTCTAGAAGGTGTAAGTCAACTACCCTGGCCAGCAAGATCTCCGGATCTGTCCCCCAATGAGCATGTTTTGGACTGGATGAAGCGTCGTCTCACGCGGTCTGCACGTCCAGCACGAACGCTGGTCCAACTGAGGTGCCAGGTGGAAATGGCATGGCAAGCCGTTCCACAGGACTACATCCAGCATCTCTACGATCGTCTCCATGGGCGAAAAGCAGCCTGCATTGCTGCGAAAGGGGGATATACACTGTACTAGGGCCGACATTGTGCATGCTCTGTTGCCTGTGTCTATGTGCCTGTGGTTCTGTCAGTGTGATCATGTGATGTATCTGACCCCAGGAATGTGTCAATAAAGTTTCCCCTTCCTGGGACAATGAATTCACGGTGTTCTTACTTCAATTTCCAGGAGTGTATATACGCGACGAGGACGCTTACTACACCGCACCGTACTCATCTGAGTCATCGCGCTCGGGCCGTTGTCCAAGTTCGGGCAGCCGTCCAGATGAGTCGGTTATGCACACACACGCATACACGCCACACACACACACACACACACACACACACACACACACACAATGTTTACAGTTACAGTTATTTCTCTGTGTGTGTATGTACAAGAGGTTGAAATTTGCATAAATTAATACGGGAATGTTGTGAACTTCCCTTCCTTACGAATTATCAGTTCAAGTATTAAAAGGGTCGGTTTAGGCCGGTTGAGGTAGAAAAAAACACCTTGCGTGTGTCAATTTTCCAGTGTGTTGTGCAAGTGTAGGGTAGTTCGATTTGTGTAAAACGGAAATAGGTCGATCGGTCAACCACTAACAAAGTTTGGTTTGAGAATCACGGAGATAGTTTGTTCTCTGAACCACGTCCTGTGTACCATGATTGATCAAGTCTGTCGCTATCCTTCGACTTTACCAGAAGAGTGGCGGCGGCAACGAGAATTGAAGCGAAATGTAGCAGCCAAGATTCCTCACCCCTTGCAGTAATGGGAACTAAACCAAAAAGGTAGCAAGTAAGAGCTCGCCTGCGATCTCGCAAATTTTGGAAATGGAAGGCGTACCACCAATATCTGCATCTGAGAAACTGCACTTTACGCATTATGAAAATCTACGTTGACCAATTTGCAGTGTATCCTTTGTCAAAGACTGTGTTCTGTTTGCTAATACTGACATAATCGCCAATTTTAAGTTTCGAAGGACGTGGATCGATCAATTTGATTTTATTATACACCTCCACTGGCTGCGTTTTAATTCTCCTGTGTTTCGTGTGATTATATTGCTTTACGAATCCTTGTACAGTATTTATCAATTTGTAGGAGCCCTGAGCAGTAAATTTTCTGAACATAAGATTCTTGAGAGTTCTGCTGAAACGTTCAGCTACAGAAGCTTTCATATTTGAAAAAGTGGACTATTCATTAACTCTGAGATGTTGCATTGACTTTTAGAAACTAGTATTGTAGAATTATTTCCCAGGATCAGTTTGTAAGTGTACAGGAACCCGCCGGCTTTCTGTGTAAACTCTTTTAAGCGCGTTTGCAACTGCAACACCGCCTTTAGTCTTCAGAGGAGCAACCCATGCGTATTTGGAATAAACATCTACCACTGTTAATAAATATTTATATCAAGAATTCCGTTTAGAATATGTAATCATGTCAATTAAGTATGCTTGATGGAGGTTGCCAAATCCACTTGTGATAACTGACCACCTAGGAAACGTTCAACGAGCAGGACGATGAAGCTCATCAGCAATTGCAGCTTCCAACTCTTTTTAACATGATGCTTATTGAAAACATCTCCCCAAGCCTAGTTCAACGCCGTTGACTACTCAACAAAAGGGGACCACTACTGTAAGTAATAACGTCTCTACTCAGGTATTAGGGGAAATGGTATTAATGATGGACGACAAAATGAAAGAATCGCAAAGGTAAACACAATCTGTTTGGGAGGGAAATAGAGAAATGTGGGAGGATACCCAACAAATTCAAGAGAAAATCAAAACTAAATTGAACAAGTTGACAGATACTGTCAATAATTTGCGATCCGAGGTTACTGAGATGTTTGATGAAAAATCTGATCAACTTAGAGAGGGATGTAAAGTCACACGCGAAGAAATCGAAACGGAAACCCCAGAATTTCGGACTCACGATGACAAAAAATAACTGAACTGGTTAGTAAAGCTCTTGAGAAAACACAGGCGCAAAACGACGAGATCATTAAAATCAATAATAGAAACAAAAAGGACAAAAATCGATGAGTATAATGGTTAACGAAGTATGTATCTAGTGCAACGAATTGAACAATGAAGTAGACAAAAACCGTAACATGACTACTGGCAGTGACTAAAAGTCAGTCGCATCTAGTAAAGAGAATTTGCGTAACGAAATTACTGCTGTGAGTTCAAAACTCACAGAGGGTACGACTTTAAATCACAAATTTAATTGAAATATCTACAACTAGTGACAGAAGACAACTAGTGCTCCACAGGAATAAGGGCAAACAATATGAAAATTGTCAAGAAAAAACGTGCTTGTTTTTCGTAAGTCAAATTAAAGGGCCATTTTAGCATGTGACCAGATGAGAAGAAACGTCGATTCCAAGAACTATCCCACTGAAGATGCATTAACGTAAAATGCAAGACACGTCTAAAAGAAACAAAATACACTGCAGCAAGAAAAGACAGTTTTTGTTTATAAAACGAATATCTCTTCGCAATGTTCGCTCGAAAACTCGTTGCAACGGATCTGCATTCACTGACAACAGAAGCTCCTACCAATTTTAGAGCTTCGTAGGCACGTTGAACAGTTGGCGTTGGTATACCAACGAATCTGTCTTCTACGATACTGTATCTCTACATTGAGCAAATAGTACAGGCTAAAAAGGAGACATTTGAAAATAGAATTAAACTTCAAAGAGAAGAAATGAAAACTTTTGGGTTAGCAAGATTAGCATTTCTCAAAACTCAAAATTTGCGTACATCGAATATGAATTAAAGTGCTACGAATTAATTTTACAGTTCAGACAAAGAGAGAATATTTGAACAATAGTGTTAGAGAAAGAAGTTTATATACATGGAAGAGACTTGGAGACACTGGAAGGTTTCTGATTGATTATATAATGGTAAGACATAGATTTCGGAACCATGTATTAAACTATAAGGCATTTCCAGAGAGAGATGTGGACGCTAAACACATTTTAGTGATTATGAACGGAAGATTAAAAGCGAAGAAATTGCAAAAAGGTTGAAATTTAACGAGGTAGGACCTGGATAAACTAAAAGAACCAGAGGTTGTACAGACTTTCAGAGGGAGCATTATGGAACGACTGGCAAGGACAGGAGAAATGAATGCAGTAGAAGAAGAATGGGTGGCTTTGAGAGACGAAATGGTGAAGGCAACGGAGGACCAAGTACGTAAAAAGATGAGGGCTATTAGAAGTCCATGGCTAACACAAGAGATATTGAATTCACTCCATGAAAGGAGAAAATATAAAAAAAATTCAATAAATGAGGCAGGTGAAAGGGTATACAAACGTCTAAATGACATCGCCAGGAAATGCAAAATGACTAAGCAGGAATGGCTAGAGGACAAATGTAAGGATGTAGAGGCGTATATTACTAGTGGTAAGATAGATGCTGCATAAAGGAAACTTTAGAGACGTTCGGAGGAAAGGGAACCACTTGTACGAATATCAAGAGCTCAGATGGAAAACCAGTCCTAAGCAAGGAAGGGAAATCAAGAAAGGTGGAAGGAGTATATAGTGAGTGTATACAACGGTAATGTACTTGAAGGCAATATAATGGAAATGGAAGAGGACGTAGATGAATATGAAATGAGAGATGATACTGCATGAAGAATTAGACAGAGCACTAAAAGACCTAAGTCGAAACAAGGTCCCGGGAGCAGACAACATTCCGTTAGAACTACTGATAGCTTTGGGTGAGCCAGCCATGACAAATCTCTTCCATCTGGTAGGCAAGACGTATGAGACAGGCAAAATACCTTCAGAGAAGGAGGAGGGGGAGATTAGTGTTAAACGTCCCGTCGACAACGAGATCATTAGAGACAGAGCGCAAGCTCGGGTGAGAGAAGGATGGGGAAGGAAATCAGCCGTGCCCTTTCAAAGCAACCAGCTCGGCATTTGCCTCAAGCGATTTAGGGAAATCACGGGAAACCTAAATCAGGATGGCCGGAGACGGGATTGAACCGTCGTCCTCCCGAATGCGAGTCCAGTGTGCTAACCACTGCGCCACCTCGCTCCGTACCTTCAGACTTTAAGAAGAATATAATAATTCCATTCCCAAAGAAAGCAGGCGTTGACAGGTGTGATAGAAGATAGGTTAAGGAAAGATAAACCCTACGTTTACAGAATTTGAAGACTTAGAGAAAGCTTTTGACAATGTCGACTGGAATACTCTCTTTCAAATTCTAAAGGTTACAAGGGTAAAATACAGGGAGAAAAGGGTGTTTACAATTTGTACAGAAACTAGAAGGCGGGTGTTGTGTGATGTCCTTAGGTCAGTTGGGTTTAAGTATTTCTAAGTTTTAGGGGACTGATGACCATAGATGTTAAGTCCCATAGTGCTCAGAGCCATTTGAACCAATTTTGAACCAGAAGGCGGTTATAAGAGATGAGGGGTACAAAATGGGAGCAGTGGTTGAGAAGGGAGTGTGACAGGGTTGTAGCTTATCCCCGATGTTATTCAAAATGTATAATAAGCAAGCGGTAACCGAAACAAAAGAAAAATTTGGAGTAGTAATTAATGTTCAGGGAGAAGAAATAAAAACTTTGAGGTTAGCGAGTGACACTGCAATTTTCGCAGAGACAGCAAAGGGCTTGCAAGAGCAGTTGAATGCGACGGACAGTGTCTTGGAGGGAGGATATAGGATGAATATCAACAAAGGCAAAACGAGGATAATGGAATGTAGTCAAATTAAATCAGGTGATGCTGAGGGAATTACATTAGGAAATTAACCACTTGAAGTAGCAGATGAGTTTTGCTATTTGGGAAGCAAGATAACTGATGATAGTCGAAGTAGGGAGGATATAAAATGTAGACTGGCAATAGCAAGAAAAGCGTTTCTGAAGAAGAAAAATTTGTTAACATCGAATGCAGAGTTAAGTCTCAGTAAGTCCTTTCTGAAAGTAATAGTCTGAAGTGTAACCATGTGTGGATGTGGAACGTTGACGATAAACAGTTTCGACAAAAAGGGAATAGATGATTTTGAGATGTGGTGCTACAGTAGAATGCTGAAGCTTAGATGGGTAGATCATGTAATTAATGAGAAGGTACTGAACAGAACTGGGGAAAAGAGATATTTGTTTGGTTTGGTTTGTGGGGAAGAGGTACTTGTGTTACAACCTGACCAAAAGAAGGGATCGGTTGGTGGGACGCATTCCAAAGCATCAAGGTATCACCAATCTAACACTGGAGAGAAGCGTGGGGAGTGAAACTCGTAGAGGGAGACCAAGGGATGAACACAGTAAGCAGATTCAGAAGGATGTCGGCTGCAGTAGTTACTCGGAGATGAAGAGGCTTGCACAAAATAGAGTACCATGAAGAGCTGCATCAAACCAGTCTTTGGACTGAAGACCACAACAACACAATGACAGTTTTATAGAAGAACGCTATAAATTATAAAGGTACATTCGATAACCAACGAAGAGTTTTTAACTTGTATTGCTGAGAAAAGCAAATTACGACATAATTTTGATGGAAGAAGGAATCAGCTGGTAAGCTCATCCTGAGGCATCATAGAAATGTAAATTTGGTGATTGTGGTAAGTTTCAGGAATAAAAATTGAAGAGGGAAACCGATACTTGCCTATATTAAGCATGTTCAACTGGGTGCAAACTGCATAGTTGCAGAGAAGAAGAGGTTCGCACAGGGTATACTAGTGTGAACCTCTTCTTTTCTTTAACTATGCGTCTTCATTCCAAAGACCACAACAATGTACTTTCCAGTCACATTAATGTGACCTCCTGTCAAAAGCCTGAATAACCAACTTTTGCAGTGCAGACTATTGCGAGAACATATACAGCAGGAGAGTCAGCTAGGTATTGGAAGGTACTGACAGGGATGTGGAGTCATGTCGACTCCAGTTCTGTGGTCAGCTGCGCTAGATTTCTCGGTTCAGAATCCATGACGCGAACTCCCAGATGGAGGTGGTTCCATAGATTCTCAATTGAGTCTAAAATCTGGGTGTTTGGTGGCTATGGGAGTACGCTAAACAAATCCTGGTGCTCTTCAAACCACGCACGTACACTGCGAGCTGTGTGACACGTTGAATTGTCCTGCTCATGGATGTCATCACGCCTAGGAAAAAGAAACTGCCTTTAGGAGAGGTCATGGTCCCCCATGGATAGATGCGTACTTATGTTGATCCATTACGCCTTCCAGAATGACGAGATCACACAAGGAATGCCACAAAAACATTCCCCAGAGAATAAAGCGACCTCCTCCAGTCATGAAGTGTTGGTCTCAGACGTATCACGCCATACACGCACACGGCTATCTGTCCGATGGGACATGATTCATCTGCAACAGGCCACCTATCGCCACTCAGTGCTGAATACTAGATTGTACTATATTTCAGAAATGTAGGGGTAATGCGACCGCCAGACCGCATGAGAGGAAACGCTCTTTGTTGCCAATAAGAATTTCACTATTGTGAGAGAGACAACGTCATCCACGTTTCCGTAAGTCTTACAGAATAATTACTAATAGAGTATCAACGGCACCACAAGTATTATACATGGCAATGCCGAAAATACATGATCCAGTGAAAATAATGTGACCACCGACTACGTTGGACGTCAACGTGCAATAACCACCCACAGACGGAGTTTCTGCAAATCATGTCACATGTTGGGGGTGGCCCTTTAATTTGACTTACGAAAAACAAGCAAGTTTTCACATTCCGAATTTTTTTCTTGACAATTTTCATTTTGTTTTCCCTTATTGCTGTGGCACACTAGTAGTCTTCTGTCACTAGTTGTAGTTATTTCAATTAAATATCTTGATATAAAGTCGTAACTTCTGTAGGTTTTGAACTCACAGCATTAATTTCGTTATGCAAATTCTCTTTACTAAATGCGACTGACTTTTAGTCACTGCCAGTAGTTATGTTACGGATTTTCTCTACTTCAATGTTCAATTCGTTGCACTAGATACGTACTCCGTTAACCATTATACTCATCGATTTCTGTCCTTTTTGCTTCTACTATTGATTTTAATGATCTCGTCGTTTTGCGCCTGTGTTTTCTCAAGTGCTTTACTAATCAGATCAATTATTTGTTTGAATTTTATTGTCATCGTGGGTCCGAAATTCTTGGATTTCCGTTTCGATTTCTTCGCGTGTGTCTTTACATCCCTCTCTGAGCTGATCATATTTTTCATCAGACATCCCAGTAAGCTCCAATCGCAAATTATTGACAGTATCTGTTAACTTGTTCAATTTAGTTTTGATTTTCTCTTGAATTTGTTGGGTATCCTCCCACATTTCTCTATTTTCCTCCCGAACAGATTGTAATTGCCTTTGCGATTCTTTCATTTTGTCGTCCATCATTAATGCCATTTCCCCTAATACCTAAGTAGAGACGTTATTAGTTACAGTAGTGGTCCCCTTTTGTTGGGTAGTCAACGGCGTTGAACTAGGCTTGGGGAGATGTTGTCAATAAGCATCATGTTAAAAAGAGATGGCAGCTGCAATTGCTGGTGAGCTTCATCGTCCTGCCCGTTGAACGTGTCCTAGGTGGGCAGTTATCACAAATGGATTTGGCAACCTCCATCAAGCATACTTAATTGACATGATTACATATTCTTAACGGAATTCTTGATATAAATATTTATTGACAGTGGTTGATGTTTATTCCAAATACGCATGGATTGCTCCTCTGAAGACTAATGGCGATGTTGCAGTTGCAAACGCGCTTAAAAAAGTTTACACAGAAAGCAGGCGGGTTCCTGTACACTAACAAACTGATCCTGGGAAATAATTCTACAAGACTAGTTTCTAAAACTCAATGCAACATCTCAGAATTAATCAATAGTCCACTTTTTCAAATATGAAAGCTTCTGTAGCTGAACGTTTCAGCAGAACTCTCAAAAATCTTATGTTCAGAAAATTTACTGCTCAGGGCTCCTACAAATTGATAAATACTGTACAAGGATTCGTAAAGTAATATAATCACACGAAACACAGGACAATTAAAATGCAGCCAGAGGAGGTGTATAATAAAATCAAAATGATCGATCCACGTCCTTCGAAACTTAAAATTGGCGATTATGTCAGTATTAGCAAACAGAACACAGTATTTGACAAAGGATACACTGCAAATTGGTCAACGTAAATTTTCAGAATACGTAAAGTGCAGTTTCTCAGATGCAGATGTTGGAGGTACGTCTTCCATTTCCAAAATTTGCAAGCTCGCAGGTGAGCTCTTACTTGCTACCTTTTTGGTTTAGTTCCCATTACTGCAAGGGGTGAGGAATCTTGGCTGCTACATTTCGCTTCAATTCTCGTTGCCGCCGCCACTCTTCTGGTAAAGTCGAAGGATAGCGACAGACTTGATCAATCGTGGTACACAGGACGTGGTACTCAGAACGAACTGTCTCCGTGATACTCAAACCAAACTTTGTTAGTGGTTGACCGATCGACCTATTTCCGTTTTACACAAATCGAACTAACCTACACTTGCACAACACACTGGAAAAATGACACACGCAAGGTGTATTTTTCCACCTCAACCGGTCTAAACTGGCCTTTTAATACTTGAACTGATAATTCGTAAGAAAGGGAAGTTCGCAACATTCTCGTATTAAATTATGCAAATTTTAACCTCTTGTACACACACACACACACACACAGAGAGAGAGAAGTAACTGTAATTGTAAACATTGTGTGTGTGTGTTTGTGTGTTTTTGTGTGTGTGTGTGTGTGTGTGTGTGTGTGTGTGTGTGTGTGTCCGCGTGTATGTGTGTGTGTGAGTGTACGTAATCGACTCAACTGGACGGCTGCCCGAACTTGGACAACGGCCAGAGCGCAAAGACTCAGATGGGTACGGTGTGGCGTAGTAAGCGTGTTCGTTGTGTATATACGTCTTCAAAGTATTCCAGAACGAACATAGACATGCTACTAAAGTTCATCTTGCTTTAGGTGTTATCCCTGTCTTTGAATTTTACATTCATATCCTCGTGAAAGTTCTTTGTGAAATCACTGATCTGTTGGGTGACTGTACCCTGAAAATCTTTTAAATCTTGTTTTTGCTCTCGTTTGATTTTGTTTATGTCGTGTGTGACTATGGTAACGTTTTGCGACAAACTGTCAAATTTTGTATTTATGTCTGCACGCTAATTGTGCAATTGGAGTTTGTATTTTTTATTGCTGTGCTCAAGCTCTCGAGTTTTTGAAGTATAGCGGCAAATGCGCTGTTTTGATTGCTATCTAATGTACTTTGGTTGTTAACAACTGTACTTTTGTAAATTGACATTTATATTTCGTATGATAGGTGACGGTAAAGTGTCGTCAAAAGTCATGTTACCTTCGCTTTCTATATTTTTTCTGAGCGAGCAGACTGCTCCTCGCGGAGATACGTGATGTAGATTTATCTATTCTCATCAACGTATCATCGAGGTTAGAACTGTGTGAAAGCCCACTAGCGCTTGTTAATTCAGTTATGTTCATCTCTGAGCTACATAATACTTCCGAGTGTGGAAGACATGGCGCTGTTACCTGAGGTGTTCTATGCAGCAATTGTACAGCCATTTTGGCTCATTGCGTTTTCGCCATTGTCAACAATAATGGAAAGTGATTTTTGTTTAAATATCTTCAACATTTCGTGGCCCTGTCAGCAACTGTGTAAATATTAATTTTAATTTTAGTAATTAACAGCCTCAGTTGCACTGTTTGCCTAGAATTTACCCAGGTTTCAGTCCGGATAACCCAACCTTCTTCAGAATAACAGTAACTACTGTCTTTCCACAGGGACATCGTCAAGCTAAAATTAGAAATCCGTAGATTATCATCAGACTATAAAACTTATCTGGAACTGCCTCGGCCCCACTTCGCGACCGCGATACTGCAGCCACGAGTGCTGTTCTGGAAGTGTACTGAGTTTCAGTACAGTACTCGTGGCTGCCGCATCGCGGTCACGAAGTGGGGCCGAGGCAGTTCCAGATAAGTGTTATAGCCTGATGATAATTTATGGATTTGTAGTTTTAGCTTGACGATGTCCACTATGGAAAGACGGTAGTTACTGTTATTCTGAAGGAGGTTGGGTTATTCCGCCTGAAACGTAGGTTAATTCTAGGCAAACTGTGCAAGTCAGGCTGTTAATAATTAAAATTAAAATGAATAGTGATTTTTGTGCCATTTTGTTTGGATATTACAATTAAAATTTTTGGAAAACAGAGTATTGAAATATATTATTTTTGTGAATTTAAACTTACGATTTACGTGTCGTCAAGCGTTATTTAGCTACTTTTATGACGCACGAAATGTAATGAGACAAAAACTTCAAACTTTTCTCAAGCTAATCATTACATAAAATTCTGAAAAATTCATTACAATACATTTAGGAAGGAAAATTGAGGAAAGGGATGTCCAATTACTACGCAGGAGACGCTACCAAGCCTAGCTAAGCAAGCGGTTGCGTAGCGGTCCTACCTTTGCTGTGATGAAACATACAGCGTATTTCCAAAATTGTCCGAAAATTCCGATTTATTTTTGCTTGCTTTTTGAATTGGTTTCCTCCACAAGAATTTTTGGTTCTGGTTATTTTTCTCCCAGTCGTGATGTTGCACGTGAAAATTTGAAAATAATTAGTACATTCAAAAAATCTCATGCAGTCTCATAAATAATTTTAAATTATTTATACAACTGCTTTCAAGGCTTTCTCAATGTCTTGTCACCCAGGTTCGAGTACTGTCAAAGTCACCAGTTGTGCAAATATATATATATACACTCCTGGAAATGGAAAAAAGAACACATTGACACCGGTGTGTCAGACCCACCATACTTGCTCCGGACACTGCGAGAGGGCTGTACAAGCAATGATCACACGCACGGCACAGCGGACACACCAGGAACCGCGGTGTTGGCCGTCGAATGGCGCTAGCTGCGCAGCATTTGTGCACCGCCGCCGTCAGTGTCAGCCAGTTTGCCGTGGCATACGGAGCTCCATCGCAGTCTTTAACACTGGTAGCATGCCGCGACAGCGTGGACGTGAACCGGATGTGCAGTTGACGGACTTTGAGCGAGGGCGTATAGTGGGCATGCGGGAGGCCGGGTGGACGTACCGCCGAATTGCTCAACACGTGGGGCGTGAGGTCTCCACAGTACATCGATGTTGTCGCCAGTGGTCGGCGGAAGGTGCACGTGCCCGTCGACCTGGGACCGGACCGCAGTGACGCACGGATGCACGCCAAGACCGTAGGATCCTACGCAGTGCCGTAGGGGACCGCCCCGCCACTTCCCAGCAAATTAGGGACACTGTTGCTCCTGGGGTATCGGCGAGGACCACTCGCAACCGTCTCCATGAAGCTGGGCTACGGTCCCGCACACCGTTAGGCCGTCTTCCGCTCACGCCCCAACATCGTGCAGCCCGCCTCCAGTGGTGTCGCGACAGGCGTGAATGGAGGGACGAATGGAGACGTGTCGTCTTCAGCGATGAGAGTCGCTTCTGTCTTGGTGCCAATGATGGTCGTATGCGTGTTTCGCGCCGTGCAGGTGAGCGCCACAATCAGGACTGCATACGACCGAGGCACACAGGGCCAACACCCGGCATCATGGTGTGGGGAGCGATCTCCTACACTGGCCGTACACCACTGGTGATCGTCGAGGGGACACTGAATAGTGCACGGTACATCCAAACCGTCATCGAACCCATCGTTCTACCATTCCTAGACCGGCAAGGGAACTTGCTGTTCCAACAGGACAATGCACGTCCGCATGTATCCCGTGCCACCCAACGTGCTCTAGAAGGTGTAAGTCAACTACCCTGGCCAGCAAGATCTCCGGATCTGTCCCCCATTGAGCATGTTTGGGACTGGATGAAGCGTCGTCTCACGCAGTCTGCACGTCCAGCACGAACGCTGGTCCAACTGAGGCGCCAGGTGGAAATGGCATGGCAAGCCGTTCCACAGGACTACATCCAGCATCTCTACGATCGTCTCCATGGGAGAATAGCAGCCTGCATTGCTGCGAAAGGTGGATATACACTGTACTAGTGCCGACATTGTGCATGCTCTGTTGCCTGTGTCTATGTGCCTGTGGTTCTGTCAGTGTGATTATGTGATGTATCTGACCCCAGGAATGTGTCAATAAAGTTTCCCCTTCCTGGGACGATGAATTCACGGTGTTCTTATTTCAATTTCCAGGAGTATATATATATATATATATATATATATATATATATATATATATATATATATATATATATATATATATGAAGGGTACATAAATAAAGAGATTAATTATAGAAATAATTATTTTCAATTAATGCTTAAATATTTTGATTTTTATAGTTTCTCTCGTCTGAGTCATTTTTAAAGTGAACTTACTTCCTTGTGGTAGAGATTTACACACTCGCCACTCGAGAACTAAAGACAGATTCTCTCTATTCATTGACACAAAAAATAGAAAGGCGTCTTTTTTATCTTTTGTTTTTATCCTTACATTGTATCAGAATATATCATTATCGACGCTTACCGCGGAAGTGCTTATATTTATTATCATTGGTTTTAAATTTTTGTAATAGCTTGTTCGGGCTTTTCCTTATGTACCTATACATCCATTCCAAAGGAAATGATTTTCAAGCGGAATTTTACGTACCCATTCGATGGAAGTGTCCGAGATACTTGATTCATCGATAAGTATTAACAATGACAGTAAAACAATAAGAACAAACAGTACACCAACGACAATAACAATCCTGGCCCGCACACGTTACTACCATCATACAGAAATGCTGCTGAGTCGCTGTGAAAGTACAGGTTATATATATATAAATGTAGATGGTGATGTTATATTTTACCTTTTACTGTATCTGTTGACACATATCGCAAAAAAATATCGCACTAGACGAATTTGGGACCACTCTGTCTGACGGGCAAGTAAAATTCCGCTTAAGACACCAATTTTGTTGTTAACAAGAGACGAACCAAAGCTTTCAATCGACTGAAAGACGGGACGAGCAGCATTTCTATGGGATGACACAAGCTGCAAATTGCAAAAACGGAATTGTAAATATCTGCTAAAACATAATAAGTGACATGCCTGACGTCTTTGAGAAGGCTCTTCCGGTATACATTTGTCACGTTTGGTGCCACGACTAATAATTCATAATTTTCAATTCATTTAATGACTACAAATCTACTCTCGCCAACACGGCACTAGGGAAGGATAGGTTAAAGTATTTGTTATAACGCAATTGTTTCGAAACGTTCCTAGCAGAAAATAGAGATGTCACCTATTTTCCTGGTAAAATAGTTAAATTTTAATAAATGTAGCGCATCGACAATAGTTACTCAGGAACGCGCAAAGTGGGAAATGGTTTGCAGTAATACCAGCCGCAGGCAAGCGAGGGTATTACCCCTTACGCAGTGTAAGACAGCCGTCGCAATGTTGCAAAGCGAGCCATCCTGTTGAGGTATAGGAGCAACTGACACACCAGAACCTAAATGGAAGAGGGCAGAAGCCTTTCCACCTTAGCGAGCTTCCGAAAAGTGCCGCAAGGCTTAGCAAAGCCCAAACATGTGCAGCTCGGAAATGTATAAATACCTTTCCATATTACAAAAAAGTCAGTTCTGTTACTGTCTATGGCTGTTTCACTTGGGCGCTGTCCAGAATGCTGTTTGTGGACCATAGTTCGACGGTGCATGAAGACAGTCCACCACGAAACCACTGGACCTGGAGCCGCCGCAACATGGAGCCAGCAGCGGCCCTAGAAAGCAGATTGCCGGCCATCAGTGTGGACGACTGGGTTACCTCACTGCCACAGATAGCCGAGACCACCCGGAGTCGAGTCACCACTGACAGGGGCGGTTGACTCACGACCCTCTGGCCGACCGATGGTACGCTCTGCCAGTTTTGCGGGGAAGGAATACACAGAAGGCCACTGGATTCCTCAGACAGGCTGCCGTTGGCTGTATTGAGCTACGGCGGGGAGCCGTAATAAAGCGGAACAGAATTTCAGGCTATCTGACCGGCGCAGTATCGCAACAACTGCACACTAAATCCACAACCTATTACAGAAATGTACATTGTTATACAAATGCCGGACAGCACCCATTCTCAAGGGGTAGAGTCCTCGAATAGTATTCAAAACATCCACTGTTCCGGGTTAGAAAATCGCCACTGCTTATACAGGGTGTTTCAAAAATGACCGGTATATTTGAAACGGCAATAAAAACTAAACGAGCAGCGATAGAAATACACCGTTTGTTGCAATATGCTTGGGACAACAGTACATTTTCAGGCGGACAAACTTTCGAAATTACAGTAGTTACAATTTTCAACAACAGATGGCGCTGCAAGTGATGTGAAAGATATAGAAGACAACGCAGTCTGTGGGTGCGCCATTCTGTACGTCGTCTTTCTGCTGTAAGCGTGTGCTGTTCACAACGTTCAAGTGTGCTGTAGACAACATGGTTTATTCCTTAGAACAGAGGATTTTTCTGGTGTTGGAATTCCACCGCCTAGAACACAGTGTTGTTGCAACAAGACAAAGTTTTCAACGGAGGTTTAATGTAACCAAAGGACCGAAAAGCGATACAATAAAGGATCTGTTTGAAAAATTTCAACGGACTGGGAACGTGACGGATGAACGTGCTGGAAAGGTAGGGCGACCGCGTACGGCAACCGCAGAGGGCAACGCGCAGCTAGTGCAGCAGGTGATCCAACAGCGGCCTCAGGTTTCCGTTCGCCGTGTTGCAGCTGCGGTCCAAATGACGCCAACGTCCACGTATCGTCTCATGCGCCAGAGTTTACACCTCTATCCATACAAAATTCAAACGCGGCAACCCCTCAGCGCCGCTACCATTGCTGCACGAGAGACATTCGCTAACGATATAGTGAACAGGATTGATGACGCCGATATGCATGTGGGCAGCATTTGGTTTACTGACGAAGCTTATTTTTACCTGGACGGCTTCGTCAATAAACAGAACTGGCGCATATGGGGAACGGAAAAGCCCCATGTTGCAGTCCCATCGTCCCTGCATCCTCAAAAAGTACTGGTCTGGGCCACCATTTCTTCCAAAGGAATCATTGGCCCATTTTTCAGATCCGAAACGATTACTGCATCACGCTATCTGGACATTCTTCGTGAATTTGTGGCGGTACAAACTGCCTTAGACGACACTGCGAACACCTCGTGGTTTATGCAAGATGGTGCCCGGCCACATCGCACGGCCGACGTCTTTAATTTCCTGAATGAATATTTCGATGATCGTGTGATTGCTTTGGGCTATCCGAAACATACAGGAGGCGGCGTGGATTGGCCTCCCTATTCGCCAAACATGAACCCCTGTGACTTCTTTCTTTGGGGACACTTGAAAGACCAGGTGTACCGCCAGAATCCAGAAACAATTGAACAGCTGAAGCAGTACATCTCATCTGCATGTGAAGCCATTCCGCCAGACACGTTGTCAAAGGTTTCGGGTAATTTCATTCAGAGAGTACGCCATATTATTGCTACGCATGGTGGATATGTGGAAAATATCGTACTATAGAGTTTCCCAGACCGCAGCGCCATCTGTTGTTGAAAATTGTAACTACTGTAATTTCGAAAGTTTGTCTGCCTGAAAATGTACTGTTGTCCCAAGCATATTGCAACAAACGGTGTATTTCTATCGCTGCTCGTTTAGTTTTTATTGCCGCTTCAAACATACCGGTCATTTTTGAAACACCCTGTATTTCTAACAGAAATCCCCAGAAGCGCCAGCCGAAGACTTGTGGCGTAAGAATCACCTCTGCTCTGCCACAGGCTTTCTCAAAGAGGGCGGAGTAACTAAAAGAGATTCGAGGCACTATCTCGCCATTGGGGCGGGAAATGGCCCCGAAAAGGCGAAAGAATCTGTAATGATCAGCGGTATGAGGATGCAGAAGGGAATGGTAAAGGCTATCAGTACACTGAACGTGTGAATTGTAATTGAAAAAAAAATGTAATGATGATCCCCCATTCAGATCTCCGGAGGATGATCATGAGAAAAACACTGAATAATAAGCAAAGAATGGATACCTTCCTGAAAGTGAGATTGAGGGCGTGGAGTGCCAGAAGTTTGAACGTGGTTGGGAAACTAGAAAATCTGAAAAGGGAAATGCTAAGTTGCAATCTATAGATAGTGCCGATCAGTGAAGTGAAGTGAAGTGAAGTGAAATGGAAATAAGACAAGAATTTCTGATCAGGTGAGTATAGGGTAACATCAATAGCAGTAGAAAGTAGTAAAACAGGAGTAGGATTCGGTATGAACAGAAAGTTAGGGCACAGAGCGGGTTACTGTGAACAGATCCGTGAGAGCATTGTTCTCATCAGAATCAACAGGAAACAAACACCGACGACGATAGTTAAAGTATACATGCCGACGTCGCAAGCCGCAGATGAAGAGATAGAGAAAGTACATGAGGGTAGTCATGGGAGATTGGAATGTGGTTGTAGGAAAAGTAGTAAAAGAAATTGTTCGGGACTGTATGGACTTGGTACTAGGTACTAGGTTGGCACAGGGGAGGAATTCGTGGCAGGCCGCATCAAATCAGTCAGAAGACTAATGCTCCAAATTGAAAATAAAAACTATTAAGAAATTGAACGTTGATTTCAGTATTGGCCTAGAGACTTGATGTGGGACTTTGATGTGGCATACGCTAATAGATAGACTGAACTGATTCATGAGGGAAGTACGTGTACATAATTTGTTACCGCTACTCGTTTGCTAGTTAGCAGTTTCATGTAACATCTGCGGTATTGGGTCCAGAAACGAAAGTTTGCAATATACTTAGGCGTTTTAGAGATTTTTCACTTCAGCTTGTGACAGATCTGCAAGACCAGATATGCTTTTTCGACAAGGACCTGTATTTCATACTAGTCTGCGGTATTTTGACTTTTAAAGACGGTTCTGTACTTCAAAACTGTCTAGGTCGACACTGCACTTTACTAGCATTCCAGGATGACAATGCACAAGACTGTGCTGTATGCCTCAGCCACACTGGCATTTCCTATATTGAGGAGCTGCAGTAAGGCAAATCAGAATTTCAGGCTATTTCATTGGCGCCACATGGCATCCCACTGCACAGGTATCCACCAGCTATGTTGTTGTTGTTGTTGTGGTGGTCTTCAGTCCTGAAAATGGTTTGATGCAGCTCTCCATGCTACTCTATCCTGTGCAAGCGTCTTCATCTCCCAGTACTTACTGCAACCTACATCCTTCTGAATCTGCTTAGTGTATTCATCTCTCGGTCTCCCTCTACGATTTTCACCCTCCACGATGCCCTCCAATACTAAATTTGTGATCCCTTGATGCCTCAGAACATGTCCTACCAACCGGTCCCTTCTTCACGTCAAGTTGTGCCACAAACTCCTCTTCTCCCTAATTCTATTCAATACCTCCTCATTAGTTATGTGATCTACCCATCTAATCTTCAGCATTCTTCTGTAGCACCACATTTCGAAAGCTTCTATTCTTTTCTTGTCCAAACTATTTATCGTCCATGTTTCACTCCATACAAATACTTTCAGAAACGACTTCCTGACACTTAAATCTATACTCGATGTTAACAAATTTCTCTTCTTCAGAAACGCTTTCCTTGCCATTGACAGTCTGCATTTAATATCTTCTCTACTTCGACCATCATCAGTTATTTTGCTCCCCAAATAGCAAAACACCTTTACTACTTTGAGTGTCTCATTTCCTAATCTAATTCCCTTAGCATCACCCGACTTAATTCGACTACATTCCATTGTCCTCGTTTTGCTTTTTTAGATGTTCATCTTATATCCTCCTTTCAAGACTCTGTCCATTCCGTTCAACTGCTCTTCCAAGTCCTTTGCTGTCTCTGACAGAATTACAATGTCATCGGCGAACCTCAAAGTTTTTATTTCTTCTCCATGGATATTAATACCTACTCAGAATTTTTCTTTTGTTTCCTTTAGTGCTAGCTCAATATACAGATTGAATAACATCGGGGAGAGGCTACAATCCTGTCTCACTCCCTTCCCAACCACTGCTTCCCTTTCATGTCCCTCGACTCTTGTAACTGCCATCTTGTTTCTGTACAAATTGTAAATAGCCTTTCGCTCCCTGTATTTTACCCCTGCCACCTTTAGAATTTGAAAGAGGGTATTCGAGTCAACATTGTCAAAAACTTTCTCTAAGTCTACAAATGCTAGAAACGTAGGTTTGCCTTTCCTTAATCTGTCTTCTAAGATAAGTCGTAAGCTATATAAAATGTATAAAAAACAGTAGATGACAATGTTTGCTTTGGATAAACTCATCAATTTCTCTGTCATAATAAACATATAAGGCGCCGCAGACAGAAAGTTGACTAACTATATTTTGTCTCGCTGCACGAGAAGGAAGTTCTTGTGTGAATAGCCCCTCCGAAGCTCACTGGTTGTAAAACTAAAATGCAACTATTGTAAATGTAATACTTTGTGCTTAATTTCAGAATAAAATTCTATAGTTAAAATATTAAACTACCTTGTTCCTGTCTGAAAAGCTCCTCTCAGTGAATTATTAATTAAATACGTAAGAGTTTTCCAACGGCCATAAACCACGCAGATAGCTATATATTAATGTAATAGTTTGCGGTTTTTACTTGCCTTCCTGAATAATATTACAGGAATAAAAATCATTGACCGATTTTGCTTCACGAAATCTGATAACAGTGAATGTTTTATTAAAGAATTAACGTGATGACAAATATTTGACAGATAACCGAAGTCGAGTTTTGCCATTCTGGATACCCAAATAATAAGAATATAACAATTATCCGTTACGTGATTGTTTGTACTGGCAATCCCTCTCGATAGCGTACTTTGTATGTCTTACAACCATAAACACTTTCAAAGTAATGACATCTAGTACGCGAAGCTTTATAATACATATCGGTTCACAAGATTAATTTTAACAACATTTCATAACTTTTTGCTCACGTAGTGTGAAATCATTAACAGTGACAAAGAAAGGCAATTTTCTGCCCTTTGTTGCTGTATTAATTTCATTGTTTTCACACGCCGAGCAGTTGCGGCGCGCTTGTTTGTCGATCATTAAAGGCAATTCTGGTCGCGTAACCATCGACCAAGTACGATCAATTCGATCATTCATTCTTAAACATTATATACATAAAATAAAAGTCGAATAAAAATTTACACTAATAGAGGGCATAAAATGGTGACGCTAAGAGTGCCTCTGGACACCTGCTTCGTAAGACGTAACAGTTGAATGATCTAATGCTCAGAGGGCGTTCGTGTCTGGCTTACATTATGTTGGTAATATTACAATTGAGAAGTAGTCAAGTGACTGTAACTTGTAAGCCGGCCGGTATGCCCGAGCGGTTCTAGGCGCTTCAGTCTGGAACCGAGCGACCGCTACATTCGCAGGTTCGAATCGTGCCTCGGGCATGGATGAGTGTGATCTCCTTAGGTTAGTTAGGTTTAAGTAGTTCTAAGTTCTAGGGAACTGATGACCGCAGAAGTTAAGTCCCATAGTGCACAGTGCCATTTGAACCATTTTTGAACTGGTGACCTCAGATGCTGCACAGTCACAGCAATGATATCATTAGAGTCATCAGTCAATTTAAAGCCAATCCACAATACAGTTCGACCACCCTCGCAGCCAGGATTTTCGTCGTCGATACTCCTGGTGCCAACAAGTTCTATTCGACCATCTTGTTATAGGAATCCGAGACTCCATGCCAATTGTCAAGTCTCTGAACGCCAATCTCTACATAAAAGACAACTTTTCCTAGTTTATCCCTGTGTTCACCCAACCCTGCTAGTGTTTCGAAGATTTTGAGATACATGTGGCCCTTCTCCTATAATCGACATTGAATTTCTTCACAGGCAGAAATGTAACCTTCACACTCAGAGAGAAACACCAGCAGGAGCTACAGCGGTTGCAGTATGAGGATATTAACACTCCCATTCCCAACAATAATGGGTCACCTTCAATGTCATCATAGAAAAACCAAGTGCCCAGTCTGTCATAGACACGAATCCTATTCCCAAGGTAGAAGACATAACGACTCGCCTCATGGGCAGAAAATTACTCGCCAGGACTGACATCCATTATATGTATTCATACTCCCGTTGGATGAGGATTCCTGACACTTTGCAGTGATCAATACACCTTTTGGACTGTTTATATTATGGTCCTGCAACAGGTCAATCTCAAATGCCTTAAAGACAAGTACTGGTTTTTAGTGGTATACTGTGGCCACATTCTTAGTGCAACATGCAATTGCCCTAATCCACAGGACATTGAGGCAGGACAAAAGTATCAGCTCCCACCAACAGGAGTCAGCAGCAGAATAATTATTAACATAAATTTATTCCAATTGCACCAGCTATTGCAGAACATTTACACCACTTCTTACAATGGATCCCTACATGTAATAAGGCCTTCCAAGACTTGAAATAGCTTCTTATCCCCACGATCCTTACAGCATATGACCATGCCATTCCCTGAACTTGGCAACTGTGCATCATACTATAGGTGGGGGTGGCCCTTTCACATGTGACTGATGAGATGGAGTGACCAACTGTATTCGTGTCTAAGAACCTCTTTGCTGCACAATGTTTCTGCAGTCAGATAGAGAAAAAGGCCCTAGCAATCCTGAATTTGTCTGTGGTTGCCATTTCACGCTTTTCAGGGACCTCACACTCTTAGTCCCTCTTTTCAAAGTGTGAGCAAATTTGAAAATTTTCTGATCAAAATAGCATATTCCTTTCCACAGTGGGCTCTATTCCTTCAAGTCATGTGTATAACAATATGCACCATTCTAAAACCCAACATGCTAATGTGGACCTCCTCTTGTGTCAGCTCCTGGGCCAGGACCCTATCTAAAATATGAGTCTCAAAGTCTGATTCCACCTGGACGTCACTACTTAGGTAGCCATGGCCAGCCTTCAAATTGACGCCAACCTTATCAAGAGTCACTTTTCCGACAACCCAGTGCTCTATGAGGTACTTTACCTCATGCAACATGGCTGGCAGCCAGGCCACTAGCAGGGGCAGCACCCCAAGGTTTGAGGTCTGCTGGTATCACCTGGACGACCTCTCCAACTTCAATGATGTGCTCCTGCTCCAGGCGGACTAAGCCCACTTCAGGGTCATGATCCTGGCAGTGCTACAGCTGTGTGTCTTACTTCTATTGCAGTCAGACACTGGGGCATTTCGTTCAGCAAGCAACTGGTCCACCAATATGTTTCCTGCTGGGCCATGGCGATTACCTACATGGTTACCTCCTGACCCATCAGCCAGAGCAAGAAGGCCACCCCGCCATTTCGTGATTGTTTCCTTGGTCAGACACTTCTGCCCCCAGTCCTGGCTACAGCAAGATTTTGCAGGTACCTTCCTGGGATAGTCCTGGTTAATCACCATAACTCGTGACAGTGGTTTCCCCCTGTCTCAGAAATGTATACCATGCCCACAGGGCAGACTATTCATACCCTGCCATGCATTTTATCAACTGAAGGCTTCCCAGATACCGCTGTCACAGATAATGACCCTCAGTTTATTTTTGCAGAAATCTCCACTTCCTGCAAACCAAATGGCTTACAGTTGATGCATACTGCACTTTTCCACCATGCATCTAATGGTGTTGCTGAATGCTTCTCCCAGATCTTTAAATCCCAGCTTTCCAAGCCACACTGTCTTGACCCTCCAAATTAGTCCCTCAAGCTCTTTATGGCTTCTGATCTTCCCAGACTCAGCAGCAAACTCTATGGCTGGCCAAATCAGTTGTAGTTACCATTTATCCATCACTACAGTGCTACCCACCTCCCAGCAGTCTAGATACCGCCATTTCTCTGTCCAAGACCGCATTTGGAACCTTGTATTCTCCAAAGGGCACCAGCCTAGGTTTGCTGTGGTCATTTTCCATCTTCTGGGCAGGGTTTGGGTGATATGACGTTTGAAGATGGCACAGTGTGCTGTAAGCACTTTATCCATTTGTGGTCTCATTGTGGTCACCTTTCTGGATCCATCAGACTATCACTATCATTTGTTCCAAAGGCATATCTCTCCACAGAGCCCATCATCGACACCACCTAGCCCGTCTCAACTCCAGTCCATCTCAAGTTATCTCCCTGCCAACACTGATAGAGGTTGACATCAGCCCTGGCCACAGTGGAAAGAGCGACCTTCCATGGACATTGAGATGTGCTACACTTTACTTTCCCTTTGGGGATGGGGGTTTGAATGCTGTGTCAAAGCCTTGTGTGTACTCGACAAGCAACCACCAACATAGACAAGCTACAGACATACTCTATCCTGCCACCTGGCTGCAACGAAGTGCTGTCAATGGTCACTAGCCTTGTTCACCTATTCTCCTCCACAGGCCACTTGATCAAAGATAGGATCTGGCTTTTGGGTGTACGCATATCATTACCTGAGCTATTCTCGGACTGTTTGCTCCAAGTGAGTTTTCTGAGCCATCATTCCCACAATCAGGGTCTCACTCTGGAGTCACACTGCTATGAAGATGCCACTGTCCACATTGACCTTTGCCTCCAGGAGCTGCCAGTTATGGACCCACACCACTTGCGGCCACTATAACAGAGACATGGCCCGTGCACCAATGACCAGCAAATGGACATGGTAATATTTGTCTTTGTTCCTTGTCAGCATCATGCCAGACTTAAGGTTTTCAGTGCCCTTTGGGTTTTTAACTTCTGTCTATCCCCTTAGGATTTTAACATTTGCTTTTCCCTTCTATACTCTGATGTGACATGCTAAGTACTCGGACAAAGAATGCTTGAACTTTCAGTTTACTGTGACATGTTCAAGCCTTCAGATAGTATTGTATTATTTCAATATTCCTGGGAGGCAGTTTTCCGTTAAGTGAGGGAAACCTATCAGGTCTGGAGAGGGCGGTCATAAATCACTCATATCTCAACAACACAGGAGGAAGTGACAACCATAAGATTATTAATTTTGGTGTGTAGACTGTATGAGTCCGGCGTTATACCATCTTACTTTCAAAAAAATATCACCTACACAACTCCGAACATTATAAGAGTTGACAAGTGCAAAAATTATCGCACAATCAGCTCAACAGCTCAGTCATCCAAGTCGCTGACAAGAATAATACACAGAAGAATGGAAAAGCAAATTCACGATTGGCTTTAGGAAAGGTGAAGGCTCCAGAGAGGCAATTTCGACATTGTGGCTGATAACGGAAGCAAGACTAAAGGAAAATCAAGGCACCATCATAGGATTTTTGGACGTGGAAAAAGCGCTATACAACGTCAAATGGTGCAAAATGTTCGAAATCATGAGAAAATCGCTCTAAACTTCAGCGAAAACGGGTAATATGCAATATGTGCAAGAACCAAGAGGAAAGCCGGACGCAGTGGCCGAGCGGTGCTAGGCGCTTCAGTCCGGAGCCCCGCTACTGCTACGGTTGCAGGTTCGAATCCTGCCTCGGGCGTGGATGTGTGTAATGTCCTTAGTTTAGTTAGGTTTAAGTAGTCCTAAGTTCTAGGGGACTGATGACCTACGAGGTTAAGTCACATAGTGCTCAGAGCCCTTTTAACAATTTTATTTGAACTAAGCGGAAATAATAAAGAGTGGAAAACCAAGTATAAAGTGCTTGGATGAAAAAGGGTGCCAGACAGTGATGTACACTTTCGTCCCTACTGTTCAATCTACATATCGAAGAAGCAATGACGGAAATAAAAGAAACTTTCGCGACTGGAATTAAAATTCAAAGTGAAAGTATATCAGTGATAAGATGGGCTAATGACTTTGCTATTCTAAGTGAAAGTAAAGAAGAATAACAGGATCTACTGAATGGAATGAACAGTTCAATAAGTGCAAAACATGTATTGCGAGTAAATCGAAAAAACACAAAAGTTATGAGAAGTAACAGAAATAAGAACAGTGAGAAGCTAAGTGTCAGGACTGGTGATCACGGAGTATATAATGTTAAAGGATTCTGCTATCTAGGCAGCGAAATAACCCATGATGGAGGGAACCAGGAGGACTTTAAAAGCAGTATAGTACTGGTAAAAAGGATACTCCTGGCCAAAAGTCAGATCTTAATCTGAAGAAGAAATTTCTGATGATGTATATTTTAAGCACAGCATTGTATGGCAGTGAGATATGGACTGTGGGAAAATCGGAAAAGAAGAACGTCGAAGTATCCAAGATGTGGTGCTACAGAAATTACATGTACCGGTAAGGTATGAATAAGGTGCTTCTCTGTAGAAACGGCGAAACGCTGAAACGAAGAAGGGACAGGATGGAAAGATATCAATTAAGATACCACGGAATAGCTTTCATGTTACTAGAGGTAAAGAGTAAAAACTGTAGAGGAAAACAGAGATTGGAATACATCCAGTAAATAATTGTGGATGAAGGTTGCAGGTGCTGCTCTGAGATGAAGAGATTGGCACAGGAGAGGAATTTGTGGAATGTTGTATCAAACCAGGCAGTAGACTGATAACTAAAAAAAGAAAAGAAAAGACAAAGCGTTTTCTTGGAATGGCGATTCAGGGTGGCCACAGAGTAGTAGCTACAAACATGAAGAGTAAAGTGAAGGTGTCTGAAGAAGGGAACACAAAATGGATTCGGTAGATTTATTGATCACTCTAAATTTATTTCTGAATCTGTATTATAAAAAATACCGCCAACTGTGATATGTAAGACATCAGCAGCAGCCGTTTGAAAGCCATTGGTGGATCAAAGCATCGTCTAGAAATTTCCAGGCATTGCAAGTTTCAACAGTATTAACACCATTTAGTTGTGCGTATCTTCTAATCTTTGGCAGCTGTTGTGTAAGAGCATGTAAACACATTAACTTTTGACACCTTACGGATTTATTCGTTATTTTTCTTTGAATGATGTTAAACATACTGTAGATGCTACGTTCTTAACTAAATGGCACTAAATCTGCCACGCTGTACTGCGTTGTTCCTCCATACTCGGTGAAACGTGCATCAGGAATGCGAGCACACCTTCAGATGTGCACGTTTTAACGAGGTTTCGCGCATGCGCGATTGGCGTGCCATAATTGCCTTACGGTCAAATACACACTGATTTGATAAACAATGGGCACGGTTCACAGTTTGCACAGCTAGCCCTTATTGCTCAACTACGTCAATGCCAACAGGTGGTAGCACACTGCAGCTGACTTTTAGCCACATTCTCTTGGCATTAATCCTGCTACACGTTAGCACATTCCTCAGATATGCCAATTCTTCGCTATATAGTGAAATTAGATCGGAGATTATTATATGTTACAATTATACTGATAGAAACACATATCTTACGGGATTCTGAATAAGAGACAGTACATTAAGTTTTGGATTTTATCGTACACTAATCCATTTGAGGCGGTGAGAAATATAAATCATCATTGGTTGTGAGATTGTAGGATTTATTAGTGCTTCTGAGATCTGTTGATCTTATAGTGTGTAAGATTTATGTGTGCTGCAGACCCATTCTGTACGTATACATGAACACTGACGGAAACCTGTCACACCGGTTTCTCTGATATTCACTTAAATGTGGGATCGAGGACGGTGCGCATTTGGCTCTTATGGTTCTCAGCGCCTCTTTTTATTCTAGTCTTGAGAATTTGTTGGTAAACAGTAATACATGAATTTAATCATTTCTGCAAACGACACTTTGGGATTTCAGTTGGCTGTTTGCTGTGCAAGAATTGGCTTTCCCGTACAGTGTCAACATGATCTCTGTTGAATCCGTTCTCAGAGCCAACAGAAAAGAAAATAACCATGAAAAGTTAGCTGCAAAGGATCTTGGGCCTCCCATATCACATCCGTTGTCAGTGAAAGTGACAAAATCAAGTAAGTGTGACTAGAAGCGAACATTTAAAAAAATGTGTATAATAGGTTTTAGTTGTTGTAGGTGCAATACCCATAAGTTAATTCGTTAACTGATATACGTATTTGCGGTCTTGTACATTTGTTCAAAAAAATTAACAAAGCATGATATCTCCTACTTACATAAAAATGTGAAACGGAGAATAGTGAAAGTTTAACATGATTTCGTTCTTGCCATAAACTGTTCTTAATCATGTGCAAAACAACAAAATTCTACAAAAACGGTTCTTTTTCAGTAAGTTACGCATATTATTATTATTATTATTGTCGCTGACAGCGGCTGGAATTATATGAGTATGTTGATAAGCGTAACTGTTATACAGCAGATGCTGTTGATTTTACTCTCATATCCATCTGAATTTGAAAAGCTGTATACACCCAGTATGAATACTTACTGCTTCTAATGTCATCTACCTTCAAACCATAAATTTGTCTTCTTAGTCCTTTCTTATTTCTTGACTTAAGGAAAATACCCTGCCTCGGTTCTCCAGCACCCATGTTTCAGATTACTGTGAAACCCGCATTTAATTCTCTTCTTCACTATCATAGTTATGCCTCCCATTCTCGTCTGTTTCAAAATGAATTTACTTGCTCTCTTAATTCTGTCAGTAATTTGCTATATGCATTCCTTCAAAAGTAGATGAGTCATCATAAAATTAGGATTGGTCTTCGTATTATAAGAGGTCGTCTCACACCCCTGAGTCTAAACTGTTCGTTGCTGTCCAGTTTCATAGGGAGTAAGGCCTAAATTTTGAAAATTTATTTACCTTAGCAATAGCATTCAAACTTACGCTTCTGTTAATTTCTTTTGCTGTCCATCGGGTGGCGGTAATCACTTTCCAGCAGCAATAAACGCTAGTAGCAACAATTTCTTACAGATTTAGAAACTAGACCTGAGTTCTAAGACCAGATTCATTGGATGATTCAAATTTCGGCTCTGCCACTGCCCTGACTGTACCCTCCCTGTTCACCTGCAGCATCATGAGACGCTAGGGCCGGCCGGAGTGGCCGTGCGGTTCTAGGCGCTGCAATCTGGATCCGAGCGACCGCTACGGTTGCAGGTTCGAATCCTGCCTCGAGCATGGATGTGTGTGATGTCTTAGGTTAGTTAGATTGAATTAGTTCTAAGTTCTAGGCGACTGATGACCTCAGAAGTTAAGTCGCATAGTGCTCAGAGCCATATACGTAAAGTATTTCGCCGTATAGATAAATGTTGAAGCCACTGAAGGTATTACTTATAGTCAGTCATCTGGTAATCTCTTAGCTCCTTCCTCATCCGAGTCCGAGCAATACATTTCAGTTCTGGAAGTGTCCCCTCCTACGTTGATAACGCGCCTATCAACAACAGAAACCACGAAGCCAACCAGGCGCACCATTTTCTCTTCTTCTTGTATGAGGAGCCGTTCTATATCCAACCAGCGTTCGTCAGTGACGTGTGAAAAAACTGCGTGCGTTAGAACATCTGGGAGGTTAACAGTCTTGTTACTTCTCGGGCCACATCTCGCAGCTTGCCTCCAGATCAGTTTTGTTGGTTTCATATTGTAACGGTAAAGTAGCAAATGTAAAAATGCAGCATTTGTATGATGTGCTCGATGATGTGATATTGCTTGTTTTTCGTATTTCTACGGTACTTATCTACCTCTGTGGTGCAAAACGATGGACATAGTCCAAATAAAGAGGATCCGGTTTTTCATTTTTGCGTTATAATTAAATTGATATGTTTTCTTAATTGAAACAACTTTAATGAAAAGTCTTTCCTAAAAATAATTAGGAATTTACATTGGAAAGGGGAACAGGAATTTTCTGCCTGGTAAGTAATTAGAAACAAGAAGACGTGCATTAGTCCAAAAAAAAAATGATGAGTTTTATAATTACGAGATGTAGGTATTTGAAGCTGAAGGAGAAGAAAGGTGAAACTGGGTAAGAATAACCACGTTGAGTTCACGTTTCTTTACGCTACCGATTGCGCTACACGTTCAATGTGCATTATTACGCAAATACAGTACATACATTGCTGCAAAAACTTCAAACCCGTTTACTTTTGTAAATTTATGAAAAACGCTAGGAACAGCCTTTTTCTCGGCACTTTATAACTGTGTTCCACGCGCATGTTTCACTATGAAACAGAGAGCAGCCTCAGCCATTTCCATACTGCGCATTTAACAACGCGACCATCCGAGCACAACGCTGCAAAGGCTGTGACTGTACACGAATTTTGAAATAAAAAATATGTAGCTAAAGCGTGATTAAGAAAAACGTTGATGGCTGATATTACATTTGAATATCTTAAAGTTTCTTTTAACGCAACTAAGTAATAAGATACCAAAGTCGGACCTACTTCCAAGAGCGTAACAACACAAGTGTACGTGTGCTACTGCTTCTGACCAACCATCGCATTTGTGTTTCTTCACATCAGGTTTATTCTTATGAAAAACGGCACGCTACAGAGATCACACACATTCGCAACCAGAAAGATGGAAGGCTGGCAGTAGAAGAGGTGGGTATCACAGTACGATGAATGAACAAGTGTTCATCGCTCTTAAATTATGCACTTTGGAGCCAATGTTTATTAGATATTTTGTGGTTTTGGCTTATGAAAGCTGTCCTCAAAGTCTGTAAATGGAATTTATTTACATCCTGTATACGGAAAAAGCATTGCGGGAAGAGCTAATACGTGTCTTGGGCCGGTCGCACCCCACAGCGGGCATGCGGTGTTTTAAGGTACTCGTACAAGCAAGCTAGTTCGATACAGCGACGCTTCACTTTGCAGTTGTACATGCTACCTTTCGTCAAGAAACTATAAATAGGGGTAGGTACAAGTCAATCAGAATTTACTACGTTGCGAGCGCAACAGCACAACCGAATTCACAGAAGTGACGGGGTCGAACATCTAACGCTTAATCGTCGAAGCTACGAGGAAATGGGAGGGAGGCGGCTGGCGCCATCAATCAAAGTGGATGGCATTCTTACTTTGCGCCGGCCTCCCCATCAATTACGGGGCGCTGGCGCTGGCGCGATGCCTTTACGGTTGATTGATTGCCCGGACAGCGAGACGCCTTCAGCTACCGTAGGGAGGCGCAGGGGTCGAAGACGCCGGTTGCCGACTCCTGCAGGGCTCCTCGTTACTCAGACTGCGTCGGCCGATCATCTCGTCCTTAGCCTTTCTCATGGACTGTCAGAACTCCACAATTAGATGCCATTTTACAGTTTATATCCAAACGACCACTGGTACTCCCGAGTAATTTATGCATCACTGTTACCCAGTAATATCTCAGACGAGTTGCAGTTATCTCCAAACACTGCATTTACTTTCGTGCTACTGCTCCGGTGTCGTGTGAGCAATGTACCTGCTTTTTATCCGGATCTTTAAACGTGCGCCACAAGGGAAGTGAAACTGATAGCAACTTGCTGTTGTATCCTTCGGAACCCGAACTGTTTTAAGACTGGTAAAAATTTGCTTCCAAAAATTCAACGGGTATACATGAAAGCCTGATGAATACATGGTACTGTAGGTATGTGTTTAAGCCAACCTTCTTTTAGTCCATGTCTTCCTTCCCTTCCATTCTGTCCATATCCTCCTTCACCCCCTCTCAATGTTCAATAACTCCTTTGCCTTCTCCCTGTTCATCTTCTCCTCTTCCCTTTCTCTGTGCAGTTCCCCCACCCCCTCTGTTCTTCTCCTCCTGCCCCTTTCTTGTGTATATCTTCCTCGCTGTGTCTCTCACCATCTTCTTTTTCTATTCGCCCTTCCTCTCCATTCTCTATGTTCATTTACTCCTCCCCCTCTTTCTATTCATCTCCTCCTCCTCCTCCCCCTTATCTGCTCCAATTTCCTCCTCATCCCGCCTTCACTCCCCACCTTATAGCACTCGCCGCAACAGGACGCTGGCGGCTCTTACGCACACAGTATATACACTCCTGGAAATTGAAATAAGAACACCGTGAATTCATTGTCCCAGGAAGGGAAAACTTTATTGACACATTCCTGGGGTCAGATACATCACATGATCACACTGACAGAACCACAGGCACATAGACACAGGCAACAGAGCATGCACAATGTCGGCACTAGTACAGTGTATATCCACCTTTCGCAGCAATGCAGGCTGCTATTCTCCCATGGAGACGATCGTAGAGATGCTGGATGTAGTCCTGTGGAACGGCTTGCCATGCCATTTCCACCTGGCGCCTCAGTTGGACCAGCGTTCGTGCTGGACGTGCAGACCGCGTGAGACGACGCTTCATCCAGTCCCAAACATGCTCAATGGGGGACAGATCCGAAGATCTTGCTGGCCAGGGTAGTTGACTTACACCTTCTAGAGCACGTTGGGTGGCACGGGATACATGCGGACGTGCATTGTCCTGTTGGAACAGCAAGTTCCCTTGCCGGTCTAGGAATGGTAGAACGATGGGTTCGATGACGGTTTGGATGTACCGTGCACTATTCAGTGTCCCCTCGACGATCACCAGTGGTGTACGGCCAGTGTAGGAGATCGCTCCCCACACCATGATGCCGGGTGTTGGCCCTGTGTGCCTCGGTCGTATGCAGTCCTGATTGTGGCGCTCACCTGCACGGCGCCAAACACGCATACGACCATCATTGGCACCAAGGCAGAAGCGACTCTCATCGCTGAAGACGACACGTGTCCATTCGTCCCTCCATTCACGCCTGTCGCGACACCACTGGAGGCGGGCTGCACGATGTTGGGGCGTGAGCGGAAGACGGCCTAACGGTGTGCGGGACCGTAGCCCAGCTTCATGGAGACGGTTGCGAATGGTCCTCGCCGATACCCCAGGAGCAACAGTGTCCCTAATTTGCTGGGAAGTGGCGGTGCGGTCCCCTACGGCACTGCGTAGGATCCTACGGTCTTGGCGTGCATCCGTGCGTCGCTGCGGTCCGGTCCCAGGTCGACGGGCACGTGCACCTTCCGTCGACCACTGGCGACAACATCGATGTACTGTGGAGACCTCACGCCCCACGTGTTGAGCAATTCGGCGGTACGTCCACCCGGCCTCCCGCATGCCCACTATACGCCCTCGCTCAAAGTCCATCAACTGCACATACGGTTCACGTCCACGCTGTCGCGGCATGCTACCAGTGTTAAAGACTGCGATGGAGCTCCGTATGCCACGGCAAACTGGCTGACACTGACGGTGGCGGTGCACAAATGCTGCGCAGCTAGCGCCATTCGACGGCCAACACCGCGGTTCCTGGTGTGTCCGCTGTGCCGTGCGTGTGATCAGTGCTTGTACAACCCTCTCGCAGTGTCCGGAGCAAGTATGGTGGGTCTGACACACCGGTGTCAATGTGTTCTTTTTTCCATTTCCAGGAGTGTATTTCCAGATCGCAACTAATATGTGTAACATATTCCGCTGAAATCGTTCCAGAGGCTTACGATGACCTTTCCACTCACCTCCAGCTTGTTGTATGGCAGCAGGCTGCAATTTACTGTGATTCAATGAAATTATGAAATCATTAAAGTTGCACAGAACTTTGTTTTTATTTAAATGATAACCAGTTTCGGGCTTTGGTCCGTTATCAAGCCATCCACATAAATGCTACCGTAATGAGTGTAGCTTATGTCAGTGGCTAACTGAAAGGTACTGTTTTCATGTAACACCCGAGCACTGGACACGACACATGTAGCAAGCTACACACTTTATGATAACACTAATGTGGATGGCTTGATAATGGGCTAATGTCTGAAAATAGCCGCTCTTTAATTAAAAATAAGCTTCCGTGCAACTTTGACGGTTTCGTAATTTCACTGGGTATCTTTTTACCCGTGGCTTTGCCTGTGTATGCACATGTTACATATATCTCACATACATTTGGCATAAATCACAATGATTTTTACACATATTTCACCTATTCCTCTAGAAAATGCCGCCCTGCAGTTTCATTTTCACGCAGATTAATTTTTATGATGTATCTTCTTTACGATGTGTCGTACAATAATAAAATTTCGCATGTGCATTCACTAGTATATGTGCAAATGTGGCCAAAGATACACAAGGCGCCAGAGACGTTGATAGGCGGCAAAGAGGTGTAACCTACGCATGGAAATTAAATCTATGGCTGCGCAGTTCATCCACACGGTGATATCGATGTGTCACGGAGAGCTGCACCGTCGCGACGTCTTTGTGCTTTAACTACAGATTTGTGATTTAACTACAAGCTGAAGCCACTATCACTATTAATTAAATTCATCGCCAACCGTATTTCAACTGCTTCTTTCAATAATGAGTGCCAGAAACATGTAGTCGAGGATACAATTTCGACATTATCGTACACCATACAGTGCCCCGTATCAATAAAGTGCTCTGCCACCACAGATATGTTACGTTGTAAGAGCCGGGTGTACCTGTGGTGCTCTGTGCATCACTCCTGGACTGTACGTGTCGTCTGTCCGATGTATGAACGGTCCCACTCACAGGGGTTCTCATAACCCCGAGGCATCCGAAGCACCAAATCATCTTTGACGGAACCCAGGAGTGCTGCAGTCTTTGGTGGAGAGCGAAAAATCACTTTGTCTTTCCTGAGGATCCGTCCTATTCTTGACGATAGGCTTCCCACGTATGGTAGGACATATAGCACTCCGTCTTCAGGCCACGAGTGGCCTACCGGGACCATCCGACCGCCGTGTCATCCTGCTAGGAGGATGCGGATAGGAGGGGCGTGGGGTCAGCACACCGCTCTCCCTGTCGCTAAGATGGTATTCTTGACCGAAGCAGCTACTATTCGGTCGAGTAGCTCCTCAATTGGCATCACGAGGCTGAGTGCACCCCAAAAAATGGCAACAGCACATGGCGGCTGGATGGTCACCCATCCAAGTGCTGGCCACGCCCAACAGCCGTTAACTTCGGTGATCTCCGGGAACCGGTGTATCCACTGCGGCCAGGCCGTTGCTTTATGGTAGGAAAGCCATGCATTTAAAACTTTCCGTGTCTTCTTCCGCTTTTCTTGTGCGCAGTCCAGTTTTCCGAGGGACTGGTTGATTCTTTGATGCTTATTTTGCGTATGATGCATAAAATTATTACGAATGGACTTAAAATTCTAAATTTAGTTTTGAATTATTATTGTTCTGGGGACACCTCCCAGTTCGCATTGAAAAGGTATCGTAAAGGTAGCTAAGTTGTTTCGAACTAACGCTACTTATACATACATCCCTAATTTCTGAACTCTATTTTTTTTCATTGCATTTTTAAAATCTATTTGGGCTATGCGCTGACGGTTGTGATCTCCATGTCGATGCTTTCACCAGTGTGCAATGCTGCTATTTTTTGCTAAATTAAAGAAAAATATTGTTGTATTGTATCCGCAACTGGTTTCGAACACTCCACCAGCAGCCCTCCGCCCTGCTACCATCTATCAAAGATGAACGTAAAGGATGATAGGACATGTGTTAGGATATGAGGTAGTAACTTCCGTGGTACTACAGGCCACTGCAGAGGGCGAAAGCCTTAGGGGAAGACAGAGATATGAATTATATGAATTCGTCCAACATATTATGAATAGTGCAAGAGCTACTCTGAGATAAAGAAGTTTGCGGGGGGGGAGGCTGCATCAAATCGGTCGGAAGACAGACGAATTTTTTAAAATTCATTCTACAGGGTGAACCTGAACTCCACCGATACTTTCAGACGAAACTTTGATAGTTTTTTGGGGGGATACACTGTGAGTATTTAGGTGTTATGCACCTACGGTCTCCATCAGCTCGTTACATGGTTACTGCCTTGCGTTTGGACGACAATGGACTAGGCGCGGTGGTCGTGTTCCATGGCCAGCTCCGTCGTCAGAAATGACAGCAATGTAATTCCTCTTCCGGTGGCTCGTCAAGAACGTAATTTACTAGCCTCCCGTCGTTACTTACACGAATCTGGTCGTTAGGATTATAGAAGCGGTGGCAATAGTACGCTGAACTCCTAGAACTCTTGAGCGTGTTAAGACTGTCGCTACTGCTTTGGTGTACACTGTACTGTGATTATGGTGGTAGAAAATTTGAACAATTCCTGTATGAAAACAGTTCTGCATTTCTTACGTGTTGTACTCACAAAACATTTTGAACACACTGTGATAAAAGTGTGCCGGTTTCGTCTGAGGATTGCATTACTCTGTGTTGTGTGTCGTCTGTTTTACGTTTCAATTATTGCATGTTACGGAATTCTTCACTGTTGTGAAGATGTTTTACAGAAACACAGATGACTGCGTTGACATACTGATTAAATCATTATTATGGTATTGCTCTGAAATGAGTCGCCAGAGACCGAGGGCCCCTGTAGACAGAGAAATCTGGAAAATCTAAAAGTTTGTCGGAGTTATGGTTCACCCTCTATATAACACTAGCGCTAAGCGATGTCTAGTGTAACTGGTTTCTCCTTGTAACACTGCGACTATATATATGAAGAACAGTGTTCATTTGTTTGTTTATAATAATGCATATCTACAATTTTATTCTGATCTTGATGGAATTTTGCAAACTATATCTTCAGTCAAAGAGGAAGATCACTGTCAACATACGATTTCGTAATGTATAAAGGGGAAAGGTTGTTACCAAAAATCTCTAAACGTCCTTGGCCGATGTACTTCAAATTTCTACACGAGCCCCTAATGAACATGTGAGTGGACATAGGAGAAACTTTGTTACCAAAAATCTCGAAAAGTTCTTGACGGAAATATATTGTGGTAGACTGACTGTAATTTATATCCAGGGAATAAATCACAGCCGCAATACCCGTCTTTCATGTAGTGTCAACTGATATCACTAGAACGTGGGATGAACGAAAGCTCTAGAATTCGGTAGAAATATGATTGCAGACTGTTATATAACGATTAGTTGCTGCTGTTACATATACAGATATTTTATTCCGTGTTTCATAGTTACTTTTTTATTAAAATCCACAGTGCCGTACAAACACTAAGTTAGGTCGTGATATACACTCCTGGAAATGGAAAAAGAACACATTGACACCGGTGTGTCAGACCCACCATACTTGCTCCGGACACTGCGAGAGGGCTGTACAAACAATGATCACACGCACGGCACAGCGGACACACCAGGAACCGCGGTGTTGGCCGTCGAATGTCGCTAGCTGCGCAGCATTTGTGCACCGCCGCCGTCAGTGTCAGCCAGTTTGCCGTGGTATACGGAGCTCTATCGCAGTCTTTAACACTGGTAGCATGCCGCGACAGCGTGGACGTGAACCGTATGTGCAATTGACGGACTTTGAGCGAGGGCGTATAGTGGGCATGCGGGAGGCCGGGTGGACGTACCGCCGAATTGCTCAACACGTGGGGCGTGAGGTCTCCACAGTACATCGATGTTGTCGCCAGTGGTCGGCGGAAGGTGCACGTGCCCGTCGACCTGGGACCGGACCGTAGCGACGCACGGATGCACGCCAAGACCGTAGGATCCTACGCAGTGCCGTAGAGGACCGCACCGCCACTTCCCAGCAAATTAGGGACACTGTTGCTCCTGGGGTATCGGCGAGGACCATTCGCAACCGTCTCCGTGAAGCTGGGCTACGGTCCCGCACACCGTTAGGCCGTCTTCCGCTCACGCCCCAACATCGTGCAGCCCGCCTCCAGTGGTGTCGCGACAGGCGTGAATGGAGGGACGAATGGAGACGTGTCGTCTTCAGCGATGAGAGTCGCTTCTGCCTTGGTGCCAATGATGGTCGTATGCGTGTTTGGCGCCGTGCAGGTGAGCGCCACAATCAGGATTGCATACGACCGAGGCACACAGGGCCAACACCCGGCATCATGGTGTGGGGAGCGATCTCCTACACTGGCCGTACACCACTGGTGATCGTCGAGGTGACACTGAATAGTGCACGGTACATCCAAACCGTCAACGAACCCATCGTTCTACCATTCCTAGACCGGCAAGGTAACTTGCTGTTCCAACAGGACAATGCACGTCCGCATGTATCCCGTGCCACCCAACGTGCTCTAGAAGGTGTAAGACAACTACCCTGGCCAGCAAGATCTCCGGATCTGTCCCCCATTGAGCATGTTTGGGACTGGATGAAGCGTCGTCTCACGCGGTCTGCACGTCCAGCACGAACGCTGGTCCAACTGAGGCGCCAGGTGGAAATGGCATGGCAAGGCGTTCCACAGGACTACATCCAGCATCTCTACGATCGTCTCCATGGGAGAATAGCAGCCTGCATTGCTGCGAAAGGTGGATATACACTGTACTAGTGCCGACATTGTGCATGCTCTGTTGCCTGTGTCTATGTGCCTGTGGTTCTGTCAGTGTGATCATGTGATGTATCTGACCCCAGGAATGTGTCAATAAAGTTTCCCCTTCCTGGGACAATGAATTCACGGTGTTCTTATTTCAATTTCCAGGAGTGTATTTCCAGCAAAAGTCGCTAGATCCCGGGGCGATCGAAAGATTGAACAGAGCCCTAGAATTACCGGACTCTGACGGAAATTGTTCGAATACTTCTAGTCGTGCTAAAACACAGCCCTGGAGTTTAATTCACACTCCTAATTTTTCTTTTGTTTCCTTTACTGCTTGCCCAGTATACAGACTGGATAACATCGGGGATATGCTACAAACTTGGATCGCTCCCTTCTCAACCATTGCTTCCCTTTCGTGTCCATCGACTCTTATAACTGAGATCTGGTGTCTGTGAAAATCCTAAATAACATTTCGCTCCCTGTGTTTCACCCCTGCCATATTCAGAAGTTGAAGGAGAGTATTTCAGTCAACATTGTCAAAAGCTTCCTCTAATTTTCACAAATGCTATATACGTAGGTTTGCCTTTGCGTAACCTGTCTTCTAAGATAATTCGTAGGGTTAATATTGCCTCTACTTTTCTACGGAATCCAAACTGATATTCCCCGATGTCGGCTTCTACCAGTTTTTCCGTAAATCTGTAAGGATTTCCTGTTACTATTTTGCAACCGTGACTTATTAAACTGATAGTTCGGTTATTTTCACACCTGCCAGCACCTGATTTCTTTGGTATTGGAATTATTATTTCTTCTTGAAGTATGAGGGTATTTCGCCTGTCTCATACATCTTGCTCACAAGATGGAAGCGTTTTGTCATGGCTGGCTCTTCCAAGGCTGTCAGTAGTTCTAATGGAATGTTGTCTGTTACCCAGGGCCTTGTCTCGACTTAGATCATTCACTGCTCTGTCAAATTCTTCACCCAATATCATATCTCCCATCTCATCTTCATCTACGTCCTCTTTCATTTCCTTAATTCTACCCTCAAATATATCGCACTTGTATAGACCCTCTGTATACTCCATCTACCTTCCTGCTTTCCCTTCTTTGCTCAGGACTGATTTTCCTTCCGAGCTCTTGATATTCACACAAGTGGTTCTCTTTTCTCCAAAGCTCTGTTTAATTTTGCTGCAGGCGGCATCTGTCTTACTCCTAGTGATATATGCTTCTTCATCCTTACTTTGGTCCTTTAGCCACTCCTCCTTAGCCATTGTTCACTTTCTGTCGAGTGAGCCTTGAGCAGCCGCTGGTGAAGTATCAGTGCAGCAGCTGTGCAGTAGCGAGTCGCATATTTAGCTTCCATTCAGTCACTCACTGACCAGTCTGGCCTGGCAACGGAAGAAAGCAAAACGAAAGCTGCAATTTTAAATTTAGCATTTGAGAAATTTTCACGCAGGAGGATCGTACAAACATACCGCCGTTTGAGTCTCGTACAGATTCCCGTATGGAGGAAATAGCGATAGACATCCCTGGGGTTGTGAAGCAGCTGAATGGGTTGAAAATAAATAAATTGCCAGGTCCTGATGGGATTCCAATTCGGTTTTACAGTGAGCACTCTACTGCATTGGCTCCTTACTTAGCTTGCATTTATCGCGAATCTCTTGCCCAACGTAAAGTCCCGAGCGAATGGAAAAAAGCGCAGGTGACGCCTGTATATAAGAAGGGTAGAAGGACGGATCCTCAAAATTACAGACCAATATTCTTAACATCGGTTTGTTGCAGGATTCTCGAACATATTCTCAGTTAGAATATAATGAATTTCCTTGAGACAGAGAAGTTGCTGTCCATGCATCAGCACGGCTTTAGAAAGCATCGCTCCTGCGAAATGCAACTCGCCCTTTTTTCTCATGATATCTTGCGAACCATGGATGAAGGATATCAGACTGATGCCATATTCCTTGACTTCCGGAAAGTGTTTGACTTGGTGCCCCACTGCAGACTCCTAACTAAGGTACGAGCATATGGGATTGGTTCCCAAGTATGTGAATGGCTCGAAGGCTTCTAAGTAATAGAACCCAGTACGTTGTTCACGATGGAGAGTGTTCATCCGAGGTGGGGGTATCATCTGGAGTGCCCCAGGTAAGTGTGGTGGGTCCGCTGTTGTTTTAAATCTACATAAATGGTCTTTTGGATAGGGTGGATAGCAATGTGTGGCTGTTTGCTGATGATGCTGTGGTGTACGGGAAGGTGTCGCCATTGAGTGACTGTAGGAGGATACAAGATGACTTGGA